>NC_069365.1:49092500-49737500 GCF_021730395.1 Mercenaria mercenaria | reverse complement strand
ACTTCCAAAACTACTGACTACAAAAGATAATTTTGAAGACAAAATCCTGATACAGGTCATTATTCTTGTAAAAAGACAGAAGAGAAGGAGGAGACACATACATCTTTGTTCTAACACTCTGGTAGAGAGAATCGCCGTAGCTTCCTGTCTAGTAATCTTCAGGGAGAGTGTTTCCGGTAATTTATACCAGTTGTCTCGGTACAATATGGTGAAATAAAGAAAATTCGTCTCTGTTTGTCTATATATAGATAACAAATAAGGGCTAATATAAAAAGGTAATAGAGTTGAGAATAAATGTCCTATACGAAACACACAGCAAGCGAAAAAAAGTTTTTATGGCAAACACAATTGAAAATATTTGTTACTCAGTTTCTGAGATGTAAGAAACGTGTCCTAAGCAGTAATTGTAGTTTCTGTGAAATGCAGGCTCCGTAACCTCAGATTTCCTCTCTAATTTCCAGTTTGTTAAGTTCTACTCATTGTCTTCTCGTTTAGGATAAAGCCATTAATTTGACTGGGGACAATACGCCGCTTTTCATGGAATTCACTCTATATTTCATTGAAGGTTCCATGTACACCGCCGTATGAATGCGCATGTACATCTCCGGATGTCTCTAAATAATATTACTTATAACATGTATAAATGTTGAGTTCTTCTCAACTCGGGGTTAGAGGTAGCGGACGGTAGCTAGTATTTCCCCTACCGTCCATGGACAGGCTCAATCAAACCGAGCCTGCAACATTTTCATTTATGTCGTGTTGAGCGACCTGTGGTTTTCCAATTTTTAAAACTTCGGTAAAACGTTCCTGTCCATATTTAAAAATTTGACGTAATCATTCTGGCGACTTTATTTCATCGAGTCAACGCTAGTGCAGAACAAGACACGTTATTATCATGTTAAAATCTTTACAAATATTGAAAATGTTAATCAGATAGATAATAACACATTGTTTCTTCCATATCGTGCATATATTTCTCTAAATAATATCAAAGAAAAAATACTTAATTTTCAATCAAGTTTGAACTGTTTTTGCCCCTGTTCCCTACAGTAATGAACTGAAATGAGAGTTTTCAGCAAAACATTAACACCATTGTTCTTCGTCAAATAAAAAAACAACAAACAAACAATTCACTGTCCTAATGTTGATTAGTCCAGTCATAATGTTGAGAAATATTTTGATGCTGACTTTAAGTCGTTTTGCTTTATCCGTATATCTGTTATTGATTTCATATGGAAAATTCTCTCTTATGATTCTTAGGGGAATCGTTAGATCATAGATGGTTTCTCTGCTTATACAGCAAATGACAGTTTCATGTAAGCATGCCAAAATTATCGGATAACATTTGAAGATTCCTAAATTCACTATGATGTTTGTATTTCTATTCCAGTAATATCATCCTGAAAAGGAGAACTTCTATAAACATTTTAAACAAATATTTTTCATAGCAATTGCATTTCAAATCCATATTTAATGGCCGCCAATTTTAATTTGCCACGCCAATATGTGGCAAAAACAGCAAGTACCTCTGTACACGCTATCTTAAAAATTCTTTCGCAAAAGTAAAGTACTTCAAATTCTGATGCACGCCATACTTTTCAATTTGATTTTACGCCACCAACAAAGCAGCAGTCAACATTAAAAACTTAACTTTCCCATGGGAAATGCTATTTTCCCATAGAAATGCGGTCTTTTCCAATGGGAAATCCACTTTCCCATGGGAAAATAACTTTCCCATGGGAAGAACATGTGATAAATTTTCCCATGGGAAAGTGGATATTTGTTTCTTAAAATGATAAATCATTATCTTTTAAACTTATTCTACACCAGGCACATCATAACATGACTTTGGAAAAAGTTATTTGTCATTTTATTATTTTACAGATTTTCCCATGGGAAACCGTTCCCATATTTCGGCCATGGGAGGACGTTCCTATGGGAATCATTTCCTATGGGAAATTTTTCCGATGGGAAGACTTTTAGATTATTCCCATGGGAAATATTTCCTATGGGATATATTTCCCATGGGAAATATTTCCGACGGGAATGAATTCCGGTGGGAATATTAAATATAAAATAAGTCATGTGTATAATTTTGTAGATATTATGCCGTAATTTCAAATTGCATCTGATATTGCTTTCTGTTAAAATTTGATAGCGGAATACCTAATCTTTATAATGATTTAACTTGAATACTTCAGTTTTCATGTAGGTGGGCAATATTCAATCCGAAACTCGGAAAGTGATGCCAGTGGGAGATAACTCTTCTAAGAAAAAAATTCGGGCAAAATATGTATAAATTCTAAAAGTATTTCCCAAAATTTAGTCTTTTTCAAGATCTATGGGTTTAAAACATAATTATTTTATTTGTTTTTTATATTCAAAGAGAGAAATTGTATTCATTATTTCTGAGTATTGACAGGCACGATATTTTTTCTTAGAACGAATCATTCTGCTATAACGGACATACAGAATAAAATAAAACTGACAAATTTGAGAAATACTGTAAAACTTATGCAAACATTTATACAAATAAAAAAAAGCAATAAATGATAGATGCGGAAACGTCATCCATCTATCATATTTCAAACTTATTTATATGAGAATCTTTCTTGCAGGCGAACTACGTATTTGAATATCTAAATAAATATCTTTACAGCTGTCAGTTTGTGGACGAAGTTAATATAAAAGTGATGCTTAAATAACACATAATACAAGACATAAATTCGCTGGTTTCACAGATAATGAAGTAGATTATACGACAAGGATATTTCTTCTGAAATGCAACAGATATTGCTTCTGTCGTTTGGTGTATAAATACTTTAGAACAATCATAGAGTGCTGAATTTATTCGTTTATCACATGTTTGACATCGTCGGAGAAAAATAAAGCTATTACATTGTGTTGGTCTTGCACCCGTGACGTTGACGTCGTTTAACGTGAAGGAAACGTTGGTCTAGATGTCCTTTTTGCGTCAATTTGTATGTCAGACCACATATGACTGCCTTAAAGAAAACGTTGTTTTTAAGTCGACGTTGTATTTGAAGAAGATGTCTTGTAAATGCTATAAAATACATTTTAAAGTCTAGCTGATCTTCTATGAAGCACAGGTAATTGTACTTGCAGCTACTGAGGAGTTTACATTTAAAACGTGGAAATGTCAGTTTGGCCTCTAGTGCGTTAATATGGCTATTAAATTAGCTCTAATTCTGTACCTAGTAACGCGAGCGGACATGTTACTGGTTATTATGGTACTAGTTGTACTAAAGTACACATAACTAGAACATAGTTGTAGAGCCAGTTTATGTATTTACTGAACACTTCTCTTAGTATGTGAAAATTCTTTATCGATAGTCATACTGTCCAACGTAGGCATTGTTAAGCTCGAATGTTCATGATTTTGTAGAATATCCGGCAAGCATCAGCTACACATTTGCATAGAAACAATATGAGGCTTGTGAAAATTTAACATTGTTGTGCTCATGGTTTTTATTGTACATTACATTCTTCGTTGGTTAAAAAGCTTCTTGAAATATATGACTTGGAATTAAAAGTTTTAAAATGCATATTTCAATTTAAAATAATATAACGACAGTAAATGCAATTTATGTTATCTGGAAGGGCTGATATTCTTTTCAAATCTTACCTACCCAAATAAAACTGCATTTTTGAAAACACCAATTTAATATACCTCCTTCTGGTTGACTGCAGCCGTCAAATACGGATATATTAGCCTTATTGTAACAATAGTCTGCCATAAATACCTTTCAGCCCTTTCTTATATAACATCACTAACCTAATAAACGAGTACGCAAATATTCATTTCATTGCAAGTTTACACTTTTTTGTTTATTTTCATTTTCAAGATCTATCAACCGTCGCACTGCTCCCAACATGTCTGTTCTCGTTCCAATTCCCAGTTTTGTATGTAATATAAATTATTGGGCCAATTCGTTTCACTTTTGTGGTGTACGCTGTTTCGCCTCGAGCAACCGGTTAGGCGTTCGTTTGGTTTCCCGGCACTTCCAGGGTCTATCCGGCGTACGCCGATGTGCGCCGGCCTAGCGAGATAGGCAAAATGGCAAATCATATATATATTTGCGACATAAAATCGGCTAAACATCTGAAAATTTGGGTTAATAACAGTAAAGGTAGAAACATACTACAAGAAATATTTTGCTAACTTATTTTGAAAAGGCCTCAATAGAAATCATAATAAATTGGAAATTAATCTTTTTTTTATTTGCAGCTCACGTGGCCAGCGTACGCCGAAGCGTTTGTTTATTATTAAACCGGCGAAAATTATTTTCTTGCCGCTCACGTGACCTGCATGTTCCGGGTTGAGTGAAACGAACTGGCCCAGTATCTTTTGAGTTTTCACCGTTTCCCATCCGTTATGTAAGGCAGACAGTTTATCTATCATATAAGCAGTTTTCCTGAATTCTGTACCTATACTAACCTGTTCTCCCTAAGTTACTTCCAACTTCTCAAATTGAACGCGATATCTTCATTCTATCAAATTGTCAGATAGAACATACGCATCGCCCAAGATAGAACTCACGACCCCAAGATCTGCGGTCTCTCCCTACTGAGCGAAGCAGGCGATCTGGATGCAATTATAAGAAAAGCAATAGTTTAATGTGCTTGGTGCCTTGCATTATATTGATGTAATTCAATTCTATTTTAGTTTTCATCAGACTAAGAGGATTATGTCAGTTTGTTACAAGAATTACATGTCGTAAGAACAAAGATTCAGAGTCTACAGTACGCATGCTTATTCTCTTTTGCAAAAACAAAATAATATAGAATTTCTATTTGACTTTTGAATTTAGTAAATGTATTTTGTCATATTTTGTTTAACACAGTCATTTTTTTCTTGTGTGCGTGTGTGTGTGTGTGTGTGTGTGTGTGTGTGTGGCGTGTAACCACTTGCCGCCTGTTTTCCACAAGTAATTGAAAGCTTTCATATATCACTCAAAAGAATTGTATCCTTATAATCGCCAGAAAGAACATTAGCTTTACCCTGTGATAAAAGCCTGTGTTAGTTTGTGAGTTGTCAATTGTCGTTGTGCTTTTGCAAACACAGAATTTATATGGCTTAATTGCTTATATACTAGTAATTAAGGAGGTTATAAAGACATTATGATGGTGAATTATAACGTATTATATTACCGATCAATCTTTTTATTAAACACATTAAGGGTAATAAACTACAATATTTCCCAAGAAAAATAGCATTTTGTCAATAAAATGTCTAGAATAATTTTACAGGATAACAATATTAGAACATATTAGTGCAATTACTTAGAATTATTGTACTTAAATGACAGAACAGTGATTTTAGTCTGAAATATAGGTAATCATACCCGCTGAATAACTGGCAAATTGAGTCTGGAAATATGAAGTCAAAAATCTAAAGTAAAGACAACAGTCATTGACATAATTTTCTCAGACTTACTGTTGTTGTTGCTTAAAAATGTGGATCCTTCTTTGAAAAATAAAATCTATGCAAATGTTTACTGCAATATCCTCAAAAACATGGGGTAGTGAGATAATTAGTATTTTGTAATTAAAAACATCTGTTGTTATAGCTATGTTATATATCCTTTATTCTCACAGAATATAATCGAAAAGTACAAATTAAATATAGCTATTCTTCAAATTAGATGAATAGTCTGCAATCATTGCATAGTGATCAATAAGTATTTCTCTCTGTGCATTCGTTCAGTATATTGCCAGAGTAAGTTTTGTTTTTCAATTTACACATTTATGTTTCTTGCTTCAGTAACAATGAGACAATTTCTATTTCAACAACACTATTTTGATAGTCAAAGGTTATTTGCGCCCGTAAACAGCAGTAAAGTCCTTAACATTTTTCGGGAGTGAAAACAAGTCAAGCGTTAACGTTTGGCGTGTATGAAGAAGACATATATTTTTAAACCGGACAAATGTTGACCGTAACATGCGCTTCTGTACTTCATATTCTAAAATTAGAGACCTAACACGCAATTACCAGATTGAATTTAAAAACTCTTAAGATTTTAGTCAAACGTCTCAAGGGCTGGTTTGAGATCAATCAAAACCGAGCACAAAACCTAAACATAAAAGAGTGATATAACTTTTTTTCAGGTTATCTACAAATACTCGCGCGTATGCAAATGCCGCGACAAATAACAAATATGAAAATGTTGTCAATGATTTTGTACGGAAAAAAGGAAGAAATCATGATTGTCCGAAACTCGAGAGATTTCCTTCATGACAATCATAATCCTGAAAGGATTTTCAAACAAAATCTCCATATTAAATCTATAGTAATCTATATAAGGCAAAAGCTTTTAAGTCAACTTTGTATTAATCTATTCATTTAACTTGAAATAACATTATGATGAGACAAATAAATCCTTATCAATGTCAAATGTTTTAGTTAAAACTGAATATTATTGCAATATGTTTTGCCACTTTAGCATAAAATAATAGGGTTATTATAACAGGCTCGAGTGGATTCTTGCCAGACTGCATCTTTCGAGGCGCGCAAGCGCCGAGTGTCATCCGACGTTGCAAAATCAATGACAGCCGAATACAAAATCCCAGATCTAGCTACTGTTATAATGACCCTTTTATTTATACCTCTAACTTTTTGTTTGTTGTTTTGTTATTGAACGAAATCTTCAATGTTTATCGATATTAAAATGGAACTAAGTGTAGTTTTTTATGTGTGCTATTTATAGAACTTTGTCAGGCCATGCATATTAATGAAAGTAGGCCGGCAGCATACACTACGGAAGGTACAATACGGAATTTAAAAGGTACAATACGGATTTTTTTCTGCCTGTTTATATTGAATTGTGAAATACTGTTGTCCTGATGAATGTGTACAGGAAAACTTCCTACAGAAAGTAGATCATAAAGATAACGAGGACGAGACTAACATGTATAGAAACACAGAGGAGCATAGCACCTGAACGGCTAGTGGCAAAAACACCACGGTTGTGCCTAAATCCGCAGACACGGAACTATACACAATATCTCTATTAAGAGTGATTTGATGATTACAGGACTTAGCTTAGTATTTGTTTTATTATTAAATCGAATAAGAGTATTTTATCACTTAATTCTTGTATAGCCACTAGGTAAAAACTGTTTTTGATTGTGTTATAGGAAGACGATAGTTTAAATCTACCATTGTGGTCACAGTGTTGATACATGTATATTTTCTGGTCCTTTGGGATTATGGAGTTCATTCATTTTCACTATAATAGAATTCCGCTTCTGTAATGGAGTTCTGCTTAAGCCGGTGCCTGCTGGGAGGCTGTGTATGTGGAAAGGATAGGGCGGCTTGGGGTGTCCTCTCATGGACGGACTCAGTCGGGCCGAATCTGCTTATGTGTTGCTTGGTTGCGTTCTGTGCTTCCATACGTTTAATGAATAGGAACTGTACATGTTGATGTACACTAATTATCTAAACTGAACAATGTTCTTTTATTTTATTAATTCAATGTTCCAGACCCTTACCGGTTTGCATGAATTTTCTAATGATAATATCATTTCCTTTCAATACTGTTCCTTATAATTGCTCCACTCCTCCGTAGATCGTTGCCTAACACATATTTTTTAGTGGATTTATGGTATTATCTTTAAAATACTTGAACCGAAACGGTTGTATATTTCGTCATGCGCCTATTTCCTTTCATTATAAAATAGAAAATTATGTACAAAATATGAATACTTATAAATTTTGAATAAATTGAATTTCTCTCGTTCATAACAAATGTTTTGTTATTCATTCTGTTGTTTCGCAAAACCTTATACCATATCATTTGTTTTGGAGTTTTAATCATATTATAGTGGAAAGTTTGTTTCCATCCCGCTGTTTTCTTATAAAAGGTATTTGCTCATTCTATTATGTTTTTGTGATTCTCTGGATATGGTCATGAATTGAATAGAATTATAACTGCATTTGATTATCTTTAATTTGGTATCGACTTCGCGATATGTGGCCCTGGATGTGTTTGCTTACAGGAAATCTACCCATAACTTCTAGTTTTACATTGTAATTCCCCACATATTGTTCGAAGACCTCGGAAAAAAGTAAGGCTTTTTTAAATTTAAAGATATTGGCCGAAGAGTCAAGATTTTACGTTATAAGGTTTATGTGTAGATGAATTTATGCCTTGCCATCTCCTCGTTGTAAATTAAACGATTAAGAGAAGAACAACCCGCATATGCAAATAATTGCATGCATTTGATGTAAGGAACTTGCTGGTAATTGTACATTATGTTTCAATTTAAGTGTCATGGAGAACCGTTACATCAGTTTATGGAGAATTACTAGCACATTTCATAAGAAAAGGGAGAACTGGCCTTCTACGTTCGCTATGGCTTTAAGAAACGTTTGAAGAAATTAAACAAACTCTTAAGGCTATGAATTATGTTCCCCAATTGATCTTACTTAGGACATAAATGAATATCTCAACACAAATAATGAACGGGGAGATAATTAGATACTACTGCAGATAAAATCGAGGTAATTCATTTCACCATCTATCCATATATCAAATCATATTCAAGAATCAGTACAAAGGGGATATTGTACGGTAAATACTACAGACAATGCTCTGTCTCTTACACTTATTATCAGCTATCACAATGCGTTTAGTGTCATTTAGGTTTAAATCAGGGCTTTCTTCCCTCTTGTGTCTGACGAAAGAGGGGGAGGACTCCGTGATAAGCAGTTTTAAATCCCACCAGGACTAAACTGTTTTGATTTCCGTCTTCTGGCCTGTTTTGTCGGACCCTTAAAGGTATTACTCTTGATGCTCTGTCTTCTGCAAAGGCATTAAGTACAGACGTTTTTTGTTCTTAAGGTTTGCTTTTTATATAATTATACAGGAGCATTTTTGTGTTGTACATGCCATGCCTTTTGTTTCCATTTCGTGTGTTAGAGTTTCACCTGGCGGAGATTACTTTTATTTATACTGTCCCGTGTCTTTGGAACATGTTGCGGGGTAAGAGTGAGGTTGGGTGCGCACCATAAACTGGTTTAAGCACCCAAGTGGTGTTTTTGCCACTGACCGTTCGAAGGCGGTGCCCCACTGTGTTCCTTTATTTGTTTGTTTTGTCCTCATGCGTTTACTTTGTATGTGAATGAGTGTGCTGGTAGTGTGCACATCTGCTTGCTGTGAGTTTAGTTTTAGGGGAGGCTGCGTTTTTGGAACACAGTATTCCCTATTTGATATTTAGCCTTGTTTTTTTTTCAAAATTTTCAAAATATATAACAAAAGATCAATTAACAAGTATACATGTTAGATAAAATCTGTAATACACTTCGGCTTATTGCCTACCATCAGCATATTGGGTATATTTCAATGCAATTATTCAGTTATATTTACACTGTTCTGTAACTTTAGGGAATGACAGGGTTAAGCATGAGGTTTGGTGGGCACCATAAACTGGTTTAAACTTACAGTGGTGTTTTCATCCACTGGCCTTTCCATGCCTTAAATTATAAAAAAAATCAGTATCACATAATATACGGAACAGGTTCGGAAATAACACGCAGGTCCATATATTTTTTAATTTTCAGATAGTTTATGAAAGTTGCATGTTATCTATTTGTAGCTACATGTTGGTTGAATCTCTTTCAAAGGTTATGCTTTGTAAGTCAAAAGAAATTAGAATATTTGACAGTTTTAATCAGAAATAAATCTCTAAATAAAAAAACTATTCATTGCTCAATATGGTTCAATTATTACGCATTTAATTAGTTGCGCTGACAATTTCCATATATAGAGAATATTAGGTTACTGTCTTATAAATTTAAATTTATTAAGTGAGTCGGAGAAAATATAGAAGTCGAGGCTCTGCCCCACTATTACACAAACATGTCTTTAAAATAAAAACATTATAAAATTAGAGCCGAAAAACAAAGGCTAACCTTGTTCTGCTTTGTGTCTGACTTCTCTGTTCTGCTGAACATTAAAGAGTAATTTTAATTTGCTGCCAACTGGCCAAGTGAAGTTTTGACCGAAGTTCAGTTGAATGTCGGACTGCCCATCCTCACCAAGCAAACGATTGACGAGACTTATATACACGCCATATCGCCGCTTGACAAAACGAATAGGCAAACCGCTTTCTCGATGATTTTATTCAATAACACTCCATTACAGATGCAATATATTCCTAGATTGACGAGTAGAAAGCTGAAATTCTGAGCAAACGCTATACATGAGTCACTTTCCGTTTCTCCGAGCGTTTCCGTTATAAAAACTTTTTGTAGTAATTACAAGTACGGTATGCATACACTATACATTTGTGATGGTCTCACATACCTAATAAAAGCGCGTTTATGAAAATAATTGCATAAATAGAGAATCTATGTCTTTTAGCAGTTATTCTCAAAAACAAGATGGCGTCGTTTTAAAAAAAATCCAAAAAGTAGTCCGCCAAGCTTTATTTAGTCACTGACCAGATAAAGCAAAATTTATCTGACCCCTTGATTTTTACCTTTATTTTGCATGAAGATAGGATAAAAAAATATATATAATATGGTAAGTACTGAATAAATGTTGCTGTAAAAAGTAAAACCTGTTTCTTTCCCACATTTGATGTTCATCTATTACATAAAGGAATACATAAGATTGTAACTGTACCTGTATTGATTTGCTGTAGTAATTCTTCTCCGATTGTCATTGCAAGACAGCAATTCAAGTCACTTTTAATTTTCGACATATTAACCAGCTTCAAATTTGTATGCAAAATCATTGTTAAACGGGTAAGGCACTCTGTCACTGATAGAGAAATAAACTTTCGAAATAATGATATCTGTTTGTATCTCATGTTCGCATTTAATGTTGGACAGTGTATTACTTCATTGATTTCCAAACTTCTGGAGATATACGCCGTTCAAATAATGAGCTATAAATTGCATGTTGCAGATTAATACCACGTTAGTGAGTCTATTTTAGGGTGGAAATGACAGCAGTGCACGGAAAAAAGGTGGTATTTTCGAAACAGTAACCCAGTTTCAGAATCTGCAGTGTCATCATCTCAGACGTAAAATTGAAAACATTCAATAAGTGTTTCAAATACGTTAGCTTATTCTTGACGTTATAATGGCGTGAAAAATACATATTCCTTTAGAAAATGAGTCAGTCAGCCGAAGAAATGTTAAAGGTATATATGGCATTTTATTTTGAAGCTATTTTGACAGAAGCTTTCCTAAAGGAATTTAGTATTGCATAAAACAAAGCCTTTATGACAACCAACTTGCAGGGTTTATAGGAAAAGAGAATACTCAAATGTACGAGGGCTGTTCCAAAAATAGCAGAAAAAGGGCTCCAATATTTTTATTTTTTTGTCATATTTTGCTAAAGTTTTAAAACATATTAGATAAGAGCATGCCATATGTGAATACTTAAATTACAGATTTCAGAGTACGCCCATTATTTATTTATCGTCTTTAAGGCAATGTCACTACCTCTAAAACGACCAAACGCCATTATGACGATGTAATATCACAGATAATTGATCAATACAACTCGTTATTATCAGCGGTTTAATGTTTCTTGCCATTAAATGCATCTTCAACACTTTCCTACGAATAAATAAATACTGTTCATATGATATTCCTGTCGTATATTGATGTAATGGGACACTGAACCGTGATGCAAAGATCTGTATTAAGGAGCTCTTTAATTTTCAAAACGTAACTGAACGTTATTGCCTGCGGGTCGCCAGCAATATTCTCCTGGCAACTTTTAAACCTCCCGTACCACTTGGAAATTGTCCCTTCAAATCTTATGCAGCATAGCATTTGTCTCTTTCCCTGATTTTGTATTCACAATAAAAATATTACCTCACGTCTCCATTTGACACTATTTTAAGCGATGATCAACGCAATATGCCTGCCAAACATTTTAATGATGTCACATTTATAATTTGACGCTTACTTTTCACATTAATATTCTGCCGATTTAAGAAGAGGTAGCTTCAACATAAAGTTTTAGCGAATGCAAAATAGAAAAAGAGACAAAATTGGAGCGGATGACGTCACATGACGTAGCCATGGGGACTGTCATTTACTTATAATTTGTCCAAAGAAAATTTGATTTTGATATATCAACTTAGTATTCCCTAATCTACGTTATATAACAATTTCATTTTTTTCCAAAATACATGAAGAAATGAGAGCACTTTCCGGGTATTTATTGAACACCCCTCGTACAATTATCCTTTTAATAGATTTCATAAGACATGTTCCACAGAATCTATAACGAATCGAATTGCGCCCATAATATACACAGTTGAATGCATACTATATTGGATGATCAAGCAGTGTACATAAATCTTTTTCTATTTGTAACACAATACTTACATATCTTTTCCTCTGTGTTATTTTAAGAAATAATAGGTATCAAAATCAGGTTTATCGTAGAATATTACGAGTTTGAGTTCTTATGCGTAAGGCCGAAGGCCTGAGTGATATATTTCTACGCGTAAGAACGACAAACTAGTTTTAATTTGAATTATACAAAAGACACATATTAATTGATTGATGTTACAGGTAATCTTGTATTTAATCTGAAATATTCCGTTACGGTACATGCTTATTGGTGAAATAACTTTTTTGAAGTTACCGAACTTAAATTTCTGGCAATAGACATAAGGATGTACATGTTGTACAAATCTGAATGCCAACCTGAAACCTATATGGAAATTTACGACCAACCATTTCCTGAATGATTATATCAACCTATCTTTGATTTGATGTTAAGTGGTCAAATTATTCCGAAATAAGGAACAAGATGTAGCTGGAACGCTATAAAACTTCATCACGTTTAGTAAATGCTTTGTCTTGAAAAATGTGATTTGAGAAGTCGTTCTTATTTGAGATAATTTTAAAGATATATTATAAGCTTATAAATATTTTTTGAGATTCTTTTGTTTTGACTAATAGAGAAAATTATGTACAGTTTAGGCAGTGTAATTGAAATGGCATCCAGGTTCCAAGACATTGCTTATTAATGACTGATTTTATTTGAAAGTAGCATCACAGCCATTTTAAAACAAAGTTGGCAATTTAATTTGTATTATCTTTTATTTTCCTGCTCATTCAAAGTTTGTCATTTATATGCAAATCACTATGCTAAAATTGTCCGTATTTCGGTGAAACTAGTGATCCCGTAAAATTAATATTACCGTGGAAATGAACCACGTGATCTATATTACTTTTCTCTACATTTCAATGGCTTTGGCATTGACTGATTTAAAGTGCACACGTTCAATTGTTTAACTGGATTTCAAAATGTTAAGGAGAAGTACTGATATATGTATTTTAAATTTTGTTGCTTGTCTAAATAAATGAAAATAAAACAAATATATTAATTACTTTTGATATAAAAATGTTTGAAGCTATATGAATCAGGAAATATTACTTAATAACTTTTAGAAAATATGAAAAATGCAAGATTCAATGTATAAAAGTTTTAAACATCCTTGTTGGCGTGAGAAACTAAAAAACCTTTGAGATACGGATGATTACAGGGTTAACTGTTCCATAGATTATTCTTGATATTCCATTAAAGTCAGTCATTAAGAAAATGAAATGACAAAGGTGCCGTCGAAAAACCTATTTGATTTTATACTTACTTAAGATTTTTTTTCCTTTAAATTATATCCTCGTTATCTCTAAATTGTCTTTTGAAAACATATATACTCTATAAAGCGTGACTGCCTAAAAAAACAAAGTTTTGATTTGTAAAGTTGCAAATAAGAATATGCTCTCGGCGCAAAAGAACTAACGACGCTTTCTTAACAAAATGATGTCTTAAATAGCTATTTAATATGTTCTGTTCATTGTTTCTATTTGGAAGAAAATTTTCGTCCAAATATAGTGCACTTCCATGAAATTTATATTCCCTTGCAGACTAGAGCTGACAGAAGCGTATTTTGTCTTATCTGTATACTATGTGATACTTACAGACATGTAGTTAGCGTTTTCTTTCTGTAAATGAGTCTCTTTATATTCTGTAGACAAACACGTATATCTACTGCAAACTAAGAATTGACTTTTCCGTCTGATCTGGCTTATTAATGGAGGAGAGGACTAGATAAAAAGACATTATGTCTGAAGTAACGCTTGGAACCTTACATTAATTTCTGATTCCGCAGACTAAATTAAATTTCTTTGACTACATTTCAGAATTACATGCATGACTGTATCTGTTTCATTTCAGCTCACAGCCACAGTTGGTTTTATTTCAGATATATTATGTCATGAACATCTGTATTAAAAATCTTTCATAACTGTGCAAAAGCGATGACTGTTCGGCTAATTTTAGAACACATCTGTCACTAAAAAACCTGTTTTGCATTTCCCTATTTAAACTATTAAAATTCATTTCATAATTATCGTTTAAAACTTATGATCAGTATGGGAGCAGTAGTGACATATTTTCTAAATCGGGACATTGTGTCGCCTTATTGTTGCATTCGGTAGAGTAAGTTATATCCTTCAAATAAAGGTTTTAAGTTTAATGTTTGTTTACAAAGTAAGTGTTTTAAGACGAACGTTTTTAAGCCAACGTAGGAGTCATGGATGGAATGTTGCACTTTCTATAATTTTCATGATCGGACTTGGTAATACGGAGTCAACATTTTTATTGTTTTCGTTCTATGACTCTTAAGTGTATATACACAGACGTTATTAAGTCGATTATCATTTCACCTCATTAACTTGACGGCTTCCACACACATTTCTATCAATTCTGTGACAACGCATCGTCGTAAAAAATAATTTGCAGTCTAATGTAGTATATTATATAATTGCAGTATATTGAATTGCACAACTTAAAAGGAAAAAGAAACTTTGCAAGATAATTAAAATGAAACTGTATCTTATTTGATAAACGATTTTTAGGGTTGCATTAGCTGGATATAAAACAATATCACGATATTATATATACTGGAGGTCAGGTGATGCAAAGATGTTATTTGGAGAAAAGAATAAACTGATAATGCGTGTTTTGCATTAAATCAAAATCTGCCATTTATACATATGATGGAAATAACGTCTTGGCAATGAATATTAGCAAATTAATATCAAACGTTGATAAATATATAGCTTTATTGCTGACAGAAAACCATCGTTAATTATAATTGTGACAGACAATGGATAAAAATAGGAACAACAGCATATTGTTTTCAATCAATACCCCTGTTAGACATTGTTAAGGCAATAATCTGCTATATGACCTTAGATAATGACATTTTGTTCATAAAATGACTAGAAGAAGTCATGAGTCCTTTAAGTGAATTTATTCGAATATGGGAACATTACTAGAAGAAAAGCATTATCGTCCGGAATTGCAGCTCAAGATACACACCTTACATTGTTATAATACATGCAGAATACATTATGACCTTTGTCTCGTAAATCATGATTCAAGCGATTACTTCAAATATACATGATCCCTTGAACTTTTAATATTATATTTCTTTTCGAACGAACCAATGACCATTTGAATAACACGTTTTCTAGATGAAATACATTCATTGCTTGATGGTAGTATTCTGTTATTGCAATACTGTGTGCCGATGCGCATATATTTGAGAAATAACAATTTGAAAATTATCGGCCGGAAAAGAGAGTTATCAAATATATCCATTTCTCATTTCTTTACGGAAAACAAAACTTTTTTACTTGTCTTTATCGCGGTCAGTGAGTATTGCTTCATTTCAAACAGAGAAAAAAATGAGGACATAAATCTAATAGGAACAGACACGTTCCGAGAAAACGAAACGCTATAGCTGGGTATGGATGTCAAAATGATTGAAATCCCAGTAAAATAGACAACAAAATTGAAGCAAACAATTCAGGAACGTAGGAAAGGTCTGAACACACGCAATGGTAACAATAGCCACGATACTATATTTACACAAACAGAAATTAAAAGCTCGTCCTTTAATGATGCTATTTCACAATACGATCCTTCTTATGTATAACGGGGTCGAAAATAGTCACATGTGAGTTGCCTTCTATACTATTTGCACAGAGCTGTAGCATTTGTAACGGTAAATAAATATCTTTAAATTCTGTAGACAAGCCAGTAAATCAGCTGCAGACTAATGATTGACTAATCAATCTGATCTGGTTGATTAATTGAGGAGAAGACTAGACAGAGTAAATGTTATGTCTGACACAATGCATGGTTTCATTAATCTCTGTTCCTGCAAGCTGAATGAAATTGTTTTCGACAGACTGAATACATTCGAATTACACTATGATTACATGTGTTTCATAACGGCTTAAAAACGCACACAGTCTTATTTCAGATGTCATGAACGTCAAAATGGGTTTCATAATGGATCATATATGGTCACTTTATTTCAGTATACAGTATGCCATAAATCCTTTGTGTACTTTTTAAACTAATTTTGCTTTCTATATTTTAATGTAACACTTTCCTGATTCATTAAAAGCATACCGTAAATTATATAATATGTATTTCATAAATTGCAGAATATTTTCTTAATAAGGACCATGTTTTAGGCAAACTTTTATCATTAGGTACACAAGTTGTGATGTAGTGGGGGTAATCTACAGAGATAACACATCACATTGTGTCTGCTTCAACTTGCTTCAATACAATACAGTTAAACGGAAGTAACGACGTAAACGTCACGTACAGTATAGTGCGAAGCAGACGTTAAAGTTACATGCGCGTAATTCCTGACAAAACAAACACTGAAATTATAAATGATTTGCAACCGTTAGCTTGGGGCTATTATCTTGCAAGGTATACACTTTCTGAAGTTTTATTTGATCAACAATAAGATAAATAGCGTAACACTAAAATTCATGTATGACGCCTTTCGCTGTTTTTATGCACGCAATAAAAGTACAGCAATTAATTGAAAAACATAACTTCCACAAGATGTTTTCGAGGCAATACAAACTGAAAAGAAAATTATGTATGACTGACAAGCAGGATCCCCGCAAGACATAACCTACGTCTTTGAAAGACAAACGCATAGGAATCTCAATATGAAATCAATACAAATTCTGACAAAGCCAAATCATAAGAGTATTCCATAATATTTGTTTCAAAACAAGCTATCGAATATACTTCAGTTTTCAAATTCGAAGAAAGTATCATTTAATATGGAAGAGTATGGTTCTTAGAATAAAAGAAAAAAAGCTGTTATAGAAATGGCATGCAGATTCCAAGATGTAAATTGATATTGGCTGATTTTGTTTGGCAGATTAATGCATTCACGGCAATTACTTGTTAATGAGTGGTTTTATGTGGAAGATAAGTGGGTTCACAGTCATTTTGAAATAAAGTTGGCAGTTTAATTTGTATTACCTATTCACTTCCTTTTCATTGATAAGTTGCTATTTATATGCAAATTATATTACGCTAAAATTGTCCGTATTTCGATAAAACTAGTGATTTCGTGAGCTGCATTAAGGTTTCCATTGAAACGAACCATGTAACCTGCATAGTTAATTTTGAATTTCAATGGTTTTGACAATGACTGGTTTAAAGTGCACAGCTTCAGTTATTTTGCGTCATCAAGGAAACGCGAGCCTCACCGCATAAATTTGTTAGGTTTAGAAGGCTAAAAGATACACATAGTCTCGTACAGTTATCAAGTACAGAAATAACCTGAGCATAATTAAATATCCATGTTTCTTTTCTTTTTCAATTTATATCTGTAGAGAGAAAAGTACTTCAAACCTTGATAAAACTGTTAATTTGTAGGGTCAGAAAAATGTTAATTTGTAGGGTCAGAGACAAACAAACACCAATTATGAATTACAATAAGAACTATGAACGGATATGCTTCAACAGAATTGAATCTACTTTTCCAATATGTATTCTTCAAACACTTTTTCATTTGTCTTTACTCCTTTCCAATATATATCGTTGCAGATTCTTGGTTTTAAAAGCAATTCGGAAGCAATGCCTTTATAGCGATTTTGATATTGAGAAGGAAATTACATTCTCGTTATTCTTTAATTGTGTTTTAGGGAAATATATTACAATACGAAGCGTGAATGCCTACCAACCACACTTGTGATCTATGTTAGATGATTTTTTTTTTTCGAATGCTTTAAGGTTGCAGATTTCAATGCCTTTGGCGTAAAGTAAGAGAGTAATTTCTTTAAAACATGACTTCCAAAATGCCATAAAATGTTGGTTTTTTTCAGTTTGGTTTTTTCTTTCTGTGTGAAATTAATGTCTGTCTAAATAAACTGCACTTCGATGAAATTAATCTTCCCTTGCAGACTGAAGCCGACAAAGGCGTATTTTGTCCTATCTGTAAACCATCTAATGCTTACAGACTTGTGGTTAGCACTTTCTTACTGTAAATGAGTCGCTTTATATTCTGTAGACAAACACGTATATCTATTGCAAGGTAATAATTGACTTTTCCGTCTGATCTGACTTATTAATGGGGGAGAGGACTAGATACGATAGATATTATGTCTGACGTAACGTTTGGTTACATTAATTTCTGATTCCGCAGACTGAATTATTATTTTCGACAGCGCAACAGACTTAATTATTTCGTCAGAATTACACTTGTTATTGCATCTGTTTGACAGCCTCAGTTGGTTTTGTTTCGGACCTGTATATTATAAACATCTGTATTAAATACATTTTATAACGGTGCACAATCGATGCTTGTTCGGCCTTTTTGCAGAGCACGTCCTAGGCATCAACCTGTCATTTGAAAAAAAAAACCCTTTGTGTATTTTCTCTATTTAAATTATTATAATTCATCTATAATTGTCATTGAAAATTTATTTTCAGTCTGAGATTAAGATGTGAAATATTTTTTTCTAAACCTAGACACTGTGTCGCTAGACCTTTATCGTTACGTTCACTAGTGTAAGTTACATCCTTCAAATAAAGATTATTAAACATGATAATATTTTAACTAAACGCAGTTTTAAGCTATGTTCTGGTAAGCCGTACGTACTCGAAAGTTAACGTCAGTGAAGGAGATAAACAAAATAAACACACGAAGCAGAAGTTATACTTTGCAACTGGTCTATTGTTCTGTTGCGCATCTGGAAGACACAGCGGCGAATGACGCAATAGTATAGGTTGTATTACATATCAGAGGAAATAGAGTTTTGGAATTGACAATGAACAAAGAATTCATGTTTGACAGAAAAGAAAAGTTCCCACATAGAATAAACCTTCTCCATTAAAAGACAACGGATAAATATGATTTCATATTATATATTTCAACGTTTTCAATGGAACTCCTTACAGATTTTATTGAATACCTCTTTTTATAACTCTTACAGAGTTAGCCAATGGCAAACAGTGGAACTAATGATATTTTCTTGAAATGTAATCGTGCATATTTCTTATTACTAGAACAATTATGTTGTATTTTTTATGCCCCCGAAGGGAGGCATATAGTTTTTGAACCGTCTGTCCGTCTGTCGGTCTGTCAGTCTGTCCGCAATTTTCGTGTCCGGTCCATATCTTTGTCATCGATGGATATATTTTCAAATAACTTGGCATGAATGTGTACCACAGTAAGACGACGTGTCGCGCGCAAGACCCAGGTCCGTAGCTCAAAGGTCAAGGTCACACTTAGACGTTAAAGGATAGTGCATTGATGGGCGTGTCCGGTCCATATCTTTGTCATCGATGGATGGATTTTCAAATAACTTGGCATGAATGTTTACCAGAGTAAGACGACATGTCGCGCGCAAGACCCAGGTCCATAGCTCAAAGGTCAAGGTCACACTTAGACGTTAAAGGAAAGTGCATTGATGGGCGTGTCCGGTCCATATCTTTGTCATCCATGGATGGATTTTCAAATAACTTGGCATGAATGTGTACCACAGTAAGACGACGTGTCGCGCGCAAAACCAAGGTCCGTAGCTCAAAGGTCAAGGTCACACTTAGACGTTAAAGGATAGTGCATTGATGGGCGTGTCCGGTCCATATCTTTGTCATCCATGGATGGATTTCAAATAACTTGGCATGAATGTGTACCACAGTAAGACGACGTGTCGCGCGCAAGACCCAGGTCCGTAGCTCAAAGGTCCTAAACTCTAACATCGGCCATAACTATTCATTCAAAGTGCCATCGGGGGCATGTGTCATTCTATGGAGACAGCTCTTGTTTTTAATGTAATATTAAAAGTATCATAGAATTTTAAGTCACATGGCGCAATTTTCGCCACATCGCCAATATCCAGCTTGTGATAATGGAATTAGATCCTTTGGGCCCCTACAGACTAGGGTATCTTGATACAATCGGCCAGGCAGACTGCTTTCTTACTGAAAATAATTCTGTCTGAAAATAATTGTGTATGCCCAGCGGACCTTCGACCCAGTGCTGATAGAACTTATTTCTGTTTTCCATTTTGAAAATGATTTTCAAGCACATTTTTGCAATAACGTTTTCAACACATATTTACAGTTTTTTTTTCTAGCAAAAAGTAAAAGCCATTGTACTCTCCATTACTTTTTATGATCGAACGCAATAAAACGGGGTCAATTATTTTTTTTTGCGTTGTATATATCTAAAGGATATACACACTGACACGACACAAGTAATTGCTTTATTAATTCAAGATTATTCACTTTACCGCTTTTCACCACTTTAATATTAATTCTGTGACAATAAATGATCGGGCAGCCATGTGCGAATTTGAACTTCCATGATAGCAATTCATTTAATAGTACAATATTAAAGGAAAAGAAACCTTGCAACATTACAATTTAGATTATTCATTAACTCATTATTATGTAGATTGTTATATCTACTGTGCTATCATAAATATAAAAGTTTATCATGTTAGTTGGTTTTATGTAGCGGGATATGAAACAATACCTCCATATTATAAACATATTGGAGGGAGAACTGTGGTTATTTGTAGAAAAACTACACTGCTTTGCCATATATAGGACAGACAATAGACAGGAAGTTTTTGAGACATTTGTGATGTAAATGACGTTTTGGTAAATGAAGATAGCAAATAACAAACTTCCATAAACGTAAAATCTAATTGCTGAGAGAGAACAATTTAATTGTGATGACAACTGTGTCAGAAAATATGTTAAAATTAGAAACAACACCATATTGTTTTCAATCGATACTCCTGTTAGACATGGTTTAGGAAATCAACTTCAATATGACCAAAAATAATTACATTTTGTTCATAAAATGACTAGAAGAAGTCTAAACAGGGAATTCAAAGTATTTTGTCCTTTAAGTGAGCTTTTGCGAATATGGGAAAATCATTAGAAGAAATTATTACAAGTAAAACAGCATTATTGTCTGGAATTACAGCTCAAGGCACACATGTTACATTGTTAAAATACATGCAGAATATAGTATGACCTTTGTCCCGTAAATCAAGGATGAAGCAATTACTTCAGATATTCATGATCTCTCGAAAGAATATTTTCTCTCAGCAGAGTGTTAACCATACGTTTTCTACAAGAAATACATTCATTGCTCGATGGGAGTATTCTTTTATCTAATATTATGTCTCAGTATGCATATATTTGAAAAATAACCATTTGGAAACTATCGAGCGATATACACCCCGCAAAGAGACTTTTTAAACATTTCCATTCCTCAAGAGAGTTATACAGAAAACAAAACTGTCTTAGTTTTCTTTATTCGTTTACAACTCGCATCAGACGGCCCATGAATATTGTTTTTTTTTTCAAATTCCATTTCCAACAGGGGAAAAATGAGGATAAAAATCCAACAGGAATAAACACGTTCCGGTAAAACGAAACCCTGCAGCTTGGTATGGATGTCAAAGTGATTGGCAGCCAAGTAAAATAGACAACAAAGCTAACAATAAAGGGACATAAGAGTTTGAAACGGTAAGTGGCAAAACACCAGTTGGAAGTTTAACCTGCTTTATGGTGCGAACAAAGCCCAAACATTTTCCAAGTTTGTTATATAAACTTTTGATTTGTTGTTCTATAAGTTTAAGATGTTTCTTTTATTATTTTTACCAAACATTACTGTTCTTAAGTATTTTATATATAAAATTTCGTGTCTACCTGAAAGTGCCTTTTTTACAATTTTTGGGTCGGTACATGGCATTTACGGACAACAGGAGATGTTTCTAAGATATATATGCACATAAAATGGCCTGTGGGCGAGAACTATGTACATGAATGCTATTTTGTATGTTGCGACAGGGGGACATCTACCGAATACCATCCTAAAAATAGATAGCCGTGAGTCCATTTTTCTGTAGGAAGTGATCAGAAACTGAGATAGTTACCCAAAAGACAACAAAAATCATCTTCTAAACAAATAGATTTCAATTCCAATGTCACCACGTCTTTAACCCCCTTGAAGCTAAGGACCCCTAAATATTAGGGCCGTATGTTGAGGATAGGCAATAATTCTATGAAGTTAAAATCATTATTCACACGAGCTATTAATTGTTGACCGGAATATTTTTCATTTTTGTTGCGGATGTGATTTGACCTTTGACTAACAAACCCCTTAAACAATAGTCATCTACTGACCACATGCAATCATGCTGTAAAGTTCGACTACTGTTGGCCAAAGCGTTCTATACTTACTGAGCGGAAGCCGTTTTCAGATTCAGTCACTGAACTCATTTTGACATTCACAATGTATTTGACTGTTCCATATTTAAACCTCCATAATTTCATATAGCACAGAGATATATATGATATCATTTTAAAGGTTCAAACGTACCTTTCTATTGTGGTATCGTGTACATGATTCCGATCAGTTGTAAAGGTATGAGGCAAGTATCGTAACTTTTGGAACACTAGTCGTATGGAAAAAGTCTTGAGTTATCATTGACCATATACTATTTAAATATTTTGAATAGACAATTGCACCTGTTGTGATAAGAGCTTACGTTATTTTCACAACTAAGTGTTGATTGGTTTATTTTCAAATGTGTCCTTCTTATCTACAAATCTACGTCCATTTATTGTGCTATTTCACAATATGATCTTTCTTATGCATAACGGAGTCGAAAATAGCCACATAACAGGTGCCTACTATTGTGTTTTCATAGACTTGTAGCATTTGTTACAGTAAATAAGTATCTTTATATTCTGTAGACAAGTCACTATATCAACTGTCGACTAATGATTGACTTGCCCGTCTGATCTTGTTGATTAATTGAGAAAAAACTAGAGAGAGTAGATATTTTGTCTGACGTAATGCTTGGTTTCATTAATGTCTGATTCTGCTCGCTGAATGGAATTGTTTCGACAGAAATTACAATTACACGTACGATTTCATGTGTTTCATAACAGGTTAAATTAAAAAGCTCACAATTTGAATACAAATCTACATGTCATTAATGTCATAGGTTTTATAATTGATAACAGATGGTCACTTTATTTCAGAACATATCATAGGCATACGTATGTCATAAAACCCTTTGTGTTCTTTTTTAACCCGTTTTGCTTTTTAAAATATAATGTAACACCTTCCTGATTCATTGAAAGCATACTGCATAAGTTTTATTTACATCTTTAAAAAAAAACAAGCAATGACATGATTACTAATTGGCTACAGTTAGTTTGGAGCTATTTTCGTGAAAGGCGTACATTGTCTGGAGTTCTATTTGATCAACAAGGAGATTGGTAACATAACACAAAAATTTAAGAATGACGCATGCTATTATGCACGCAAAACAATTACAGCAAAAAAAAAGAAGATTTTATATGTGGAACTGACAGGAAAGACATGTTTGACTGAGATGCAGGATCCCCACAAGACATAGTCTACATTTTTGACAGACAAGTGCAGAGGAATCTCAATATGGAATCAGAATCAATACAAATTCTGACAAAGCCAAATCATAGTATTCCCTAATATTATGAACTGACATATACATTTTCAAAAACAAAGCATGCTGCCGAACATGCTTTAGTTTTCAAAATTGAAGAAAGTATAAGTTGATATGAAGAAACATGGTACTTGAAATAATGGAATTTGAAATTGATCTTAATTGTGTGTTTTCACATCTTTTAAAATATAATTTACAATGGCGATCATACAGCTGGTAAGATTTATATGAGGATCTATATCGTTTGCAATGTCTTCATTTTTTATTTGTTCGTTAATGAGAACAAAAAATGTAAGTGTGAAATTTGTTATTTATAAGAGGCTTCTGATTGCTTGTGTCAAAATATTTAAATTCTATATAGATGATGCGGCTAAATATACACACGCTAAATGCCAATTTTTTATCATTTGTAATATCTAAAGAGACTGGTTTGTAGTGGTTTTAAAAAGTCGAGGGTCTCTGCAAAACCTTAAATCAATTGTTCACTTGTAGACTTATGTTTCAGAATTATAACATATACATCAATACGTTCCGCTTGAGTCCGGTAAAACATTTCCTTTCATAAATCTGATATGCTTTTGTAAAATAGTTTTGCTAACATAATTTATATGTATGTGTGTGCGTTTTTATAACGAGCTTGTAAAATAACTTGACGTTGATAACTTGCTTTCTTACTTCATGTTAATCCGTAGTATAATGTTTAGGCTGTATCCGTATCGTTATTGATTTGATAAGGAAGTCCCACCGTGGTTGTCGTTTTCAGACAGCAGTTTATGTCACGTGGGAATTTTATATTTTGACTGATCGTGAGATTTTAATATATTAATATATTTACAATGCAAAATCGTTGATAAACGTTGAAGTACTCTGTCAATTACAGATAACATTTTGTTTCTGATATGGCATCTTTCTGTATTTGTACGTTTGCATTTGTTCTTGAAAGGTGCATTGCTTCATTGCTTTCAAAACTTCAGAAGCTATGCGCCGTTCAAATAACGAGGTTTAAATTCGCTTTGATATATTTATATCACGTTAGTAATTATAGTCAGGCATGTCATAGGCAGATTTCTTTGCCAAACGTTTACCCAGTATGAAAGCAGTGGATTTGTGTGATAAAACATCCAATCTTACATAATATATTTTCGTGTAAAACGCAAAAATTACCAAAAAGACGTCTTCTTCGCTTTATTCCTAATATAAATAAAAGAGGAAAAATGCGTCTACCGAGATAGTATTAGATATATGACAGCCTGTAATCAATGTATCAATTTAAACTTGAAAACTAACGACAGTATGGAAAAATATCCCAGTATTTACATAACAGAACGAATTCCATACGACAGTCAATTTTCAGGGTATATAAATGATAGGGTAGTAGTGTTTTTCATTACTTCTATAGCTAATCGAACGTGCGTAGGCATATAAACAAATAAAGCGTATATAACCAATTAGCTTACTTACATTGTATACTATTTCATATTCACTTAAACTGTGTTCTCACAGTTCATATATCTGTATTTCAGTCAAAGTTGAAGGCAAAAAACTTTAGAGCTTTTGGTAGGCAACTAGAGGGGTTATGTACATTTTATTATCTCTCATGAGCTGATCATTCAAAACTTGTCTTTTTTATTACACAATTCTAATGGATACTAGCTTATCATGCACTGTTCTACTAACCTGATATATTCAACGATGTACCAGCCAGAAATTGGTATAAAAAAAAAAGATAGACAACCTTTATAAGTGAGACCTGTTTCTTATGGTATATTTCTAACTTAAGCAATATTATAAGAAACATGTACATGTATAACTTTACGCTACAGATAATTAAACTAAATTTGAAATTTGTTGTTGTTCGCCTTTAGAATGTTTTGACGTCATTCATGATAACGGACCTTCATTTCCTGCGTTACATTTTAATTACATTTCAATTTGCCGAAAAGCGCTAAAACTCACCTACTAACTCAATATAGTCAGCTACTGTACATGTGGAACTTATATGTATTCAGTAACCTCTTTACGTACAGAATGGCCGCCGTAAAATGTTGCTCTATTCCTTCGGATCCCATTCAATATTTCTGTGTAAGAGAGTTCCGCTTAAACATTTTGCTTGGGGGCGTAAGGGATGTTATATATTTCATTGCCCATCTATATCTGACTCAAGCAAATGGAGTCGGCTGTTTTTTTAATTGGTTGCGTTCCTTGTTTCCACAGGATCTTCCAATTGTTTTGATTATTCAGGAGACTTTTTTTGCAAGTGCTCTGCAGAATTTGAATGTAAAGCCTATTTGCAGAGAGGGAAATGTTGTAATGACAAAAGTGCCATAAAGTTGGAATAAAACAGAAACAACAGACTATTATTTTCAATTGATCAATCTTTTCGTTAGACAATGTTGGGAAAATAAACTTTGATAGGATCGAAGATAATGGCGTTTCTTCCAAACAAAATGACTAGACTACATGTAAGTCTGTTTGAGAATAGAGTGTTGACAAGTTATTGTCCTTTAATTGAACCATCGCGCGTAGCGGGAAAACAACGTTACCAAAAAAAACTATGTATCTGAATTTTTGCTCACGAAATAAATTTAAATTGTAATAGTTCTGACAGAACAGCTAATGATCTTTATGTCTGAAAAATCTTTCAGGTAGATAAAAATCAGTCATGTCTCAAGAATGTCTTTTCTCTCCGGAGAAAGGAAGAAACGATTTTATCATACAATGTGACACGTTGATGGCTTCGCGTTAAATTTGATAATTTTATTAAGTCTACAATATTACGTTCGATCCATATATATATTTGAAAACTATTTCGGATTTATCGAGTTATGAACTTCCTGTAAGAAGACGAAATACTCATTAATCTAAAGTAAGTTTTAGAACAAAGTCTTTCGCTTGTCTATATTTATTGTACATATGGCATCAGACGGTCCTTAAATATTGTTTTATTTTAAATCTCAATTCCAACAGCGAGACCGTTCAGTGTTCACATTAATCTATTTGATATAATAAACATTACTTGTAATATTTACCTGGGTCTATTTTGAAGATGATACAACAATTACATTAAACAAATAGTTTTAACAGGTAACGATTTATTAGTTATTCTTTATTCAACATTAGAGCTCCAAATTCTTTAATTTGTAAAAACTTGTGATTTTTTAAATTCTGAAAGCATTGTGATGTGAAAGCAGAAATAATATCCTTGTTCTTGTTTGATTCATATCAACATTACGTAGTGAAATCATTTCGTATATAAACTGACAAAGTAAATCCAATTATCTTTTGAAGTAAGAAGAATGTATAGAAAAAATATGAAATGGCTGATACCCTTTGATAATCGTTTAAACAATTTTCAGTGTGATATTGTATGCTGACCTGGGTGGAAGAAGTTTTATATCAATAACACAGTACAATCTTCCATTTGCCTTAATATCAAATAAGTACATGCACCATTTTTCAATCAAAAGTTTAATTATTTATGTATGTTTGTCAGAAATGCTTGACAGTTAATTTTCAAATATTTGTAGGAAGGAACATTGCGACTTCCAGTTAGCAGTATTGAATTGAATTCAGAAATGGAATCTATATTACCTGGTCTTGTTGAAGTATAAAGCAAACCCAACCAAAATAACAACTTGCTCAGTTTAATGAGAGCTAATGAAGTATTCAACCTCCAATCAACTGTCTAAGAGGCTCAATGATCTTAAAGGACCCTCTCACCATAAAACACAACAACACTAGGATGAAATAATGCTAATTAGCAGTATCTTTACGTAGAGCTATTGCTGCGCCTCCCAGCTTATGTGCTAATAAATATTGACTTTTCACCCTTAACTACCATGCGAAGTATTGACCTCCAACCCCGCAATTTAAATTCCTTATGGCGGGCCGCAAGATGAAAATACGAAATGGTAAATATCAGCTATCATACATAGACATTTGTATGACATTTAAAGTCTCTAAGTGTATTTCTCCTTCAGTTACGTTTATTCCCCGAATTATCAAAATTCACTTCATCTTTGATTAAATATTATTAATTCTATGAAATCATTTATATTGTAAGGAGAATAACTTTCATGGATTTCGCCGTTGCGCCAATGGACGAAATTAAATCCAAGCGAAAAGCAAAGTTCTCTTTTTTTTCTTGATTATTGGGTATTCACAAATTCATATCCCAAAGTAGAGTCGTTTTGGAAATTTCATACCCACGAAATTAAATGATTCCACATTCGGCAATGATGATCGCTTTTCGGAGTATGACGCGAGATTTTCTCTAGCCGGAGACAGAGTGTCGCCAAACTTTTATCATTACGTTCGCTACTGTGATTAACGTCTTTAAGATAAAGATATACAGTGCAATTACTAAACACGATATTATTTTAATTACACGCACTATGTCTTGCAAGCCATACATCTAAAATTTTAGATCAATAAAGGCGATCAGCACAAGAAGAAGTGAGATTGCACTTTGCAAATATTGTAATATACTGTTATGCATGTAAAATTCATGCAAATAACGGAATGATATAACTTTCTAAAACCCTTTTCCAGCAGAAAAGTGTTTTCTTTTTATCAAATTGACACCATTAATAGTAAACTTTGTATATTGGAGGGCGGATAATGCAAAAAAGTGCTGCGTGGAGAAATAAACTGATGAAGCCTCCTTACTTGAAATATATGGGACAGAAAATTGTCTGAAAGTTTTGAGACAGCGTGAAAAACGTATACCTGATAGATATTGCGCTTTCACATGCAAAGACTAAAATTTTCCTTCTTTTTGAGGAGGAACAATGGTAATAACAAAGATGTCATAAAATGAAATAAGACATAGAAACATAGTGGCAATTATTCATGCAATGACAGGAAGAAGTCTGTATGGAAAATGTGTATTATTCTATAATTCAAATATTGCACGTGTGAAAACGGAATTTATTTGTCATACGTTTTTGAAGCATGTAAGAACAGTGTTTTTAGTCTGGAGTCGTAGCTAGGTGTATATTTGAGCCGTGCCATGAGAAACCAACATAGTGGGTTTGCGACCAGCATGGATCCAGACCAGCCTGCGCATCCGCGCAGTCTGGTCAGGCTCCATGCTGTTCGCTTTTAAAGCCTATTGGAATTGGAGAAACTGTTAGCGAACAGCATGGATCCTGACCAGACTGCACGGATGCGCAGGCTGGTCTGGATCTATGCTGGTCGAATACCCACTTTGTTGATTTTCCCATGGCATGGCTCATTTGTACATTGTAATAGTATAAATGTACTTTCTCTGGTTAATCGTACATGAAGCAATAACTGCAGCTATACATCTCTATTTGTTTTCCTTTAACAGTAACAAAAGCCTATTGAGTGACATAGAGTTTTCTAGAAGAAACGAAACTATGTCAAAGTGTTAAAGTTTTATATTTAAATATTTTGTCTACAGTGTTATGTTTCGGTGAACGAATATCTTAAAAATAACTATTAAGCCACTGTAGAGCTATAAACTTTCAGATACTTTCATATTTCACTTTCTCAAGCGAGTACTCAAAGTCTCTTTCACTTGTATTTTATTATTTATATGTTGCATGAGATCTGTGAAAAAAAAAGTTGTTTACTTCATTCCATTTCCAAGAAAGAAGTCCCTTAACGCCCACAAATGAATATATGGAATGTTATTTTTACAGAACTTGAAGAATTGTGTTTGGACATTTGTATGTATTTTTTATCAAACAAAATGTTTTGTTTCTTACACGAGTCTTCAAAAGAATATTCAACTCTTTAAGATCTGAAAGATCGATGTCTGAAAGCGCTGTAATTTGAAAATAAGAAATATTACCCTTATTTGGTTTGACAGTTTACAAAAATGCATCATTGAATTATCTATGATTTTTTAGGCTAATTGCACCTTTCTTTTTCAATAACATATCTAGGAGTGCAAATAAATTCCTCTTTTACAAAAATATTTACAGTTTAACGTTAGAAGAATACTCTGCGGACAGAATAAAATGCCTCCGTCATGTTTCTCGACTCGTTGCTAACGTGGGTTGAAAAATATGACATATCGTAAACTAAACTTATTATACATATGATTGGGTTCCATAAAGCCTGTTAGTGTTTTCGCTTAAAAGAGTGGGCAATTTTGATTACAATCATCACCAAAAACGCTACAAATAGGCTTAGTAAGATTGGGTAATTCAGTCATATTAAGTAGCAGGCAAACTGCTTCTATTTAAATATGTACTTAAGATCTAGTATAGAATAACAGCGAACTTGAATATTCATATGTTTCTGTAAAACCCTCCATACAATATCAGTTGCAGATTTTGATATCTGAAAAAATATAATGAGGCCACCAATGGTGTTGGTTGTAAGATCTATCCTGCAGCTTTTGTCCGGTCATCAGATTTTAACCTGGCCTTTGTTAGTCAAGGTATTTTGGAAAAAAGATTGTATGCGGACAAGGGCATTCAGTAAGAGCACGACACGAAAAAAACATGCTGATAAATTACTTAAATTTTGCTAAAAGGTCAAGTCTGTATTTTTGTCTTTATATATTTAAGATGGAAATTCCTCTGCGGTTGTCATTTCGGAGACAACAATAAATTCCAAGTTGGAATGGTGGTTTTCAGCCGTTCATGACAACATGGTATATTTTCATATAGTTGATATGGCATACTATTGTATTTCGATACTAGCGTCTCATTTGTAAAGTATATTACTTCATTCTTTGACTTAAATACTTATGGAAATATATGCCATTTAAGTAACGAGCTTTACATTGCAAAATTGTGACCGAGTACAAAAACACACTCCTCCGTTTTTAATTCGGAAACGCAGTCATAGTATTTTCTGGGAATCTTCTGTCTTATGTTGAATGGAGATTAGAAATAAAGGAACTGTTCTTCGCTGTACTAAATGTACAACCATGTAAATATGTCAAAGCTTCTCATCAATGTATCATTTTTCAAACCAAGAGATGACAGAACTTTCTTAACATAGCTACAGTACAATAACCCCGTATTTACATATTAACAAAACATGTTTTACGCTAGCCAATTTAGGGAGTTTATAGAAAGGACAGTACAATTCCTGAAACTGGTATTACTAATGGGAAGTGTTTAATATGTGGTATGTCCAAATGTCTCGAATATAGGTACATTCCCTTTACAAATATTATCAATTAAGTTACTGATATAGTGTGTTTTATATGATTCCCTTGTTTGTATTTTGGTGGAGATTATAATAGCAGTAACCTTTTTAAACATACGCTAAATAATGTTATTATTACTGCAAAGAGGCAAAACAATGATATGTTCTGCAAATGATGTTTTATGTATCGTATCTTAGTGGACAACTAGGTAACAGGGAATGGTGCTGGGAGTTGTAGTGGTGTTGTATCGCAAAGCTCTCAGGAACACAGCGTATATAATTTATCATTTTGCTAGGTTGCGGTCTCAGTGGTATTCCTGATTTGATTAGCTCCAGAAGAACTTTTGCGAGTGTTTTACAGAACTTGATAAATATGTAGACTAATTGCTGGGAACGAACATTTGTAATGATCTAAGTGTCATAAAATGTATATAAAAATAGAAACGGCAGCGTCTTATTTTCAATCGATCAATCGTCATGTTAGACAATTTTGGTGAAATAAATTTCAGTTTAGCATGCTATCAATAAAATTGCTTGAGTAATTCTGTATGCTAAAAGTACAACATTACATGGACAGATTATTGTTCTCTAATCAGATTATTGCGCTGTAGGGAGGCAAGAAAATTGTAACAGTGTTTGTAAGAGTGGAATTATAGCTCAAGATACGAATTTTAGACTTTTTAGTACTAACAAAATATGTAACGATCTTTGTCTGGTTAATCAAGCATAAAGCAAAAGTTAAGTTCTAGAACCAAACGAGTATTAATAAACTGCAATTGATATTCCTCAAACTCGTGTTTTTTTCTGAACTGCAACGAATGTTCTGTAGACTGACACACTGTTTCTTGAAGAAACACATTCATGTCTTGATACTAGATGTCAGATACAATTTAGAAGTTACCGATCTATAAATTCTGCCAAGAGACTTAATAATCCCAATCCTCAAGTGAGTTTTCTACATAAAAAGCAAAGGCCCTTTCATTTGTCTTCATTCATTTGCATATCGCATCAGACGGTCCATGAAAATTGTTGTTTATTCAACTTCATTTCCAACAGCGAGGTCATTCCAGGAAAACATGTAAATCAATGTAAAGTTATATATGGAACTATTTACATCTTCTGAACTATCTTCTAAAAGTTCCGCGGTATGAAAACAGAATAATAGTTTAACTGATCTTATCATCCAATCAACAACCAGACATTTTCAAATGCTTGATTCATTTACTAATTTATAATGCCAGGTTGTGCAGTACCAATGAAGTGATTTCAAAATGCGGGCTACTAATGGTTACCTACAATTGTACTTGTTAAACTATAAATAGGTTACAGACCAGCTATCAACCTTCTAATAAATTAAGCTCTGGCTTTCACTTCGCTTCATGATCAGTCCGTTACTGTAATACTTAATTTCATTAGGTCAAATATGGTCTATAACCTCTACACAGGAACTATTGTTGGTTTGGTAAATAACGTTTATGGATAATCAAGTCATCGTTAATTTTGGGGATTTAATTTATTATTTATTCTTGAAAAGTAATGTCTGTTAGTGCAAAAAACACTCGAGATCTACCGTATTGTCCACCTTTGTTAAGTCAAAATATAACAGCTTGACATATATTGATCTGCTTTTTTTCCTACTTATCAATTTTCAAATTATATAACCTATTCCCCGAGATATACGATGGTGTGGGTGGAAGAATTATGACAGATGAGAGAAATAGGAAGAAAATTATCTTATAATTGCCTCAGTGCAAAATGGTTACAAAATTTAGTATTTATTTAATTGCCTTTATTGTCATATAATTTCATTTTGACAGTTTTATTTTCCGGGAATGGTACAAAGAAATATAAAATCAAGACGCACACATCCATACAAATCGTAAATGCTTACAATCTCTAAATCTGCATAATATTTACAGTTTTACAGTACGTCTGACTGCATAAGAGCTTACATCTGTTTCTTTACAAAGTAATGGAATAATGAATGTTTAAATACCTCATAACCTTTAGGCATTCAGTATATTTATATGCTGATACATAAACTTTGAAAATTGAATGTGTTAAAGGGACTGGTTATTTCATAAAACCAATTCGGATTGAAAATGGTGTATTTTAAAACTCCTACATATATATATATATATATATATATATCATTCTATTTGCATCAATTTGCAGTCTTTGTTTTCTAGCTGTAAATGAGTACCTCTAAGTATGGCTGCTGCAGACTAATGATTTACTTGGTTTGGTTTATTATGTCCACCCCTTGCGAAAAAGGAGGGGTATATTGTTTTGCTGATGTCGGTCGGTCGGTCCGTAGACCAATCGGTTTCCGGATGATAACTCAAGAACGCTTGGGCCTAAGATTTGAGGTCAGTAAGTCAAACGTCCAGTGCCAAATTCCTTGTGCAGTTACTGAAGGCATCACGTGGGTGGGTGTGCGGTGGGGGGGGGGGGGGAGCATTTCGTTTTTACGAGCTCTTGTGTACTTATCATGTCTGACTATACACTGGGTTACATTAAGTTTTGAACCTTCACATCACATCAGTACATTTTGGAAATATCAGTTTACAAACGGTAATACGCGCATCTTCATGTTATTTTAATTTATATTCATATATTTGTTCGGAAGTGTTCACAAACGGTCGTGGCAAGGCTTATTTCAAACTACATAATAAACGTCTGGTTAACATAATATAATGTTATAAAATTCTTTGGTGTATTCAAATGTGCAATTTTCTCCTTCCACAGAGTTTACACTTACATGAACACAAGTCCTATAAAATTATGGTTTCTGTCTAAAGTAAGCTGCGATATACTTTTTGAAAGAGCTACAATGCCCGAAACCTTTATTATTACGTGTCCCGCTGTACTTAACGTGCTAAAGATAAAGACATAAAGTATAATTACCAAACATGAAATTTGATTAATTACATACAGTTTAAAACTATTTTCTTGCAAACCATACATCTTTTGCAAACTTGGATCAATAAGGCGATAACGAAACAACAAACAAACATTTTAGAAGATACTTCAAATATCTTCAATTAAATGTACTTTTTTGCGCGCTAATTTCACACCGAATAACGGCATAACATTATTTTTATCAACGAATAAGCAAGGCAAAAAGAAAAGGTCTATTTGGCTACTTGACAAGGGAATCATGTATGCACGAGTATCCCATGTGCCATAACACTCACTTATGAAACACAAGTGCTTGAGAGTTTCCATATGAAATCAATATCGGCGCTGTCAAAGCCGAATCATTTTGCATTCTCTAACATTATAAATTAACATACAAAAAGTTTGTACAAAAAACCTTAGGAGGGTTCCCACATGACATAAACGTTCCTCTTTAAAAGATAGGTGAAGTTGAATTACCACGAACAATCAATATAAATATTCCGTAGATCTAATAGTATAAATAGTGATAAAGACTTTCAGAAAATAACTTACAATTACTATTATTATATAATATAAGTTCTCAAAGTCCAAAGTAAAATTGAATGGTCAAAACGAAATTATTGTAATTTAAAGAGTGAAAGGATTTTTAGAAATTATTATTTCCTAATATACGTAAAAATATATTCATATTTCCTCAGAATAGATAATGCGTACAACTGAGATATTACAAATGTTTTATCAAACATTATGACCAAAGTACCAAGGTTATTTTTGGTTATTTGGTTATACAAAATCGTAAAACGTTAACAAATGCGTACAATAACTTGGCTCAAGTGTCTGGATACCAAGGGATACCAAGTCTTGAAATAAAAGCTTAGATTTTGTAACCATAGTTGACTAAACAGCTATATACATAATATACGAACACTAGATTTCGTTAAACATATAACGATATCAAAACACATGCATTATTGGTACACATTCCCTTCGGCCATAACACAAAACAATTCTGTCAGGGTCGGCTCTACACTTTCAGATAAAGATATTTTTCGCTGCAATTTTGGCCTTAGTTCATTACGGCCCTGTTGAATAATGGTATTTGTTTAGAAATATATAAGAATAGAACATACTTATTTTTACCTATCATACCTACCGTATGCATTGGTATTTAAAATTTATTCTTATGGCATACGGATGCCTTAAGTTAGTGAGTTTTTAAGCATTACAGCAAGTAAGGTAACTTTCGCTAGAAAAAGGAAATCATTGTAATAAATGGTACATGTCTCGAACATATATTCATTTAGGTGATGGTAGTCTCCTAACTGATTTATAAATGACCTTGATTCAGATATAACTTGATGAAACAATATGCAGTTGGAAAACTCTATCTGTCTATAGATATTCACAAGAGAAAGATGTCGACATACTTCTAAGATAAAAAATAATTAACCTTCTGTTAGTTTTTGAAATGTAACAAGAAGATATTGATTTCGTTTTATTTGCAGTCACGATGTTTGCCTATCTGGACATTTTAAACACACATGTTTACTTTAGTCCTGAAAACATGCGAAATCCTTCCTGTATATGATAATGAAATGTCATATTAAGTTTATCTTAGAAATATCATTATCCTGCAGCAGTATTATTAGTTACCGACCGGAAGCCGTCGACTATATTTGATCAGTTCTAAAATAATCCACGAAGAATAATCTCTAAACAAAAAATTACTTGCTATTTTCTGGAAAACATTTCACAAGATATATCACGAAAGAATTTTATTTCGTCATGAAATATTGAAAAGTATACAGCTATGTATCGAAGTAAAAAATCATATCTGTCTAGTTTTGCTAAAAAAAATCACAAAACAGAAACTTTGATAAAGTAAGACATGCTGTGAGATTATTTATGCGATGCTCGAAATGTGTGGCTTCTTATTATTAAATATCGTTTCAAAGAAATAAAAATCTCCGCAATATCACAAAGGCTAAATGATACTCATCCAATTCCTTCCTTATGGTACTAATAAATGATACTAATTAATTTCCTTCTTTATTTCATATAAACGGACATCATTTTCAGTATATTATCGAAGTATTCCAATGATCTAAAAACCATAAATAACCCAGATAAAATAACGGTTGTGCCCTAAAAGAGAAAACAATGGGCAGAATTAAACAAACTGGAGTCCAATAGCTCCACATATTCTTTGAATAGTCGAGCTAAAACACATAATTTTCCTTTGGGAAATTCTTTTTCAAATGATAGCCCGCCCGCTCAGTAGGGAGAGCGTTGGTCTACGGATCGCAGGGTCGCTTGTTCGATCCCCGGGCGGGGCTTATGTTCTCCGTGACGATTTGATAAAAGACATTGTGTCTGAAATCATCCGTCCTCCACCTCTGATTCATGTGGGGAAGTTGACAGTTACTTGCGGGAGAACAGGTTTGTACTGGAACACTGGTTAGGTTAACTGCCCGCCGTTATATAACTGAAATACTGCTGAAAAACGGCGTTAAACCCATAACAGACAAAAACAAATATTTTGATGAAACAATGTGCAATTGGAAAACTCTGTTTTTACATGTATTTACATATTTGCAACAGACAGATACAAAATTAAATCATGCTTCAAGATAAATATTAATTAACTTTTAGTTAGTTTTAGAAATATTACCAGAAGATATTGATCTTGCTATATGGGCAAGCACGATGTTTGCCTACTGGGACATTTTAAACAAACATGCATCTTTGTCGATGCTTAGTCTTAGACCTGATAACATGCGAAATCCCTCCTGTGTATGATAATGAAATATCTTTTTTAGTTTTCTTCGAAATATTATTATCCTGTAGCAGTATTATTAGACACCGACCGGAAGTGATAAGCTCTAGAATAATACATGGAGAATAATTTATAAACAAAAAAGATATTTACAATTTTGCAAGAAAACATTTTACAAAATTATATCACGGAAGAAAATTATTTCGTCGTGAAATCATAAACATATTTATGTGAAAATATAGAAAGCCCGCTTGATATGTATCGAAGTTAAACAAATGTTTAGCATTAGGGCTTTAAAGCTTTAAGTAAAGGAGAGTTGAAATATTTAAGAAAAGCATTTTATGAAAAAAAAAAGTATATATCAATCTAGTCTTCCTCAAAAATGCACCGAACAGATAATGTGCTAAAGGGAAAGAAGATGCGATCTTGAACTGTGTGGCCTTTTAAATATTGTTACAAGGAAAAAACAACAAGTTTCCGTAATACCACAAATGCAAATGATAAATGATACTAATCTCATTCTATCTATACTTCATATAAACCGTCACAATTATTCATTCATTTGCAGAATTTGATTGAAGCATTTCAATGATATGAAAAGCATAAATAACCAGCTAGTATAATATGTCTATTTACCAAATGTCTAAAAATATTGAGATGTGGGGGTTATTTAGTTGATAGGTTGTCGCGAATATAAATGTGTGTCCTTAAACAGTTGAATAAAATTTAGACTCTTACTTTTCTACGATTGCATTTTTTTGTACAAGAAATACGCATGCCATTTTAAGTCACGTCTAGTTTAGTAATACGTTGTTAAATTTGGAGAGGAATGGGAGAGGTGGTAGGATGGGGTGCAGGGGGAGGATTTAAGACATTATGATATGGGAACCTAGATAGAAACGCTGCCTTTGCGAAAGTCAACTAGAAACGTTTCTCCTATGAATAAATTTTGCAGTGGGATTTTTCGAAACAACAGTGGTGTGGGATTTTTTTTTTTAATTATGAAATATTGAACGTTTCATAAACGCTTTATGTAAAGGAGAAAAGCCTCAAACTGTCCATTATGTGAAAGAAGAGACAAATCGAGGCGCAACGCGCCGAGATTGTCTATTCTTTCACATAATGGATAGTTTGAGGCTTTTTTCTGACTTCTCACGAAAAAATCACGATTGTCGTGATATTTTATAATGTCCCTGATATTGTCCTCTTTGAGGCAAAGACAATTCATTGATTTGTGTCTCTGTGCTAAATAAAAATACCAAGTCAAATGGAGTTTAAATTAGATTGCATATAAATATTTATTGCAATTAAAAGTTTTTTAAACGCTAATCATATTCAGTGCTGATTCTTAGGAAAGTTTAGAACATATCCCGTTTTGTCATATTTATGAATAATTTGAAGTACCTTTACAAAAAGTGAAATTAAACTTGGCATTATGATGTATGTATTAATAGTTGTCCATGCTTTGTTCGTGCTGAGTTTGCAGTTTTATATAAATCAAGTAATTTAATAAATGACGGGTCCAGGTGAAGACATTCTAAAATGTATGTATATGTATTTTATATCGTTATTAGAAAACAAATCGTACTTATCTCGTAATTACGAGTTATTCTACCAATTTTATTAGAAGAAAATTACCCGTATCACATGAGATCTTTACTCGTTATGACTCATATCTCGTTTTCACGAGAAAATATTTCGTTTCTACAATAGATAACGACAGCTGTATTCAAGTTCAGTAAAGACCATTACGGCCAAGTTTTCTTGTAATACCGAAACGTGCAGTAAAACCTTAGGGAACTTAACGTTTTTGTTTTTGTCTTTGTAGGACTGCAACAAATGTCAGTTATGACACAATTTTACACGAATACTGCATGAGAAAGATAGGTCTGCAGCATTTGAAAAAGTTTGTTTTGTTTGTTTGTTTTGAGTTTGACTCCGTTTTTCAACAGCATTTCAGTCATGTTACGGCGGGCAGTTAGCCTAACCAGTGTTTCTGGATTCTGTACCAGTACAAACCTGTTCTCCGCAAGTAACTGCCAACTTCCCCACATGTATTATCAGAGGTTGAGGACGAATGATGTCAGACACAATGTCTTTTATCAAATCGTCACGGAGAACATAAGCCCCGCCCGGGGATCGAACAAGCGACCCTGCGATCCGTAGACCAACGCTCTCCCTACTGAGCTAAGCGGGCGGGCTATCATTTGAAAAAGAATTTCCCAAAGGAAAATTATGTGTTTTAGCTCGACTATTCAAAGAATAGGTGGAGCTATTGGACTCCAGTTTGTTTAATTCTGCCCATTGTTTTCACTTTTAGGGCACAACCGTTATTTTTCTGGGGACCATACGCCGCTTTTCATGGAATTGCACTCTGTGCATCATTGAAGGTTTCATGTGCACCGTCGTATAAATATATCTGCGGATGTCTTTAAATTACATTCTGGTATTTATAACATGTGTAAATGTTGAGTTCTTCTCAACCCGGGGCTAAAGGGCGTGGACGGTAGCTTGCACTTCCACTACCGTCCATGAACAGGCTCAATCAAACCGAACCTGCAACATTTTCGTTTATGTCGTGTTAGGCGACCTGTGGTTTTCCACTTTTTTTTATTTCATCCATGCGTCTGCGTCCGCGTCCGCGTCCCGATTTGGTTAATTTTTTGTATGTAAGCTGGTATCTCAGTAACCACTTGTGGGAATTACTTGTGGGAATGGATCGAAACTTCACACACTTATTCGTTGTGGTAAATTGACTTACACTGCACAGGTTCCATAACTCTATTTTGTATATTTTCTATTAAGGTTTTATATGTAAGCTGGTATTTCAGTACCTACTAATGAAAATGGATTGAAACGTCACACACTTGTTCATTGTGATGATCTGACATGCAGTTCTCAGGTTCCATAACTCTACTTTGCATTTTTACAAAATTATGCCATTTTTTCGACTGTTAAGCAGTTGTCGGTTAAATTTTTGTATGTAAGCTGGTACAGTCGAGCGTTGCTGTCCTCCGACAGCTCTCGTTTTTACATTACGTTGCCTATTTTCGTCTATTTTTGACTGAAAATGCCATACCAGGTGTATATCTGCGACACTTTTCTATTGCGATTTAGAAGTACACAAAGAGGACTTTACCACTTTCTAACGGTTGAAGATTTAAACTAACATTCTGTAAAACAAACAAAGGATTACATCACAATCGTGTTTTAAGATTGTGTATGATTGTATATTCAAATCTTGTTTTTACGTTATAGTGAAAAACATATTTCTCATATCATGTATTCTGTGAGTGTAACGTGATTTAAGGACAAGTAGTGTTAAAGTAAGAATAAAAAAGTAATAAAACAAATATGTAGGTAATGTTTGTGTAACTGTATATACGATATAATGATATCATAATATGTGTTTTGTGAGTACTATTTCCCCCAGTTCATTTAACCTATAACAAATAGTACAACCTGCGAGAACAGCCTTTAAGAGCATAGAATGCAACCAACAACATATTTTTCTTGACTTCTCGTTAAATATTAGAAAATACCATTAAATTTTTTTAATGAATCTAAAGAGGTCCAAAGGCTTGTCATGAAATCTTTAATATTTCTAAAATATCTTAATTATTTATGAAGAAATCGTCCAAGCGAATTTCCAGTTTAAACTTTAGCCACTTGACGACACCAAGAAAATACTTTAGAATGTCGATTTTGTCGTTTTTTGGAATGCTAAATAACAGTCAGTATATCTTATCGTAGTGGTAATAAAAGCAACAAGTGTAATGAAGTTGCAAAAGTATGAGAAAAATATTTTGAAACGTTTATTGGCCAGTATACATTTAAAACGTTGCCACTACGACCCTGCAGGTACTGTAAAATCATTAAATTTCGTGGGCATGAAATTTCGTGGTTTTGGTCTAAACGGCAATTTCGTGGGGATATGAATTCGTGAATTTCAACTTTTGAACATAAAATGAATGGAAATTTTACTTTTTCGTTGGGATTAAATTTCGTGGATTGACTCAACCACGAAATCCACGAAATTTAGTCCCCCACGAATATTAATGATTTCACAGTAATCCCTACTCAGAATTGTGTTTCAGCAATATAACGTCACTCTAACAGTCATATGTACAATAATTTTTAAATAATATGTACTTACTGACCTATTTTAAACTCAGTTCTTGTTCTAAAATTGTCCATCATATTTTGTTCAGACAATAGGTCGAGGTTACAGAGAAGAAGAACTTAAACTGTACACAGTTTCTCGTCATGCATGTACATACATGCAATGAACATAAATTAACAATCATTACAGTGAAGGCGCTCTGGAAAGGTTTATTGGTCTATATTTCTCTAAACGTGTCGGTGATAAATTGCGCGTCTCTTCATGTTTTTCTACAAAATGATATGTTTGCCTATATTCAACACGAGTTCATTCTCAAAGAATTACAGAAAAACCAAATGTGTAATGTGTTTTCCTTCATAAAACATACAAAGTACAAATACAAATACTTGTATATATTTTGAATTTGGTTTCTAAAGCGGTGACGGTATACATCAGTCCAAAAAAAATCGTTCATTTTACCAACAAAATTAATTCGACCGTGAGTAAACTTTAAAAGCACAAATGGTTCATGGCCCATCAAAATCTTTTGCATCTTTCATACTTTATATTTTATTTTGTTTTTAGTGTAGGCAACATCTGTAAATCAATCCTGCATTTATTCACTTGATTTGCTAAAACATTTCGTTTGATTATATTTCTTTGCATTTGTTCGTCGGTAGGGAAATGATGATCAATATGTTTACTGTTTACTTGCAATCTGTCTTATGTTTGCTTCTTGCATTTACGTCCCAGGAGATTGATCCACATTTTAAAAGAGAAATAAATACCATTTGATGTTTCATATAGACCGCTTTAACATTCATCTTCACATGGTCTTTACATCACCGCAGGAATTGTTTCTTCAATGCCCCAAAACACAGGAAACTCATAATTCAGATAAATACAGCGAAATTCGCACAGCAGAAAAAAATAGACACATTTCCCAATCTGAGAACACCAACTTTAACAGCATTGATTTAAATGCTTTGTGAGAAACACTTTGGCTTTCGTTCAAATTAAGAATCTGTAGTATGCCTAAAACTTAATATTGAAATTGAATTTTGCTGTTTTATTTAAATATTTTTGTATTTATATAACGTTACGAGTCGCTGCAGTCTGAACATTGTTCAATTTTATAGTTAGGTTTTTTTTTAATTACAAGTATTCCATAAACTTTTAGGTAAATGTTTTCTGAATTACAAGTAGTCTATAAACTCCAATACCCACTACCACTACATCAAACTATCAAGTTCACGAGGTTACACAATTACTTTTGAAGACCATTCTCATAACTGATGATGTAGAATTCAGTTTGTTGTTCGGACAACAATACTTAAATCGACCAACGTTACAATTGCTTTCTGTGTGTCGTCTTTAAACCATTTATATAAGATACGACGCACACTTCCTGTTGTTTTGTTTTCTTTTTACATCTGTCGAATTCAAGCCGGTATATTTTCATTCATATCTGAATCGTTTCATGATGATGAACAACGGAATATTGGAACATTGGAATGAGATAGTTTGTCTGACTGAAGGCGTATTTACAATAAAAAACTTTTTTTTTCACACTTCGACAGACTTAATAAAATAGTAGACCGGAGAAAATTGTATAGTAAGACCGCTTTCAGACATCTGTATAATCTGTATGTGTCTGGCTTTTACAGAACAATCAAAACTGTATTTTAAATAAAAGATATATTTCTTTTTTTTTTCGGATTTTGACACATAGTGTTTATTTAATAAAAACGTGACATGGAAGCAAATTGTTTATTAAGAAAGCACACACAAATTAAGAAAGTTTCCTGCACATAAATATTAGACACTTGCAAAAGAGCTTTCAAAAAAGAAAAGATCTGAGCAAAGCACGAACTGATATCGACAAAAACATGACTTGCGGAGAAATAAATACCATTAATATGCCATCAAAGCTAAAATGTAATCAATAGAAGGTTTTCTAATTTAATAATTGTATAGTTAGAAGCATATATTAGACAATTTCCTGGATTTATAATGCATCTTTGAAACATTCCCTCGAGTATGATTTGTGTTAAGATGTTTTTGATTGTAATTAAACTGGTTGTGTTCTTTCGAGAGTGATTGTATACTCAAAATGAAATAGGACATTCTAATTAAGTGATTATTGTTAATATACAAACTCCAACACAGTGATCTCCCTTGCCGCTTTGCTCATTGATCACTGCCACTACAACATTCACGTGACCATGGTTCATCACGTGATGTTAGATCGGTTAAAAATTAAGGTATATATTAATATGTCATTATGATATACCAAACTTTTGACAATAACATATTTTGGCCAGCAGGAAAATATTCAAAAGCCTCCATCTGTTTCGGCTCGGGTCAAATCACAGCATTATAATAGTGAACGGCGCCAAAGATTTACGCGGATATACTCGTTTGTTTACTTTCAGTTTCGTTTCAGGATATTTACCGGTCGTGTAAATAAATACGCATTTTCAATCAAAATCATTATTTTCTTCATTATGGAACATTCGCCTGTGCTAAAAGAAGTGTTAACTTCGAAAACATTGGGGAAAAAATAACTAAATAATCATATAACTAAAAGAAGTTCACTTAGCTGAATTTTAGCTAAAAACATTGTGTTGGCAGTGATCAATGAGCGAAGCGGCAAGGGAGATCACTGCATTGGAGTTTGGTTAATATATAATAGTGTACAATATGTTTTTATATCGCCCTCGATTTCCATTGTCAAAATGCCATCTACTCTTTTTGCCAGTTCAAATGATTTTCATCATCGTTGCATAAGATGTCAGCAGTAATTTAGTAATTTGCATTGCGCTCACCGCTATCTCATTACACTCCTTCTAGATATAAAAATGTCATACCTACGACAAAGATTTGTTACGGATATGATCAATTCTGACTTTCAGCATATCTTACAAGAGTTGTACACAATGATAAAATTGTTGCCTCAGTGTGTGAAGTACTTCAAGAAAAAACCAAAGTAGAGTTTACTCGAGAAAACGCCGATAGTATTAAAATACATAAAAAATGCAATCAAATGCATTTTGAGTTTTTTTTATTATCAGAATGCATAAATAATAAGGAATGTTCTACTGTCTTTTAAGTAAGAAAGCTCCCCTAATCAGCTTTTCTGAGAAAAAAACATTTAGTCAGTTGCTATACGTCCATTGTGTGTTATTAGTTCAAATCAGCCGCCTGGAATCGTGCTGCATTGTGTTTAACTAGTGCCAAAGGTTGTACAACTACGTTCTGAAACCAGTCTCAAACCTCAAAAGTCTTATTTGTTATTTTTGAGTATACTTACGAAACTAAGGCATAATATATATTTTGAGAATTGTCTATAAACTCCGCTTTATTGTATTGGCTGTCACAAAGTGAAATAAAAAATTGTTTTGAAACTTTCCCAGTAAAGGAAAACAAAGCATATATAAAGCATAAGTGACTTTCAACGTATATGAAATTAAATGTAAAGCATACAACAACACGCCTAATGCAACACTTTACTCTAAAATATCTTTCAATGAAAAGGATTTTATAGTATTTTAGAATAATTTTGAATGTTAAAGCAAACAAACGATTTGGGGCCAGTCCTCAGCAGGTTTATTCAGGTCTGCTCTAATATGGGTCTCATCATTAAATAAACAGCTGTACGAATATCTTATTTATAGTACTTTCCTTCCTCAAATGTATGACCAATTAGAATGCTGACTTTTAAACTTCTTGACTGAGTATTATATTGACGTTATTCGTAAGACACTTTAAATGTCATGTCACGACATATGTCATGTCCATACAGGTGATTTAACCAAAGCTTACAAAAGCCATCTCGCACCCCTGTGCAAGATAGCCCACAGTTAACTACTCCTGCATTAACTATATACAAATGTATAATAAAAACCACATACTCTAATAGTTGCCTTTTGCTCCGTATAATATGTGTAGTATATTTCTCGATTCAAATGTGGATATGAAATGATAAAACTTATGCTTCATGATGTCATTTCTTTTTCTGGTGAAACTACAAGAAAAAATGCTATAAAGGCAGTATTTCGCTTTCTTATCAATTCTATAATTAAGAAAATACTGAATGCAAGAAAAGTACGCTACTACCGGATGTAGACGCAAATGGGAATATCCGGCTCTCTGATAACCGTTTTTGGCTATAAATAGAGTCGCAGTTATTATTTTTGCTCTGTAAAAACAAAAACAAAAAATATTCTTGTTCCTGTTTCACGTTTCTTTCTGAAACATTTAAAATACTGGCATTCCACCTAGAGGTTTGCTTGCATGTATAAAAACTAGGTCTTTTTGAAACCATGGTCAAATTTTTTATGTATCATGAAAAACTATTTAATGAAATGCTCATATGCGAATTTAATAAGTACACCATTTACACAAGGACTGTTTTATTGTTAGCTGCAACCTGAGCTGCCGTCAGAGAGAATTGCTTCTATTTATTCGTGGACTAGTAGCTGCGATTGTCTCGTTGTTACTAGCCCAAATTTCTGCAAACAGTTTATTTATCGCAATCTTACTATTAACCTATCTATTAAATTCTGATACAGTGTATTAAATAATCGAAGCATAGCTAAGTTGAAGGAGATATTTTCCTGAATGTTTCCTTTATTCATTTGTTTTACATAGTTCAGCAGACTTCAAGCTGATACATTTGTATGGAAACACACACGTTCAAACCATTTATTTCGTAGGAATCCAGTACATAGGTTACAAATGCGTGTAATTACTCTTTAACAAAATGAATACTTATCAACGAAGATTATTTTTGCCAAATTACATACAGTTCCTACGTAGGATGATACTAGACGTATTTAATTATTTGTAGTGACATCTATGTCATTCTTTGGATGTTAACAATAGGTCTTTTCTGTAGTATATCCAGAACAATGCAACTATTCAATATGTATTTGTTCGTATTATATATTTCAAAAAGGCTGTTAGGTAAATAATGTTAGATCGGTTACGGTGGAAATGGAATTTATTACAAGGCAAGGACGATCAGTCCAATAGAACTTTTTAGAGTCAGTCAGATGTGTGTTAAGGCTCTTCTGATCTGTACGTTAACAAGTACACAAGCATAAAAATGTTATCCTCAATGGAGTATAGACTTACAACAGTCCATTATATTGTCAGTACTTAAAGGCTCATCATGCCTTTGTTTAAAATGTGGCTGCCACATTTTGTATGAAAATAAAATATATTAATTTATTTTCTTGTTAAATCTTACTTCCGACAATTGCTTTTCTAGTATTTGTCAAAGGGTGGAATATTGTTGAACATAGTAGAAAGTTTTATTGATTTTTTTTTGTTTCTGGTTGCATCCCTTTATAGATCTAACTGTAAAAGTTCCTTGTAAATGATCAGTATTACAAGTAGCGCTTTTCTAACCAGGTAATTACACTGTGGGGAATCATATGATCAAAATAATCTCTTAGCCAAAGTTATATTTTGAAAAACATGATTAAGTTTCCTATCATGATAAAATATGAAATTTAAACATAGCCTATCATATGACTGATGAAAATTGTTAAATTATCATGTAGTTGACCATAATGATAGATATCCTGTATTTACAAACACTAAGGAAAGTAAGAAGTATCAGTTTCTTGAAGTGTTCCAGATAATCAGAAGGTGATTGTGATTGAAATCTATGTAGTTTTATGATACATGTATGTTGCCATATGATAGGCTATATTTTAGATTTATAGCAAAAGCTTTTTTCAGTATTATCCCATATTATGCATATATTTATTTTGGATTAGAGATTATTTTGATCATGTGATTCCCCGCAGTGATTATGCATATCATCTGTTTGGATGGCTTTTTCATCTGTTTTTAAAAATAAACTTTAAAGCCTTATGGAACTATAATGATAAAATGGTCTACGTAACGACCCCTTATCTCGCAACCAACAAATGTCAGCCATTTCTATTGGTCAAAAGACGTCATATTTGACCCGATATATTACAAATCAGGTATATAATTCCTGTTGGGTTAGTTATCGTCCGATTTTGATTACATTGCTTTGTTAGTAATATCCATTTTGAAATAATGCAACAAACACTGCAATATGAGGTTATCGGCAAGATAAAATCAAAACATGGCTTGTTGATAACCACATACAGGATACACACATTCTTGGATTTGAGTCTTCCGTAAGATATGGATTTCGTTGGTTGCGCGTTTCTCCACATCCAGTCACAAAATATTAATATAGCTGATGTGTTCATCTCATATGAAATGCCTCACAATGAATAGAGGATATATGTTTGTTCTGAGTGAATATGGAATATATCTCACCGAGAAGTGAGAAAATTTCAAATATTTTCATGAGCGCGTAGCGCGAGTGAAAATGTGAATATTTTCTCACTTTGAGGTGACATATTCCATATTCACGAAAAACAAACACATTTTTTTTATTTTATGCTTAATTACGTTTAGATATGCATTTTGCAACAAATCTTAATCTCAGCGCGAGAAACAGACGTGCGTAAACGAACATGACGTCAGGCATGTTGTGACGTTAGAAAGACGCACACGACATAAAGTTCCACTTTGTTTTATTTTTTTGCTGCATAACGTTATGAAATTCTCATTAAGTAAAATAATTTGAACCGAGAAATATACTATAAATAACAAAGTGCGGCTACGATTTTCATCCTGTTTTAAGCTTATCATTTGAAATTTATACACAATGTACAAGTAGATCGGCAAAGTTTTAGGTCTACAGTGAGTGACATACAGTGAGTGATATGGATTATATCTCATTCTTGCATAAAAACTACTTCTTTAAATGTATCAACGGGAGAAAAATCGTATGCAAACAAGGCAGTTCACGTGCTGTTAATACATGATTTTTATTTTTGAAATGCTTTGTCAGGGATGTATATATATTATGTATTTCTGCGCAGGTAGACATCTGGTGTCTGCGTCTTGATTCTTCCATAATAATCTCTTCTTGTAGCATAAACGATGCAATCTAATCCAAAGTACGTTTTGCTGTATCAGTTACCAATTCCAAACGCACGAACCACAAACATGTAACTACTCGCTAAACCCCCTTGTTTACACTCTTTTTAGAAGTCGTAGTCAATTCATTTTTTGTTGATAACCGTGAATGTATAAGAATTGCGTGTAACTTGTGCAATTGTTTGTTTTTATGAATCATTTTTAAACTAATGCTTTTTTTTTAAGCGAAGATATGGATAAAACATTTGAAAGCTTTTCACTGCGTTCTTACTCAAATTGTGTTCCTGTTTACCAAATTTTTAAATGATATGCAAAAATATGAGTAATTTTATGTTTATAATAATGACAGATAAGATAATCGGTTAAAAACCTTCATTTCATGCTTTTGGAAGTGTTGTTGATTTCTGGGCCCTGGTTATGGATATTTAAAACATGTTTACAGTTCCCAAGAACAACAGAATGGTAATTAAAAAAATGTACCGGATTCGTAAAGTCATCACATATGAAAACAATGCATTAAGTTGTCGTGTAATGTTTTTATTCAAGAATAGCGACAATACACGTTTGTTTTGGTATCGGTCACAAACAATCCCGCGGGCTTCTGCAGACGTTAATACACACAAAAAAGCGCATTATCCCTACACTGATAAAACACAGTATTTCATCAAGTTAGCATAAAAAAAGAATATCTATCCACTCGAAAGAATAAGTTATCAAAATATAGAACTCGTACAAGTATCTAAAAAGAAACAAAAATAATCAAAATCCAGTAGGAAACATCGCGTCCCAAGAAAGAAGCCCGCTAAAATATAATAATAATGTACACTAAAAAGTACAACATAAAGAATCATAGTTTAGCATAGTTTCTGGCTGTTTAAAGACAAAACTATCACTATTGAGTTTAAGTTATTTATTTGTGCAAAACCTTCACCGTGGTCAATTAATCTACGATAATGTAAATAAACGTTTTACCCGCCTGGTGAATCACTTATTCACGTTGTGATAACAAAAGACGCAATATGAAAGCAAAGAATTTGTTTTGTTTTGTTGGAAAGTAAATACAAATGCTAGCAAGCATGCTTAAATTATGTTAGACAGAACCCACGGCGGCATGAACAGTAAAATTCTGTAATGATTTAATAACTAAAAGTTCACTATCCCAATATCTGACTGGAGCAAACATGCTGAGGATACAGGATATTTACATATATGCAAACCGTAAGAATTTTCTTAAACATAAATTTTGATCCTGTCCTGCACCTCAAAACGACAAAAAAAGAAGGAGAGCAGCTAGAAACAAAATTAAGTCTTACCAGCGGTTGACAATCAGGTAAATACGACAGGATAGCAAAAAGTTAGCGAACGATGTGCAGAATTCTCACCAGACGCTGCAGGAGCTGCACTATCAAACCATGATTCTTGTGACAATATATCGGGGCCTCTGTGACGCAGACACCAACCAAAACATCTTCACCTGGACAATGATGTACCCAAAAAATACTACTGAAGCTTATGTTTGAATTTGGTGATTCAGAGAGAATCAGTAAAAGAAGCTTCATATATTTGAATTAAACGCCATGATATAAAAATGCGGTTAAACAATATTTTCTCACAGCGTGGCCTTAGTTTTCCATGAAAATGTTTCTAGATGTTCCCTTAAACAATGGTAAGAATATTCGATAACGAACTTGGATTCAGTATCGGTAAAGTTCTTAAATGTCTGACAGAATTGTCACAAAATGATATGTCTGTTGATGCAAAGAGTATTTATAAATTGCCGGCCTGTCAATATAGGACATGTTAGATTTATCTATTTTCTGCCGGTCTGTTAATGGCATTATATCAACTGAATATATGTCTATGAAGGCATAGTATATTTATCTATGATTTGCCGGTATGTAAATGGTATTCATTTAAATCTGATGGTACATCAATTTAAAGGCAAAGAATCTATATCTGTAATCAGCCGGCTTGTAAATTGTATAAATGATCAACTGATGGTATGCCAAAAGAGAAATACTTAGAGATTATGCTTGGGAACTAGCCTAGACGACAAAATAATGCGCAACAGATCTACACGCAATTGATTTAAGAAAGTTCAGATAGGATCTGTTCTTATGTGACAAATTGTGAAGCATACTACTTCAAAGAACACCTTACATTTCAATTTCAATTCAGTAAGTAGCATTTAACATAACGAATGACATTTTTACTTGTCTATATGTAATCAATTATTTTTTTGCATTGCTGGATTTTTATATTATTTGTACATTGTGTACGTATTTCTAGTAGATTATAAATCAAGGAATTGATCGTACGTCACAGTGATAATTATGCCATCAAATGGTGAGAAATTAAAAGTTCGTACGATTACAATTTTTTTGAGTATTACAGAATTAAATTTCAATTGTTAGATATGAAATACCTACAAACAGGATGGAAAATTACAGGAAACTCGAACAATTTATAAGGAGAAAGGAATTAACTGTTTTCCCTGTTAAGAAAAACGTAACCTTTAACAGTAATTTGGTTTTGAACTGTTTTAGTTATATCAAAAAATGCATACTTTAATACTACAAGAGTGATAGTAACGCGTACAATTATAGTCTATTCCAGCTTATTACCAAGTAATTTGAAAATATGTAAACATTTCGTCACCTTAACGCAAAAAGTCAATAAGTTCTTCTTTAAGTCAATGCAGTTATCCACTTCTTGCGTTGAGGTGACGATTTGATGGGTTTGAGGTTGAACGTCTAGTAACTTTAAAGATAGTAAGCCGTGTCTACAGTTTAGTTTATGTACAATAAAAGGATCAGCTGCTGCTGTAAACAGAAAGGTTTTATTTATGCAAACATATTACAATAGATGTCTTAAGAAACAGATATTAATTCCTGATATAGAATTACGTAACATTAATAACATTTTAACTGATGGTGCAAACATTGTGAGATCTTCGTACAAAGTAGTCACCCTAATTTTGTTTCAGACGTTCTTGATATCAAATCAGTAACTATTTTATTTTGGCTAAGGATATTTCAAGGAAAAAAGAAAACGTTTTAAACTCAGCCTGGTATTATCAGATAAAAACGAAAATGTAGAGAAAATTATAGGACATTACTTTACAAAAATTTTATACAAAAATGCTCCAGAAAGAATTGAACAAATGCCACATCGTCTGTCCAAACCCCACAGTTCAAAAATGTACGATTTGTCATTATATTTTAAGATACAGGGATGTGAAAATAACAGATTTCGCTAAAGCAAACCTGATTATAGATAAAGGTCAATAAAAAGAATATGATGCTTTATAAATCAACAGTTTTTTTTTTATCAAGGCCTAACCCTTACCCTGCTAAATTTCTGTAATGGTCTTGTCAATCTTTCAATTTGGACAGTATTATTATCTGTTAAAAGGGGTGCATACCAACAAGATACTGACTGAATGGCTTACACTGCAGATCTGCACTGGTCGCAAAGGCAGAATCAATCGGTCCAGCATTTTAAGGGTTATTAAGTTATATCAGAAGCAATTAAATACAAGCTTAAGTTTGGAAAAGTCAATATTTTACGACTAAATTCCATTTGATATGAATTTGGGGCAAACATCAATTTTCCGTGCGTTAAATGATTTAAATCTATTCTGCAAGGTTTAAAACTTTTATACAGAATATATAGTACTGATTATGGCCTCCATATTTCCCATCCTACTTAAAACTGCTAAAATATCTTTGGCTTTTGCTTCAAATTTCAATTTAAAACAAGGCAAACAATTTCCGCCTTTCTTAATTCCAACAATCAAGTAATGTGATTTGTGTTAGCGCATTGCAGGATTTTATTGCGAATGGTGCAGTAAAATAAAAAACAAATAGCGTTTAAAATCGTGGGTGTTTCTCAATGGGAATGAAGCAATAAATACAAAGTCTAAGTTGTCAGTACAAATAGCATGGCATTGAGCTATGTTTAAAACATAAGTAGGGCAGCTTTTATTGTATGATTGCATATCTGTGTCATTTGGAAAGAAATACCTAAAGTAAATAAAACAACGTTTTATAACCACATTTAGATTAGAATATTATAGAAATTTACTCTTTAGAGGGACGCCATAAAGAAAGGTGAAATAGAACTTGATCGACTAAACAATGACATCCTTAATTAACTTTATTTAACAGTAAAAGCTTACCGAGATTAATGAAATTCCTATATGAAAAGCAATCTTAACTTATTAAAGATGAAAACCCAAACAAGAAGAAACGGATGTTGTCATAGACCTTTGTCCGTAGATTTAACAGCAGTCAGGCATTTGTTGCAACTATTTTGATAAGTGTATGTGTTAGTTATCTGATCCAGTTATTCGTTATTTCACTGTAAATCAATTACATTTTTGTTCTTTAATGATCTATTCATCAATAAATAACATCTCAAAGTTAACATGTTTACTCCAGTTTCCCTACTGGCATCAGCCAGATGTCATAGGGAAGTTGAAATTGATATTACTCGAATTCCTACATAGTTGTGCTAATACTAGCTATGCAAATATTTGTCTGAGCTATTGTATGTAAATCTTCTGTTTAGATAACAGATACGATAATGTTAATGGACACGAAAAAGAGGCTAAAATCTTTTGGAAAGTGTCTAGTATGATTCAGCTATTTGTCCTATAAGTATGTCGAAAAATAGCACAAACTGGACCAGAATTGATGTTTTAAAAATATATTATTGTAGTTACAACATTACCCAAACGTAAAGCAAAAACCCGGGGGAATGAAAGCAAACAATTGCATCCGGAAACAGATAATGCTCAAACGGACAGAAAGATTTACGAGACATGATCTAATCTGATGCTAAGGAATTCTGGACGTTCGGATATTTTTTTTCTACAATGTATAATTTCATTACACCCTGATGTTTTAAAACTTTAGAATATACTACGATCCTGTGATTGATTTTTTTGCAACACTGATTGGAAATAAAATGGACCTCACACAAGTTTTCATAATGGGCGTCTCATTTTGATGATATTTTTGCTAAAACAAGTTTTTCTAGTGTATATTTTGATATAACTTCTCACAGCTGTAAACGAACATGTGATTTATAATAAAATATATGGATCCATGTGCTTGTTTTTGATATATTTGCCCATGATTTAAGAGATTCGCACACAACACGCTCTTTTTAAAACCTTTTAAAGAATTCTTTAATGTGCTGAATGTTTAAATATCATAATAAATTAATTAAACTTTACAAAGATAGTTACGTGGCAATTTTTATACATTTACTTACATGTTGCCATTTATTAATAAAACGATTTTCACTTCCGTATACGAGTCCAGGTTCATTCTACTTTTTTTCGAGTAAATGACGTTACGCCACTATCTCCGGTTTATTAAACGTGCAGAACTACCTAAATGCCTATGTTTCAAATTTATATATTTCGTTTCATTTCCTTTATTTATAGAAACAGTCTCTTCAATAATCACTGTGTTCAAGTGTAGCATTTCAATGCGTTCACATAAATGTTGCGATAGTTGAAAGAAGACACTTATTTAAGAAATTGTAATTTGTTAAATAGTATATGTGTATAGCAAATTACGTATATAACTCATACGTTGTATAAGACTAGTGTTTTTTTTGAGTAGGAAGTATGCTTTATTAACAATTTGCATAATAATGCAGTCTTTACCAATATCCATACATGCAAACTTCGATACACACTGCCTTCTGCTTTACCTTTACCTTTCAGGTTAAACTTACCCGTCCAACAATGCTGTAATAAGAATATTTACTCTAGCCTTGTGACGTCCAGCTTCTCCCTGTAAAAGTTTTCACTATCTGCCAGACGGAGTGAAAAATGCATCAAAGAAAACAATTCACACCCAAAATACGTGACAAAAAGCCTATTTTATCAAAGGCAGCTGACTGCGAAGTATGACTATTTTTTACGTATACAATGTATTATTTTAAGTATATGCATATAGTTCAATAAGTATAAAGTTAATTCCAGATTTACCAGAGAGAACTCATCAATGCTTGAAAGTGTTTTCGAAATAAATTTTCTCCGTCAAAGTCCATCTTTATTGTCGTACTTATTTTTTATCCCTTGTGCCTTACTTATATTATGTAAAAAGAGTTGTTATCTTGCTTGTATAAATTAATACATCTTTTAAGAGATTTAATATTTATTTTGCTGCATATCTTACTGGACACAAAGCTTATTATAATTATAAAACATTTCATATTAATCTCCCTGTGATGTTATGTCTTTAATTAAGAAGAACATATGATAATTTGTATCCTCATCTACTGCTTATCATTACAAAAAAATAAATGTTTGCCGCAAATCCTCTTAGACACTTCAGTTAAGAACAAACCACTGGGCATTGATCTGAGTATTATGATATAACAAGAGAGATAATGCTTCCTTTGAAACATTCTTATACAAGACTCAGTGACTCAAGCTTTTCAATAATACACAGTTTTGTGAAGAGAAACTGCTTATTACTTTCTGCAGATTGACTAGAGTATTTTCAAAATGATTTTATTTTATTTAGAATTCTGATAGTAAATATCTTTTTTAATAAAGCACACTGTTTTAGTCAATTGTTTTGATTCTAATAATTAAAAAACGATCACGAAAGTATATTTTTAAAACGAAATTCCAAACAAGTTCTGCAGTAAATCGCGTATAATATGAAGGTTTTAAGATTATCAGTAAAAATTATTGAAATAAATGAAATCAAGATGTATCAGAAAAAGTCATTTGAAACAATTGCAATATAAAAATATATAAAATGAAAAAAGTATGACACGTATTATTTTCTAATCTGATTTCTGTGTCAGCTAAAATTCCCATAGGCTGTGTCTGGGGATTATCATTAATCATCGTAATTTATAACGTCTGTATTCAATATGTTATTAACTTCAAAATTGTACAATATGCACTGTTCCAGACAATGTCATTTTGCAGACTAAATGCAACTTGTCAGCATTAAGATGCATTCGAATGATTAACTGGATATTGCCGACAGTTTATTCGAATTCAGTATTTTCATGATTGAGAAGATCTGGGGCCGTATTCATAAAGCATCTTAAGTATAAGTTTTGACTTAAGTTGAAGATTTCACTTAAGTTTGTGGTGATTTCAGCTTAAGTCTAAGTAAAAAACTTAAGTCCTATTCACAAAACAGCTTAAACTTAAGATACGTAAGAAATGACTTAAGTCAGAAAACAAAATGGCATTGTGAGTACGATTAAAGTGTTGTTTTTCAGATAAAAGCACTTTAAACATAATTGTGCATGTTGTATCTGTCTGAAATTAATGTTGTCTTTTTTAATGTTTTCGTCCACAATAAGAATTACTTATGAAGTTGTTTTATGAATAACAAATATACTTAAGTAAAATAAATTTCTTACATAAGTAATACTTAAGTAAATAATCAATTTCTTATACTTAAACTAAAGATGCTTTATGAATACGGCCCCTTTTCTAGGATTATCTCTAATCTGTTTGTCGGGTCATCAGAATAAGTAATCACTTGTACTTCAAAAAGAATATGTAACTTTTTACAAACTGATTACAAAATATAGTCTAGTTAAATTGGAACTGGTCACTTGTACCTGGCACAGCTAAACGGAGGCTGATGGTTTGTGAAGAGATACTTCGGATTGCAGCCGTATCTAATGGTTATACTCGACAGATCAGTATTGCAGCACATGTAACAATATATAAAAAAACGATGTAACTCATTGCAGACTTGGAGCGGTCTTCTGCGCATGCCAAAAATGATTATCAATTGTAGCGCACGGCTAAAATATGCATATATGCATTTAGTGTATAATATGCATAAAATACTGACTAAAGGTTAGGGTTAGTATCACCATGGTTACAAAATATATACATTTAAGATATTTTCGTTCAAATTTAGTTAATCCGGTATGTACCGGAGTCTGTAATTTATACCGGCGCTCCAAGTCTGCATTGAGTCACAGTCTATAAAACATAAAGCTGCCTACCGAGGTGAAAGATCAACTCGCCTTTTATGTAGACATCTTATTGTCATATATAACATGTCTGGCTGTTAAAGGTTGGCTGGTGATGTATCCGGCGTCTTGTTATGCTGCAGACATAATGATTCTTTTTGGACTGATCAATATGATATTTGCGGTATAACTTTAAATGATATATGATTACGTCACCGTGTCTATACCGGATGTGTCAGGCAATTCGTCATTTATAGATCCTGTTTTACAATTTCTAGGATACAACAAAGACGATTAATTTCCATATGTTCGTTGCAATTATTACTGTACGCTATACTTTATTGCAGGGACAACTTTGCAAGAATCTTACTCGGTGTCTTGTCAATGGGTATTTAAGACATGCAGCTGAAAGAGCCCTAATTTTTGGTTATTTCAACAGCAAATGACACCATTTAAATATCTTGTTACATTATATTTAATCTAATAACAAATGTCTCGTTAAGCATGAAAATCTCAGTTAGTGTCTTCGAGTCAGCCAATTTCCGTCAAGGAATTTTGCTATTTGACTCGGAGTCCGAAGATTGATGTGAAATCACTGGAGTGACTCCAAATAAAATCCAGTTAGTGGAATACACACATGTATTGATTTCTGTTGTTGCCGAGGCGCTTGACGGTTTTTTTTTCGAGTGACTCCAAGACGAATATATAATTACCTTTAGCGTTTTGTATTGTTGTTGTTTTTTTGTTGGGGGTAGGGGGTCGCCTAACTTCGAGGACATATTCCACATTACGACATTACACAGAGCACAAAAATATATCTTGTGTAATGATAAATGTATAAAACACAATGTTTGTGATACATAACATGGATAATTTAAATCCCTTTTTATTTTACATTAAAAGGATAAATCAAAACATTTATCTTGAAGATCTTGGATATGAGAAATGGCACGCCGCCTGATATTTTAAAAAATAATTTCATAAAATTTCGGACAATTATTATTTTTCTTATCAACTTGATTACATGCAATCGAAACATTTATCATCCTATTGCGGTTGTGATGTCCTTACATCTTTTTTCTTCGTTTAATGTATTCTTCAAATGGAAACGTGTGTTGGTTTTTTTTACACGTTGATTATATGCGTAAGAATGTATAAACAACAAATTTTGATTAAAATCTATGTCAAATCACTAAATAATGCAGTTTTCCTTAATTGCATAAATATTCTATTTCATTAATATATTGTATAAATATGACCATTTTCTTAATTCCGTATTAATAAGACGATTAGCAATGTTGTATCTTTTATTATACTACATGTAAGTAAAAGTTTCTGTTATTGTGTTTAACGAAAGCGTACACATACATGTAGATATGCCTTTATCCTTTAGGAAATCAATTTCAAAAACGTATAAAAGCGCAAAGAGAGATCATTTCTATAATGTAGAGATAGTATCTAAGTTTTTCAAATCACAGGTATGAATTTAAAAAGCTTTGAAATGAAGACAAACGTACATATATCTCTCAAAAATAGATATATTAACAATATTTTAAGCAGAAGCATAGAGTTATGAGCATCTAATATTTTCATGTAAAAGAAAATTTTTTGATCAAGGAAATGTAACTCTTCTTGGACCTGGAGAGCAGAAACATCAATGGGACATAATATAGCGAATATTTTTTACTTGGGTGCATTTGATTTAACATTCAACTGTGATCTGGAGTTCTAAATAATGATCCATGATACTGTGTGCTAAAAATATAGAACAACTGGAACAGTCTTTTAACAGCAAGAAGATGCTGTAGCAGAATGAAAATTGTTAGGCTCTAACTGGGACTCGAACCCAGGAACTCTCACACCTAAGGCAGACACTCTACCACTTCCCTATAACAGCAGTAGCTATAGCTAGGCAGTTTAAGTGCACCGATTACATTCCGTGAACTGGAACAGTTTTGTGACAATAACACATAATCGGCCTACTCCGGATTATCTGCGTATTCGCTTTGTTACCTAACGGCAATTTTCGTGAAAAGAAAAAATATAATCTAATGCTGCAAACGTTTTAATCGGTACAAACCACCCGAATTTCTCTGACATGTTTTTTAGAGTATGAACTTACTCACTGGTAGTACTCGTGAAATATAACTTACACTGAATCTTATATATTTGCCTTTTTAGCAGCTGGCGAATGGCAAAGACAATGGGCTTTGTCCAAATATAAGCAATTACTTTACCAGTTTCTCCTATTATCTCATTAAAAATCCACTATCCTTTAACGGCCTTTATTCGAAACTTTCTCTAGTTTTAAATAATTTAGTCTATGTTACATAACTCTATTTCTATATTTAATTCACACAGTCAGACACTCTTTCAATATCTTGCTTAACTGATCTATAAACGTATACAGAACTAATTAATTATATAAAATTGCCATCCAGGTAAGGAAATATAGTCTCGAAGTTTCGTGAAACATCTCGCGGCACTCGGAATGACCTATTAATTGTTTACTACAGGGAGTAACCATAACGTAAGTGTTACCTTATATTTTCGACTCGGAGTTCCGTCAAGTAATTACTCGAAGCGACTCTGCGAAATTCCGCTAAAGTTATAAAACTACACTGTCGGTACTCAGAGACAGACTTATGTACTACTCGGAGTAATTCCTCGCTTTTCAATATTTTTCCTTCGTGGAAAAACGAAAAAATGGGTTTTCCGAGTGAGCTGATCTGCAGGCAACGTTCTCAAAATATATTGTTGTGGAATAGAATCTGACTGATAATATTTATTAATTCAAACGTTTACAAATGATTTTCTAAAGGGAAAAGCGTTTCATTGAAGCATTAAATTTTAAAAACGTCCTATTCGTATTATTGCACACATAAATCACAATATATAATGTTAGAAAGAAGTCGTCATTTGAATTCTAGAAGGACTTTCAGTGTCTAGTCTCTATGATATCAAATTTGATTACCAAGATATTTTCAGACTCTGTATTTCTTTTCAGGAAAATATTTCGAGGAAAAACATTGCATGTCAAACGTACCTTCCTTAAAATGATATACGTCCAGTATAAACGATGATGCCATGAAAAAAGAAACTGCAAGGAATTTCCAATGCAAAAATTCAAAATATATTGAAAAAGATGAAACTGGGTGTAGTAATAGTATATATCTCGCCAGGATAAATAATTTAGCCGATTAAAGTATACACTCTTTAGGGTGCAGTTGTCTCGTTTACAGAACTATAGACAGAACTGTAGACAGATTTTAGTGCAACACAAATGTCAAAAGTGATTTAGACTAATAAAATAGGTATAGTTTTGACATTTATCATTTCTTTCGGATGGTTATATCGTTTTATTGAAACTGCACTTAAAGTTTGTATATATTTAAGGTACATGTCGTTTATTCCGATTCTTTTGTGGCGATAAAAAACTTAAGGTATGTTACAACGTCCCAGTATTTTCTATCTTTGTAATGAATATCTTGTCTTCAAAATGTATTTTTTAACTTTAAAATGTATAATCAGAAGCATTATCTGATCCAGACAAAGAGAAGTAGTAAGCAGCCGGATTTAAGTAAAATTGTGTCATAAATTAATGCAGAATTTTTCTCTCCCACCTACAGTCTTTTAAAAGATCTAGGCGAGCGCTTTATTTTACATTATGTATACTGGATAATTTCTTGGTACGTAATTACCTGAATAACCATGTATTCATAAAAACTCTTTGATGGTGTTCTGAGACGTGTTGTGCGATTATGCATTAAAGTGCCGACGTGCGTCCGGTAAAATATAGTCATAACTGCTCGTTTAAATGATTAAGGTGACGTAAGTGAAAAAATGTCAACAAATTGAATTTCTTTTGGGCAGTCATCTTTACATATCAGGATCAAAAAGCTATCAATTATGCATTAAACCAGTTCCAAACATTATGTCCAAACGACTACTATTGGTGAGGACAATGCATTAAATGTGAAATGTAGTTAACAATAGAATAGTCGTCCAAAATCTCTCATTACAAGCCTTTAAATGATAGCAAAACACAGCTTGGAATTGGAATACATAGTAAAAGACTATTTTCACTTTTCATAGTGTTGCTATGTATTCTGAGGTTTCCATCGGCTATACATCCGGATTTCACTGTCTTTATTTCATCACATGAACCTCAATCTTTTGATATAGCTGAAAGGTCTAATCTTTTGTCTATGAAAGCGTATGTTTGTCTATAAACTCTTAGTCCATATCTGGTATTATGTCAGCTTAAAATATAACTAGCGTTATGCTACAATGCACTAAACACATATTTGTAAATTCTGTGAAATTTTTTGCACCATATAATTGTATCCTGCACGACTTTATTCAAACTCATGTAATCTCTTTAAAAATGCATGTCTACTTAAAGTATCTTTAATTTGAAAAAAATATTTTAAAGTCTATTTTTATGATACATTTAATAATTTGTACATTTTTTTATTGTGAATAAAATATGGGAAGTTGGCAGTTACTTGCGGAGAACAGGTCTGTACTGGTACAGAATCCAGGAACACTGGGTAGGTAAACTGCCCGCCGTTACATGACTGAAATACTGTTGAAAAACGGCGTTAAACCCAAAACAAACAAACAAAAGGTTTGTATATTCATACGCAATATAATGTTTCTATTGTTCTATGTTTAATGCCAGGTTTGTATGTTTATACGCAATATAATGTTTCTATTGTTCAATGTTTAATGCCAGGTTTGTATGTTTATACGCAATATAATGTTTCTATTGTTCAATGTTTAATGCCAGGTTTGTATGTTTATACGCAATATCGTAAGTACTGTCTGGGTAGAAGTGATCTCTCATTTTAGCATTAGATAACGAAACATAGCTGCAACATCCGAGGATCTATTTAAACTAAAGGTGTCTGAAAGATGAGTAATCAATTCGAAGTATATAATTACGTACGTCCTTGACATTCTAATTAATCAGGAAAATTAATTCTGCAATATGTCAGCTCTTATTTTCTTGACTGAATTTTTACCATTTTATTCACTGGCTGATTATTCTGTAAAGACGTGTCTGGTGTTAAAGATAAAGTTTCTAGGCTTGTTGATGAAGGTTTCTTTTTGACACAATAAAATTATTCAAAGCGAAATTGCACAAAGTTGGATTGAATATCTCAAATTAAAATTTTTAATGGCCATGAAATATACAGAAATTTGTGCTTATACTGACTGAAATTATGTGAAATAACTAACACAATGTTAATCGAAAAAAAAAATAAATCGGTAATGATGTGACAACAAATAAAAAAAAATCTGTGAAAAGATTAAGAGGGGCGGATCCAGGGCATTGGCAATAATAGGCCATGGATTTCTAGGATGCCCGAGGGCATACACCCACACCCCCTTTCCTCTGAAGTTTTTGGCAACAGTAGCTCAAATGGTCCAATCAGGCATATTGTTGGCATAGTTTAAACGTGATGGAATATTTCACACAATGTCAAGAAAAGTAATTTGAACAAGCTGGTAGCCTTCTTTGATATGATTCGTTTTGCAAACGAAGCGTGCTGACTTTTAAGAACATTCGTTTTGTCCTAATGTGTTGGCTTTTTTTTGTGTGTGTGTGTCAGTGTGTGTGTGTGTGTGTGTGTGTGTGTGTGTGTGTTTGTGGTGTGCGCGTCTGCGTGCTGTGGGTTTCATTTTGGGGAGGCTGCGTGTTTGGTACGTGGCATTCCCTGTTTGATATTTGTCTTTGTTTTTTACACAGACAGGCATTTAGGATCTCTTTAATAACCCAGTTGTATTATGTTTGTCTTTTACGGAAAATAATTCCTTGTTGCATTCTTAAAATACTCACAGGAACTAATTATCATTCTTAAGATGCAATTCAAACGACTAATGACCTACGTTATTTCTATGTAAATTGATTAAGTCAAGTACAGTACAGATGAGACTTACACCTGCCGGTGATGGCATCAGTAATGCATTTGCCTAGAATGTATCTCAATATGAATATTCCCCTTTTACAAGGAATGTTAAAATAGAATATTTAGTTTCCTATATAAACAAAGACTCTATAGTACGCTATTCCAGAAATGTCTAATTACTTTTTATTTTGAAAACCACAAAGTATGTATGATGTCGCAATACCAAGAGTCTTAGACTTGTGATTTCTAAATATTGCTCGACCTATACCAGTAATCGGCGTAGAGCCCAAGTATCAAGGAATGTCGCAAGTAGATTCTTCTTTTCTTGCATACCGTAAAAAAGTATCCGGTGTTATTACCGGGTGCTGAAAAAATTCCATATTACACCCGTCTCGTACTGTAAATGATGCATTTCGAAATACAGTGATGTAATGATGCAATCATTTACGAAAAAATTCGACGAAAATCAAATACCATGATCGTTTCTATTTGTTCCTTTCTAGTATATTTCTCGATTCATTCAAAAGGGTTTTAAGAAAACACATTTACGTTGCGCATAAAAGTAGCTTTCAGACAGAAAAGTTCTGTGACACAGTTCACTCAGAGAATATTGTATGCAAAACTTTTATGTAGCTTGCGTCACCACAGCTAGTTGTAGGCCTTTTTGAAAGAACTGCATGATGATCAAAACAGATAAGAAAGTATGTTTCTTACATTATAGCAGTGTAAGATTTTCGTTCTAAATATCAGATTTCGCTTTGGCGGTAAAAATTCCCATACGCTGTGTCTGGTCATTGTCGTTTATCATAGTAATTGATAACGTCTGTATTTAATGTGTTTCTTATTACAAAATTATACAACAAGCACGATCCGTTCCAGACAATGTCATTTTGCAGACTAAATGCAAGTTGTCGGCATTAAGATGCATTTCGAATAATTAATTGGATATTGCCGAGAGCTTATTTTACAATTTCCTTCAGCCTGATATAATCTAATCTTTGTTGAAAAATATCTTATCTCTAATCTGATAGTAAATTATTAGAAATTCACCAGAAGTTTACAATGACATATGTATATAATACTGTCTGATCGCATGGGAAATTGTTTCTAGACTAGAACCACACAAAAGTAAACAAAAAACGTTGTAACGCAGGTTCAAATATCTCATTTTTCTAATTTTGGTAATAGACGACTTTCAAAATCTTCAAGTGAAAAATATTTATTATTAGTATATATTCTACAGTCATCGTTAAAAAGCATACAATTTCTAGATCATTTTGCAAACTTAGTCTTCCGCCTAAATAGAAACTTAAAACTGCGAATAGAATTCTGTTCAATGGTGCAAGACAAGAAATGTTGCTACACATTAGTATTTGATCGTCTTTTTCATGTCCCTGCGTAATACGACACAATTATGCTAGATTCAATTATAAGTTACGCACAGTTTTTGAATATAGTATTTGGAATCAGAATTGGACTGAAAATCGTTTGTTCATCACATTTTCATTTTAAGGAGGTAGGTTAACTTAATATTTGTGTGTGCGCATGTCCAACCGGAAGCTAACGTGACGATTTATGACGACGTTTACGACAAACTAAATGTGTTTGTATATCCATTCTTCTGAAAACAAATCATGAACCTGTCTCCGATATGACGCATAATGGTTTAATAATGCAGAAATAATGAATAAATTGCCACAGAAACGCTTCAAAATATTGTTGCCTTAAAATGACGTCATAACGTTACGTGTCAGTTACCGAGCAAAATTAAATAGCTTTTATTTTGAAAGTACGTAATTTTGTGCATTTTCTTTATTTGAACTATTTTTAAACAACCATTATTTGCTGAAAAATTTATTATGAGTCTTTCGCGCTAAATGATTATCAATATTGTGCATCATTTATGAAATTATATTTAAATGTTATGCGGAATGAATGAAAAAGGATGATGGTAACTGATGTTATTGGGAATATAGCTGGGTGAAAGGTTACTTATTACGGCCATTTTCAAAAAGAAATTTGGCAGTTTGATTTGTAATACCTATTTTTCAGTTTCCTTTGATAATTTGTTACTTATAAACTATATAAGCTCTAGCATTGTTCAAATTTCAGTAGATAATTGTTGTTTCTTGAATTAAATTGATGTCACCATGGAAACGAAGCCCTTGACCTATATATCTAAAGGTAAAATTCAGAAGCATTGACACTGGTCTATTTTAGGAATACAGTTTCGGCTTTTTATTTGCATTTCAACAATATCCATGAGAATAATAACAGCATGCAGAACGATTTTTCTATAGAAAATGCCAGACAAGGGGTACTGCTGTAAGTATTTTAAGCTGTGAAATTTGTTTAAAAAATGCAAATAACACGAAAATATTACTTACTTCAAAAATAAAATGTTTTAAAGCTACATTAACAAGAAAGATGATTTTATTGAACTTTTTTTTATAAGAAATTACGATAAAAAGCAAGATATAAGCTATTTTAAACATCTCTGTTGCCATGGTTACTTTAAACGTTCAGAAAAATAGGGTACCATGTAAAGTGCTTGGTATTTTGCTAATAATTTTACCAGAATAATCAATGTTGGTCATTCACAGAATGGCACTGAAGCCGTCGAAAAATCCGTTTTCATAATAGTTGTTAAAAAATGGGAGAAAATGCGTTACCATGGAAACACGAGCCCCGCGACATATACATTTTAAGCTTATATTAGAAAGCTGACGTGCATACTAGTAAAATTACCAATTATGCAGACTTCTACGGATAACAGTGAAACCAAAATACACTGAAAAGTGTTAAATATCCGTATTTTCCTTCTTCTTTCAATATAAAATACCTTTGGAGGGTCATGTACTTCAAACCTGGATAAAAATGGAACTTGAAGGGACAGTGATAAACGAAAGTTAGATTGTAGCCGTTAAAACATTAAATTACACGAACTACAAAACATTGCTGCGGTTCAATTAATTTGAATTCACCCTGGTAACAAGGTAACCTACCTCCTTAATTAATGCATACTATTAGAGAAATCGTTCAGTTTAAGTACAAAGTCACCATTCTATTCAGTTATTTTTCAGACTTGCAGATTCTCGTGCATTTAATATCAAAGGCGATATTCTACGTATACTTTGCATTTCATTTCAGTTGTATTTGTACTGAGCTGATAAAAGCAACCGCTAGTAACTAACTTTGTAGATATCCAAGAAATTGTGTAACTTGGAGCACTATTATACTTCGTATCTTTGTAATGTCTTAATGCAGTCAACTCTAAGTTGCGTGAAAAAGTGATGTTGGGTGTTACAAACGTAATCGACATGACGTAAGTGCTCTACTTTATTGATTTTTAAGTAGCAGTGTACTCTAAAATAAGTGCAAGTGAACGAAGCATAGCAATGAACACCAAATGATTTATTCAGCCAAAGGTGTCTGAGAGTAGGTAATCAATTCATAGTCTAGAATTATGTACAACTGTGACATTCTAATTAACGAGGAGAATTTGTTCTGTTGTTTGCATGAGGTCTCTTGGTATACGTTAAGCTTGTTATAAATCATTTTTGTATTTATACGAAATGGATGAAAAATAGATGACGTTACATTACAAAAAAAAAAAACAAAAAAACAAAAAACAAAGACAATATCAAACAGGGAATGCCACGTACCAAAAACGTAGCCTCCCCAAAACGAAACCCACAGCACGCAGACGCGCACACCACAAATACACACACATACACATACACGCGCACACACATAAAGTCAACACATTAGGACAAAACGAACGAACAAACAAAGGAACACAGTGGGGCACCGCCTTGGAACGGTCAGTGGCAAAAACACCACTGGGGAGCTTAAACCGGTTTATGGTGCCTACCCAACCTCACTCTTACCCCCACCATGTTTAAAAGATACGGGACAGTGTAAATAAAAGTAATCCCCTCCAGGTGAATCTCTAACACACGTAATGGAAACAAAAAGGCATGGCATATAAAACACAAAATTACTCGTGTATAAATATATAAAAAGCAAACCTTTAGAACCAAAAACGTATGTACTCAATGCCTTTTCAGAAGACAGAGCCACAGGAGAAACACCCCTAAGGGCCCGACGAAACAGGCCAGAAGACAGATATCAAAACAGTTCAGTCCTTGTAAAAACTTCTTATCATAGAGCCCCGCCTCCTCTTCCGTCAGACACAATCAAAGAGGGAAGCGTAGTGTCCAACTGTAAACGGGTTGACTATAAATATAATAATAGCAATACTTTGATAGTCCTTATTGGAAGCAATGACAGGTCAAAAATTGAAACATTTCTATGAAATAAACATTGTCATTTAAAACTGAAAATTTGCTTGAATTTCAAAGAACTGATGATGACATCTTATTCGAAGATAATTATTCCATCTTTGACTTTCATATATGTGCATTTACTTTAGATGTCAATCATTATCTTTGTAAGAATAGAACGTAACAAAGCTCTGTTAAAGTTAGCTCGGTTTGATGGTTATGTTCCATAGATACAATTAAATGTACAACACTCCTACACTCAATTACACAAACTGACAACACATACAACTGCGACTGACATTTTATATTCGTTATAATACTGCTGTTATGAAATTTCATTGAATCTTTTTGGAGATCCTATTGACGGAATCACACAACATAATAGAATACACTGTTTAGCTATGAATGTTCATTACATTAAATGAAAGGGACCCTCGGGTTTGGGGGATATTCTATAATCAAATAACATTGAATAGACTACCTGTACCCAAACGGCCAGAACAATATGATCAAAGATAAAAGATAAGGTTGGAATTCTCGGAAGAACAGAGCACCCCAAACACAGCAAAAGAGCCAACACTTAGCGCCACTTTACCAACATAAGCATGAGATGTAAACGTAATTATAAGAAAATAGCAAAGAAGCATGGAACGGTTTGGTAAAGTCTATTCACAAGTGGTAATATAATGTGCAACACCTTTTCCCCCTCCTACCACAGGTTTAGGAAGAAATGTATAATGTAATATGAGCCGTGCCATGAGAAAATCAACATAGGTGGTTTGCGACCAGCATTGATCCAAACCAGCCTGCGCATCCGCGCAGTCTTGTCAGGATCCATGCTGTTCGCTTTTAAAGCCTATTGCAATTAGAGAAACCGTTAGCGAACAGCATGGATCCTGACCAGACTGGTCTGGACCCATGCTGGTCGCAAACCCACTATGTTAGTTTTCTCATTGTGCGGCTCATATATAAATTGAATAGACTCTGTTATCTTTAAGGTTAAGAGATTATAATAACACTGAATCAATGTAAAGAGAGCCTTTCTACGGACGCTATGCGGCACATCGCGGTTGCTGTTAATGCTTACAGTAAAAATAAGAACAAAAATTTCCAGTTTTGCCTGTGCGATCCTTCAGAAAATGTATCAATTTATAGAAATGTATCCACTGACAAGTTCAATATATCAAAATTACCATTTAAGTTACAGTGCCTACAGTGCTTTATGCGAAAATGTCCTTTGACTCCTATTGTTGGGATTTTACATTTTTCTTCTGTTGATGCTTTCCCCTTACAGTACTGTCTTTGAATTTAAAGCATAGCATTGAAAACAAAACAATATAAAAATAAACAATATTGCATTACAACCAAGAAAGATAGTATGTATCAAACGATGAAGCTGGTCCTTCTGGATTATAAGTCCTCTGTAATTTTGGCTATCTTACCCATTATTTCTATATTTCTACGCAAAAATAATCAATCACTCGTTGTCCCAGTGGCAGACACAGAAAACTTGGAGTCAGCGGACGAAATGTTGGAATAAAGACATTACGCTTGGGAAGAAGGAAACTGAAACTAGCTGACAATATCCAAGCAGCAATTTTATGTGAACTTCGTGGCCTTTACAATCTGATAATAAAGACGTCATTTTCTCTCAATTCTCCTTGTTTTCCATTTATGGAACATCAATTTAGCAACAAACACAGTTTTCCAATTTTATGTTCCTTCTTGTTTTTGAAAATTCCTGACATTTGCCATTAACTAGACAGTAATTTGTCAGTAGACATATCAGTCACTTAAAAACTGTTTCAATTTCATGGTTCGCAGTAATAAAAGCGATGGTTTTCGTTAATATGTGAATTTTGATACAGGATCAATAGGCTCTCAGTATTTCGGACACGTCCAAATCAAATCATAAGGGGATGAACAAAAGTTATTTGCTTGTACTCAAGTCAGAATAGTCTCATTAAATGATATATTGTGTCTAAATTACTTCTAAAAAGACAAGCACACTTGTCAAGCATTTCATTCTTAGGCTGGCTTTTCAGTGTAGATGTTTGTTGTGTTATAGATAAGGTTTAAAGATGCCACATTCAAACATCAAACAGACAGTGCGATATTGCAGATATTGGGACTGAATATATCAAGGGACTGAATATTTCAAATAAATATTCTTAATTGATAGGAAATGTTACATACAAATAATAAATGCAAATATTGTCTGAAATTTGAATCTGAATTTGAATTTGAGTCTGACAATCTGAAAGTAACGAGAAACTGTTTGATAATTTGATATACCAATCAAATATACAAGTAAATTAGCAAAAAGTTTAATCATGTTGAAATTATTCACAACAGGTGTTTTGACTATTCTGTGCCAAGTGACTATTAATAAATTAGTATGCGGCCATAATTATATACCGGAAGGAATTATTGTTCCGATTGGTAAGTCATTATCTTATAAAATTACAGCACAAAAAAAACAAACAAAAAAAACAACAAAAGATTCATCCTCATACATACGTTTGTTAATTTTAAAACGTATATACGATTGAAAATTAAGTGTATCAAAATAAGCTGTTGACGTTGAATGGAAAGCTAAAATAAGGTGTGTGATAAGTATTATACGAGTATTCAAGATCTATAATTTTTGCAACAGTTTTGCAACAGTTTTATATTCATCTTTTGCTTCAGAGGAAATAATTCCCAGTTGCCTTGTAAAAATCTCGATAGGAACTAATTATCTTTCTTAAAAAAGCAACCCTACATCTAACGTTATTCTCATGTTAGTTGATTATATCAAGTACAGTAGACGTTAAGACACCTGCCGATGACAGCACTGGTAATTTAGTGTGACATTTACATCAAACGAAGGTATAAGAATATAATTATCTCCAATATATACACCATATTTCACTTAGTTTTGTAATAACTTAACTTTCTTTTTCTTCTGTCGTATTACTGTAGATGAAAGTTATTAAGTGCACAAAGAAACACGTTTCTGTTATAAGGTAGTTCTAACTATATTTTTTTACTTATAAATCCTTCAAGTTTGCTAGCTCCGTCATATTTGAAACAAGACATATCTTTAAAAATGATAGTCGGCGAATTGTAATAAGGAAAGAAGTTTATGAATTTTTCATCTAACATTCATCTTTCATCTAACATTTTTCAAATTGCAAAACTAAACACCGCACTTTAACAATTTAAGTGGTTCTCTTTTAATTTTTCACAATGGTTTCGTAGGGTTGCAATTTTGTTTCGTTTATCCTTAGCCGAATAATTACAGCAGTAGTTTGATGAAGATTCATGAAGCGGTTCATGAAAAGAGGTCATTAAACGTGTTTATATTTTCAGCTAAATTGGTCCCTATCCCCATTTGAAACAAAATGGCAGGAGACCTTACGATATTGTTACACATCGAGTTTGATAAAAATCCATTACATTTTAGTGGTTAATGCGAAGAAAGGCATATCTACTTTTAGCTATAGTGGTCCCTAATAGGGCCCAAGTTCCTATATAAATAAATTTGGAAGAGGACCTTATAATGATGCTCCAGACCAAGTATGACAAAGATCCACCAAGCTGTTCATGAGACGCTGTATAAAGGCATTTCTAGTTTTAGCTCTAGCAGCCCCTAAAAGGGGTTAAATGTCTCAGCTGAACAAAGTTGGCTGCGGGCCTAATAAAGATGCTACAAATCAAGTTTGATTAGAATACATGAGAAAACAAGAAATATCTTTAAAAATGATGGTCGGCGAATTGTAATAAGGAAAGAAGTTTATGAATTTTTCATCTAACATTCATCTAACATTTTTCAAATTGCAAAACTAAACACCGCACTTTAACAATTTAAATGGTTCTCTATTAATTTTTCGCAAAGGTTTCGTAGGGTTGCAATTTTGTTTCGTTTATCCTTAGACAAATAATTACAGCAGTAGTTTGATGAAGATTCATGAATAGGTTCATGAGAAGAGGTCATTAAACGTGTTTATATTTTAGCTTAACTGGTCCCTATCCCCATTTGTAACAAAATAGCAGGAGACCTTACGATATTGTTACACATCGAGTTTCAATAAAAGTCCATTACATTTTAGTGGTTAATGCGAAGAAAGGCATATCTACTTTTAGCTATAGTGGTCCCTAATAGGGCCCAAGTTCCTATATAAATAAATTTGGAAGAGGACCTTATAATGATGCTCCAGACCAAGTATGACAAAGATCCACCAAGCTATTCATGAGACACTGTATAAAGGCATTTCTAGTTTTAGCTCTAGCAGCCCCTAAAAGGGGTCAAATGTCCCAGCTGAACAAAGTTGGCTGTGGGCCTAATAAAGATGCTACAAATCAAGTTTGATTAGAATACATGAGAAAAAATCAATTAAAGGATTTTTTATTTATTATTTTTATTTATTTCTAAAATAGGCCAACTGATCCCGCTTTAACAAATAGCATATTCGCTATTCATGAATCTTTGGACAATGACGTCACACCTATACAAAAGTGAAGGTCAAGCAAAACATACTATTGTAATTATTTCAATATTTCTGTTTCATCAGCACAGTTTGACCGTAGTCATATCACATAGATAAACTGTATACAGCGTACCTTTATTTCAGTGTAGTGAGGTTCAGTCATTATATAGCATATATATAATAAAACAGACTTCAACTGAGGTCAATATTTGCATACCATACTAAAGAAAAATATTCATATATAATAAATCAGTTAAATAATTTATAACAAATATACCAAAGCAAACAAGTACTCATTTTAATATGCAATCTGAATAAGTCACAAAAGCAAGAAACATTTTCATATACGGACGACAATTGTAACAAGGAAAATCTTTTAAAAAGCATTTCTCTACATAAAAGACTCTTATCACACCCTTATTCATGTGATACGCAGACCGTATTCAGCTCTTTCTTTAATTTGTATATGTTGGTATTTGAACAGGTTTTTATCATATTTATTAAACTTACTTATCATTTTGAGATATATCAATATTCTTGCTAAATATACTGAGCCAAAGTTAGCTTTAAAACTGTGAACAGCGTCGTTTAGGATAAACGCTTTGTCTACATTTCACTCAGCGTAGCACAATCAACAGAGTGAAAGAAATTGACACTCTCGTCCAATCAGGCAGAGTGTTGCATAAATCTTCCATTTTGATAAATTATCTATAATGCGTTATCAAGTAGTTTGATTTGCAAACTGAAGTCACGTGGCATAGGTAACGAAAACGAATTTAGACGGCGTCGCCGAAAAAATCAAAGGATTTTTTTATTTATTATTTTTATTTATTTCTAAAATAGGCCAACTGATCCCGCATTAACAAATAGCATATTCGCTATTCATGAATCTTTGGACAATGACGTCACACCTATAAAAAAGTGAAGGTCAAGCAAAACATACAATTGTAATTATTTCAATATTTCTGTTTCATAAGCAAAGTTTGACCGTAGTCATATCACATAGATGAACTGTATACAGCGTACCTTCATTTCAGAGTAATGAGATTCAGTCATTATATAGCATATATATAATAAAACGGATTTCAACTGAGTTCAATATTTGCATACCATACTAAAGAAATATATTCATATATAATAAATCAGTTAAATAATTTATAACAAATATATCAAAGCAAACAAGTACTCATTTTAATATGCGATCTAAATAAGTCACAAAAGCAAGAAACATTTTCATATACAGACGACAATTGTAACAAGGAAAATCTTTTAAAAAGCACTTCTCTACATAAAAGACTCTTATCACACCTTTATTCATGTGATACGCAGGCCGTATTCAGCTCTTTCTTTATTTTGATATATGTTGGTATTTGAACAGGTTTTTATCATATTTATTAAACTTACTTATCATTTTGAGGTATATCAATATTCTTGCTAAATATACTGAGCCAAAGTTAGCTTTAAAACTGTGAACAGCGTCGTTTAGGATAAACGCTTTGTCTACATTTCACTCAGCGTAGCACAATCAACAGAGTGAAAGAAATTGACACTCTCGTCCAATCAGGCAGAGTGTTGCATAAATCTTCCATTTTGATGAATTATCTATAATGCGTTATCAAGTAGTTTGATTTGCAAACTGAAGTCACGTGGCATAGGTAACGAAAACGAATTTAGACGGCGTCGCCGAAAAAATGCCGTGTATCAAAATACCAATTTTAGACATCTTGTATTGGATGACTGACAATCGCTAGTTATTTCCTGGCTGGCTTAGTTTTATATCTGTATTATCTAATGTATTAAATTGCACTTTTAATGGTATCTGTATACTTTATGCCTTCCATTAATGTTTGTTGACAGTGCAGAACAATTCTGTTTTGCTTCCATTCTCGTAGAATACTGCGCATAAAATACTATTAAAGATATCTATTGCACATCTTGCAATAAAATATCTTGCCATTAGATAGTTTCTTTGAATAAAGAATAATGACATTATCAAGTGGCTAAATTTACATGTATAAAACTAGCTGTATATGTAGAGTTGCTTATTTGCTAATATCTGCAGGAAAAATTCATATACCTAGCTTGGGTACTATCTTTAACCCAGATATACAGCTATATAAGACACTGCTGTAGTTTATCAATCATATGTTTTCCGCCATAATGCAACACTGTTGTTCTTTGCTTGAAAGTCTTGTACGTGTTTCAGTCTAGGTAATAATAATGCATGCTTCATTAGATTTAAAGATGGTATCGATATGCTTGCAAAGTCAAATGTTATGATGTAACATATATCAGATGAAATTATCAAAACAGGTGGTGTGAGGGCCGTTGCACATTTCATTATCTCTTAAGGAAATACTCTGTCAAATCGCCCAGCTACTATTTTGCGTGGTTGCATTTCATGCCTCAAAGGGATTTTTTCAGAGACTTTTATTAGCTATTACGACATCAGTCTTTAATGCCGTATGACGAATGTAAAAGGTTAACCTGTTCTTGGACTCAGTGTTGCTATATGTTCTGGTCCTTAAAAGTCTTGGAGAACATTTTATTTTACTGTAATAGATGCAGGTGCTAAAGGTGTGAGGGATGTTGCAAATGCCATTATCTCCGACACTGTTATTATTCTGTTTGGTTGATTCTGTGCTTTCAAAGGATCTTCTCAACGACGTCATAGATAAATGTTCATCAGCTATCAATGGGACTAAATTAAAATAACTCTGAAATATAGTTCTGATATAAAAAAATATCATTACCCCTTACAAATATAATAAAATTAAAGGTATGCCTCGTCCACTACCATCTAAACATTATTTTTACATCGTTTTGACAATGCTAAAGACTGTTGATATTTTAAGACAATAGTATAGTAAATGCGTTGCCGTACCTTCGTGATTACTACACGGTCAAACGCTATTTCAAATATGAAAATGACAGGTATGTTGTTACAACAAGGCGAAATATGAACCCCTAATATTCCCTGTTAGCAATTTTTCATTTTCTTAAAATATTTATGAAACATTTTTATATTCTCAATATTGTGTTCTATCTAATGTTTACCTAATGTATTTGATGCACTCTGTTAGTTGGTAACAATTATCTAAAAGGACCATTTTGTCAATTATGCAATTTTCAGTTTACCTGCAACCAACTTAAGTTTTTTTTAAGGGAACAAACATGAATATTTGTTACCAACTTCCTTGTGTAGCTGTTAAGATGTGCATGTTATCGCTTTTGGAAATTTAGAAGAACTTAAGGTAGTTCTACACGTTTGGATCGAAAAATTTTCTACAATGTAGAATTTGATTAAACTTTGATTTTTCAAAACTTTAGAATATATCTAGAAAATTCAGCAAATAAAAAAGATAGGGTCGTGTGCTTGACTTTTTGCTAGACTGATTTGAAAAATTTGGACTTCACACAATATATCATAATGGGCGTCTATGGAAAAATCATTATTTTCATAACATTTTCCCGAATAGAAATTATTCTACAATGTAGATTTTGATGAAACTTCTCACAGTTGTAAATAAACACATGGCCTATAATTTGGTGAAATAAAATGTATAGGTCTGTGTGCTTATTTTTTAAATATTTGACCATGATTAAAGAGCACCGGACATTTCACGCTAATTTTAAGACATTATTTTGATTATTTTAATGTGTCATATTTTTTAACATCATATTTTGACTTTAGAAATATAGCAACAGTGCCATTGTAATAAATTTACTCACAGATTTCAATTAATTCATAAAATGATTTCCATTTCCGTACGCCGAATCCAGGCTTTATTCTACGTTTTCCGGATAAATGACGTTACACCATCACTTCCGGTTTATTAAACGTGCTACATTAAGTTTACTAATTCATGTATGTACCTACATTGTCCTTAAGATAAATTAAATTTTATAAGTTGCGAAATAGTAATTAAAACAAAGTTGTTACATAAACACGGTTATAAATATATGTAGAATGTCCAAATATTTTAGTATATTTTTGGCGGTCAAGAATCAATCATTGTGATCCTTTTTAAGTTCAAATGTACCGCCTACTATACCATATTTTTTACTTATACGTGACTGCATGTTTGCTTCACACTATTTCAGGAAATTGAAACAACCAAACATAAGTAAACAGTCAAATAATAACGTCACATAAGGTCCATATCTAATAGACCATTAATAAACATAATCTACGAAAATATTCGGGAATTATTGATGTGACACCTGAATGTGTCAGGTTTTTCAGTTCCGTGTTTTTTTGTTGTTTTTTTTTTGTCAAGAATTATTTATTATCAATAAATCAAATGTATTTAACTGTTAGAAAGACTAACTCATAACTCGTGTCTACGAATAGGCGAATATATGATTGACAGTCGTATGACCCGTAAAGAAATAACTTTTAAAAACAATTTCCATACAAAATTCATATTAAGTTTGAATTATATCCCCATAAACGATCAGCTTAACGGTACCATCCTGTCGACCTTTGTTCGGCTGCTCTACTTCATACCACGACAAGTATTAAAAGTTGAATTATCGTGCAAACTGATATAAAATCTAAATTATCTCCAAGAAACTAAGCATCAATTCAGTTCAATGTTTTGCAAATGATCGCAAAATAAAACACAAATGACATTTACAAAAGAAAGAAAGTACAAATTATTTCATTTGTAAGATGTCTATGATATTTTTTTTTTATTTCTTGCTGACTTGCAGACTCCAGTGTATCAACGACAATTATAACAATTTCAGTTTCTTTAATGTAAATAATATTAAGGGTAATGCATGGCATAGTAGATATTTATTGCTACATAATCATATTATCATAAAATGTGGTTCGTAACAGATACCAGTACAGAATGGAATTCCCTCTGCTGTAATTGAAAATATGAAAAATTACTAAATATCTGTTTCAGTACTGCTTGTGTTGCCGTTGGGCACTAGGGAAATTAACAATGCAACAGTTTCCTGTCTTTAATAATATTCAAAGTAGTATCCTTTGTTTCATTCTAGCGTTAAACTGATGCTACTGGTGTCTTCTAGGGGTGTTTTAACAAGAGACTATCTTAAGTTAACTAGGTAAGCAGTACTGTTGACAAAACTGTTTTATTTATAAGCGTTCCATGGCTTTGGCTTTACCACCATACATCGCATAATGGAAAGATAAATCAAACTTACTTGAGAGACCACGTCAATTGAGATATCGCTTGCATTAAAAAAAAAACAACTACATTTTCAATTTGTCCCTACTTGAGCTTGAGGAGATACCATAAGATATACAAAATTTATAAAAAATGGCACGGTAAATTGCAAAATAGTGCAAAACACGGTTACCTTTCAGAACAGAATATACCAAGCAAAGGCCATTTTGTAAACATTACTATTAGTGATCTAATACCTTAAGTTGAAGATTTTACTTGAGTTTGTGGTGATTTCAGCTTAAGTCTAAGTAAAAACTTTAGTCCTATTCATAAAACAGCTTAAACTTAAGATACTTAAGAAATGACTTAAGTCAGAAAACAAAATGGCGCCGTGAGTACGATTAAAGTGTTGCTTTTCAGATAAAAGCACTTTAAACATAATTGTGCATGTTGTATCTGTCTGAAATTAATGTTGTTTATTTTCTAATGTTTTCGTCCACAATAAAAGCCAAGAATTACTTATCAAGTTGTTTTATCCGGGTGGACGGATAGCTCAGTGATTTGCACACTGGCCTTGCAATCCTGAGGTCGGGGGTTCGATCCCCGGCAGCTACTCGGGAATTTTCAGAAACGCTTTTCAGTGTTTCCCACCCAACTAGAGGTGTACTGGTCAGGAACCCAGGCAACCCTTGCGTGTATCAGTGCTATACACTGGGCACGTTAAAGAACCAGGCTTTCTATTCGCAACGAGCTAGGCTAAGTTAGCCGGGCAAGCCTGTATCTGATTTCTGATATCTCTGTCATGGTGGCTTTGTCTCACTCTGTCCCTCTGGTCAGATCGCTCTGTGTCTGTACTTGTAGAGGATGAATTATGCGCCCTGCGTGGCTGCATTTGAACTACGTAAAGCGCCTTTAAACGTGAAATTGATCATGAAAAGGGCGCTATATAAATCTGGTATAATAATAATAATAATAATAACAAATCTACTTAAGTAAAATAAATTTTTACTTATTAAGTAATACTTAAAGTAAATAATCAATTTCTTATACTTATACTTAGATGCTTTATGAATACGGCCCCTGATTTTATTTTGAATTTTAGAGAAGTTTATAATATTAAACAAAATAATAATACCGACATCATTTATATAAACTTGATTTTATTAATTCTGATCGTTCTTTTAAAATGTAAAGTTACTGTAATGCAATGGTCCCGCCACGAAGGTAATAACAAAGAGTAGATGAGCGGAGTGATTATAAGGTCAACAAACGGCATGAAAAACTGCTTTTGTGAAATCGATTGAAGCAGATCCTATGAAAGCATAGAACATCACAAATTTAGATAATAGCTGACTTCCAAGAACGTTTAATATCCCTCGCGCCGTTTAAACCGGGTTCAGCGGTACTTTTTCATAAACATGATAAAGTAACATCAAATAGATTCGATGATTCCAAAAGGAACCAAAAATGAAAATCGTCTCCTGTTTTACACTAAATTCATAAGAGCCTAATTGTTTTGGCTAATTGTTTTCATCGAATGATCCGTTTTGTAAGGTGTGTAATTTTTTGTTGTTGTAATTGTTTGTTTGTTTGTATGTTCTTTCTTTTTTTAGCACTATATTCAGAACCTGGCCACAGCTAAATGAAGCATTTGGGACATTTGTAGAATGCCATTATTACAGGTTAAATAATGTAGCACATCTATTTATAGCCATGTATCACTACATGTACAGCCAGGAAAGACATTCTAAACAAATATGGAACAGGACTTTTTTGATTATAAACACCGTATAAAGTTTTGGGTATCTAGGCCCTTGATATTAAACTACTACGCAGAAAAATCAATCAATCGTTGTCCCAGTGGCAAACAAAGAAACTTGCAGGCGTCAGAAGACGAAACATTCGAATAAAGACATTACACATGCGAGCCTAAAACGAAATTTAGGCAGCAATGTTGTATTTACTATATCACATCAAAATATCACTTTCTTCGGTTTCGCCTTTTAGTTTATTTCGGTGGCAGATATAGTGTTTCAATTTTTTTATGTTGTTTCTTGATTCTGAATATTCCTGACATTTGCCGTTTACAAGACAGTAAATTGTAAATAGACGGATACTTTACTTCGAAATTGCTTGAATGTAATGGTCTGAGATGATTTTTGACATGAAGAGCCATATGCTGAATCAATATAGGTTCCTTAGCATTTCGGATACGTCTAATTAAATTCACAAAAGAATAAATTTTTGTTATTTGCTTGTACCCAAGTCAGAATAGTATCATTAAATGATGCATTTTGTCTAAACTACTTCCAAAAACACAAGCACACTTGTCAGGCGCTTTATATCCAGGCTGACTATTCAGTGACATTATGCCCTGGTGTTATAGAAAATGTTTTAAAGTGCCATATTGAAACAAGAGACAGACTCGACATGAAATTTCAGATAACGGGATTGAATATATTTCAAATTTAAATTCGTTTATGGGCATGATCTGTAATAAGCAGAAACACGTGCAAATGTTGGCTTTAGTTCTATGGAATAAGTAAAGTAATATGAAACTATTTAAAAGATTAATCATAGAATAATGTTTTAAGAACAAAACTGACTACAGTAACTTTACGATGAGCATGATGAATATGTTGAAAATATTCTCAGCAGGTGTTTTACTTCTATGGCTTGGTACTTTCAAAAACTTTTGTTGCAGTCAGAATTATGTACCAGAAGGAATAATCGTTCCAATTGGTAAGGCATTTTTGTTATATATTTAAAGCACAGAATTGTTTGAATTGTTGAAGTTAGAACCGGTTTAACTTTTATGGTTATAGTTCTTGAAAGTAATACGCCGAGCGATAGGTAAATACGAGTAACGGATAAGACTAATAAAATTTATCATTTTTTACAGTAAACTGAGATCATACAACTGAAAGAAGCTTAGTGCTAATTCGTTCTTCCAGTAGCTTCATCATCGCAATATTGTTATATTTGTCTAAAGCTTAGAAGAAACTACAATTCTCTGTTGCATTGTTAAAATACCGTAGGAAGAAATCACCCTTCTTTATAACAAACCAATGTCTTACGATCTCTGGTAAGTTGATTAAATCAAGAACAGCTAATATCAGACACCTGCCGTTGATAATATAGTGCGACATTTACATCATCGGATGTCGTTTATAACAGAAATAATAATTAACCCTTCAGTTAAATTGGTGACTCAAATTTAATTGTAAAAATCTATTAGCCTGGAGTCTAAGCAACAATATAAAATGATAATTTGCCTCTCATATTGCTTATCCGTTCTTTCTGTTTACAAATTTACAATGCCAGAGGCCAGTTGTTTCTGTCCTGTGCAGGTGTTTTGGGGTATATATGATATCGCCTTTGGAAATGTTGAGGAAATAGCTCTTTTTATTTATGACTGTTTTACCATTCCATTTTGTCCTGAAGGTAACATTAAAATCTGGTAAGTGACATTGTCTAAATAAGACTATTTTCTACTCGATGACCAAAGTTTCCATTTCAAATGTGATGAAAATGACAAAGTTCACATAAGCCTACACAATATGGAAAAATTGGCGATAACTGGAAAAAATATACATTGTTTGCCAGAATGCTTATTTTCGATAGCGAATTTATTTTTTTTGAAACACATTCATTAATTTGTTTTAAAAAATGTCACCAAATACTGTATAAATCACAGAATTTTCAGAAAATGGGCATTTTTGTCGTATTTAGGTAACATAGAATTGTTTAAATTACTGAGCACAATCAAGGACCACAAAAATATTTTGACCATAGTTTCTTTCACAGAATTTGTTGTCATTTTTTGATTGTGGTCGACAGCTACGCCCATATTGAACATTTCAGATTTTTAAAAAAAAAAATCGGTTAAAAACTGAAAGTTTCCCATACCCGTATATGTATTTTCATTTACGTCAGATATTTTCGTCGACAATAGTGTATGCAGTTTGATAAAACAAAACATATTGATGAAAGAAAACTTGGAATAAATAATTTATTCCTTTTAAAGACTTTCAGTTTTTTATGTCATTGTTTGGGCACTTCTCCTTTGATTGTGAATTATTTGTTGCCGGGCGAAAATTTATCAAAAGTTGAGAAAAGTCAATTATTCCGCTTGGTTTACACATGAACACCAGGAAATAATTTAATCCTAAAATGCTAGCCTCAAATAGGTATGAGAATGTAAATTTAGAAAGCAAGACAATCTTCTTAATCATTTTTATTTTAAAAAGCTTGTTCAGAATCAGTTAACGTACACTTTTCCTTAAAGATAAACAGGGAAATGACGTCGGTGCACCAAATGTACAGAATAATTTACGTTTAAATATACACTTTATTATACAGTTGTGAAATGCAAATCATTACAAATGTTATTATTCGCATAAAACACTTAAAATTATAATTAACTACTATCAAATTTCACTGAAACTAGCCCAGTAAATGATATTAAAAGTGAAGATAATAGCATTTTTTTTCATTATTATTTTTTGAATATTAAGAAATAAACGTATTAAAAGCTCGCAAGGGTTTTTCTTAGAAACATGGTCCATAAAAAACCGTCTTATCAATTCTAGGCTGCAATTTTTATGTACTGAAAGTTTCGAAAACGTATATATTGCAATCAGAGTATAGGAGTCATGGGAATTAAATTTAAAAGGTTAAGATGAAAGAGGGATTGGTAAGTGAACACATGTAATCGTTCAATAAGAAAGTACGTTAACTCAAGAATATCAAATTAAGTATCAATAAGAAACAAATATGATAAATTTCCCCAGGTATGACATTATCAAAAAGAAGCCAAAATAGTCCTTTTAACTGAAACAAGTTACCTGTTTTAATATTTAAAACGCATAGTACTTGTGTGTTGCCTTTAAATACTGATGTTTCTACGTAATATAAAAAAAAACTCTGAATCTACCTTTACCTATTATATTTTGTTATTTTATCACTGTACGACCAGTAGAATTGAACCTGTCAATGAATTAATTTATCAAATAGTTAATATTATTATAATACAAAATATTTACAGAAAGTACATTTATAGTTGATTTACACGCAAATGCAGCCACTGATCTTTCTGCCAAGATAAAGCCCCCAGAACAGTCAGACAGAACCTTTTGATAGAGGTTTGTCCGCACATTTTTGATACAAAGTGACTGAAATGCCGAATGACATAATCAAGCCGTTATGCAATCAAAATAATCTTTCATCTAGAAAAGTGTTGAAAATTGACACAATAATGTCATAATTTTTATCGATTACCAAAGGAAACATAGTAAGATTTAGACGTGATTGTTGTACCATTTTTGTTTTACTTTTTAGAGGTCTACTAACTAATATTTTGATTTAAGAGAAATTCTGGAAAAAATGCCATTTCTGAGAACTTTATAGTTCCGTATTCTTGTACGTAATGTGACAATGCTACAAAAACTGTTTTCCAAAGTGGTTGAAATGTTTATAAACAGTGATACTGAAACTAGTAAAATACATAAATATAAATGTTATATAACAGCAACTATGCAGATACGATGCGATCTATTGTCGTTACACCTATACTCATGCTATTCCTACAAAACAATATCTCCTTGCTCTAGTACAAAAAAAGGACACATGTCTGTTGATACAAATCTGTTGAAACAATATATACTTTACCTTTCGACCACCTTACGCTTTGAAGCCATTCATTTCGTATCTAGAACCTATATAATGCACAACAGAAATGACTGGCCTGCAAAACAAAGAACTAAATTGAAACATCATTAGCGCAGAAACTGAAATTGAGTTTTAACTAATCATATTGCTTCCGTAAAATAATTAAAATGTTGTATATGGGTACTCAAAATGCACCGTTGAAATGTAACTGGAGTGTCACGAAGCTAAATAAGAAATACCTAATTAAATCATGTTGTTTCTTCTGATAATGCATAAGGGTAATTATCTTCTGATTGCATTTTTTAAAAATGGCTCAGAAAAAATAAAGCAACATGTTCCTGGTAATACATGTAAAAAATGTCACGGTTTCGACTTAATAGAAATAGCACCCACTGGTAATATCACGCCTGCGAAACATGAGCTGAGGGGACGTTTAACGCAACTCGTGCTTCTATATGAAAAAGCTGGGATGCTTGGGAAATCGGTCATTGTATTTTAGACATTGCTTAATTGTTGCCGATGCTGCAAATTTTCATACAAAAATTAATGCAAATGAGTAAAAATGATAATTATGTCAGTTGTCGCTTATACAATTCAAAATTAGTCTGCAGATCAATTTGTTTTTCGTCATGAACGTTTACTAGTATTTATTCTGACCTTATATGTCTAAAATTTTAAATGGCAATCCACTGCAAGCGATATAGATTAATTATAAGGATCCACTATGTACATGTAATACAACTTCCATTCAGATGATAACAATCCCATTTCTTCATTATTCTCTCGCATTAATTTGGCATCTGGCTTTAGAACCTATACAGCCTTGACAACTGTATAATTATTAGATTAACATTTATAACATTTGCCGTGTATGTGACAATGATTTGTTCTAAAATGGATCAGATACTTTGAAACTTGTTCAGTTTCATGATATGCATAGACAAGCCATAAGGCTTGTCAATATTTCAGAACCGTCCAAATTAACTCACAATTGAATACATTTAAAGGCATATTAAATCCACATTTCATGTTTAAAACCTTGAACAATTACCTCATATAGTTTATGAAAACATAAAAAAAGATCAGTAAGTTTATGAGTATTAACAGTACTGTGCAATAAGTTTAAAATAGTTCATACTGCATACATGTATCGTAGATAATATGTCTATAAATATGTACTACCACTAAAACAAATCATGTTTGCATATGGAGCTACATTCATAATTAAAGTCATGCAGTAACAGTTGATTGTTAAAAAACAGCAACTTATATATATATATATATATATATATAATATATATAATATATAATATATATATATATATATATAATATAATAATATATATAAATATATATATATATATATTAATAAAGTTAAATACATTTGATGAGATTTTATACATTTGAGTAATATCTAAAAACAGAATATTTTAGTGAAAGATTTTCATAGGATATCTATAACAATATTTATTTGTACTCGTGTCCCCTCGGATTTCCAATAAAGATGAATTTGGTATTATAGATAACGTTTTAAGTAGCTTTATTGAAACATAAAATGACTCTGATGTGAAATTGCAACTAGCAGGATTGGATTTGCCAATTTTGATGTCGCATTAGCCATAAGATATATAGAAATTTATGTAAATACAGGCTGAAATTCGGTGATATCAGTCGAATAAATGTGAACATTATGCAGAAAACTGAGAAAATTTTAAGGAAATATGTTTTGAGCAGTATTCTTAAAGTCAGTGGGACAAATATGTTGGAAGTATTCTTTACATGTCTTTTAACGCTTGTCTGGTTGGAACATTATAGTAGTTTCGTATGCTGCCAAAATTATTTACCGGAAGGAATTATAGTTCCAGTTGGTAAGACATTTTTACTTACATTCCAAACAATGGGAAATCAGTTCGTTAAGGATAAAACACAAAACGTCTTGTTTTATATTACTCATATTTTGTCTGATAGCAAACAATTTAGAGATATAGTTTCCTCGTATTTGAATTCAGGGCATGAAATAATATAAAAACAATATAATAATATCAAATAATGATGGTGGTTGATCCTATATATTTTCAACCATACGCATTAAATGTATATGATACAAATTCTTACATGAATAACCCAAAATAAGCAAGTAACAAAGTCAAAAGGGGAAATGGACTGCACTGGGAGGGCCGACGTTAAAGACTAGGTAATGGATGATGTACAGTTTATGAACTCCAAATGGTGCTTTTATCTTATTATACAGATTGTTGACACTTGTAGACAGAATTTATTGTCACGAGGGTATATAAAGTTTTGTAAACTTCAGGTATAGTTACATTTGCAAAAACCTACATGGACGGCTTAACTTACACTTTCAATGTAATAGCTATCATTTATTGATCGTCCTTTTTGTGTACTTTACGTGTAACTGGAACAAATTTTGTTTCTTTAAATGAAAAACATGTTACTAATTAAGATGTTTTCTTTATTCATAAATATTGAGAAGCAATTGCATGTTCCTATATTCAACCTTAAACTGGTATCTTAAAGGCGAAAAGAAATACAAAAGGTAGACAAATTTATATAATATAGATTATGTTCGTAGAGTATTCATACTCTCGTTTTATTGCAATAAAATACATGTGAATTACGCGAGACCAGTTACTGTGAATATTGCGAGACTGAACGTTACGGAACACTGCTAGTAGAAGTATGTGAATTATTAGCGTGTTTCCTGTACTCATAATTTTAGCAAGACAAATTAGCCTTATAACAAATAACATATTTCTATTAACGTAACAAAAGGGAACCAAATATAGACCTAAATAGCCATGGTTTATTCATGGAGACGTTATTACAAATGGTGTCTGAAAGAAGAGTGATCAATTAGTTTGCAACAATGACGTACTAATTAATGTTAAGAATGTATGTGTAAGTATAGAACAAAACAGTCCCTCTAAAGTTTTGTCTAAACATCTAAATCTCCTCAGTCTTAATCTAAAATCGCTTATATCTGATATTCACGATAGCATTTAAAGAAAATAGGCTACAAGCGATGTAAGTACGAATTAAATTATGTCTAGGAAGGATTTGGGTTATAGATGAATTGAAATATAACCATTTTGGCCTTCGTACTGTTAAGACTACTTTACAGAAACCATTAAAAACTATCAACAACGTTTAGCTGTTAATACATATGCTTAAAAGTAGCGGTATGCTCTAATAGAAAGTATCTGAAAGACAAGTAATCAATACCAACTCTATAAGTAACGTACAACTGTTGCATTCAAATTAATATGTTATAGTTACATGCTCTCGTTTTCTTTCTTTACTGTGAATAGTGTGAAAACATAATTGCATGTTACAAGTACCAAACACATTTAGAGACATCCACAGATGTGTTGATATGGCGGTGTGTAATTCCATGACAAGCCTAGAACGGCATTAAACTAGATAATAGCAATAGATTCGATGATCCCAAAAGGACCAGAAATAAAACTAATTTCCCGTTTTACAATTAATCAAAAAGGGCTAAATTGGTTTTGGATAAATAGCTCATTGAATGATCCGTTACCATTTGTAATAGTTTGTTAGGTTGTTAATATATACCAAATTTGTCATTTTAACTTCAGTACATGATTAAAGAGTTTTATGAAACATACATGTAACAATAATTTTGATCCAAATTGCCTAAATTTAACATTTTCCTTCTAGTTCTTTTGTTGTTGTTTTTTTTTCTTTGTGTGTGTGTTTTTTTATTATTATTATTTTAAAGCATTGTATAGCGAATCTGATCACAGAAGCATGAAATAATTGGAACATTTGTGGAATGAAGTTATAACTGGTTAAATCATTGAAGAACATATAGTTCCGTTGGCATAGCAATATGCCATTACAGCCAAGAAAGACATTCCAAACAAAATGGAACAGGCCTTTCTGGATTATAAACGCCGAATAAAGTTTTGATATCTAACCCATTTCTATTACACTGCTACGCAGAAAAAATCAATCGTTGCCAGTGGCCAAACAAAGAAAATTGCAGAAGATGAAAAGTTGGTATAAAGACATATTTCATGTGAGCCTAAGGAAAAGAAACCAGCTGACGAAGTCTAGTAAAAACATTAGTGTTTATGAAATGATATCAAAGATATCACTTTGTTTATGCCTTGATTTTTGTTCGCAGTATTTTGGCAGCATAGATAGTTACCCAATTTATGTTGCTTCTTGTTTTTGAACGTTTCTAGCATTTGCCATTACCTAGACAGTAATTCGTCAATGAACGGATCAGTTACATAGAAATTGAATTTAATCGTCTGATATGATGTTTGACATGGAGAGTCATTTACTAAATCAATATAGGCTCCTCGGCATTTAGGACAGGTCCAAAGTAATTCACAATGGAGTAAACTAAAGTTGTTTGCTTTTACTCAAGTCAGAATATTCTCATTAAATGATGTTTTGTGTCTAAATTACTTCCAAAAACACAAGCGCACTCGTCAAGCACTTCATTGAATTTCCTAGGCTGACTTTTCAGCGAAGACGTGTTTGGTGTTACAGATAATGTATTGAAACACGAAACAGACCTGACACGAAATTTCAGATAATGGATTTGAATTCGTTTATGGACATGGAATGTTATATACAAAAATGTGGGCAATCTGCTAGTTTAAATTCTATAGAATAAGTTAAGTAATATGAAACAGTTAAAGAAAGAAATAACCAAAGAGTAATGTTGTGAGAACAAAACTGACTACAGTTAATTTACGATGAGCATGATAATATGTTGAACATATTCTCAACAGGTGGTTTACTTCTTCTATGGCTGGGTACTTTTATCAGCTTGGTTTGTAGTAAGAATTATGTACCAGAAGGGATAATCATTCCAATTGGTAAGACAGCTTTTATTTAATTAAAGCACAGGAATATTTGAATCGTTGAAGTTACAACCGGTTTAATTTTTATGCATATATTTTTGTCGATAGTAATACACACATGCGATAAGTAAATAAGAGTTCTAGATAGAATTAATGAATTTGTTTTCTTTCCACTTTTAAACGAGGTACAGCTACCGCGATATTGTTATATTCATCGTACGTTTGGAGAAAAATAGTTCTCTGTTGCATTGTAAAAACACCAAACTAATCATCCTCCGACGTCTTACGACCTCCGTTATTTCCTTGCTAGTTGAATAAAGCAAGAACTGTAGGCGTTCAGACACCTGCCGCTGGTAACATAGTGTGTGACATTTACATACAACGAAAGTATTATAATATGTCTTCAATAGTTCACATAATAAAATATTTCCCTCCTTTTTTCCACAACGTTTAAATTATATTTTTTTCCTGCGTAAGAGGATTCAAATATAAACAGATTTACTTCCTTATTGATCCCTGACATTCCTTCTAATACATTATAGGCTAGATATATTTCCTTGTAAGTTTTATCTACAGAATATTTCAAAGATTTATACATTGTACTCAAAGTAAAGAATTACTAGCAAGAAATTCAGAAGTATAAAATAAGATAAGAATTATTACAAAACATAGTAATATTGATAGCAAACTTCACTCCAGAATGGCAGATAATGTGACAACAGACAGGGCATTAATTAGTACTAATGAGAAACAAACAATATTAAATTACGCCGGGATAATATTATCCAAATTAAAGCCAAAAACAGCCGTTTAAACAGAACCAATGTACTTTTTAATATTAAGGAACATACTTCTGTGTTCTTCTGAAAATTGTAGCACTTTTTACATGACCCGTGGAACTAAACTTGCCAGTAATGCAATTATCGTTGAATCCTGCCGGCTAAAATACAACCAATAAAGCTTAGTTTGTCAGTAACTAAAATGATTGTTTACACGTATTCTTAATAATTTCAATTGCAATGTTTTCAACACCATAAGCTAAAAGCGATGTGTCATTGATTGATTGATAGTTTCATGATTTCTTAAGGAGGTAGGTTACCTTGTTACCAGGGTAAATTCAAATTAGTTGAACCGCAGCATTTTTTTGTATTTCGTGTAATTTAATGTTTTAACTGCTACAATCTCAATTTCGTTTATCTCTGACCCGTCAAGTACAATTTTTATACGGGTTTGAAGAACATGACCCTCCAAAGGTATTTTATATAGAAAGAAGAAGGAAAATACATATATTTAACAGTTTTCAGTGTATTTTGGTTTCATTGTTATCCGTAGAAGTCTGCATGATTAATAATTTTACTAGTATGCGCGTTAGCTTTTTAATATAAGCTTAAAATGTATATGTCGCGGGGCTCGTGTTTCCATGGTAACGCATTTTCTCTAATTTTAAAACAGCTATGTATGAAAACAGGTTTTTCGACGGCTTCAGTGCCATTCTGGTAATGACCAACATGGAATATTTAGGTATTATTATTAGCACTTTACATGGTACCCTATTTTTCTTAAAGTTTAAAGTAACCATGGCAACAGAGATGTTTAAAATAGCTTATATCTTGCTTTTTATCGTAATTTCTTATAAAAATATTAAATAAGATTATATTTCTTGTTAATGTAGCTTTAAAAACATTTTATCTCTAACGTAAGTAATATTTTCGTGTTATTTGCATTTATTTAAACAAATTTCACAGCTTAAAATACTTACAGCAGTACCCCTCGTCTGACATTTTTTATGGAAAATCGTTCTGCATGCTGCTATTTTTATTATAGATATTGTTGAAATGAAAATAAAAAGCCGAAGCTGTGTTCCTTAAATAGACCAGTGTCAACGCTTTTGAATTTTACATTTAGATATATTGGTCACGAGCTTCGTTTCCATGGTAACATCAATTTAATTCAAGAAACCACAATTTTCTACTGGAATTTGAACAATTTTAGAGCTTAGTTTTAATATATAAGTAACAAATTATCAACGGAAACTAAAAAATTATGTATTAAAAATCAAACTGCCCAATTGTTTTTGAAAATGGCCTTATTAAGTAACCTTTCACCCAGCTATATTCCCAATAACATTGGTTACCATCATCCATTTTCTTACATTCCGCATAACATTTCAATATAACTACATAAGAGAAGCAAAATATTATTATTCTGAGCGAAAGAAGCATAAAAATATTCCAGCAACTAATGGCTGTTTAAAAACAGTTCAAATAACGAAAATGCTAAGAATTACGTACTTTCAAAATAAAAGCTATTAATTTTGCGCGGTAACTCACACGTAACGTCATGACGTCATTTTAAAGCAACAATGTTTTGAAGCGTTTCTACGGCAATTTATTCATTATTACTGCATTATTAAACCATTAAGCATCAGATCGGAGACAGGTACATGATTTATTCTCAGAAGAATGGATTTCAGACACATTTAGTTTGTCGTAAACGTCGTCGTAAATCGTCACGTTAGCTTCCGGTTGGGCATGCGCACATACAAATATTAAGGTAACCTACCCCCTTAATGCATTTTCTTTTCGATTATTTGAAATTATTGCTGACAAATCATAAAGTTGTTTCTTACACGGTTGTGTTTAATTCAGTGTATTAAAATGACAGTTTGAGACATCTCCAACTGGCTTACATTTGCTTGTAGGTACAATTATAGCAATCGTTTTCCTCATTCAGTTATTCAGTTCAGAATAATTGTATTCATAAATTAAACGCATTATTAAAACAAAGCCATATTAATGACTTTTCTAAATTTCGGTGAACTGACATGTTTAATATTACAAAAAATTTACATAAGGCCTCACCAAATTAAAAAGTTGTTCATCGGATTTGCCGCTCGTATATTTTCAGAAACACACACACACAAAAAAAAATTGTTTGTTTTTGGCTTGCGTTCGCCCCATTGAAAAAAATCAGTCCAAAATTTTTTGGTGTGCTACTTTCTACGGACGTAAAAATGTATAAATGCTTATAATTCCAGTCCCAGATTGTTCTCAAATGGATTTTAATCAAAATAAATACATACTTCGCACACATCGTCTATAATAAATCATAACACTTCTATTTAATTGCATTAAAGTTATTTCCCCATTATGCAGTTACGCCATTTTCTTCAAATGTTTACCAAATTACATGCTACAAAAATCAATTTATTTCATTGAAAACTGGATGAAGAAAAACATACTAATTTATTTGATAACATTAATCTACATTAGTTTGGTAAGGGTAAATACTTATTGATGCATGTCACTTACCTGTTTTCTGTTTTTCCTGTCCAAATGATCTGCATTTGCATACGAAAGTTGGTGGGGTAAGGAATTTACATTATGGGTTATTTTCAGAACAGTTTCGATTTTCAGATTTTCCAATCATTTAGTAGACTAGTGTTAATGCACGTTAATCTCCATTTCAGGCCTTAATTTAATATGTTATGAAAGTTTAAAGTTAGAAAAAGAGCTGTACATAAGACATAATGCTCGACTTTTCTGAATCAGAGCTTTGCCAGTAAATAGGGCATAATAGTCAGAAGCTTTGAAAGTACAGAGCTATTGGTCATTATATAAAACTTAATTAAAAATATTCTATGTTAAAAAGGGGCATAACTCTGTCTAGATTCAGACTGGTGGTAGACTTTGACAGTAAATAACTGTTCTAAGTTTCAAATCAGAAGCTTTAATAGATCTAGTAACACTCAGTCACATAGATATTTGATGTATCAAAAACTTTGTAAAGTCAGCTAAGAATGCTACATTTTCATAGCAGTTAATATTCAAGTCGCATATGTATGTGATAAGTATAGTGTAAGGTTATGCATTGTTGTTTATTACATATTTTCTAAAAACATTTTCAAAATCATGCATTATTTGATTACAGTGTACTGTATGACAATGTTTTTACCTTTTTTTCACGAGTTCGCTTTATTGTGCATCTGCAGGTCAGATTTTCTCAATCCCTGGGGACTTACTTTTTTAATTTAAAAGGGCTATACATTCTGTTTTAAGGTTTTTATTAGTCAGAGTCGGAAGCCAGATGAAGACAAATATATTTCTTCGCTCTTCGCTCGCTCCTGATTTTCTCAAAAACCAAAAAAAAAATTTAAATTATTTTTTCGCTTGCCGCCTCAGTTTTTTCAGAAAAAAAATCCGATGAACAACTTATCAATTTAGTGTGGCCTAAAGCATGCAGTTGCATTTACATAGTTCTCAGTAATTCCACGTAGGCATTTACATACAAGACCCTCCACTGAGATTTATTTGTATGGTAGTGTTTTTTTGCCATACAATATTTTATATTATACAATTATTGCCTTTTGTATTTATCGACCTGATATAAGCGATAACCACTCGGCCAGAGAGGACCAAGTAAGAATGATAATTATGTAAAGTGAGAGTTATATAATTCTAAATGTGTCTTTAGATGAATTTGGTGACAAATCAAGAATTTCGTTGATGCTCATGTCATGAAAGTTTAACTTACTAACTGTTCATTGACGTTACTAACTCTATACATCTTTTAATGACAAGCCAGTGCCAACAATATAGTCCGCTTGTTCCGCTATGTGGATCCCTTAGGTCAGTATTTCTGTGCAGAGGGAGTCGTTCATTGTCTCAAAGAAGAATACAGAATTTGGGTAGGTATCAACAGACAATAAACTAAACAGGAATAGATACTTTTTGCATGGGCTGTAGTGTATGGGAACGAGTGCATGAGATGACAAATATTTAATCTTATGCAAAAGATCCAACTGAAGCAGGTACATTCATAACAACTTCCATTTAGATGATAACGATCACAGTTTTTTCAGCTCAATTTCTTCCCTCATTTTCAAACTTTAATTTGATATCTTGATTACTTTGGCAGTTGTATATTAGATTAACATTTACAACATGTGCCGTTTATGTTACAATGATTTGTTCTAAAATAGATCAAATACTAGTACCTAGGAATTAGTTCAATTTCATGATTTTTATAAACATGCTAGGGGATATCCATAAGGCTTGTCAATATTTCAGAAACGTCCAAATCAAGTCACAAGGGGATAAATTCATCGAATTTATTTATTTGTGCTCAAGCCTTCCAAACACGAGCACCCTGGGCTTTTCAGTACAGATGATTTTTGGTATTATAGATAACGTTTTAAGTAGTTTTATTGAAACATAAAATGACTCTAATGCGAAATTGCAGATAATGGGTTCGGATTCGCCAATTTTAACGCCGCAATAGCCATAAAATATATAGAAATTTATGTAAATTCAGCCTGAAATTCGGTGATATCCGTCAAATAAATGTAAACATTATGCAGAAAACTGAGAACATTAATTTACAAGGAAATATGTTGAGAGCAGTATTCATAAAATCAGTGGGACAAATATGTTGGAAGTTTTCTTTGCATGTCTTTTAACGCTTGTCTGGTTGGAAAATTATAGTAGTTTCGTATGTTGCCAAAACAATATACCTGAAGGAATTATTGTTCCAATTGGTAAGACACATTTACCTACATTGCAAATAATGGGAATGAAGATCGATAGAGATCGTGTTTTTATTATTTATATTTTATCTGATAGTAAACAATTTGGAGACATAGTTTTCACGCGTTTGAATTCATTGTAATTCTCTGGTATAATATGGAGTGCATTCAATATATTTCGCTATTACTTAGCTGATTTCAGGTGGCAATAAGGATGTTGCATATTTTATTACCTTTCAAGAACAGATTCAAAGTCTTATTTAGGTTAATGATGTTTTATGGTATTTATGTACATGTCATATTTTCACTCATTTCACTAACATACAAACAAAAATTCATAAGTACATGTACATCAGTACAATATATTAAATGGTTGGGACAGAAGTTATATTAACAACATTTACCAGGGCTATTATGGTTTTTTAGACTGCGCTTGATGATCTTAAAGAATCTTTTTTACATAAAATATTATCCTAAAAGAAAAAAATGAAATGTTCATAAAATCTATTCCTCTTTAAAATGTGGATTAAAGTTAATTTATTGTTTAAATTATTCAAGTTATAACATTAAATCTCCTTTTTGATGCGTAATCATTATATATTCAACACGCTATTGATATGATCAGGACATTGGATCTTATAACTTCGTGCACTTAACGATTTAACATAGTCAAAGTAGAGACGTAATCTTGTTTCTTTAAACCATCATTTGTTCATGTTTTGTCTACCGTTGATCATCAGCAGCCATAAAATGCACAATGAACTTTATTTCGACCAAATAACAAAACACTGAAGCTCACTGATTCAGGTTATATTCTGGTTGTTTTCAGAGATCCTAGAAACCAATGTGTACACTTCTTTTTATCTGCAGTCATCTGTTTTCACGATGTCAGTTTTGTCTTGAATATTCTCTTATTTCTTCTTATTCCTGGACTTATTCCTTTTTCATGCATGTAGACTAATTAATTCTACATCAAACTGCTGAGTATTTTAGCAAATAAAGCGTTGTTGCCTTTAAACGTCTTAAACATCAGTTTCACATGTTAAAATGTCAACAGGAAGCTGAGCTGTACTGATGCATTATGGATTTGTTTACTTCCGTTGCCGAGACAATCAAAGTACATTATGTATCATCTGCAAAATATTGCTTCTGTAAACCATCCTAAGGTACTGGAATTGCATGATTTAAGTTGTTTTTGTTTTTTTTTTTTTTTTGATTATTAAATATTATCAATCAAAATTTATTTCTAAGTAATTTTACTATTTATGGTTGATGGCTATGGCTGGAACCAACCATTTTTGTCTGCAACCACCCAAAGTGGTGGATTTAACTGTGTTTGACCTTTTCAACCACGTTTAGGGTTGTGGCTGACCTCTTAGTATTAAAGGGTCCAAACTTTTACCATCGATATCACTTCAGTTTAAAATAGTAAGCAGACAGGCCACGTTTTGTTTTTAGTTCCTTAAGAGAACTTTCTCAGATTATTAACAGTATAAAAATTCAGTGGTACAACATTATTGTAAGCAACATTTTTGTTGGAAACTGAAGTACTTTTTACATACCAGCAAATTTTGAACATTATACATATATTTTCAGAGTAATTTTTTGACTATTTTAAAGGCGTATGCTAGAATTCGGGGCGGAATTTTTCCCAATAATAGAATTTCTTCAAACTTTGGATATTGAAGGACAGTCATCTAAGGAACAAAAATATGCAATAAAATCGGGTATTGAAAAAGAGTTATCTGTCCTTGACGACGGCCTGTGGATTTTTTTGTTTTTGCGTTCAACACCAATACTTCACAGAATGAATTATTCGAACTGAACTTCGTCTTTAAAAATCTCTGCCGTACTTATTTTGCAATAATACTGATCTGAAAATGGCATTTAAAAGGTTAAACTAACCACACATTATCGAGTATTTTCAAAAAGATACTTAATCTATCATTTACAATTACTGTGGTTTATCCATATCTCCATATCTCAACCTTTCAAAAGTAATTTATATCCTTGTATTGAACTTAATACAAAGGTCTGTTGATTGACATATCTTCGTGATAGTTACATTCCTCTCCTCTAGAATTCTCAAACAATGCGACCAGTGACCAGAAAAGAATTATCGCCAATTGTATAACCAACTACGACATGTGAAACATACCATATCCATAATATGCCATGTGAGCTGATGCTTACAAGATTTAGATAGTTTTAGACTTGTCACATGTGTAAATATTGAGTTCTGCTTAACCCGGGGTTAGAGGGTTCGAGGGCGAAGACGGTAGCATGCATTTCCACCACCGTCCATGAACAGGCTCAATCAAACCGAGCCTGCAACATTTTCATTTTGTCGTGTTGAGCGACCTGTGGATTTTCCACGTTTTCTATTATATGTATATAAAATGAAAACTTTAAGGGTTTTTCGTATTCATTGTTGTTAAAACTTTCCTATCGTTTGGATTTACCTTAATGTTTTCGCAGACTAGAGTCGCTGAAGCCAGTGCTAGGGTACATCAAGTGTATTGCACATTTACGTTATTCCTCATAAACAAACTTAATTAAACCGAGATTTTGCTTTAAAATAGTATATGCTTTTTCTAAAAGGTTCTGTCACAGTTCATTATTGTCATTAATTAGGTTTCAGTGGAAGTTATAAATCTTTCTCGAGAAATTTAATTGAAGGATGATCTTAAATATTTCTAAAATGAAAGCATTAAACGTATATGATACTAAGTTTTACTTTGAATAAATATAGCTTGCAAGTTACAAGGACAACATGGGAAGACTATTGCACTGGAAGGGCCGGCGTTCTAAACTAGATAATAAATGTTGTTCAGTTAGTACTTTTTTCTTATTTCACAGATTGGTAGACAGAGTTTAGTGTCAATATGATATATAAAATTATGTCTAGGTACAATACAAATCATATATCGCTTGGAAGATGGGTACACTATAAACGTTTCATCGAGTGTCTATTTGAGAAACATTTTAGTTCTGTTTTGCTCTAGACAACAAGTCCGTTCAATGTATGTGAAAGAATTCCGCTTAAGCTGAAGCTAAGGGATATCAGATATGCTGCACATTACGTTACCCAGCATGTACAGACTTAATCAAATCGAGTCTCCCATTCTTTTGCTTGGCTGCGATATGTGCTCCAAAAAAACTTTAGAAATATTATTTCACTCGTAAGACGATAAAAGAATACAATTCAAACAAGATGGAGCTTAATCAAAGTTTATTTTATTTAGATATAATACATGTTTAAGGTATACCATATCATACCAAACAAGTCTGTTGCAACGGAAAATGTAATTAGATTAAAGGCTTGTGATGTGATTTAAGAATGAAAACAAGTACAATTGTTTCAATATTAATATGTATTATTTTAGTTCTTTTCAAGAATTCCGTAATAGCCATGGTTTATTCAATGAGACGTTATTACAAATGGTGTCTGAAAGAAGAATGATCAATTCAGAGTCATGAATTGCCTTGCAACAATGACATTCTAATTAATGTTAATAATGTATGTGTAACTGTAGAGCAAAACAATCACTCTAAATTTTTGTCTGAGTCTCTAAATCTTCTTATTCGTCAGTTTAAGTCTGACATTCACGGTAGTATTTCAAGGAAAAAAACATAAATTATGTCGAGGAAGGATTTGTGTTATGGATAGATTAAAATATAAAACCTTCTTGCTTAAGACCATTAAAACTTACTAAAAAGGGTAGGTTAAATACCAAATAAGAATAACCAAAGCAAGTATAAAGAAAAGCCCTTAGAAAATGTATTCAGATCAAATTACAAACATTGTAAGCTATATTTATTTATATCAGAATACAATAACGCTTTAATGGTTATCATTATATACCTTACAATAAATAGATAAAAAATATACAAGACTGAATCGTGTAACCCATACATGCACAAAAACCGGATATTGGCACGCCAAGTGACGCAACAATAACCGGTATACAGTAGACTACTTTTTATTCGCCCTTTTTCCAAAATATGTTCAATTAGCTTCATGTCATTCCTTAACAGGTCGCCAAACAGGATTATATAAATATATAATGGCAAATACCCACTGGTCATCTTGCTTTTTAATAGCTTGATTTTTTTTCACTCTGAATAGATAGCATTTGTTTTCCAATTAATTCGGACAGTTGGTTTCAGTCAAGCTTCTGAGCGTTTACAATAATTTCTCGTCCTATATTTAGGTTGGAATACCCCTAGCGCCGCTACAAGAGGATTCCGCTGAACTCTTTTAATTAAGAAACATTAATAGATTCGATGTTCCCAATATACTCAATATAAATTGATAAAAGTCTAATTGTTTTAACTAACTTTAATTTGTCATTTGGATTTCAGAACATGATTATAGAGTTTTATAAAACAGAATTTGTTTTGATCCAAATTGTTGGAATTCAACAGTTTCCTTTTAGTCTATTAACCTAAAATAAAATGGAACAGGCCTTTCTGGATTATAATGTGCTATCTAAGCCATTAATATTATACTAATACTAGGCAATATTCAACCCGTCGTTGTCCCAATGGCCAACAAAGATAATTGCCGGCGTCAGAAGACGAAAAGTTTGAATTCAATACGCACGAAGAAAGAAACCAGCTGACGAAATCCAGAGCAAAAGTGTTGTGTTTACAATCTGGTATCAAGGATATCACTTTCTTCGTCCATGCCTTGACTTTTGTTCATATTATTTTAGCAGCATCTTTATGTTGCACTTTGCCATTAACTAGACAGTAATTTGTAAATGAACGGATCCGTTACATAGAAATTGAATTTAATGGTCTGGAATGATGATTGACATGGAGAACCATATACTTAAATATCAATATAGCCGCCTCGGCATTTCGGGCAAAGCAATTCATGAGGGAATAAACTAAACTTATTTGCTTGTACGTACTCAAGTAATAATAGTCTCATTAAATGATGCATTGCGTCTAAATAACTTACAAAAACACCAACAGAGCTGTCAATCACTTCATTCCTAAGCTTTTCAGCGAAGATGTGTCTGGTGTTAGATAATGCTTAAAAGGGCCATATCAAAACAAGAAACGGACTCGACACAAAATTGTCGATGACGTGATTGTTTTAAATTCAAATTCGTTTATAGACATTGAATCTATTTTACGGAAATATGGGCAAATGCTGGTTTAAATTATATAGAATAAGTAAAAAATATGAAACTACTTGAAAAATTAATCAAAGAGTAATGCTGTGAGAGCAAAACTGATTACAGTAAATTTACAATGAGCATAATAAATATGTTGAAAATATTCTCAACAGGTGTTTTACTTCTTCTCCGACTGGGTACTTTTAATAACTTTGTTTGCAGTCAGAATTACGTAAGACAATTTCTATATAATTTATATAAAGCACAGGAATGTTTGAATCGTTTAAATTAAAACCGATTTAATTTTTATTCACATACATTTCGGTAGTAATACACACATGTGATAAGTAAATACGAGTACTAGAAAGAATTAATAAACTTATTACTTTTTTTCACGTTGAAACAACGAACAGCTTAAAGAAAGGCGTTGCCAGTACATGCACGCACCGCAATGTTGTTATATTCCTCTTTTAAAGAAGCTTGGAGGAAAATAATTCACTGTTGCATTGTAAAAGTACCGAAGAACTAATCATCCTACTTAAAACAACTCAGCGTTTTAAGACCTCCGTTATTTCCTTGTAAGTTGATTAAGTCGAGAACAATTGTAGTTCAGACACCTGCAATTGGTTACATCAGTTTGGCATTTACATACAGCGAAGGTATTAGAATATTTCTCCAAATAATTAAAACAATACATTATTCCCCTCTATTTTTCCGCAACTTTAAATTAAATTTCTTTTTCCTATCGTATGAATATAGAGAAGAGGATGCATATATAAACATTGATCCCTAACATTCCCTGTAATACGTTATAAGCTAGATGTATTTCCTTGTTAGTTTAATTTACCGTATATTTCAAACATATATCCATTGTACTTAAAGCAAAGGATTCAAAAGTATCAAATGAGAAAGGGAATATTATAAAATATGTTTTATTGACTTCATACTTTACATATGCATAGAGATCAGTGAGAGTGTTAAAGAGCCACAACTCTTGTTGACCACATTTTTCTTTCACATATTCTCCGTGACTGAAAAGCCCCTTATGCTACAGTAATTTCAGGGAGCATCCATCGGTGTTACTGATCGCCTTGTTGATAGCCTTTCCTCCAGAATGTCAGTCAAGGTGACAACAGAGAGGATATTTATTATTATTATACCTCACATAAATGTCCAATGCAAATTTCCCATTAGTTTAACTTGAATAATATATCATATTCCCCAGTGATTTTATATCACGTGCGCAAAATCGTTATTTTCAATTTCTGCGCAGGTGATATGATCCATAATTTCATATCACATGCGCAACAACGTTATTTTGATTTTCTGCGCATGTGATATTATTGTTTCATATCACCCTTGACAGACTGATACTTTCGCATTGATTATTTTCTTTTTTATGCTACGTGCAAAATATTTCGAAAACAATTTTTCATCAAATATTGAATCGAAACTACAACAATAAGTTTGGAAATGATCTAACAAAGAAAATGAGTACTCACACTTATATGTTTCGTTTAGAAAAAAGAAAGTTATCGCCGTTTTTCGAATGTTACTGTTTGACGCAATGTTGAAATATTAGAATAAATATACTGTAGGGGTCAGCGATATGTAAACGTCATGATTAAATCTATCAAAAAAGTCTTATTACAGCAAAGTCGCCACAAATTATGAGTCCTAACACGTAAAGACTCTTGAATTCTGTCTTCATTATTTGGTAAGTACTTACTTTTTAATGTTAAATAAATTATTATGCTGATTTTCCAGTAAATGCTTTGACCCTTATAAGCTTTCGGTATAATAAAATAAATATTGCATTCCTGAGAGGGTGATATGAAAAATGTTCACCCCTCGAAATATGAATATAGACCTCGGCTGTCGCCTCGGTCAATATTCATATATCTCGCGGTGAACATTTTTCATACCACCCTCTCAGAAATGCAATATTTATATAGTACTCTTACATTCGCTTGAAGGTACAATGATAATGTCTTTCCTGTAGTATCTCTGATTCAGTTGCCGTAATGGAAGAATAATCATATTCATAAATTTACTAAAACGCATTCTTATGACAACGGGGTAAGAAATTGGCTTATAGAAATTTCGGACGATAAAGACCTGTAAAACGACATATATAATATGTATGAATCAAAAATTTATTGCAGTTACATAAATCTTTTTGATAGACAGTTTCACTATTTTAACCTTCAAATTTCAACTTAAGGAAGCCCTACGTCACAAAATAATACGTCAGTCAAGTGCAGAGTAACAACATTTCTTGAATAGCTAAAATCTTCTTTTAAATGAAATGTGAGGATTAAACTTAGATTTTTTGCGTTTTATACAAATGGGGAAAATGTCAATACCTACATTAGTTCTAAAATAATTGTGTAATTATCAGTTTTTATGCTCTATTATATTTTATTTAGTAAGTGCAATTAACGCAAGCCATTTATATGTTGCAATTAAGTTTCAAAATTTCTGAAAATTGAGGATCATTTCTCATGTAAATTCTACGTTGACCTTTAAAAAACCCTCCACTGATAAATATCTGTAGTGTAATACTTACAATGCTAGTAGTTTTCTTTGCTATGCAATATTTTACAGATCGCATTATGATTTCCCTGTGTATGTTGAGAATACGTGCGCAACTATGAACGTTTGTGTTGCACCTTCAGTGTGTTATTCATCTGGTAGTGAAATGTCGTAAACTATACAATCATGCAGTATGAAATAGATATACATTTTTACCCGAAAGAAATGTCGCACTTATGTCGCTCAAATAAATTCATTTCTCTGCAAATATCTGTAACCCTTGAGTTAAACATCATAATTATTGTGTAATAAAAAATATTCCGTGAAATTACATATTAAAGATGATCAATTTTAGTTAGGAAATTAACTGCGTATCAAAGTCATATTATGTTAGAATAAGAATTACCAAATTTACGAATAATCAGCTTCGACAACGGTCGCTGATAATGATTAGCATCCAAATATGGGTCAGCTCCGGCAACGGTCGCTTACATTCAGTAGTGTCCAAATTTGGTTTAGCTTCGGCAACGGGCGCTGCAATAGGTCTTTTATCTTGTCCATATTTTAGAACAGTCCAGACGATGATGTTGTATAATTTTTATAAATTAAATGATTATTTAACGTACAAATGTAAATAGTTTTTGACGTCTACCTTGCAAAGGAGCTGTCGTGAAAAAGGAAAGTTCCAGAAATCGCTTTACTTATACAGTTGATGAATTGTCTCCCTTGAAAACTCTCTGACACAAAAAGAAATCTAAGGAGGCCCTAATGAGATATTTGGTTCCGGTGATGTGTTGGATAAGATATTTTATATCCTTAAACGAATAAATAGAGTATTATACGATTGTGCAATGCAAGTAATTGCAGACGTTAATATTTTACATAATTCATTTTCAGCTGTAACTGTCTTGGAAATGTGTCTATCTGGGCCTATATTAAATTGCTTGTGCCACTTTGTCCTTGAAATGGAGTGTATACTACAACTGCTTTAACACTCGGCTGAAATCTTAATTAACAATGACATTAAAGTTAGTAAAATAAGTAAACTATCAATGTTTAAATAACAGTTAATGTGTAAATACGACACGACCGATTGTCATTACAAACTATACACTTACTGTTCCTACTTAACATTATCTTAGAAATTATTTGTATTGACATGAATCTATTAATTAAAAAGCAATACTTGTAATACCTTCTGTCCATAGTATGCTTTACATCCCGTTAGTTCATATTAAGAACATGTGAATTCCTCAGGAGTGTATTTCTGTGCAAATGGAGTCATTCATTGTCTCAAAGGAGAATACAGAAATTGGGTTGGTATCAACAGACAAACTAAAAAGGAATAGATACTTTATACATGGTCTGTAGAATATGGGAATGAGAAGACGAACTATTAAATCTTATGCAAAGGATCCAAGCATGTACATTCATTACAAGTTCCATTTAGATTTTAACGATCACATTGTTTTTCCTCATTTTCAAACTTTCATTTGATATCTGGCTTACCTTGGCAGTTGTATTTCAGATTAACATTTACAACATTTGCCGTTTATGTGATAATGAATTGTTCTAAAATAGATCAAGTACTTAGGAAATGGTTCAATTTCATGATATGTATAAACAAGCCAGGGGATATCCATAAGGCTTGTCAATATTTCAGAAATGTCCAAATCAAGTCACTAGGGGATAAATTCATCGAATTTATTCATTTGAACTCAAGCCTTCCTTCGGTTTTTCAATACAGATGAATTTGGTATTATAGATAACGTTTTAAGTAGCTTTATTGAAACATAAAATGGCACTAATGCAAAATTGCAGATAATGGGTTTGGATTCGCCAATTTTAATGCCGAAATTGGTATAAAATATATAGAAATTTATGTAGATACAGTCTGAAATTCGGTGATATCCGTCAAATAAATGTGAACATTATGCAGAAAAGCCGAGAACATTTTAAGACTGTATTCCTAGTCAGTGGAGAGATATCTTGGAAGTATTCTTTACATGTCTTTTAACGCTTGTCTGGTTGGAAAATTATAGTAGCTTTGTATACTGCCAAAATTATATACCGGAAGGAATCATAGTTCCAATTGATAAGACACTTTTACCTACATTTCAAACAATGGGAAATAAGATTGTTATGGATAAAACAAAACAAAACTCGTGTCTTTATATAACATGTATTTAAATCTTATTAAATAGTGAACAATTCGGAGACAAACTTTCCACCTTTTTTTAGTTCATTGTAGTGTTCTGGCCATTAAGTATAATATAGAGTGCATAAAATGTATACGTATTTAAGGGTATTTCACATTTCATTACCTTTAGCTTGCTGGCGGAAAGTGATTCTGCCTTTGCGACCAGTGCAGACCATGATCATCCTGCACGTCAGTGCTGGTTGAACATTGTTGGCACTGTTCGCTTTTCAGTCAGTAAATGTTCAGTGATCATCTCTTTGAATAATTATACATGGTGCTGCCCAAATTGAATGATAGACCAGTCAATTTTAGAAATTAAGCAGGGTAAAGGTTATTACTATTCTGCTTCATTTATACTTTGCTTTCATAGGGTCTTCTAAAAGTTTCTATCATATTTTCATTAATACCATTACACAGTTGTCTACCATCAGGGTTCCGGCGGAATTTATAAATCTTTCTTGAGAAATAAAGATGAAGGTTGAGACTAAATAGTTTAAACAAAAGCATTAAACGTATTTGATACAAAATTTTACTTGAATAATCCCTAAACATGCGAGTAAAACCCATAAAGTGAAATGTATTGCACTAGATAATGGATGTTGTACAGTTTATGAACTCCCAATGGAGCTTTTGTCTTATTATACAGACTGGTAGACAGAAGTTAGTGTCACGAGGATATATAAAATTTTGTCTCGGTAAATATACAAATTGCACAAAGCAACATGCCCCATTGGGAACACTATATATAAATGTTCCATCGAGTGTATTTAGATGAAAACAACTTTAGTTATGTTTTGTTCTAAACAACAGGTCCGTTCAGTGTATGTGTTCAGTAGAATTCCGCTTGAGCCGGTGTTATGGGGCATTAGGTATGTTGCACATTTCATTACCCCACATGTACAGACTCTATCTTTAGTAACCCAGTCTCCAGTTCTTTTGTTTGATTGCGTTCTGTGACTCAAAAGAATTTCGCATACCGCCTTTTGTAAGGGGACTCACATAGTGTGGATATGTACACTGTAATGAAACTTTTGTACAAGTGGGAACTAGGACAGCGCGCAGGGCGGATTTTTACTTCCTAGTAGTATTTATGCCACTGTCACATTCAGTCGAGCAAACCATTTTTAATAACGTGTGGAAATAGTTGTTTTATTATGCTGAACATTTTCGGTTATAAAATGGAGAAAATTTCTAAAATGCCCATCAAATCAAAACAGAGATATAAAGTTTTTGATATATGTAATTATGTCATTTTTAATTCAGTTTCAACCTTAAAATAATTTTAATGTAAAAACCTTCTTTTGTTGATCGAATTTTTGTTTACTTTGCATGTAACTCAAACAAATTAAGAACCTATGAACAAACAAAAAAGGTGTTTATAAAGGTGTTTTCTTAATTCATAAATATGGAGAAGCATTCACATGTCATATATGCAACAGTGAACTTATATATTAAAAGATTTATGTAGTACGGAACACAAAAAAATATAAAAGATAAACTTTGTTTTCTATTTTTGCAAAAGATGACAAAAGAATGATCGTTTTTGTACAAAATATATCCATACGGTATCATAACTCGCGTATTAATGCAATAAAATACCTGAATGACAAGAAACTAGTACCTCTAAACTTCATGAGAACAGAACCTTACGAAAGACTGCCAACAGAAACCAAATGCCATGAGACATGTTTCCTGTACTTTACCTTCAGTAAGACAAATTAGGCCTATTACAAATAACACACTTCTGTAAACTTAACAATAAAGAACCAAATATAGACATAAATAGCCATGGTTTATTCATTAAGACGTTATTACAAATGGGGTCTGGAAGAAGAGTGATCAAGTCAGAGTCTAGAATTACCTTGCAACAAGACATTCTTCTTAATGTTAAGAATGTACGTGTAACTATAGAACAAAACAATCACTCTAAATTTTTGTCTCACTCACAAAATCTCCTTATCTTCATTTGAAAGTCACTTATATCAGTTTTCATGGTTACCGTAGTATTTCAAGGAATAAGATTATGAGCGATATCAGTACGAATTCAGTTATGTCTAGGAAGGATTTGTGTTACAAATTAATTTGAATATAAAGCCTTTGCCTTGTGCACAGTTAAGACTATGTTTACGAAATCATTAAAAAACTATCAACAAGATTTAGTTCAAATATAAAATAAGAATAAGCAAAGCAAGAAGAAACTTAAAAAAAAGTTTGAAAAAAATGTAGTTACATCCAATTTAGCCGAAACTAGAGAGAAATGCATTAAAATCTTGGATATTTTATTTCTCTTCTAAGGTTCCTGCATATTCTAAATTTCGGAAGATATGTAAAGAATACTAGTGGTTATCATGCTTTAATTAAGAAATAACTTATAGCAAAACACTATTTGCGACCAGCATCCACGCAGTCTGGTCAGGATCCATGCTGTTCGCTAACATTTTCTCTAATGACAATAGGCTTTGAAAGCGAACAGCACGGATCCTGACCAGACTGCGCGGATGCGGATGCGCAGGCTGGTCTGAATCCATGCTGGTCGCAAATGCACTATGTTGGTTTTCTCATGGCGCGGCTCATTATACACGAAGGGCGGTTATACGTCAGGCGTAATAATTTTACGAGGGCGCATGGTTTTACTATAGATTATTTGCATTCTAATATATCTTTCATAGTAAAATCTAGATAAAATATGATAAAACTGTTTATTGGCGCATATATGGCGCCAAATGGTAGGTCGTCACGGTCCTTTGTTTATACACGCCAGGACCAGCAATGGTAATACGACTTGCGGAATAGTTCTATTAGGACGCAAATGACGAGTTAGTCTGCACAGCCAATAACCAACTCCGTATGTGTGTGTAAATTAATTAATACAGTTATACTAGGTGACATTTCGTTTCAAACATGTTTTAAGTAAAATATTTTTTTCAAATTTGAAAGCGCTATTTCTCGATGCGTATATGATGCTAAATATCACGCCGACATAATATCGTTGTGATGATTAAAGCATTGTTAGTCATATTGGAATGGCTATTGTATACCTTACCGTAAATTGTAAATAAACATATACAAGACTGAATTATTGTTACCCATGCAAGTAACCGGAACCGTGGAAAATACTCGGATATTTGTACGCCACGCGACGAAGAAAATAACCGGTATACAGTAAACTATTCATTACTTGCCCTTGTTCCAAAACAATTTTTTTGTCTTGCCAATTTCATGTAACAGATCACCAAGCAGACTTATATAAAAATGTATTACATTATAATCGGATAATATATATGCAACTATTCTTCCTGTTTCAATTGTTGTTGTTTTTCTATTTTGTCTCAATTATTTTGGAACATACATCGTCTGGCAAATGATGTATAATGGTTTTTGTTGCTGATATTTCTGACATTTGCTATTAACAAGACAGTAACTTGTCTAAAGAGAGATCAGTTACTTATAACCTGTTAGAATTTTATTTTCTGCAGTAATAAACAAGGATGAGTTTTGACATGAAGATCCGTATTCCGGATCAATAAAGACTCCTCAATATTTTGGACACGTCCAAATCAACTCTCAAGAGGATCAACTAAAGTTGTTCGTTTGTGATCAAGTCAGAATACTCTCGTTATTTGATGCATTGTGCCTAATTTCCCTCTAAAAACACAAACACCCTCGTCTTTATTTGTAGGCAAGCTTTGCAGTGAAGATGTGCCTGGTTTTATAGATAACGTTTTAAGATGCCGTATTGAAATTAAAGATAAATTCGGTGTGAAACTGCTGATAATGGAATTGAATATTTACACTTAACGGGCGGAAATTCGAAATTACTGTAAATGCGCAGATATTGAATCTTCTCAATCAAATAAATGTGAACATTATACAAGAAAGACCTTAAGAAATAAACGTATTGAATCTACAATAAATTGGACAGATATGCTGAGAATAGTCATCAAAGTTGTTTTAACTCTAGTTTGGCTGGGATTTATTTGTTGCCAGAATCATGTACCGGAAGGAGTTATTGTTCCGATTGGTAAGAGATTTTTTCTTACGTTCGAAGAAAAGCAAAATGATATTTATGTATTGTTTCATGGACTGAATTCATAAAAGGTGGCAATAATTTGTGTTTAATTTTCTGTATAATTATGACAGCTTAGACGGGAATAAAATTAAAATATATAAATATTGTATTGCAATAACATTACTTTAGTGTCAGTTCTAATTTTATGCACAATGCGTACGGATATACTAATAAACTTTGATAATGTGGCAGTTAAGTCCAATAAGTCCAGGGGTGTTCAAAGATAATCCGTCATAGCTCTATTGTAAAGCAAATATATGATTTACCTGTATTGGAAAATAAACAGAGTCGATTGGATTTAGGTCAACTGCCACATTATCAAAGTTTATTAGTATTATGTTAGCCAAGAATTGATGTGTCAAAACACGAATACGCGTAAGGAGCTTATATATCATTAACAACGTATTTTTCCATAATCGTCTGCTGCTTCGGGGGAAACTGTCTGTTATTAAGGAAAAAATAAATCTCTGATGATACTGCCTAGGAGACAATTCGAGATCACAATCGGACAATCTAGTCTATTTCTAATTCCGAGACAAGAACAGCAGGAGCTTCGACACCTGTAGATGACTGTTTGCGTAATTTAGTGTGACATTTACTCACTAACTGGTCATTAATAAAATCAGTACGGCAACTGATACCACTCGTACTTTAGGAATAGTAACATAAATTTCGTATTTACTTTTATAGCAAGACCAGCAGATGACATTATATTATATACTTTTAATGTATAGAAGCATATAACGAAACCAAGAAAAAAACGGCTTGATTGAGAGACAATGAGTTTTGTTGATTCCCCACAAATTGATCTATCATTAAACTTAACGACCACTTAATCTTTTTCTATAGTCATTTTCAAAGTTTAGAATTGGACATTTAGATAAACTATGTTTTTTTAATGATCATCGTTTGAAGTTTCAAGTACCTTTTGTAAATATCTATTTGTCTCGTTTTTAGAGAATTTTAATGGGTTTTAATTTAGTATAAATTTCTTGAATTCGTTTGACGTAACTGGAAATATTCACTGCCGATATATTGATAATCGTCAGGGACTAGTTTTTGTGAATTTTGTGATTGAATCAATCTATGAAATCAGATCCAAACAAAAGGTATAAGCATCGTTCATTCTGAAAAGAACATACGTCGAAAATATTGACTATATAAAACACTAAAAAGGAGGGGCCGAAAAGTGGGGGACGAAATGACTAATTTGAAATCGTCAAGGGATACGAAATGACCACAACGGGGACGAGGTAACTGGGGGACGAGTTGACTGTAAATCGTTTCCGGGAGATTACTCCATATCAAAGTGGCAGAGTTGGCAGGTTTGTAGTTGAACTTGTAGTTTCACTACCAAGGGGATTCAGGTTTATGACGTAATCTATTTCCACAGGAGTGTTGCAACGGGTTATACTGTCTAACAATACAGCTTAGAGCAACTGCACGCCCCTTAAGAAAACATAATCTATTCCATTCGAAAACCTGTGGCGTTTTTCATTCACAAATCAAAATGTACAGTTTTAATCAGCTGTTAAATGACCTTCACCCCAGATATTTACTGGAAGTAAAGAAGAAACCAATACCGGCCTGCGGCCGGAACAACGGTCTCTGTTCTCTGCGCTACAATTACACAGAAGACTTGTATCTACCATTTGCATGTGGTTTGGATAGACACAATTATAATTTAAGGCAAGCTTCTGATCACTACAGAAAGATGAGTTCGAAAGAAAGAAACTAGAGAATACAGTTAAATTGAGCCGCGCCATGGGAAAACCAACATAGTGGCATCCGCGTAGTCGGGTCAGGATCCATGCTGTTCGCTAACAGTTTCTCTAATTCCAATAGGCTTTGAAAGCGAACAGCATGGAACCTGACCAGACTGCGCGGATGCGCAGGCTGGTCTGGATCCATGCTGGTCGCAAAGCCACAATGTTGGTTTTCTCATGGCGCGGCTCAATTAAAGCTTACTTCATTAAGGTAATATTTTATTGAAAAATTAGATCATTCAAATAATCAGAATTTTTTTCTTTTTGAAGTTACATCTCCAAGGCATCTAGCAACACACAGAGGAAGTATGTTTCTAGTTTTTGTTGTTTTTTTTTTTTAGTTTTTTTTTTTTTTTTGTTTTTTTTTTTTAATTTCAGTTGTTCGTCCAAATATGACTGCTACAACTTTAAATTAGTGCGTCTGTAACAAGACGTTTTTTGTTTTGCTTTTTGCGTTGCCTTTGGGAATAAAGCCAGACGAAGTAAAAATTATAATTAGCAGCATTTGAGAAACTTTTGCGTATTCATAACATCAAACGCGGTCTGCTAAAATAAAGGATAATAGCGACAGAAAACAAAACAAATTAAAATAATGATAAAATGTCAACTTTGTATGCAAAGCGACAGCTGACTTAGATTTGGACAATACACATCCATACAGTGTAGCTTGTAATCATATGAAGAAACATACTGGACGAGCTGATATGTGAATTCAATATGTCTTTTTGGATGGTATCGAGTCCAAATATATGTTGTTTTGTACAAGACCATGTTCATAATATTTTTTCAATACGTGTTTCTTCAGTAAAATTGACAAACAAAGTCCACCTGTTAAGCATATGCACAAATATGGCGTCATGCGATATTCGTGCGGATCTTTTTATTGGTCAGTAGCTTTTATTTATTATTATACCAGATTTATCATTTAGTCAACATGGAGATTAGAATCGAAGTTGTTGAAAACCCGAATATAAGGTATCCAATACGTACCTATGATGGACAGAAACATGGTACGAATACCATTCTCAGACTGTAAGAGAAAAATATATATAATACGATTATGGATAAAAGATGAATAACATAATAATACCACATAGATTAAACCATATTTTATTGCCTTTATATATACATTATATACATACAAGCAAATTGATTCATACAATTACAACAAAACAAAAGCAAATTGGTCGGGCAACAAGTTCTTACAACATTACACTAAGCCCTTCTCAATTCGACACTAATACATTTTACCAAAAGGAACACTGCAGACGGAATTATAAGAAACCGCAGTTAATGTTAAATACAATATTCCTGTACTGTATCCAAAATAAGATGAATAATGGGTGTCTGAAGTCTTTTCACCGTAGCAAATACGTCGCTGCCTGTTATAAATTAGGCTGATAATAAATGACATAATTCTGTACATGTAACAGAAGAGAACTAAATATAGACATAAATGACCATGTTTTATTCATTTAGACTCTATTGCAAACGGTGTCTGAAGGAAAAATAATCAAGTTTAAGTCTATAATTACCAACAATCTGTGTGTACCTTAAGTCACTCTGTCCCGCTCTTTTAAAGTCGCTTATGTGTCTTATAACTGACATTCACGATAGCATTTCAAGAAAATAGATCACAATTTTTAACGAGATAAGTTTGAATGCAACTGCACACAAAATTATAGCCGCAAGGAAATTTGTTTAGTTGGAAAATCTGAAAATTATATTATGCCGTTGTAAATTTAGGTTAATAAAGATGCTATTACTGCTGTTGTCAAATAATTCAAGTTTGTAAGTATGAAAAGTGGTTTCGGTCAAAATACTTGCTTTGTAGAAACACAAAATTTGAGGTAAGATAGAAAAAAAGCTTTATTTCAATCGTTCCTTGTAATTTAATTTCGTGGATTGAGATAACCAATTTTCAACGACTGTTTACGATTTCATGGAATATTATAACAAATAGTACAATTTTTCACCTCCAACAATGTGTTATTGTTTTACAAGTGATCGAAAAAGATTAGCTTTTACTGTTTATTTCAATTTGGTATAATATTTATAGCAAGTGCAATTAAAAATAGGAAGTGAAAATTACCAACGAATAATAATCGCTATACATTATGATTTAACTAAGATATATTACGCTATTTTTTTTTTTTTTTTTTGAGTAAATTAGGTCTATCTCGAGCAGATCATTTTTCAATGGGCACAATTTGACTTTCTGTCTGGTTTTCCGATGAAGACAATTTCTCTATATGCATTGCACATCATTTGATCTATTGATTACAAATTCACTTTATCGCTGGCGGGTCATTTGTTCATTGAGGACAAATTCACTTTATCGCTGGCGGGTCATTTGTTAAATGAGAATTATTAGACTTTATCTCAGTTGCTCAAAGAGGACAATTGCATCTTATCTCTGGCGAGTCATTTGTTCAATGAAGACAATTTCACCCTCAGGACTATAAAGTCTTTGTTCTTAACATGTTGTCATTTATGTTTCATTCGAACATCCAAATGTAAATACCTGTAAGGATCAATGTTTTGATACAGTAAAATACTAAAGTCTTTACCAGCAGATTGACCGGTTACTAAGACATTGTTTGAATTTCATTGTCTGTGGTAATAAACTACTGTATGAACTGTTTTAACGTGGGATCAATATAGACTTCTCAATATTTCGGACACGTCCAAATCAATTCACAAGGGGATAAACAGAAGTTATTTGCTTGTAATTTAGTCAAAATAGTCTTATTAGATGTTATTTTCCTGCCAAAAACACAAGCACCCTTGCCTTGTTTTTATTTCATGGCAAGCCTTTCATTGAAGATGTGTCTGGTATTGTTGATAATGCTTTAAGATGTCGTGCTGAAATACACAAATGAATCTGAAGTGAAATTGTACATAATGGAATTATAGTTTTTATCTTAAATGACGGAAATGTTCTATTTTATATAAAAAAAATAACTGAAAGTACACACTGATACTGAATCTTATCATCGAATATTAAACGAAAAGCTAAGGACATTGCAAGCAAAAAAAAGAGACTAAATACAGAAAGTTCACGATGAGTGGGACAGATGTGCTGAGAATTTTAACCACAGGTGTTTTAATTATAATATGGCTGGTGGTGCATAGCAACTTTGTATTTTGCCAGAATTATATACCGGAAGGTGTTATCGTTCCGATTGGTAAGACGTTTTCTTCTCCATTAGAAGAATGGCGATATAATCTTGCTGGACTTGTCTTTTTCTCCTTTATTTGATGCATTGTATAAGTAACGTGCGAAACACTTTTTCATGATAAAATATCTACCGCATATTATTTTTTAATCAGGAATAGAATTTAAAAAGGAAATAATATATATATAAATGTACATTTAATTTATTCTAACTGATTTGCATTAAGTTTAAGTATTTTTGTCATGTTCATTGGATACAGATAGAAGATAAAATTAAAGTGGGTTAAAGTGTTTATTTGTTTAAATTGCGATACAAAACGCACGAAGAGGGCACCATCCTTGATATATCCAAAGTAAGCAGAATAAAGATCTTACATTGTGTCTATCTTTTGAATATTCAGTAACAAATTGAGTGTGTCTTTATTTTTTCCATGATATATCGTTGTACATATTGTTTTAAGCATTGAAATAAATATTCGGTTTTTCATGTCAGGAGATTACTGGTTACATGGATTTAATTATATTGTAACTTATTTATCATACGAGCTATTGCTTGTATGCATTGTGTCGACCATACTTCTTACATGCTATTTCGGAATAAAACACTATTCGCGGGCTTAGCGCAAAACGGTTGTAACTCCTTCTTTATTTCATATAAGTTACAACCGTTTTGCGCTAAGCCCGCGTATTGTGTTAGCGCGTATCTCATAAGCGGTCTATACTCTAAGTACTTTCTAGTATGTAAGTGGGATTGTTGTAATGTCAGAATATCTGTTAAATCATATTTAATCATGCATGTTATATAGTTTACCCACTGTCATGGGTGGTCTATCAATCCCACATAGACAGACTTTTATGCAAAATAAATGTCCAAGATTCCGTCATGAAAAACCTTTGTACAAGTTATGTGAATTTGTCGAACTAGGTTTAAAACGAAATGAAATCGTTGCGTATATAACTCAGTCGACAAAACAGTCACAGTTTTAAAATCAGCATTTTGGAGAATTCTGTATACTCCGTTTATAACCTTGTGCTGGAAAGTTGGTATGTACTTGAGAATAATCATGCAAACGGCAACTTTGAATTTAAACTTACATATGAAATTCTTACTTTAAGCCATTCTCTGCATGTGCGCTTATAAATGTGGACTATATATTACAACACTGTTTTTTTTTTTGTTTTTTTTTAATACAACAGAGTAGTAGAATGTCACTGAGAAGTCGATCTGGAGCATTATGTGACTCAATTGGAAAACTTTTTTTCTAGTAGGGTTACTGTAACATGTCGTCTGCTACTTTCCTAATGGTTATTTTATCTAATATTTGTCCGGTGGTTGCATCAGACAATGAATTAACAGTGCGTCTAGTTTTCTGGTTTGCCAATAAACAGTTACAAATTGCGATTAATCTAAATGCATTATCAATGTTAATTTTTTTTTTATTTTCGTTGAAATCAGTATAATACAATTGATTCTGACCCTTAGCAAGGGAACTATAGGTGTCAAAACTATCGACTCGTTTCATCAAATTGATACAATGCTCAGTTTGCCAGAAATTTAATTTAAATGAACAGCAAACTTCCTAGACAAGTCAGCTGCATCTAAAGCATTTAATAATATTTGTTGAAACAAAGAAATCAAAGTTCCATTATATTTTCTGTCTATCACAGTAACAACCAATCTGAAATATTCGAAAAAGAACTACTTGTGGAGTATTCGGATACAAATGTCGAAATATAAACATGAACCCCTTTCTTTATTATGTATATACGAAGGAGATTTTTCTCAAACAAAGCATTTAAATTGCAATTCCACAGATTTAAGCAAGTGTTTTGACTATTTTATTTATCATCGTCAGAGTCATGCTAGAGAAAATTCGCGTCAAATTTATGAGTAATTTTACAAGTCGTTTTTTAATCAAAAGTTTCATCTTTATTACATTAATTATCCTCATGAAATTAGTATAACATAATTTCGAAAATCAGAGGTTTAAAAAAACAAAAAACAAAACATATGTAATGACTGTTTTCGTTTTAATAATAATCAAACAAGCATAAATATTTACAGATTAGAGACTTACAACTCTAATGAAAGCAATTACATTTAAAACGCACAAAAATGGGATTGGGCTCACGGAAGTTCAAAGTCTAAATGTGTAAAGAATAGACCATTACCAAATGGTCATTGCATGAGGAAAGAATGTGAAACTGAAGCACGAGTTTGTGTGACATTTTAGTCACACAGTCACATTTTATTGACCGTCAAATTGCCCGTCAGTAATTCCATGTGTAAAGAATGAGGCAATTTCACTGAATTCGTTAAAACAATCACAAGAAATCGTTGACACTAATGTGGCTCGTTCGCAGGTTTTGATAGGAATAGAATTATTACAGACTTTGTTAGGCTTTTGGCCACTGCGACACAGTAAAACTAATATTGCGACTGCCAGCTTTAAACGTTTGGGTGTTAGTTTGTTTTCAGTTAAGAGCCATTTTAATCAATATTTCAGTTATGTAACGGCAGGCAGTTAACATATTCAGTGTTCCTTGATTCAAACATAATCTTGTTCTCCGCATATAACTACCAGTTCCTCCACATGAATCAACGGATCATGAATAATTACAAACACGATGCCTTTTTATCGAATCGTCATGCAGTACGTATGTCTTGAACAAGAATCGAACTCATTATCACGTGATCTGTATGTTTAAGTTAGTGGGTGGGCTAAATGATTGGTTAGGGAAGACCCCGGTATCCTTAATGCGTTATTCAGGAATCTAGATAGATAGCCAACTATCCGGAGGCCACCTAAGCTACGACGGCTTCTTACATGAAGGAATTCTACAACCTACTTCGGGGTTTCAAACCAAAAACGGGTTGGAAGTGTATAGAACAAGAGCTACGATACATTGAAACATTGCAATTGTAGACGAACTCAAAATTGTTTGCTTATGATTGTATTGACGTGTATTTGTGACATATTTTATGCTTGCGTACGTGCGTGTGTATGTGCGTTCGTGCGTTCGTGCTTGTGATGTTTTAATAGCCCTAGATTAACTATAAAAGGCAGCTGTTAATCTTTAATGCAAACCATTTTTGAAAACGTGTAATTAGTGATGTCTGAAACTGATGATAAAAGATGAATAGTTTGTAAGCACAAAATGTTCTTTGTCAAAGCATAAACAATATAGCTTATATCTTTTAAAAAGCAGTACTTTTGATATGCTGCTTTATTTAGTATTTTTCGAATATAAGTATTTTGTTAACGTAAATTTTATTAGCAGTCAACTGAAAATGAAAACACAATTTCCTTTGACACCTGTCGCAGTAACGAGGAATACTACTGAAATGTTTAGAGTGTCAGGCATTGCTTAGCATATCGTTTTAACACACTTGGAAATTGAAGGGTATTTTGTATTTAGGCAGTTTCGTTAAACAACTTCAACTTGATGTAAGAGCAAACATCTTACAAATCGTAACTAATCAAATCCGTTTCTGAATTGTTTTAGCTTTACTTCCAGTAACTTGCTTTATTTTAAATCAAAAGTTAATTATTTTTAATCGAACAAAAACAGACACCCATTTTAGCGAGGAAGTGCGTTTATGTACTGATTACATTAATGTCAAGAAAGCAAAGTTAAATTGATTATTTTGCATTGTTTTACCCAGGAGACTAAATAGAAGTGTGTAAATTGCACGAACGTTTCATTCTTGAAGCTAAATACAGGGACTTGTATTCAAATGCGAGTCACTGTAATCTGATGTACGTTTAAACGTACGGACTTCAATATGTTCTATGATGGAACTTTCTTCCGTAATATCTGAGCTGATTCTGAAATAGAAATACAAGAAGATCCTTGAGCAATATTGATCAAAAGAGTGAAAAACGAAATCAAGGTAACAGATGCATGTATTTAGAACAATTTTCTTACAATATAAAACAAAGGCCTGTAAATAGAACAAATATTCGGAAATCTCAAATGGTTGACCTTTTGTATTAATAAATTATGTATGTCCAGTTCAAACAAGTAACGTTTATCAGGCTTTGATACTCAACACTACAACCAACAGCTTTACTAGCATTGCTACTTTATGAATAATCTACATGTCTAAAACTTGGACGATATTATTCAGTTTCGACTAGCAACATCGAGGGGTCGCATGTACTTCAGTTGACCTTATATCTCATAGCTGCTTTTTCTTATTACAGGTGCAATTTTCACAGAGGAAGACAAGCTTGCAAAAACGGCTTTCCGGTATGCTTTGTCCAAGCATAACGATATTAAAACAAACCCTTTTGCCTTGGCTGCCTATATAGATGAAATAGATGTATCTGACAGCTTCACCCTCGCGTCAGCAAGTAAGTTGAACATATTATATGTAGATGTATCTTAAGAATTATACCCGAGTTTAGAGACAAGTCTTGAGGTTTAACATCAGGCTGGTTGTTTTCTAGCACACATTTTAAATTCAACATTGTCATGGACTGGTCATCGAATTCATTTCACTTGTATACTTGTTTCCTGAGACTGCAAATTCAAATTTATATCTTAGGAACCAGACTGTAATATTATTGAATTTTCTATATAATGTAATGAAATATTTCTAGTCAATTTCTATTTATAGCTATTGTTTTACATCATGACGTAATGCTCAATGCGATAAAAAATCTATAAGAACATAATGCAGCCAAGAAAATAATAGCAGGCTCGGTTTGATCAAGTCTGTTCATGACAGGTAAGGAAACATGAGCGGAATTCTATCGTACAGATATTGAATGGAATCCATGATCCCTAGGGACGAGAAAATATAACAACAAAACAATTGTATATTATCAAATGCTAACTTCATGTCCTATCTACAGAATATGACAACATTATCTCCTTATTTTGATATTAAATGATTTTATGGTGGATAAGAAGTGTTTCACTTACTTTGATGCAAAACTATTTTTGAAAAGCCGCTTTTAAGACTTTCTTACATTTTGGAAATGATTTATATCATAAATCAAATCTAATCTCTAAAAGGAAAATGGATGTTGAATTTTACCATATATGCATTTATAATAATTTTAGAAATTCCTTGATGTAAAGTACGGTACTAGAAATTGTCTTCAAAATAGCCGGAATTTTCAGAAAAGCGAGTTCGTGAATTCGAGTTTCAACTGTTAACCACATGCTAAAATTAATTTACTGCCGTGACATTCAGACAACGCATTATAGTTCCCGAAGTTATCCAGATATATTGCTTAAACCTTCAAACTAACGGATTTTACTAATGTTAAAAGGTGAATAAATTGCGCTTTATTCCCTACATTAATACCAAATATATGGAACTTCCTGAAACATATGTTTCGATATCTGACATAATGCAGAAGATTCAGGGGTATAAGCTACAAATTACACTATTTCTTTCATTTGATTGCCGTCTGACATTCACTTATGTCCAGACAAATGGATTTTATTTCGCTGATAATGCTTTCACAATATGTTCATTAATGCGTCTATTCGTGTCTTCAAGCATTACTTTTACGAGCTCTTCCTCCGGTACATTCTTGAGAGCATTCCAAAAGCAGACGTTTGTCGAGTATTTGTTTGAGCCACCTATTCCGTTACAAGGTTTTCCATTGATTTACTTTTGTATTTTGTACATCTTTCTAAGGAAGGCCAAGGGTGGTAAAAAATTTGAAAGGTCTTTAAATTGAAAAGGTTCCAACCCTTGAGAAATTAAAGGTTAATAGCCATATTTTCGTAATCTGTAATGTTTTAGAAATTCATTTAAGAAACAAAAAGCCCATTACATGCAGTAAGAGCCCTGTTGGAAATGTATATTTTAATGTTGTCTTATACGAAAGTATTTAAACAGCTGAGTATTCATTTCAATTTCAGTGTAATTATCGTCTTACATTTCCACTTGATAGACATCAGGATATTTCAACAACCTGAAACAAACGTTAAGTTTTAAACTGTCTGAGTCTTCGGAGTTGATTTTTTCATATATGTTTTGGTCGTGCAGAAAGGCGAAGGGAGGTAATAATAATTTTACAAACCTGCAAATCTAATGAATTTTGATGAAATATATGGTTGAAAATGCTACTCTTTGACTAAAAATAATGAAATAGTTCTTTTGTTAATATAATTCTCTATGCCGAGTAGGTTTATCAAATTCATGCTTATGCTAAAATAATTCTATATTGGTTAGACAACTAAGACAAGAACAAGTTCTAAAAATGCCGCTATTGAAAATCTAACATGAATTAAACATCAAGCATTTTTAAGAAATGTATATCTTGAGCAAAATGTGATAAACCACCTTAAAGAATGATGTGCAATTTGCAAGAAATAAAGCCAATAAGTAGGAGTTACCCTGTAACGATCTCGCTGGGTTAAAGAGTAAAAAACATGCATGTTCGTTACAGGATTTATCTTTGAAATAGTCTTTTGATATCTACAGCAATTGTTGGAATAACCCAACAGCTGTAATGTTTATTCAACTTGATGAATTATGTATACTGTAAAAGCACATATTTTCGCTGGGTCAGAATTTCGACAATTTGAAATTTTGATAATGTTCACAAGGTTTAATATTCGTGAAATTGTAAAAATGGTATCCTAATTGAATTTGAATTATACTAATGGTGGATATTTACGCGAGGATTAATTTTCGCGAGATGTAGAGCCTCGCGAATATAGCGAAAATTAAACCCTCGCGAAAAGTTATGCTTTTACAGTAATTTACTCTCATTGTATTTGAACTATTTTTATTTTTGACTTACAAACACTTAACATAAACAACATCTTGCATATTATAATATATTTTAAGAATTTCGCCCTGGATATGTATTAAGATGTCCTTTCTAATACAGAATGAACACCTACCGCTGCAACATGACTGCGATTTTGTGTTATTGATAGTATCGGGGTCATGTTCGATTCAAAGATCAAATCAATGATGTCAAGTACATCAATTACTTTCTAAATCATTTATGGGATGTTAAACGACATATGATGCAACTAAAGTGGTCACTAATAATATAGATACATAATGATAAACACAAATAATGTTTATTGATATAATACACGCTAGCGGTGACGTTGAAATACTACCAAAAATAAGTACTACCATATTTGACCCTAATAGGATACATTAGAATAGAAATGATATATTGGCGAGAAAGTGTTTAAATAAATTGAAATACGATAAAGTTATTATACGAAACATGTAATTATTCAGTCGGGCTGCAAATTCTCATACGGTCACATTCTAACTAAATTCTTAAATATATGTTTAAATATGACAATGAATATTGATATAAATTGGTTTATTTCGGATATAGTCTGAAACTAGTGCAAGAACCCCATGAGCAATAGTCTATGATAATGTATTTGTAAAATGATTTGGGTTCGAGCCTCGCTCGGGGCGTTGTATTTTCATGTGAGGGAGCCATCCAGCTGGCTTATTGAAGGTCAGTCTTACTAACCAGGTGGCCGCCCGTGATTAAATAATGCACGGAGGGGTGTCTGAAGTCTCCCTCCACCATCAAAGCTGTAAAGTCGCCATATGACCTGAACTGTGTCGGTATGAGGTTAAACCCAGCTAACGCAAACACTATGGAAAAACTAAATACATTTAAATCAGATAAACAAAATTGTGCCAGGGGGCGCGAGGGTATTGCACTTTCCATCACTTCTCATGAAAAAACTCAGTTATTATTTTGCTTGGTTGCATCTATGCGTCCAAATGATCTTCATATAGATTTAAATAATTATCACAACATCAGTGTTTATGTACCGTTTGGCGGCGGTAAAGAGTCTCGGTGTTGTTATATAATGTAATGTAGTTCTGCTTAAGCTGGTGCTAGGTCGGGGGAAGTGGGGAGCGAGGTGGATGGCATGGGGATGTTGCATACTCCATTACCTCTCATGAACAGATTTACTTAAACCGAGTCCGCTATTAATTTGCTTGGTTGCATTCTGTATTTCCAAAGGATCTTCATATATATTTTATTATTTTAAATTTGATAAATACCTCTTCTTCAAAAACATATTACATGTGCGCTGATTTTGCGAACGTTGCAATTTCGATGAACATTCCTTTTTTTTCTGCAAACGTATGTCCATTAGTCGGTACGTTTATAATTTCTGATTATCGTTACACGTATTGTTTTCCTGTTTTGTTTTGCAGTTTGTGATAGAATGGCTGATGGAGTTTTTCTCTTTTTCGGTGTCAAAAACATGACATCATTAGATATTGTACAATCATTTACAAAAACTTTCCACATGCCTTACTTGTCACCAAGCACATCCATGTGGACTCCGAAGTCAGAATTTGGGTATGAGGTACACTTGAAACCAGACTTTTCATACGCTATTATGGACATGATCCTGTATTTTGAATGGCCAAAAGTCCATTACGTCTACGATTCAGATGAAGGTAACTATGGGATATTTTGATCACAAGTATATGCAATCGGTGGCTTTATCCAATTATTGTAATTACAATGTCTTATGTCTTTTCTAAATTCAAATCTGACAGCAAATTCTCTTTTATAATTATTTCATCTGTACAAGATGTTGTTTTTCATTGCCATTATTGCATGCTGCGAATATGCCCGGCTATTCATTTTACGACTTCTTTTGAAAACAAAAGAGTTAAAAGAAAAAGGCTGAGGCTAGAGCAGTAATTTTGATTACTTTTAGTTTATTTGACACTGACATTGATGGTACCTTCTTTCTTTGATACATTTAAGATAGATTGTGCTCATTGGACAAGTAACTTTGACTTTAGCTTCAACGTAATCATTCGATATCTGTTTCGACTAAAGGATTTCTCTATCTTTGAGAAATAGACAAATATTATCTTAAGTAGGTCGCTAGCTTTGTCTCTTTTTTCAACAAATGGTTTGAACACTTAGTTCATAATGTGAACGATATTATTGAAATTGTTTCAGATAGCGATATGAATAAAGTCTTAACTAGTTATGCACTTGACATAAAAGCATCATATATGCAAATGTAAGGATTGAGTATCGAATGAAATGCTATATTCTTAAATAAAACTACTGAAATCTTATGCTATAAAGTCCGAGTTTTCTTACGTACGTTCACACTGCTCTCGTCTGTGATATACTGTAGCAGATAGCCGGTCAATGCAAATAGGGTTTATGTGTACGGAATTGCTGTCAATTATGGAGTAAGTGGTGAATCTGTCAGAACAAATTATTTCCCCGATTAACTGTTTATTGGAAAAATAGTTCCGAATCCCATAAACTTTTCTGAACATTTGCCATGCTTTCAGAGTTAATGACCGACGCTTCAGATAAGTGGTATTCGTACGCATCTAAATAATCCATGGAATTTGTAGAAAATAAATTCCCAAATGGGATAAAGTCGATGAGAAAACGTCATAAAAGTACATCAATATTGTCTGTTTTATTTGCAAATAGGTTTCTATCCTAACTTTTCTTTAAGGCAAAATCGAAGAAAGCTGTTTAGAACTTGAATGCGTAATAGATGTATATGGAAACAATTTTATAAAACCGCTTATTACTATTCGTATAGATAAAGGTTAAGTATGAAAGATTCATTTGAACAAGAGCTACACAGATTTTTCCCAATTAATTTGTCGTAAAAAAAGAATTAATATGAATAATAGTGAATGATAACATTATGTATAATAATATATGTGTACTTAAATTTTAAGAGTGCTTGAAATTTCAGACTATAACATATTAACTGTCGGGGAGTCCGCTTTCTGTAACGTGGCTATTCCTCTTGGATCTAGGCCTTAAAAGTACCACAGCAGTGTTATAAAATGTATTTTTTTATAAATGGTTTACATTCTGTTTTAGTTGTTTTTATTTGTGATGCACACTTTTAAGCAGCATGCAAAGAGAGGTTTTAAATACACTTATTTTATTCAGGTCTACAGCACATGCAGCTTGTATTATCTCAGCTTAGGGAAGTTATGGAAGCCGGTCATCCATTTAACGTCAAACTTGTGGCTCGTAGATTATACAACGTTACGCATGCGCATGATGAATTACGTCAGCTTGATAAAGTAGAATCCGACCAGGACAAACATAAGTTCATTGTATTTGACCTCTCATCGGAAAAGGCTTATAGACATATTTTACGACAGGTAAACGATACTTAAATGTATTTACAGCTTAAAAGGTTACATATCAGTATTGTGTTGTTATTTTGTTTTCTTGATTTAGGGGCCATCCATTATGTTGGAACAGACACTTACATAAGTAGCCACATTATAGTGTTTTGTTTAATTCTCTGTCAAGTCTAATTCCAGTACAAATGTGATTTTCTGTTTTGATGCATATAAGATATCAATCTGACTTAAGTACTTGATCTTCTAAACGAAGATCTGAGAACGACCCATTCACATACGTCTTCTGTATATTTTGGATTTCCAGTATTGCTATTTTTATTTTAACTAATCAGACGACTTGTTCGAATGCCAAAGAGTAAGAAAAATGTGCAGTCATTCCAAGACTCTAACCCGGGACCCCTCGCTTACTAAGCAAGTGGCCTACCGACTGAGCTAACCGGCTATTTGACACAATACGACATAAGAATTGTAAATATCAAAAGTCAAGGCTACGGGTAGATTTGCAAAATGTTGTAAGTTAAGCTCTGATTGGCTAGCGAAAGGGTCGTCAGAACGAGGCTATGAATAGGTCGTTCTCAGATCCTATGCGTAGCGTTATAGGAGATGTACATTAGTCAGATTGATAAGATATAGTTTGATAATTCAATTTATAGACTCGTCTGTCGATTAGGGAAATCAGCATTATTTCCTTTGCCTAATTTAGATAAAAATCACTATCGTACTGACAAACATTACCTAAATAACGGACCGTTCCATTTTTTAAAGTACAAAAACATCGCAGACCTCAACATCAAACTATACTATAATACGTTTACTTTTAAAATTTCGAGTTATAGCAAATCAAAATAAGTAGACACAAAGCCGAACATGCTACACGAAATACTTTTAACATTAAATACCACCACTTGTTTAGGTTTGTTCGACTTGTTTGCAAAGTGTTCTTAAACAGAAATAGACATAAAACAGACAATAAAGTAATCAGTGTATCGGCATCTCTTACAATATTGTGGGGAGAGTGTTTTTGTGAAACGACCAGTACAATTAATATGTTCCGAATATAGACTATTGCATATTCATCCTTACTTTGACCCCTTCCCCTATCATCCACTCTTTCTTTACCCAAGTCCAGTTTTAATATCTTTCGTATAATTGAATTTGAAGAATCCGTCTGCTACATCGTTCCACTACAATTCCTTTTTGTGGCAGGCCCACTATGCAATGTTCGGCTCTGACTGTGTTTGCTGTGGTATATGCTCCCGGAAAATCTACCCTTACCTTTATTTTTTTGGAAATGGCCGTGCAGAGCCTTACAAGTATAGGTCAGAATTGTGTTCTTAACTTTGTATCTCATGCGATGTCAAATGGAGCTCCTTCAGTACTATGGTAGTATTACTGTTGCGGAACGTCGTAGCGATTATTAACATGAATTCCTTCTTATTAATCTATGCATAATTATGGAAGTCTTTTACCCAGTGTATTCTACAATTAGAACAAAATAGTCAGACATGTCATGCAGACGTAAAGACCTGCTTAAAGGGAGCTTCCTTGGCCTGGTCACGTGCAAGTCATCGCTGTGGGTTCGAAAAGTTCTTAAAGGGGTGAAGAATTATCTCGTGTAACATAGCTGTCCTGCTGGCATATAGAAGGTCGGTTGTTCTGGGCAAAGGCTATAAGCGTCTGATAAGTTATCCAAAGGAAATTTTGAGGGGGGGAATGTTGTCTTCCTCCACGATTAGCAGGAAGTTGATTCCAGAAATCTTAAATAATGTCTGTTCGACTTTAGCCCAGCAAAACTAAACCCTCAAGAATTACTTGCATTCATGTGTACCGATTGAATTTATGGTACTGGAATGCTTCTTTTATTTACTTGATTTTTTTAAGAAAACAACTTCAAATTATATCTGCTGCTGATTCACTCTTGTATTTGATAAAAACATGTTTTTAATAGGAATTTGGTCTAAATGTAACAAAACCCTTCGACACCTTAGAATTTGTGAACGACGCATTTTTCCCTTTCCTGAATGACCTGTTACCTTTATATGATAAATGTAGAAAATAATTATAGGTTATTAGCTTTGTATCGGGAAATATGCACGAGTTCTTCAGCGGAAATATTGCGCGACTTTAGGAGCGCAATATTCTTCCACCGAAGAACGAGTGCATATTTCCTGATGCAAAGATAATAACCTTTTTATTACATACACATCTGCACGTATAAATATTATGTAAATATCATAAATATGTTCAATAGCCTGAATAGGATTGACATTACTGAACTAAATAGAAAAAAATTGTGCAACAACACACACTGAATTACGTCACGCACCCGATATGAAATTCAGGCGTCAATGTATGGAAAAATATTGACGTTTCCGGTACCAGTGTAACTTAACGGGAATAGAAACGAGTATGTAATAATGTGCAAATTGCCATCGCTTTTAGCTGAAGTACTAAGTAGATACTATCAAAGACACTTGAAATCACTTTGCCTGAGTAAACGAGTAAAACATGAGCATAGTTTGCAAAATACAGACCTATTTGCATTTCTGTTTGAACACCTCTGGTAGATATACATTTAGTTTGAAATGAATGAAAATGAGAAGAGTAGCATTAATACAGATGAACCTCGGTATTTCGATTTGGCGTTTGACTTTGAGATAACCAAAATTCGACTAAAAATGATATTTTATGCATGTGGTTTTGGAACGGTACTTGAAAACATCCTCTTCGAGATAGACGGAATTTTGAGATACTAGTGAGTTCGAGATACCAAGTTTCAACTGTAATTATAATATTAACATCTCTTCTTAAGTTTCCCGCCCGCATATTACGGATCGAGGGGTCGTGAGTTCGATCCCCGGGCGGGGCGTATGTTCTCTGTGACGATTTGATAACACACATTGTGTCTGAAATCATTCGTCCTCCGCCTCTGATTCATGTGGGGAAGTTGACAGTTACTTGTGGTGAAAAGATTTGTACTGGTAAAGAATCCAGGAACACTGGTTAGGTTAGCTGCCCGCCGTTACATAACTAAAATAATGTTGAAAAACGGCGTAAAGTCCAAATCAAACAAACTAAATCTTCTTAAGTTTTAATACCTTGTCCAGCTAGTCAAAAAATCATATTGAATCAATGATAAATGATGAGGAAGTACAAAGTGCAAGGGCAAATAATCTCCAATTTCGCACTTTTTCCTTATTTTGTCCAGATACTTAACTCGTGATATAAATGATCAACACGAGTCTTAAAATAGAATAGACGCCAGACATACTTAGAAGGATGCATGGAGCTAATAATCATGTTTACTTACGGTAACATGACTTAAATGTCAACTCTATCTTGAATTTAATGTATCATAACATATATCAAGATATTTACCATTATAGAAAATCTGAGGATATTGTATAAATGCCTTCTAGAGAATAAAAACTTCGATAACAAAACTCAGACTCAGTACTTTGTATTGCTTATATTTGTCATTTACATGTCAAGATTTGAAGTAACAAAGACTGCTTAGATATTTTTGGTTGTAAAATTATTACAAAACTCTATGTTATACCCAATCTGACTAAAGTACATCTCCTATTACGCTACGCATAGGATCTGAGAACGACCTATTCATTGCCTCGTTCTGACGACCCTTTCGCTAGCCAATCAGAGCCTAACTTACAACATCTTGCAAATCTACCTGTAGCCTTCACTTTTGATATTTACAATTCTTATGTCATAATGCATCAGATAGCCGGTTAGCTCAGTCGGTAGGCCACTTGCTTTGTAAGCGAGGGGTTCCGGGTTCGAGCCCTGGAATAACTGCACATTTTTCTTACTCTTTGACATTCGAACAAGTCGTCTGATTGGTTAAAATAAAAATAGCAATACTGGAAATCCAAAATATACAGAAGACGAATGTGAATGGGTCGTTCTCAGATCTTCGTTTAGAAGATCAAGTACTTAAGTCAGATTGTGTTATACCACATTTATGTATGATACCAGATTAATCCTTTTTATGCATTTACATAAAAACTACATAAAAACTATAAAGTTTACGACAAATTCAGTTCGCTTGCTGGAGTTCTTGATTTTGCCTTTATTTCTCTATTTGGCATTTTGCCACAGGGTTATCTTTGATGTGTTTTAAACTACAAAAACAAACCAAATTAAAATTTTAGTACATGTTTTTGTTATAGAACAGTATTAAATTCGAACGAAAAAATTAGTGTCGCCCCTACGGCTAAACACGGCAGAAATTCTGCAATAAACTTTCGTAACCGTAATGAGTTGTAATTATTAATGCAAATGCAAGTATTGAATTTGAAAACATTGCCAGTACTGCTTTATTTGTTAAATTTCCAACATGAAAAGATCGTAAATTTGTTGAACTGATGGCGATGCCTTCAGCTGAAGGAAGAAATTTTGAGAAAGAAAAAATCCATGTCTTGGTAAATGATTTATTTTAATGAATATTGAGACATGTTTATAATATTGACATTTGAGCTACTCACCCACTGTAGGTTGAAATATTGCAACATGCCCAGTTCCACTAAGTTTTGACATAGAATGTATAATTATGACTGAAAAATTATAGTGGGTGAAAATAAGTATTAGATATTTGTAAAAAGCAAGAAGTAGTTTGAATGCCTCAATTTATTCAAAAGCGTTGTCACTGTTCACTTCCTTGTGCACAATATTTTTTCACAGATTTCCAGCAAAATTTATATATCATAAGCCTTGCCATTGATCACTTTTACAGCGTCTAAATTTTATCTATATTTCGAGAGAAAAACAATTACTTAAAATTTGTAAGTGTGGTTTGAGATTTATCCATAAGGCGATGTACTTAGAAAATGTTCCGTAGTACCCTGACTATTTTAGTTCTATGACAGGGCGTATTGGTATTAGGTAAACTAGAAGTACGCTTTGCCTGGTGTTTATATTTTGTATACTGTGGCACTATTTTAGATAAGTAGACTTTCAATTAACTTTTGACATTTTGTTTTGCATGTTGGTTGTTATTACCATGTCAAGATGTATTGCGTACCATTTCATTTTCGCTAGAGACGCCGCTTAAAATGGCACTATCGTCTTCCAAACGAAAGTAATATTACAAAATAATTTTGGACATTTCTTTACGTCCAAGGAATTGTATTATTGTTATTTGTAATAAAGAAAATATCGAACATGTCTTTGGAAATTAACGTTTAGTTGATTGTATAATTAATCTGGGCAAAGAGTAACCACGATCGAGTGATATTTTGTTGCCACTAACATACGTGAAAGTCAAAATAATTACAAGAAAATATATATGGATGTCTTGTATCCGCCGAGCTAATTCCAAAATCATAAACTTTTTTAATGACTTTTACAAATAAAACTTTTTTAAAAAGCCGGCTCCCACACCCCTTGTGCAACAGTTTAAATTTCTTAATGATTATTAAATTGAGAAAAAAAGTTCAAACGTAGGCCAAAAATTCGAACAAATATAGGATTGTTTGCACAGAAAATAAAGTCTTGTAAAAAAGTTCAGGAAGTAGAAATAAAACTAGCAATCAACATTCTCGAGAAGTTCTATTTCTGATGGTCAAGCGAAAATAGTCGTTGTTAAAACGATAGCAAATCAATTTCAATGTCAATTCCGTCAAGACATTTATGCTTATTAATAACAAACATACAGATTTTAAAACTAAACCGTCTTTTGCATTTGTGCATATTCCACTCAATGTATAGAAAAGTGGAAAGCAATAGGTATATATTTTCTAGAAATCGTTAATAAATGTCAGTACAAGTGAATTCCCAGAAAACAAGACAAGAACAGTGAACCAAAACGTCATATATGTGAAAAGATTCTTTAGAAGGACCGTTAGTTTTTTTTCAGAACTATAACACATTCAGATAAGCTATGCCATTTATTCATCATTGATCTTCTTGTGTAGATTAGGGTACAAATTTATCCAAAAATACACACTGGTTGCCCAAGATCGACTTGTTTAGCCCATATAAGGCTATAAGCAAGCTTTATGTCTAAGGCAATATATAATTGAAATATATAGTCAGCTTAGTTGTAGAGACGCATTCACATGTCATGTAAACAACTCTTTGTAGCAATTTTAGCGGTATGTGCAAAGCTATACAATTGTTAGGTATGTACAGTACGGTTATAAATTTAAGTATGCTATTTTTGTGTTTACACAGATACTGCGAAGGAATCTTTCATAACTTTAAATTATGAATCTAGGTCTAATATGTCTCTAAAGATAATTCAGCATAAGGGCCTCACAAAGATATCACACTATATCAGACAGCTAAAACGTATTATCAGAAAGGGAGAAAAGTAACATTTTGTGCTGACACATCAATGTCATATTTTTTTTTTTGTGCCATAGACAGCTTTCATAATTGAGCACGAGAATTCCGTTCAGAACATGAAGAGCCCCAAGCTGTTATTTTCTGATGACATTATGCAATATCCTATTACGTTTTGTCTGGTAACGAAATTGTTTCTTTTTTTCCTTTTCAAACGACATTCCCTACAGAAAACATGTAGTAGAGAAAAATGAAGTTTAATTTTTTTGGTCTGTTGAAGAATACAAACTTGATATGTTACATCAAACTGATTATCTTTATTTGAACGTTCGAGCATAAATATTATTTTCATCTGGATCAATTTTTTGACATTTGTCGTTCTGCGATAAACTCTTCTCATGTTAAATTGTTGTAATCGGTTATAACTCTGATATTAAGTAATTTGTTAATTTCGCCCAATGGCACCATTTCCAAAACAAGCACAACAATGTATCACAAACTGTATTTTGCATATCTTTAATGGAATTATGCACGTTTGTGTGTGAAGATAACACGTAATGTTATGGGATAATTTTTGTTAAATTTAATAGGTCATTATAATCAGCATTAGTGTCTATTATTTGAATTTGTGCAAAATATAATTGAAATAGATTTTCAAAAAAAAAGTTGTAATTCAAAAAAATTGTAATTCAGATAATACACACAATAATTAGAGATAGGCGATATTAATTTGAACTTTAAAACTCCAAACTGCCCATATTTATGCTTATTTGCATTTTAGTTGTTAACAAATGAGCTCGTTATCATGTTTTCTAAACGGGGCTAGAATAACAAATTTTTGAAATACAAGAATAGCATGTTGGTCCTTGCTGAACTACTTTAAGTAATGAATACCAGTACGAGTGTGGTACTTCAAAATTACTATCAGTCTCAACACATAAAGCCCTTTATGTCTTAAGATTGAAACATTTCCATTGGTACAACATTTGATAATTGTTTTGCAGGACTAACATTTTCCAGGTAAGAGATTCACGTCATAAGTGATCAGATTTATCGCGGACCAGAAATCATGATATATTAAGCACAAAATTCTTTTCTTTATACATTTATTTTGTTACTCAAACGAATAAAGTTTAACAAAACGTCAACAGTTTTGCATTTGTAATATGTCAAAGTGAACTCAGATATTGCTACAATAAATGACTCATTTTGCCTGCATATTAATCTGCCAAAGTTTGCAAAGATTATAGCTTGTAGTTATTTATTTCAGTCGTTGTGTGCAGTAATCAGCTTTGTTCTTTTTCCTTAAAGACCTTTTTTTTGACTAATGCTGCATTATATTATGCTAAGAAAAATATAAAATGCTAAGACAGTAACCTTCCAGTAGATGCAAACACAATACAAATATGCTTCCCGGTTATCACAAGAAACGATGACTTGATAGCTTGGTGATGTACGGTTGCGTAAACATTACGCCATTGGTAGGATCAAACTAGTTGTAAATGTATCGAAAACGATGAATGTATTTTATAAAAAAACGAGACTATTGAAACACTAGCAGTGTTGGCTGTAATGTCAATGATCACACAAGATTCGACGAGTTTTAATGTGTCTACCTTTACGATTCTATTTGAATTTTTAGTGTTATATATAAATTGAATATTTGTCAAGTATTTTCCCAATGGTCAACAATTCACATTATGAGATGTTCGAGTGTCTTAAAACATATTCAGTAAGAAGTAGGAAAGTCCGCTATGCCGCTAATTGATTGATTTGAACGCCACATTGTCTGATTACTTTACACTCTTTCTATGAAATCTATATCAGGCAAACATAACCAATTTATACAAATGAAGAATGCATCAACAGTAAAGAGTGCCGTTCTTAGATGCAACATTAGTTACGAACACGGGCTGGGAAGTGAACCATTATCATAGTTAAACAGAAACCAGAATAAAACACCAAGGGCGTAAAGCTTAAAGTTCGTTTTATGAAAGTCCATCAAAAACAAACATTTTGACTGACCTTATTGCAATATTACGTTTAGTTATATTTCAATACTACGAGGGTATATTAATAAGTTAACGCTGCTGTGTCAGATATGGCAAACATGGCTGAGTTCTTCAAAGAAGTCGTAATACATAGAAAACAACTGATCATTTCTCTACATAATTCAGTCTTATTTATACTGTGATAAGAAAGCACTGGATTTTACACATATTGCAAAAGCCATTGTTTATACAATAATTCAAGTTGTCAGAGGGCATCGATTTATATAACTAATATGTGTAAAAATATTTGTTGAGTTTTGTATGACGTTAGCCAGGTAAAAATGAAAATTTGTTTATGAAATATATATTCAATTCCACAAGGAAGAAAACAGGCCATGGTTCTATTACTGTTACATGCATAAAATTCAATTCAGTGAGTCATTCCTTGCTTCGTGCCAATTTTGCTATCATGAAATCTTGAATTCTTCAAAGTACTTCCTGCATACCTCCAAATAAAAACGAAATTGGTACTTTTATACAGCTTTAATTTAAAAAACAAAAACCATCTGCATTGTTTTTCATTTTCACAACGCTACAACTAAAATGTAAACAAAATTTCTACGAATGCTTATCATGCATTAACGAATTTTCCATTCTGTTGACACTCCTTGAATGGTAAAGATAGGTATTTGAACCATTTACTATTTTTTGGTATATCTGCCATGTTTGAAATAACCATACATAGAAATTAAACTGTAAAGCTTGATCTCTCGTCAGCTTAAACAGAACTAAATCATTTATGAATACAAAACAACAGGCGCATGACTATCAATGCTATCATAGATCCAGTCAGCTGTAAATTGCAATCATCTTTCGGAAGAATTGTATCTTATCTTTCTTCACCCTATTGACTCGTGTAATAATTGATTGAAGAGGCAAATGACTTTTGTGTTATTATACCAGTTGCTTATATTAAGCAAATGATTCCCCTAGAGATATTTGTCTATCAGCTAAACCTATACCATTGAATGTACTGTTGTCTATAGTTTCTTGCTTCTAGAACTTGTCCAATGGACCATGTGTATTTTGCTATTTTTTGTATTTTAGAAAATTTGAGGCTTAGTTTTATGTTTTGCTGTAGTTTATTTTTTCTGTACTAAAATGCATTTTGTCATTTCTTTTAGTATAATGTTCACTCATTGTTAACAAGGAGGCAAGTCAATATATATTTGAATTGATTTTAATTGTTATGTATAAACATTTATAGAGTATTTCAAATTTAAAAGCTTTTCAGTAAGAAAAATTGGTACAAATATGGTGTTCTTCCCTTCCATTTATACAGTTTCTTTATTTGAAATCAGCAGTTATTACCTTAATCAAATAAACAAGTGTCTTATTACCGTCATTATTACTTGAATATTAGTATTAAAAACTCCTGCGGTCAAAAACTGATAGCCAAAGAATTAGCAAATAGATTCTAAAATTGCTAGCAGCTTACATTTTACAGAAATTACCACAGTTTGCACAAGAATTAGACTAAAGAATTACTAATAGGATTTAAGATTACTCATTAAGAAATCGTTTCTCCTTTTTAGACACACATGCTTCTGTTTAGAATACACTTGCAACAGTTTTACTGCGGCAATAGCGTTTGACTGTTTAATTATGTAATAATGGCTTTCAAAGTCTTTCAACAAAACAGCGCCAGCAACTGTCAACATTTTTAGTCACAGTACTGATCACTGTTGTTAAAAGGTTCCCCTACGAGGACATAAAATTCACTGTGGTAAAGGTTTGATTTGAGAGGCCTGCGTTCTTTGAAGGTGATCTTTGAAAATTGTGACAATGCTTACCTTAGAATTTATCCCAAACAAGTTGGTCCCATTTTGGAAAGTGGTTCCCATGAAAAACAAACTTCGTTAACTGTGCGATCCTTAGGTGCACAAGTCTTACTTCTTTTTAGGATATTGTATGTATGGCACCTTTTGAGATCATAAGAAGTCAAGGTTTGCTTTGCATATGACATGTTATTACTGCATCAGTATGTATCACATACAAATCTATTCTTTTTGTTTGTATTCTATGCTTCCAAAGAATCATTTAATATTTTGGATTTCATATTTTTTAGAAGATCTCCTAATGGTTAAACTAAGTATTAAATGCAGTCATGTAATATTGTACCTTTGTTTCAACTCTTTCTTCCTTGTCATTTAATTGAAAATATACGTAAAGTATAGATCGTGCAATCAAATTAATACTTTAATTGACAGGGAACTGATAATTATTATGGTTGCCGTGAGGGTGACATGATATGATTGGGTTACTCTAAAAATCAGATATAAAACTGCCGAGCGACATACCGATCTGAACGTTAATTTCCGAAATGCATGCTCTTCTTTCTTTGAATCACAAATATTACGCAGGATGCCGGATTGAAACACAGTTTTACCATTAAATAGTAAAAATATCAATCCGTTTTAAACTGACAAGGGTTTCTAATATCTACGATAACAAAAGCCTGAGAGCATTGTGTGACTTTTAGAGCTCTGTCGTTATATGCGTATATTTATATATGTGTGTGTGTGTTCGGGTTTAGCGTCTTTTTCAACAATTTTTCAGTCATATAAACGACGGTGTCTACTTATAGCAGTGAGCAGCATATATTTAGGAATATCAGTTATGTTGGAAAGGTAAAAACAGAAATACACAATTGCGTAAAGTATAATAATAATAAAATCTTTATTTAATGAAGGTAGCATACAAAGTGTACATAGATCTAGATATCTAACATGAAAATGCAACATATACTTATTTTCAGTATGGCCTTCAGGTAACAACAACAACAATACGCATGTATACAAACATTTACAATTTCACAAATCATATATCAAAAAATATATAATAAAAAGGGTGTACAAAAACATGTATATATACAGGTTGATGTCACTTTAAGTTTTTTCACATACCACCATTTCGTACCTGCGTTTGTTGAAAGTTGAATGATAATTGCGTTCCGTAATGATACACACTAAATTGCAAAATTAATCGTTGTAAGCTGATGCAGTTAACATGACATCTAAACATGAACAACAATATACCTCAAACAATTTTGAGTGGTAGATAAAATATTGAAATTTATTGCAAAGTCATATTTTATCTAAAGCATATTAGAAGGAACGACATTAAAATATATTTGCTGCAACTTGCCTTCCAATTTTCTGGCTATAACCTTGTGCAGCATTATTTCTTGAAATAGTCCCATACCAATTATGATACATGTACTCGCATATTTGATGCAGTTTTTTTTGCACTTATATCATATTCTTAACAGAATATATTTCTCACTAAAATATCTCGCACGTGTTATGTTCATGCCATCACACGTATAAGTAATGCTGGTGACGTTTTTATAATAATGCCATTTCCTTACGGCCCAGACAGTTTTCACACATAAACAAACGCTTTCCTTTCGTAATGAAATAGCTTCAAGCTGTTATTGTAATAAAGCCACTCTGGCGTTGTAAGGTTCTGATGACATGAGACAACTACACTATTACGTTTTGTCTGGTCAATAACGTGTTCCTTTTTTATGCCTTTTTAAACGACATTTAGAGACACTTGAAGTAACCGCAGAATTTTTAAGTATAGAAAATTGAAGTTTACAGTGTTGGTCTGAAAGTTAATGCCACGCATATAATATGTTACAGAAATAGCTTGTCTTTATTTGTGTTTTCAGTCATAAGAAATTTCTGTTTAATATGTTTCATGAACATAATCAAACCGAGTCTGCTATTATTTTGCTTAGTTGCATTCTATGCTTCAAAATGATCTTTTTATGGATTTTATTTACAATCACAATAGCAATATCGTACTACCGTGTGGCGGCCTTACTTAGATTCAGTGTTGTTATATTTTCTAGTCTTTTGGGACCATGGAGTCCATTCAGTATATAAATGTAGTAAAATTCCGCTTGCGTCGGGTGCTACGGGTCATGAGGGATATTGAAATTTCTATTACCTTTCATGAATCAATCAAACCGTGTCTGCTATTGTTTCTATTCGTCCAAAGAATCTTCTTAAAGGTTTTATTTCATTTGGAACAATTTCAGACAGTAGCATATAGGTAGATATGTTTTAGATTGCATGTCACTGGTTATTACTTTGTCTATATTTATTACATATTATTTTATCTTCACCAGAAAACCAATACTTAATGTCACCATTTCCAGACAAGCAAATACAAGCATCACGAAAGATCTGTGCATATCCGTAAGAAGAGGTCTACTTCCTAGCTTTAGGGAGTTCTGCATGTACGGATCAAAATGTATTCTACAATGTAGAATGTGATCAAAACATACCCGTATGATCGCTGAAATTGAAAAAACTATATATCACGGTAGACATAATTACGTAAAACTTGAATAAAAATGTCTCTAAGAAAAACTTTTAGTACCTCATTGATTTTGCATGCATTATTGCTTTGATGTATATATCTTATTTAAGTAATGCGTTGCCAAAAAATGAGAGATAGATATTAAATGAAAATAACTGCATCGTTGTTTATATTTCTACTTTTGAGTATAAAAAACTTCCGGACTGCAGTTTAGAAAATCAAGCATACAATGTTTACTTTAGATCCGAATTATGATAACTTCTTTTTAGCTCACCTGAGCAATGTGAGTTTTTCTGCTCGCTCATGTCCGGCGTCCGTCGTCTGTCGTCTGTCTGTCGTCTGTCTGTCGTCCGTCAACATTTAGCTTGTGTATGCGATAGAGGCTGTATTTTTCAACTGATCTTCATGAAATTTTGTCAGAATGATTACCTTGATGAAATCTAGGCCGAGTTCGAAAATGGGTCATCTGGAGTCAAAACTAGGTCACGAGGTCAAATTAAAGAAGACCTTGTGTATGCGATAGAAGCTGTATTTTTCAATTGATCTTCATGAAATTTTGTCAGAATGATTACCTTGATGAAATCTAGGCCAAGTTTGAAAATGGGTAACCCGGGATCAAAAACTAGGTCACTAGGTCAAATCAAGGAAAAACCTTGTGTATGCGATAGAGGCTGTATTTTTCATTTTATCTTCGTGCATTTTGGTCAGAATGATTATGTTGATAAAATCTAGGCCGAGTTGGTAAATGGGTTATCTGGGGTTAAAAAGTAGGTCACTAGGTCAAATCAAAGAAAAACCTTGTGTATGCGATAGAGGCTGTATTTTTCAACTGATCTTCATGAAATTTTGTCAGAATGATAACCTTGATGAAATCTAGGTCAGCTTCGAAAATGGGTTATCTGGAGTCAAAAACTAGGTCACGAGGTCAAATCAAAGAAAAACCTTGTGTATGCGATAGAGGCTGTATTTTTCAATTGGTCTTCATGAATTTTGGTCAGAATAATTGCCTTGATGAAATAAAGGTCAAGTTTGAATATGGGTTACCTGGGGTTAAAAACAAGGTCACTAGGATATATCAAAGAAAAATGTTTTGTATGCGATAGAGGCTGTATTTTTTTAATCGAGGTTGATGAAATTTAGTCAGAATGATTGCCTTGATCAAGTCTAGATCAGATTCGAATGTAGGTCATCTTAGCTCAAAAACTAGGTCACTAGGTCAAACTGAAGAAAATGTTTGTTTACACTTAAGAGAACACATTTTTGATCCAATCTAAATGAAAATTGGTCAGAATATTTGTTTCCATGAAATCACTATGTCAAACATGTTTACACTGTTATGGTGTGTTTATCAGGTGAGCGACCTAGGGCCATCTTGGCCCTCTTGTTTATTTTACCCTTTTCCTTCCAATCTATCCGGTGGTGCTCGCAATATGGTCTTTTACTGAACACTGTTTTGTCTTGCATTCTTTTGTAAACGAGGATAAAATTTGATATATAATAAAAATCCAATTTGTTCTATGATATCGTGAAACAAAGTTGTTAAAGATTTCAGTATATGTAACTTAAGTTTTTGAAGGGAGCCAAAAGTATTATGACAATAGATAAACAAAAAGTACTTTTACCAAAATAATCAACAGCATACCAGTCCGCTAGGTGAGTAATACATTGGAACAAGATGTTAACTATACAGCTTTGCAGTGTACTAATTTATTCCGACCCACCTCAACGGGTCGGCATCACGATAGGTGGGCTGGTGGTCTAGTGGTAACACGCTTGACTGTCAATCTAGAGGTCCGGGGTTCGAATCCCGGTCCAGGCACTGGAAATTTCTGAGATGCTATTGAGTGTCTTCGACCTAACTAGAGGCCTGTACTGGTTCTTCCCAGGAAAGAATGCTTCGCGTGTATCGGTGCTATACACCGGGCACATTAAAGAACCAGACTGTCTATTCGCAAAGAGCTAGACTAAGTTAGCCGGACACGTCTGTATCTAAAAAGTTCTCTGTCTGTTCTGGGGGCTTTACCCCACTCTGTCCCTCTGGTCAGATCGCTCTGTGTCTGTACTAGAGGATGAATTTCGAGCCCTGTGTGGCTGCGTTTGTTATATGTAAAGCGCCTTTGAACGTGTTTATCATGAAAAGGGCGCTATATAAATCTGGTATAATAATAATAATGATAGGGGTTTTGATTGAAAACAACGAAAAAGACCGAATTTTTCGAATGCCAAGAAAACTTTTACGATGTGCAAATGCACTGACAAGCTGGGAATCAGCTATTGCAATAATAAATCTTTAAAAGTTGTTTCCTTTCTTGGCGTAAATTGTGGATGGTATACCAGTATGTTATGCTGAACATAAGCATAATTAACAGGCCGATGATTAATTTTTACAAAAAATTCTAACTTTGCATTTATGACTTAACAGCACAAATGAACGCATATTCCTTGTGAGTTTAGAGGCGTTACATCAAAGACCAATAATCTCAAATCTAAGGGCAAAAGTCAATTCTACGGCCAGACTGAAGCATTAAATATGTATCAGACAGTAAACTTTTGAGAAATTAAATGCTCTATCAATTTTGATTTTTTTATTGGTAAAATGTAAAGGCCCACAATGCCTTTGTTTATAAAGTGGCTGCCATTTTTTTTGTTATTAACACAATATATATCTGTTTTTTGTTATTATAATAAGTTCCATTTTCAGTAATTGTTTTCAAAAGTATTTGTCAAAGGTTTGAATATTAATTTACTTAGAACAAAATGTTATTGAATCCATTTCTTATGATTACCTCCCTTTATGCCTCTAACTTTATCAGTTCATATATACATGTAATATTGAAAGCAGCCATTTTCCAACCGTGTAATTATAATTCATAACATCCAAGTTGACAGCTGCTTTATATGCATTTAACATAAAATTAAAAGCCTTGTGGAACTTTAAAGGAAAGAAAGTACTTTTAATGCATGTTCCTGGTTTATTGAAATGACCGATGCCATTACATATCAGTTTCTATGTTGAAGTTATTAGTGTTTCGCCAGGTTCATTTTATATTACAGCATTTTTGTAAATAGTTAATAGAATGCCTACTGAAGTATTTATTTTCAATAGATGCCTGTACTAAGAGTCAGCACTTAACTAAAAGACTATGTATTATCAAATTTGTAAAGTTCAAAACTAGGATAAACCTTAATATAATAATAACTTGATTCTTACCAAACAATTTTATATTGGTCCTGAAAAAGACAAAAATGAAACAAATATGTACCTTTTTGATATTGATATTCATGGACAAAAGTAGTAATTTCCATAAAGCAGTTTAAAAAGAATAGTGTAACAGGCAATAGGAAATACAAGGTACTATAATAATAACAACACGAAATGTATATTTAAAGATATTCATGCACTAGCGATAGCTGTAGAAGATGTTTCACACAAATGTAAATATTTAAATCTGAAGATCTTTTTGAAGAAGAAACGCTATCAGGAAAATATAGAGTACAATCGGTCTGATCTAGTCTGTTGAAGCGAGGTTATGAATCACAATCCAAACGTCGGAGTTAGATTCATTCTGTTTTATATAGACATTTGAGGGATTCCATGATTCAAAAGTAATATAACAAACCTCATTTTTCCTGCAAATGTATCTGCAGAAGTCAACTGTCTGCTTCGTGTTTAAATTATGACCAATGCCAGTAAGTTAAAATGTTCAGATCATAACCTTTTAGCAGATACCCAGGTGATGTGTGTTTGAGAACTTCAGAAAACGGTATATGTTTACTCCTTCAGTTCTCTAAGGACGTTCATGCTTCTTGATTATCTCAGGAATCAATATTTTACGGCCTGGCTGAAGCATTAATGATATATTAGATGAGGCAAAAGTGACTGGGATCGTCGATGCAATCATAGAAAAACGATTGTTCCTTTCTGTAACAATTTGATTGCTATGGTCAGAAAGCAATGACTGAAGCACATAGCACACGAGTCATTGAGTCATTGTTGAGAGTTGTTTTGTATAATGACTAAACAAATGCAAGAGACAAGTTATTCTTGCATTATGGAAGTTTGCGCTTTTTCACAAGGGCTAGAAAACTCCATCTTACACACCGGTGTGTCAGATGACTCTGCTGCTGAAATGAAGAATAAAGAATTTTATTCGCACAGTGTTCTCTATTTATTTACGTAAAACTAAATAAATCAAATACCTTGATGGTTATTTTTTATTCCTTATATAATACATTTCTCGATTCAGAAAAGACGTTTTTAACGATAAAAACCTTTCGTTTCACTGTAGATGATAAAGCAAAAGCTGAACTATAACGATACTTCTATCTATGTAATCTCATGACGTATTTCCTATCTACGGACGTAAATTTCCCGCGGTTGTTTTCATACCCCGCTATAAGAAAGTCATTTGTTTGAATTTACTTTTACTTTTATTTGTTGAACATGGCATGCAAGAAAAAAAAAAGATATTTCTACTCAGTCCTGCTTGTTATATAATGCATTATACACTGGTGAATATGATAGTAAATGAATAATGTTTAAACTGAATAAAAATTGTGATTTTTCATGGAAAATCTTCTTCGATAACTGTAAAATATTGTTTAAATGACTACGTAATCATTAAGTTCAGTTTGAATCTTGAAATTTTAACTTCCCTAAATGAGAACGGAGTTATGTTTTTACTATTCATCTTTAGTTTCGCAAGGAAAAAGGCTTTAACAATTTTGTTACAATATAAATTTTCAGTTTGTTTCAGTTTTAAAACCAAATAAATTCAGAACAGTTTCCCTGTGTGCGTTCTGTACAGGTTCTTCTTAGATTTGATTGGAGTGGACTTTTACCAAGCACAAAGTAACCATCTTCTCACTTTGCGTGCGTAAAACCATAATCATCATCATCAAGCAATAACCAGTTGCTTAGCGTAAACCTCGGGGAATTCAAGTGTAATTAAACTATTTGTTTTGGGATGCGTCTGCCATTTTGGAGATCATCGCGGAAATTATATTATAAAGCTGAAAATCTCACCAAATAAAACAGAACCAATTATCTGCCGATGCGAATAGATAGACACATGACAGTCAATGCTATCCTGCTTTCCGTGAGCGCTAAATTGCATTCATCTTTCGGAAGAATTGTATCTTATTTTTTCTTCACCCTATCGACTTGAGCTATAATTGACTGAAGAGGAAATGACTTTGCCGCTTTAGAACAGTTGCCTATGAATTAACCAATGATTCCCCTGGAGACGTTTTTCTTATCGGTTAAAACTACAACAATAAAAGTAGTTTTTGCCTAAAGACTCTTAATGTTGTCGTATTGCCCTGCATTAGAAATGCCCTAAAAAGCCTTCATGTGTTTTTTATTTTCTGAGTTTCTGAGATAATGTAAAATCGCTAAAATTTGCGTGGAAATAATGGTTGCGGATTTGTAGTTGAATGAAATCACGAAAATAAATCCGAATGAAAGTCCAATTCAGTTAATTTATATTTAAAATTTGATATGCAAGAGTTCATGTAAATACCTTTCAAATACTCTAAAAGTTAGACTACCAATTCCATATTTTTCTTATGATATTAACTCAGAGCTACTTTTTTTAAAGTTTAAGCCGGGTAGGTTTTTCCTGCTCATCTTTAGTAAAACTATAGCTTTTGTTGCATGCTACATCGATAAAATGTTTCTAATGCACTTTTTTATTACAGATTCCAGAGGTTGGAATGAACAAGGATGGATATCATTACCTGATTGCTACACTGGTAAGTCCTATTAAACAATTTCTCATCATTTCTATACATCATTCCTTGTTACTGTACAGAGTGAGATGATTGGTACAATAATGATCCCTAAAAATGAAATATTTGCATCACGAATCCACCGGCTTAGTAGATCAGTGCTTTCTTTGGCTAGCAGCTGTTATTTAAAGGATGATGTATGTTGTGTGTTTTATTATGTGGCTTTTGCATTTGTGAGACTAACAGTCTCTTCTTTATAATAATACAAATACTACGATAGGCAAATGTACAAACATTTTATTTGTATTTCAGTGGAAATGTTATATATGTTACCTTGTCAGTCATAAACAGAAATATGATTTGCTCTTTATTGGAGAAGAATAGAAGTTTCCGAAAATTAGTTACAGAAATTTAAGTTTTATAGTAATTTCTGTTCCGTTTTCAACAACATTGTTAATATATTATGACTTGGGCATACTAAGTATAAGGCTAATGAATAAGTACTCGCTGGAAAGTCGTCATACGACCTATAATTGCGTCGATGTAACGTTAAACCGAACAAAGAAAACCCTTTTATACTGATGACAGCAGTATTGAAGCCTATTCATTAATTTGCGGGATATTTAATTCAGCAAAGGGAGAAATAAAATGAGTATTTATTTGACGGACATGTACGATACAGCATTATTTCACAAACTTTCAGTTTAAAAAGGGTCAGCCTATTGTTCTGACTTACACTTTTGATTAGCACCGTGAAAGCTAAGAAATACAAAGGTGTAATATTGGAAATAGATTTTTGCTATTTTCGTCTTTTGATCGCCCTTAGCAAGAATCATATGCAAAACTGAACGTAATATAATATTTAAACAGATTGAAACAGACAGTCCTTGCAGAACACAACGAAAACAGATCTGATATAACTAAAAATATAGACCAAATGCCGATAGACATGCCTAATACATGTACCAGTAAGAATGTAAGGGAAAACAAAATACATAATTTATCAGAATATAGAACAAATTTAAAGAAACAGTGACACTACTTCGAGGGATGGATACATATCATAACATTATGTCAGGATATTGAAAACAAAAGTAGAATAAATGGTGGCAAATGTTTTCTTTTTTCGAGGAGTTTTGAGTTGCAAAGTGAAGAATTTGCTGCTTACGTGATCTCAAACGTGCTATTTACTTGATTTTTTTCCCGCTGTTATGATTATATTCTCTGTCGGCAGACACTATGGTATACAGACAGTATGGTGTTATGATTATCTAATAGGCTTTTTCTTCCTGAGTATGTCTCGAAATTTCCGTCTACTGCTTCGGTAGTTAATCACGCTTTTTGCTCGTTATATAAGGAATTGGTTAAATAAACAGCGGCAAAAATAATACTGTTTACTACATAAAACGGTATATCAGCATGACACAGACTATAACAGTTACAGTAACAGGTTCTTTAAAGGCATAACAAATACGTTGAATGATCTGTATGATTTTCGAGAGTAGCAAAGAACCAATTCTGAAAGCCGGTATCCTGGCCGCTAAGAACATATTCCTTGAATAACGGACAGTACCTGTCAAACCGTACATGCAAACGCTTTACTACATTTATTACCCTGTGGGAAGTGTTCATATTTTGTTTATAAATCTCTTTAAGTTAATTATATGACCCTTTTGTATGGTTACTGGGGTATAATCCCTGTTACTGGACATATAAAAATATCAAATACCGGTTATGGAAAAACGAATGCAATAGTAGTGGCACTATGGTACAGATTTATTTAAACCCTGGATGGACTTCTAACTTTAATACTTCTGACTTCAATCTTTATGACATTTTGCTTCTTTTCTTTTACTTCCAACTTCATTACTTCCTCACATATCAGAAGTAATGAAGCTAGAAATTACAACTTATTAAGTTGGAAGTAAAAAGAAGGTAACTATTAGGAAGTCAGAAGTTAGAAGTAACTTAAAAGTTACAAAGTTAGAATTAATGAAATTGGAAGTTAAAAGCTAGAAGTAATGAAGATGAAAGTTGGATGTGATGAAGTTGAAAGTTAGAAGTTGGAACTTAGAAGCTAGGTACAATGAAGTTGACAGTTAGAAACAGTCAAGGTATAAGAGAGGATTGACGAATTTGTAAGTCAAAACAAGGAAGTTGAAAGTAATGAAAACTAAGATGGAACTTGCAACTTCGAAATAGTACAGGCGTTTGAAGCTCAATCAATAAAACTATCTGAAGGTCAAATTTCTTAAGTTATTTCTTAGCTATACACATGGTACAACTTAAACACCCTCAATATTCCCAATGGGTTTATATTACTTTTGCTGTGCTTCTAGACGCAGTAATTGGTGGAAAACATGTATTTCATTGTCTCAACAGTATACAAAGAGGATATTGCCTTGCAGTATCTATGTCTCCGAACATGTACATCTATACAGAGGGAAATTATTTTGAAAATTATCAGTTAGAGCGTATCACAAGTAATTATGGAAGCCCTGGAGGGACAATTGATTTCCGTACTTTCCACTTCTGACTTCTAACTTTTGAACTCCTGACTTCCAATTTCCCGACTTTCGACTTCTGATTTCCAACTTCCACACTTCTTACTTCCGACTTCTTGACTTCTTACTTCCTTCTTCTAACTTCCTGACTTCCCACTTCCAACTTCCGCACTTCTGACTTCCAACTTCCTGACTTCTTATTTCTGACTTCCAACTTCCGCACTTCTGACTTCCAACTTCCTGACTTCTTACTTCCGTCTTCCAACTTCCACACTTCTTACTTCCGACTCCCAAAGAGGGAAAGTTGGAAGTCAGAAGTGCGGAAATTGGAAGTCGGAAGTCAGGAAGTTGGAAGTCAGAAGTGCGGAAGTTGGAAGTCGGAAGTTAGAAGAGGGAAGTAAGAAGTCGGAAGTAAGAAGTATGGAAGTTGGAAGTCGGAAGTAAGAAGCCAGGAAGTTGGAAGACAGAAGTCCCTAAGTTGGAAGTCGGAAGTAAGAAGTCATAAAGTTGGAAGTCAGAAGTGCGGAAGTTGGAAGTCGGAAGTAAGAAGTCATGAAGTTGGAAGTCAGAAGTGCGGAAGTTGGAAGTCGGAAGTCAGGAAGTTAGAAAAAGGAAGTAAGAAGTCAAGAAGTCGGAAGTAAGAAGAGTGGAAGTTAAAAAAATCAGAAGTCGAAAATCAGGAAGTTGGAAGTCAGAAGTGCGGAAGTTAGAAGTCAGAAGTATGGAAGTTAGAAGTAGGAAGTTAGAAGTCAAGAAGTTGGAAGTGAGAAGTGCAAAAGTTAGAAGTCAGAAGTAGGAAGTACGGAAATCAATTGTCCCTCCAGGGCTTCCATAAGTAATATATTAAAATGAATTAATTCCGAATACCAGATATGTACCGGAATTCCATTTAAACTGCATAAGATTTCATTATATAAATTCTCTTAACATGTAAATGTTATTTAAATGCAAACTGCATTTAATTAAAATTTCTTACACACACATGAAGTGCCGCAATAGTTTATATATGGAATTAACAAACATTACTGCTTTTATATGTTAAGACACGCTACAATTTCCGAAGAAATTTGCATTTAAATACATTTAAGTACACTTTATACAAAACATTGTTTAATGATTACACGTGTTGTGCAAATACGCTGCAAAGTAAACCTCTCTGTCTGTCGGTATTATCTCTCTGCATTTTGTTAAAATTTGAACTGAAGTTGTGTACCGAACACTTCTCTGGTAAAGGTTTGTTTGCATCTTTTCCCTAAATGAAATAATGATATTGTTTTTGACCACTGTATTTCCATAAAGGTTTCACATATTTCTTCCGTCTGCTAATAGCATTTGTTGGCAAATGTGGCATAAATAACTCTTCATGGAATCGACAGAGAAGGAAGCTCATTCAGAGGTCTCGGTCGAAATTAGTAATAACTTGACAAAGAGCCATTCTACTTTAACAACTAGGTCGATTGCTTTTTTATGTCGGTACTCTATGTTGTTTATACAAATTGCGGTGTATGCCCAATTGACATTAATTAATGGCTATATAATGTTGCGCCAGGCAATGATATAGTGCTAAAGGGATAAGGATTGGAATGTTTGGTTATCGTATTGACAATACGTTCGTTTTAGACAAATTAGTTTTTTTTACAAGCAAGTAAAAATCAAATCCTAAGCATGTACAGGAAATTAAAGTTAACAGTATGTATTACTACCCAGAAACCTTGGGAATAAAACGTTCTTAAAATACAGATACATCGTCAGTATTAAACAGTTATTGTACAATGATGAGGTGAATATATTTCCACCGACATTGTCATACAGAAAGTGTTTTATTTTATGATAAATGTCCTTGCCTACGTAGCAGGGAAATATAAGGTTTTCCGGGTAGGTGATCAGCTTATCTTTTCCTTAAGGAAAAGATAAGTTACATGTGCGTGTGTGTATTGATATCATAATTTGACGTCGTAGTGAATGAGCGATTTTTAATTAACGGTATCTTTAAAATATATTGCAAGGATGTTAATAGTAGACAAGACTAGAAAAATTATCTAATATCATGTCTGCCTTAGTAAGACAGGCTTATACCTAACCCTTCGACAGCGTGGATAAAAAAAATCTCGCGAGCAAACGGTTTTCCATCAAAGGCTGTCCCTTGGTTTAGGAAAATACAGTCTAACGCGGGCCTTATATTCCCCATAATGAGGTGATATGTCATGCACTAGACTTTGGACCATAGCACAAATGTCACGGTCACATTTGGAAATTAACGATTTTAGGTCATTTGTCTTGTATAGTCTGTAACTTTATTAATTGTCATAAATGCATGGATATATGATATAGAGTATATTATTTTGTTTGCTTCAGTGTAAGATTGAAGTACATTTCACGAGTGAACACCAGATATAATATTTTCACAAGTGGCATAGTCACAAGTTAAAATGTAATATATGGTGTTTACGGGTGAAATATATTTGATCTTACATGTAAATAATATAAATTTGATATTTTCACTGTGCAATTAGCAGATATCTTTCATTCTAATTTTTCGATAGTTCACTCAAAACATATTGGTATAAACATTAATACGACAAGAAAATACATGATATAGACATTATTAAAAACGCTTAGATATATTTTCTGCAGAATTTCGTACCTTTAATATGATAAAATATTTCATCACATTTTCCCTCTTTTTATGGTCAACTTAATAATGAAATGTTAATAAAAATTTGTACTGATTCATAAGGTGATGTTGAAGTGCTTAGTCCCGTTTCATGAATACTTCATTCGCTTGATTTATTAGAACGATTTTCTGTGCGTGTTATGTCTTTATCCCTTTGAAAAATTCAAAAGCAAAATTTGAAGTTTCTCCTAAAAGGATAGTTCTTGAGCTATATAATCTCTTACTTCCTTGGGCGGATGATATCACGAATATATCATTTTGATCAAAAACATATACTACTGAACATAATAGAACGCACAGGATAGTCTGGCTTGCACGCATACGATTTTTTCCTCTTTCCTTTGCTGAAAAAATGCTGGTTGGGCGTCGCTTTAATTAATCCCCCGCCGTGGCGGAGGGATTATAGGAATGGTCTGCGTCCATCCTTCCGTCCTTCCGTCCGTCCTTCCGTCTGTCCTTCCGTCCGTAACAAAATCGTGTCCGGTCCATATCTCCTAAACCCCTTGAAGGATTTTCATGAAACTTGGGTCAAATGATCACCTCATCAAGACGATGTGCAGAGCCCATAAGTCAGCCTTGTCGGTTCAAGGTCAAGGTCACAACTCAAGGTCAAATGTTTGAGCCTGCCATTTTGTGTCCGCTGTATATCTCCTAAACCCCTTGAAGGAATTTTATAAAACTTGGGTCAAATGATCACCTCATCAAGATGATGTGCAGAACCCATGAGTCAGCCATGCCGGCTCAAGGTCAAGGTCACAACTCAAGGTCAGAGGTTTGAGCCTTCCATTTTGTGTCCGCTCTATATCTCTTAAACCCCTCGAAGGAATTTTATAAAACTTGGGTCAAATGATAACCTCATCAAGACGATGTGCAGAACCCATGAGTCAGTCATGCTGGCTCAAGGTCAAGGTCACAACTTAGGGTCAAAGGTTTGAGCCTTCCATTTTGTGTCCGCTCTATATCTCCTAAACCCCTTGAAGGATTTTCATCAAACTTGGGTCAGACGATCACCTCATCAAGGCGATGTGCAGAACTTATGAGTCAGCCATGTCAGCTCAAGGTCATGGTCACAACTGAAGGTCAAAGGTTTGAGCCTTCCATTTCGTGTCCGCTCTATATCTCCTAAACCCCTTGAAGGAATTTTATAAAACTTGGGTCAAATGATTACCTAAACAGAACGATGTGCAGAAATTATGAGTCAACCATGCCAGCTCAAGGTCAAGGTCACAACTAAGGGTCGAAGGTTTGAGCCTTCCATTTGGTGTCCACTCTGTAGATCTCCTAAACCCCTTGAATGATTTTCATCAAACTTGGGTCAACTGATCACCTCATCAAGAACTCATGTGTCAGCCATGTCAACTCAAGGTCAAGGTCACAACTGAAGGTCAAAGGTTTCAGCTCTGTATCTCCTAAACCCCTTGAAGGATTTTCATGAAACTTGGGTCAAATGATCACCTCATCAAGACGTTGTGCAGGATTTATGAGTCAGCCATGTCAGTTCAAGTTCAAGGTCAAGGTTACAGCTAAAATCAAAGGTTTACCCTTTCACTATCCATAGCAGTGGCGGGGGATTTAGCTGTCTTCAGACTGCCTTGTTCCAAAGGCGTTATATGTATAAGTTTATTTCTAACTTTCATTTTTGGTCGAGACACTGGTTTTAATATTCTGGCTATGTACAGTGTCGGGAAAATGAAGGGTTTTTGTGGGTATTTTTGTAGCACACAAAAAGCCATTTAGCTTCGACTTTGAGCGGATGTTTCTATTCGAAATATTAAAGCTACATGTTTTCTCTCTAGAATAAATATACTGGAACAAAATTCAGTTACGCAAATTTGTAACACTACATTATTTTTCCGTCTAATTTAAGCGTTCCCAGGGTAACAGTTTTCTATGACAATCTTTCAGACGTAACAAGTCAATTCCTCTGATATATTGCTTCTAAATTTGATAAGAACTCATTACGCGAGTTACATTAGATTTGTCAGAAGTATAATATACAATTACGGTAAGGAACAGCGCTAATCTTGTTGCAATCTTTCACAGAAAACGTTAGTGTATGCCCATTCTATTTTTACACCATCCATCTCGACGCGGAGGAATATAATTTCTCTAAGCGTAAAAGTATACACGCGCGCATGCACACTCAAAGAGGGAGAGAGAAAGTATTGACATATAATTTCGTATTTTAAAAACTGAAATATTATACTTTTTCGTGTTATAACATACAATAATATCAATATGCAAATGTTTGTTTTGTTAACAGAAATTCGACTGTATACATTTTACCTAACTGATGTGCATGGATTCCTTTAGGTATTTATTTGTCCTTCTGGAGAACATTACAACGATATTATACATATTACGCAATTGTATTCTAAACTGTGAAAACATTATTTTTAATTGTGTAGTGTAGTTTACTTGAAATACGCATCGCTAGTTTACCTCTGCAGCTTTTCCATGTTATCAGGACTGCTCTGAATGATTCCATTAAGGGACAGGGCCGAGCTTATGGAATCTTGCTGATTCATTTCGAATTGTAGATGATAAATTTTAATGATTTCGCCACTTGCCAAATTCAGTAGTTGCGTTACTGTAACCTGTCGTTTTATTCAGCATACAGTTTGCTTGGTCTGTAGCATCATTGTGCACACCCGGTCCCGTTTTAGGGACCGCTAGATTTAAAAATATACATACAAGTTCTTATGTTATGAACCGCTTGATGCAGATTACCATTATAGAGAGACCTTCTAAAACACCATCATCTTGCTCCAGCTGCCTATGTGTATATCTACATCCAATTTTAAAGACCTAAGAAGCATATAATAATATAACCATTTGCCATCTGTCTTCTGTACCTCATGTTTTTATTTCAATGTAAATGAGATGTGAAACCAAAATTTGTAGTCCTGTTTGGCGCCATATAACCTATACTGTGTTGGTGCGCCGTAAAACCCAAATAAATAAATAAATAAATTTGCCATCAGACTGTCACACTAATGTACGTAATCAACTTCCTGTTCCCAAGGAACTTTCGACACATGGAACATATTATGGTCCTCTTCCAAAATTGCACGCTCTCTAGCCTGTTTAACTCTAAACTCAGGTGAGCGATGTAGGGGCATCTTGGCCACCTTTTTAATCATTCTTTCGCTTCTAAACATGCTTTACATCTGAATTATACACCGTTTCTTCTTTCAGTTTGTTGTCTGTCAACATTGTTGATATTGGCGAAATGATGAATGGTGTTATATTAGTTTTATGGCAACGCTTGCGTTAAAAGCGATAAACGAGTATTATAATGATTGATCAAACTTGCTAAAGCAATAAAAGAATAAAAATAGGAAGCTAAAAACATGTTTTCTTCGGAATATAAAGTTTGCGTTCATCTCTTTACAATCGTTTTCAAGTAAACTGTTTCATAAATCTTTCGATAATCATACTAAACTAACAACTCGGGTTATTCCAAATATTTCGCAAAATAAGGAAATTTATGTTTTCAAAACATTTGAAGTTCTTTTTTGCGAATTCGTGAAGTAATGCAAAGATTATATTCTGTCAGCTTGCACTGATCGGGAAGCAAAACACTGACAGTTGACAATTAAAATGTATATTATAACATCGATCTGATTGCCAGTTAAACAAAGAAGAATTTCATGCTCTGTATATTCTGCGATAAACAACGGTTGACGCGCGGACTGGTGAGAGAGTTTTATGACATCAATTATGACTTCAAATTGCTGCATGACGTCCGATTCTTTTCTGCTTGGATAAATGAAATACAGCATAACGTTTATCAAAATATTTCAGTGAACATAGAAGAATGAAAACAAGCAAGGCCTTCTTATGGTTTGTCGTCTGATTTTCCACGGTTCATCGTTCAGATGCATGGATATTTAACCACTCGGGCTAACGCCCTCGTGGTTCAATTCCTGCGCATCTAAACTCTGAACCATGTTAACTTATCATAGTTAACTAAGAATTACAGACGTATAAATTACTTCCTGACGGAAAACATTTGTATTGCCCGGAAATTGAGCTGTTAACATGTCCAAAAATGCCTCAAGCGTTGATCTTTTAGGTTAACATTGATTGGTCCAAGAATCTATGTCAAAAGCCTGCTTTTTATCTGTCAGATATTGTACAATTTAGAATACCGTGAATTATTACTGAAACACTCATACAAATTCGTTTGGACTAGAAACTGTGTAGCTGGATAATTCATTCCTCAGTTATTTTTTGTCAGTTACTAATAAACAGAATTCATTTCGATTATAATTTTCCTATATTCGTTCAAGTATTAATTTTTCCAAGGTAATGAAATGTTTTTGAAACATGTAATAATGTAATTGACGTACATTTACGTACAAAGATCTCTTAGACTCCTTATTTGGAACGTATTTTAACCTGATGGTAAAGGGCGGAGACAGTGCTTTTGAAGTCCTATCAGTCTGGTTATTTCTTCTTTTCTTAATGATTTTATTAATATTCACCCTTTTTCATTGATTTTGCTTTGTGAGAAAATACCACATTTCTTTCATATACAAAATACATATGTTGTAAATGCATATATGTTTAAATATATACTAAAATATCTTAGTATAAACTGAGTCATTCTATGGCCATTTAACCACATCAGTTAGGAGTTCAGTGTCGTTTTTCTTGCGTTTAGACGGGTATAAACAACATTGGGACTTCCTGCAAATCCACGAATCCCGCAAGCTATTTCAATGTTCTGTTTGACAGTTTGGTACATCCGATTTTGAAAGATTGTTTTCGAACGGCGCCATTTTGCTCATGCTATTTGAGAATGACAACAAATCGCCCGAGCGATCTCGTGGGTGGAAAGTGCCACGTTTGATATTATTGCGCCAATAATGTTGATGCCAAAGCAAACGTTCTTTTGTTTTTCTTTCATTACTAAACGTATAATGAATGAAACAATATAGTTGTTAATTTATTCCACCAATGGAGACTATTAAAAAATTGTTATATTTTCTCTGCTGATTGAATCTTTATCTCTGTTATGATTGGTTCATTTGAGAATAAGATGAATAAATATAAAAAGAAACTAGCAGTATCTGGGAAATATACGCATCAGACAATAACTATGACCTCTCCAAATACAATAGAAAAAGTGGAAATTCCAAAGGTTTCGCAACACGACAAAAACGAAAATGTTACAGCCTCGGTTTAATTGAGCCTATTCATGGAGGGAAGTGGAAATGCATGTTACCGTCCACGCCCTCTAGTCCTGGACTGAGCAAAACTCTGCAGAAAAACGCACATGAAGCGAAATGCAATACACACTAAAATATTTAACCATTTATTTTCAATGTTGCACCTGGTCGCCAGGAACTTTCCATATGTTAGTGTAAATATTCAGAAGGTCTCATGATAAAACGCCCAGTCATGCATGAAAATACTTAATGGTTATTTTCTCAAACCATAATATTTTTAAAGAAGAATCAAGGCCTTCGAGTGGTTTATCGTCTAATTGACCACGGTTCAGAGTTCAGACGCGTAGGAATTGAACGACGAGAGGTTAAATACTGAAGCATCCGAACGATGAACCGTGGTACATTAGACGATAAATCACAAGATTGCCTTGATTATTTTCATTCTGACATGCTCATTGACGAATTACATTTCACAAGAGATTTACATTTTTAGCATTATTATTTTGAACCTGAGGAAATGCGGTTTTTTGAGTTAAAAAGATAAAGCAAAGTCCGTTAATAATTCGACTTTCTTTTTGCACATGTATTGCTAGAGGGTTCAGTGACTTCTAATTTTCACCAGTGGAACTTTTTATTGGTAAATACTTCAAGACTACCGTCAACTGAATTTTTGTCCAAATCGGCCACTTTTAGATAGATGGATTAGGAGTCATTAGGATGTCAAGAGCATTGCGTTGCTTGAAATAGGCTGTATGATAGTATCAGATACAAAGCATGTGCTTATTGTTGTGAAGTTATGATGAGGAGAATAAAAAACGTCGAATAAAGGACCATAATCAAGTTTCCTGTTTACCGAAAAAAAGTCATAATTTAAGTAAGATATTAATGCTTAACTGCACCATTCCGTCTCAAAGTTCCCTGAATGATGATTTTAAGTACTGTACCCTTAATGGTGATTTCCGTTAGGTTGCGTTTTACAGTACATGTATGTGATTTCTGCAGTGTATCACAGTTTTTTTAATAAATGAACCCATTCTTGAATTATATCACTTTTAATTCATTGCGGAAGGAAACAGAAACCCAAAATAATTGATTTGTCTGTTACTCTTTTTCTGGCAATTTAGGGAAAAATTTGTGAAACATTTTAATAGTTTATGGGCCTCCCATACTGCACACAAATTTTGGCTCATTTGAAGTACTGATGAGAGATTTATTTGAATCTGTTTGAAGATAACAATAAACTTTTACATAATTATTTTGTTATCTTAAAAGAGTCATGATGCATAAAATGTTATTAAAATTGTACCATGGTATAGTTCAATCTTTGACCTTCTTTTTGGTATGCTATGTTATGAAAAATCATGTTAAATCAGGTCACCCCTCTACTCCTTAGTGTGTCCTTAACATTGTTATCATGTGCAAGAAGGACTAATAAGGCGAATAGCCGTTCCAGTCGTATGTAAAGTTTCCGTCGCAGTGTACATTTGAGCCGTGCCATGAGAAAATCAACACAGTGGGTTTGCGACCAGCATGGATCCAGACCAGCCTGCGCATCCGCGCAGTCTGGTCAGGATCCATGCTGTTCGCTAATGGTTTCTCTAATTGCAGTAGGCTTTAAAAGCGAACAGCATGGAGCCTGACCAGACTGCGCGGATGTTTTTCGGAATCGTAAACTGTATGTCATATTCTGCATTCTGCACTAATAAGACGATTGTGGACAAAAGTTTAAATACTAACAGTCGTCAGAAATAGACAACAAATTAAAAACACGATGTATGTCTCAAATTTATTCAGTTGTTTTGTATCATGAATTTCGTTTTTTTTTTCTCGTGGTGTTTTCAATTCATAAATGAACTTAAGTTTTTAATCTTCGTAATTCATTCTGAGAGGGTTTTTTTATATCTGAATTCAACACTTTCTCTTCTTTCAGTTTGTTGCCTGTCAACATTGTTGATATTGGCGAAATGATGAATGGTGTTGTATTAGTCTTTATGGCGGCTCTTGTCTGAAAAACGAGATGTTTTATGATATAATACGGATAATCAGACTTGCTGTAGCGAACGAAGAACAGATAGAGAACAATAAAACACATTTTCTTCTCGAATTCTACAGATTTTATCCTTTCAGACACGTATTCTGTTACAATATGTTCGTGGATTTCCTGACAATCATACTTGCACTGTTATTGATACTTTCAATTTTCTCGAAAAGTAGTGTGTTTTTTTTTCAAAGTCTGTGGTTGATAAGACGTAATTTACCAGATTTACCAGATACTTTAAAGCGATTTTTTTCCGCCCGAAAAGCGTATTTGCCAGTTGCATTTAATTTGCAATGAAGCTATGAAATAAAACTTCCAAATAAAACATTTTTTTATTTCTTATACAAGTAAAGAACATGTATTCTAGCCTAGATGTTATTCTATATATTCATTCAAACATCTTCCATATGGAAGTAGATATAATTATTCTTGTTAAATATCAATCTTTACTAAAATAAAGAGTGATATTTAACAAGAATTGTTATTCTATAATTTTGCATAATGTATATATTCATTGTTTTTATTAACAAATTGAAACATACAAAGTGTTTCATATGACAATATTGCAAAAGTATTTTGAAATGTTGTTTTCCTTTAACAAAATAATTGTTTTAGTTGAGAAAGTTAATGGAATTTGCGTCAAAGTCGGTTAGATTGGCTGTCATGTGCTATAATGAATACATTTCATATACATTTTATGCGGAAATAAACAATTCCGAAGTTCTCACTCCTACAAATACATTTAGTTCCTGAAATGAAGAAGGAAATTTTATAAAAAATATGCATGTTTGTCCCCTAAATATTTTCTGTTGCCTTGCTCCGGAACGATATATATGTAACAATATAGCAAATATCAATAAATGTTTCTAACAAATAAGTGAAAAAATACAGGAAATTTTCATTATATGTTGGGCCTTAGATGCGTTTTCAGTCTCGAAAAAATGCTTTTCATTTTCTCAAGGTAATTCTAGTACATGCTACTATGATATCAAAATTTGATCAGCTTTCCCTTGGACTTTTATGTGATGAAAATTAGACGAAAAGACACTGTCCTTTGAAAAGAACATGATTTTAAGTTTCGTTTTCCAAATGTTTATTTTCAGGAGTTTGTCAATATGGACATGTGGCGCTATCTACACGGAGGTGTAAATATGACAGGATTCAGCTGATTTATTTCAAAAGTAAAGTTAAACAAACGTATATTTTCAGGATTTTGCTAATATCGACATGCGGCGCTATCTACACGGAGGCGTAAATGTGAGTTAAGATATTGCAAACGTATATTTTCAGGATTTTGCCAATATGGACATGCGGCGCTATCTACACGGAGGTGTAAATATAACAAGTTTTCAGCTGATTGATTTGAAACGTAAAGTTAAACAAACGTATATTTCAGGATTTTGCCAATTTGCCAATATGGACATGCGGCGCTATCTGCACGGAAGTGTTAATATAACAGGATTTCAGCTGATTGATTTGGAGAATGTATATTTTCAGGATTTTGAAAACGTGGACATGCGGCGCTATCTGCACGGAGGTGTAAATATTACAGGATTTAGCTGATTTATTTCAAAAGTAAAGTTAAATAAACGTATATTTTCAGAATTTTGCCAGTTTCGACATGCGGCGCTATCTACACGGAGGTTTAAATGTGAGTTAAGATATTGCAAATGCATATTTTCAGGATTTTGCCAATATGGTCATGCGGCGCTATCTACATGGAGGTGTAACTATAACAAGATTTCAGCCGTAAAGTTAAACAAACGTATATTTTCAGGATTTTGCCAATTTGGTCATGCGGCTCTATCTGCACGGAGGTGTTAATATAACAGGATTTCAGCTGATTGATTTGGAGAATGTATATTTTCAGGATTTTGCAAACATGGACATGCGGCGCTATCTGCACGGAGGTCTAAATAAAACAGGATTTAAGCTGATTGATTGGGAGAGTTAAGTTTTTGCAAATGTATATTTTCAGGATTTTGCCAATATGGACATGCGGCGCTATCTGCACGGTGGTGTAAATATAACAGGATTTCAGCTGATTGATTTAGAGAGTAAAGTTTTGGCAAATTTTATCAAAGAATGGAATAATATTGATCACAGCTCCCTTCCCGATTCTCGCAACTCACTTTCAGATACAACGTTGACGGTATATTGATATTATTTATTTAGTTTTAAGTATGTGTCAGCTGTTGCCTGTATGTCGTGTATGTAGTTATAGAAAAAGCCACTATTCTTGCCAAATGTATAATAAATACTTTATTATGGTTCTAAAGGTAATGTACCCGTAATGAATATTGGTAATTTCAGTACGGTTACAGTTTTTTTTCCGTATACTAGTTCGGCAACTTTCGGCTGGTTGTCCGTATGTCCAGCGATATTAGCGGTCGGAGAATACCGAAACAGCCTTTCGAGATTACGTAATCGCACGTAAATTGCCGATTGATATTAGGGGCCATTACCTTAAAAGCATCTAACTGCGTTTATCCTCTATGCTGGAAGAATGAGCAAAATGTATCTTGATAGAGCAAACAATTATTTATGCTTTGGCACTACGTTAATACGTCTCTCTTTTTCATATTTATTTTTTTTGCTTCAGTGTTATTTCTTTCTATTCATATTCCAACAATAACAATAACGTAACCTCATAAACGTTTCTCTGTGATGATACTGTCTGGTACCTGACATGCGCATAGACTGTTACCATCATTTTTGTTTCTTCAATACAGGACTATGTTAGAACTACTAGAATATTATCATTTTAACTCTGAACCAGTTCGTGTCCGACCAAGAACTAAAGTACGGTTTAATTATTACATACTCGTTTCTGTTCCCCGTTAAGTTACACTGGTACCGGAAACGTCAATATTTTTCCATACACTGACGCCTGAATTTCATATCGGGTGCGTGACGTAATTCAGTGTGTGTTGTGCACTAATTTTTTCTATTTAGTTCAGTATTGTCAATCCTATTCAGGCTGTTGAACATATTTATGATATTTACATAATATTTATACGTGTAGATGCGTATGTAATAAGGTGGCAGGGGAGTGCAGATTTGCGAATTCCACATTGACGTGTGGGTACCAGTGTTGAAATATCCATAGAAATCTCGTTTTTGCTTGTTTCTCTTTGAAACTACTATGGACTATTGCAGATACTATAGACTACATAAAGACAACTCTCCGGTCCTATGCACCTGTCGCTTTCCATGCCAGATGTAGTGAAAATTGGCCAAATCACCCAAGTTTTATAGACCAAAATTAGCCTAACCGGGCCTCACTTTGAACTCTGCCATTCATCCATTTTGTATTTTTAAATCCAATTTCGTAGCATTTATGTGTAGTGCGAACATAGATGCATACCCAGGTGGTGTGGAATGTGTCTCCCAACCACCACTTTATTTCCCTAATTTTCACTTGAAAAAAAGTGGATGGATAACAGCCGAGCGTCTGGCCGACTTTTTGTTCTGGTGTTTTTGTTTTAGCCTCAACCGGAAGTACGGAGCTAGGAATTTTAAAACACCCACCATGTAGAATCATTAACTGTTCCTCATTCCCCAGATATATTAAAGAATTAATAATGATAAATAACCAGTAAGATAGATATGCCTTTATATCTACCCTGTCCTGTTTATACAGAAAATCGACAGGGGCCAAACTACGAAACCGCTCCCCTGCCACCTTAAGTTTTTAAGATGTTTAAATAAAATAAAATGTAACCTGTCCTGAATCCTAAGACACTTATAGTGATATCAACTGAACAAAAAGTGTTGCCGTACCTTGCAAGATAGCCGGTGAATAAGCCAACAAAAGTGCCCACCCCTCCACGCAAAAATCAGCCAAAATTTGCATTCTGAATCAAAGTAACCCCGAAAAACTATTTACTGCCTTTAAAGTTAATTTCACATGATATTTACATTTTAAAGCCTTTCAAATGTTAAAACCATGTACTTTTAACATAATTTTGGTATACAAAATGCAGATTACTGTACTTATCCTATCGGGACACCCTTTAAAGGCCACCCATCCATCCTTTGGGGCCACCCCAGCCACTATATAGCTTAATGGCATTGCTAGATATAGACACATGTGTTGCTTTTAAACAAAATGGCATGAATATTCATTATTTAGGCACCAATTTCTTCTTTTTGCCGTTTTATGATACGAATCCTACTGGCTGGGGGTCCTTAGCTTCATTATTATATGGCCACCTACTGCCATTTTGGGACTCGCTAGGCCGAATTTAGTACTCAGGAATGAATAAAAACCACTATAGTTTACAGTTCATTCCGTAATGGATTTAAATACATGCAAAAAGTCAATATTTGAGTGGTTCGAAAATTTGTCTATTTTCCTTAAGGTGGCAGGGGAGTGCAGATTTGCGAATTCCACATTGACGTGTGGGTACCAGTGTTGAAATATCCATAGAAATCTCGTTTTTGCTTGTTTCTCTTTGAAACTACTATGGACTATTGCAGATACTATAGACTACATAAAGACAACTCTCCGGTCCTATGCACCTGTCGCTTTCCATGCCAGATGTAGTGAAAATTGGCCAAATCACCCAAGTTTTATAGACCAAAATTAGCCTAACCGGGCCTCACTTTGAACTCTGCCATTCATCCTTTTTGTATTTTTAAATCCAATTTCGTAGCATTTATGTGTAGTGCGAACATAGATGCATACCCAGGTGGTGTGGAATGTGTCTCCCAACCACCACTTTATTTCCCTAATTTTCACTTGAAAAAAAGTGGATGGATAACAGCCGAGCGTCTGGCCGACTTTTTGTTCTGGTGTTTTTGTTTTAGCCTCAACCGGAAGTACGGAGCTAGGAATTTTAAAACACCCGCCATGTAGAATCATTAACCGTTCCTCATTCCCCAGATATATTAAAGAATTAATAATGATAAATAACCAGTAAGATAGATATGCCTTTATATCTACCCTGTCCTGTTTATACAGAAAATCGACAGGGGCCAAACTACGAAACCGCTCCCCTGCCACCTAAAAAGGTTATTATCTTTGCATCGGGAAATATGCACTCGTTCTTCAGCGGAGGAATATTGCGCTCCTAAAGTCGCGCAATATTTCCGCTGAAGAACTCGTGCATATTTCCCGATACAAAGCTAATAACCTATAATTATCATTCAAATTAAATTCGCTTTATTTTATAGATAATTATTTAATTTGTGATTCGTTATATGTAAAAATATGTCTTTGTCCTTTAGCAAAATATTTCATTTTTCAGTTCCATTAATCTAAATGTTGTTAAAAGGAAATTGCTTTTTTAATATCATTAAGAAGAAAACACAAGCACATCTTTCACGTCATTTGTTTGCCCGTGTCTTTAACTACCTTAATGATTAGAATTGTCTGTCTTAAATTTCTCTTGCAGAACAAATATACACCCACTAGAAACAAACTACCAATGATTACAAAACATTAACCTTTTCTAAGATTTGTGGCTTCCGTAATTGTTTGATAATAGAGTGGTTCAGATAATAGACTTATACTAGTCTGTTATGTATGTTTGTTTGTATGTATTTTTAACTTTGCTATGGAGAATATTTCCTGGTATATATTGAACAATGCCATGCAGAAACATAGTATAGCTGGTCTTAACCGGTTTCATATGCGTTTCCACTATGAAGATTGTTTAGGTATACATCATAACCATTCGTATTTTTCATGTATATATTGTTACTGAGATTTTTCATAGAATATACCATTGTATTGACACCCACATTGGTTTGTGTTAAGATTTTTTCTTTGCTACATGGGACAAAACTCAAGCACCTGCATCGGATCATATGTTCCTGATTGACTGGGTACTATTTTTTCATTCTGTGGCTCATCACCAGACGTTAAACGTTTAAAATTAGGTAAAGTAGCCTAACCACTAATTTTTTATGTAATAGATTTATGATATTTGCATCATTATATGCAATAAATTATCAACATTTCTCAGAGCAATTTGTGTCTTTTGTATTTGTACACATCTATAAATGTATTACATATCTTACAGTATGAAGCGGCATTAGCAGTTGACGCCATAGCTGTGATAGAACGGGCTCTAAAAGGCATGGTAACGGAAAACTCGAAAATATTTCAGTCTACTTTTCGACGAAAGGAGGTTTACAATAACAACCGTACAAAAGGTATTCCGTGTACAACACACCCTCCTATTCCATGGATGCATGGTGCCGCTATTATGGAACAAATAAAGAGGGTAATTTTGTAATTATATCTTGATGTCATTCTTGTAACCATATTTATTTTATTTATCAAAATGATCAGTAGAAGAGTGTTCTGTTAATAAATTGTCAGCCTTTGTTGTACATGTACGCGTATATTGACGTACAAAATATAGTCAGTTAATCAATTAATGATACAATGTATGCATGGTTTACCGTCATGTGAATTTGTGTTGCTGTTTTACAGAGTAAAGCCAAACGTTTATATTTTAAAATGACAATACGTTCGTCAGAGGTATGATCAAGTCATGTTTACCAAAATATGTTGAATAAATATATTTGACACTACTAAATGATATTTTTATGCACACTTGAACTGAAGGTAATGTAATCATGATTGATTTAGAATTAAAACTTACGGGTATATATTTTTCATTTGAAAAGTGAGTAAACAAAATGAAGTTATAACCATTCAAATTACTTAAAAAGCGAACGAAAAGAAGGGAATACAATTTGAGCTTATAGCATATAAACGAGTTTAAAATCCGAATTATACTTTAGATTCATTACGGTATCAAAGTTATGGTACGCTATATTCACATAAACAGTCGCAGAATAAAGAAAACTTGTCGCTATCATGACTTGAGAGACAAAGTTGGCCTTCTTTGTTTAACATTGAACTGTTTATCCTTGTATATACAAAATACCCTGTCTGTGATACTTGACGAGAAACAATTTTGAGCTTAAAATTAAGCTTTAAATCTGTTCGCACGTTATTTTTTCTTGTTGATAACAGGACAGTTTTGCTGTTTATAACCACAGTTCGTTAAGGGAATTTGTACGAAGACGAACTCATTTCTCATTCAGAATTGCAGAAAATGTTTGACAGCAATGTCGCGCTAATGCTTGTACCGCATGGTGCAGGGCGATAAATTCTCACATACCTTGGTTTGAATTTCATCTAAAGATTATTATTTTGCACAACGTGTCGAGAGATACATGAATTGTTTTTGTAACGCAAGCATACATTTTTTTCCAGCCAGCTTTGTTGAGTTTCGTTTCTCATTTAACGGGACATTTTGTCACAATTGATAACTTGTCTCAAGACATGTCTATGCTATGGAGTCACAGCTGATTAGTGAGTTACGTCCACCATAATTATATCATATGTATAAGAATCATGTACTGGCCTGGTACTCGCTGATTTTGTGTTTTGGGTTTTCACCATTTCGTCGAACTTCGTTCACTGGAACTCGGATAATTTGAACGCTCTCTCCACCCCGCCCCCCCCCCCTCCCCCATCCCAAAGAAAAAAGAAAACATAAAAAAAACACACAAACACCACAATTGGCTCGAATTCATCACCATGATATTCGGATATATTTGGTTCCATTTTCTGTAATTATTTAATATACAACGATAACAATACACGCTATAAGCCCCGGTTCTGATGTGTCATATCCATTTTAGTAGATATTCGAATGTAGTTTCCAGGAGATAGACTGAGGAACATTTATGCCTTAAAAACTTTACTGCCCAGTACATACAAAGTAAATTTGCACAACATTAAAATAGTTTACTATAACTTAACCGATTACTGTTTTATCTTGCTCCTGACTGTTCAAAGATGGCGTCGAATATATGTGTGTTGTCTTGCCCCTGACCGTTCCTAGTTGGCGCCCCATTTTATTTGTTTTGCCTTGCTTCTTACCGTTTCGAGATGGCGCCCCACTATGTTTTTGTTTTTTTGCCCCCTGACCTTGATTTAGTTGAAGTCCCAGTTCGCTTGTTTTGCCTTTCTTCTGGCCCTTACAAGTATGCATGTTTCTTTTCTCTTGCCCCTGACACTTACAAGTAGGAATGTTTGTTTGGACTTATCCCAGACCTTCCTAAATGGCGCCCCACTATGGGCGATTTGCCCTCGATATCTACTGTTATTTTTTATGCGTAATTTATGTATATATCCGCCATCTTCACAACTATACATTTACAACTGTAGGGCTGTGCTTTAGGGGAGGATCTCTTCTTAGAAAGTTTTCTAGTTTTCAGTTGCCTATTAATACATTTTCGTATTTATCACTGTGACATATATTTATCTTAAATAAGTTAAGAAATATAAGTTCTATGCTAGTACACCTGAAGCCATCAACTATTGTTACATATTCTTTTATGGTTCCTGTCCATAATTTTCGCTATTGATCGGTCAATAGTTCGACACCAAATTTTGCTTAGGTAAAGTCAAAACATTTAGAAAAGATATATGAAAATTTGTTTCTGATGTCACGTGTAACAAAGTAATAAAATGAACCTCGGGTAAATAGTTTTGACTGTTGACCTACAAGTCATTCAATAAGTGTATAACATATAATTATTTTAAACATGGTAACTGTGTTGAAAATATTAAACATCATTAACATGGGTAATGTGTAGAAAATGGTGTTTAAATTTCCCAATGTATAAATTTTCGAAGTTAGTTGGGAAAATGTGTTTAAATTTTTCAGATGTCAAGTTTATTAACATTAGTTTTTGTACACAGCTTACAAGAAGTATGCTCGCTTGACAACTGTGCCAAATTCCTGTGAATTCCCAGAAGAATACAAAGTAAATTGGTGACTATTAAACCAATTGCAGAATAGAAAGTCTTCAATCATTTCTTGCTTGTTTCAGAGTTTCTATCATTTGTTAAGCTATTTTTACATCGTCATCCATCTTCATTTAGGATAAATGCAGACACCGGTCCCTAAATTTATTGATGAAATGATAAGTCACTGATTTCTTTTGAAGTAGTGCTATTTTGCGTAACATTTAAAATAATATCCGCGCAGTCTGGTCAGGATCCATGCTGTTCGCTTTCAAAGCCTATTGCAATTAGAGAAACCGTTAGCGAACAGTATGGATGCGGATGCGCAGACTGGTCTGGATCCATGCTGGTCGCAAATGCACTATGTTGGTTTTCACAAGGCGCGGCTCAATGGCGCGGCTCAATGAATGATTGAAATTCATTTTCTTTTCTTGAAGATCCACTCTAAAATTCATTGATGTCATAGGTGGCGTAGTTGCCATTGTTGATTTGTTTAGTATCACCTGGCGAATTGCGTTAAATGTATTTATATCTATGTGTGTTTCCTTCTTATGTACATTCTTGGTGGATTCTAAAACTTTTCTCCTTGATAGCAGCAGCATTTTGATAAAGCTTTAAGTGTACCTGATTGCTATTACGTTGTTTGCTTACGTTTGCTTAAACATTACCCTTCTTAATTTCCAAAATGGACTGGTCCATCATTCAGTACCATTTATCATTCAAAGGGGTGTTCACTGAAAATTTACTGACTGAATAGCAAACAGTGCAGTCCATGATCACCGTGCACGGATGTGCAAGCTGATCTTGGTCTGCACTGGTCGCAATGGCAGGATCAGTTGCCGACTAATTAAATGCGATTTTTGGTAATTTTATATGAAGAGTCGGTGCGTTTTATCTACGAGCTTTGTTGAACATTTTTCAGCTTGACTTTGAAGGCCTTACTGGACGGATCAACTTTGATAGCGAGGGGTATAGACGCGATTACAAACTGGATGTTTATACTGTTGGGCTAGATACAGGACCAACAAAGGTTTGTTTTACTTAAAAAGCTTTTTTTTACATAAATATCAAGAGTGTCAAATGTAAGTGACTTTGTTATGTTCAATCTTAAATTTTGAGCTACAATTATTTTGCTTTTTTTCTTTAAAGTTAAGGGAGGGAAACATTTTTTTTTATTTTTTGTCTGCAGTATTCGAGAAAATAGGTTGCAAATGTTTCAGATTTCAAACATTTTTCATTAATTACATGAGGGGAAAATTATTTTCAAGGATGATCTAAGTTCATGCCATTAATCAACTTTACTCTCTTAAACGCATAGTGTCAGTCCAAGCTTTCTTCAAGACCGGACTGAATCATTTGTACAAACACTTCCGGTTTGGACGAGAGCTTTATGACTTTTACCTGGGACAGAATAATTTTGTTTTATTTTTATGTGTATGATTGAAAGAAGTGTATATTAGTGTCAGAAGATGATTTGTATTTATTTTTATATACAACAAACATTGGATATAAAATTAGTACCCTTGCGATGTTATAATTTATCTGATGTGGACGAGGTAGGATAAGGCTTGTTTGTTTGTTAATTTGTTTTTTAATTAAAAAAAGTGAGTGATGAAACGGGTCAATAATTGGTATTATAAGTTTATTGAAAACGTTTTACTCATATGAACAGATTGGTTCTTGGAGTCCATATGGTCAGTTTGGGAGTTTGTATGATGTTCCGGACAATACTCCGTACGACTTGAACGGAGAAAGACCCATAATTATAACAAGTATAGAAGTAAGTGGTAGTTACATTGGTTTGGAAAAGACCTATAGTAAATGCAAGCATAATAAAAAGTTTTATTGAACAAGAAAACACCCGTTTTCATTACAAGTAAGATGTAAGAAGACCCTTTGGAAACAGGGAACGCATTGGAGTAGAATACGGTTGAAACTTGAATTGGTATCACAATTCCAAGTATTTTACTTCGAAATAACCGAAATTTGACTTAAAATGATATTTTGTTCACGTGTTTTTGGGACGGGACTCGAAAATGTCTCTTAAGTATCCAGAATTTTAGATATTAAAGCGAGTTCGAGATATCGAGTTCCAAATGTAATAGCAGACTCGGTTTAATTAAATCTGTTTGTTAGAAGTAATGATTTATATGCAACATCTCTTATGCCCACCTTGCACTGGCTTAAACCGAGTTCAAATATAATGAAATTGAATGAAATTCACGACACCAAAAGATCAGAAAGTATATCTGTAACAAGGTTAGATTCTGCCACTACAAGCCTTGATTACGAATACGGATATGATTAGGTCGAATGTACAGTGCTTACACAAAATATCATTCTAAAATTAAATGTTTTGCATACTCCAGTGATAAGATTATATTTTACATTTAAGTCGGCGCCATTTTTGATGATAAAGAAGCCAGATAAGAATGGAAAGCCTTTGTTAGGGAATGACAGATTTGAAGGTAATTAAATAAAATTGATAGAAGGACTTGGTAATGTTATATTTATATTTATATTAAAATTTGATAACGCGCAAAAACATTATGAAAATCGTCCGGATGATAGTAAAATCAAGATAGTGGTCATGATAATGACAAACGGTAATTTCCGTTGAATCACGTTTTTTCCGTACGTGATTTCGGCATTTTCCGGTTGTCGTTGAAACAATTACTCGTAAAGGCTAGATTTAAAGCCAAAGAATGCCGAAACAGCAGACGAGAATATACGAAATTGCACGGAAATTGCCGAATGTCATTACGGGCTCATTACAGGTTTGAAGGTGGTTTAGCAAATTCCATAAAATGACTTGTTTGTGTTATATTTAATTCAGTTTTATTTCCAATTAATTGTGAAAACGCGGTAAAAATGTGAATATCACTTACTAAACGTGATAACGCGGGAAAAAATGTGAAAATCTTCAGAAAAAAGAGAAAGAATTGAAATACTCATAACATTTGTCATTTGGTCATTACTAGATCTATGATTGTCAAAAATAATTTCACATATTTAAAATATACGTTGTATTGTTTCAATATTTTGAAGAAGTTTATAATCAAATTGAAAGCTTGTTCACCTTTGCAAAGTTTTAAAATGCAACCTCTTTGTTTACAGGATATGTTAAAGATCTTGCTGAAAAAATTAGTGAGAAATATAAATTTGAATACGAAATAAGACTGGTGAATGACAGTAGGTATGGAGCTTTTGTCAAGAAAAATGGCACGTGGGACGGTATGATTGGTGAGCTAATACGGCACGTAAGTACGAGAATGATAAATAATTCAACTTCTTTGATCATGTTCTGTCTTCTATTCATTTGACAATGATCTGTAATATGACTGGAGTTCGTCAGATTCATATAAGTATGATATAGCCAAATAACTTACATTGTTTAACTGCTTGATAGCTTGAACGAAAGCACAACCGAAGAACCTATTACCAGGATAACAGACGTCTATAACTGCCTGACAGCTAAATCGAAAACACAGCTCAATAAAGCAATATTTGGAAAGAAGACGTCTTTCTGTTTGATAGATGGAACGTAAGCACAAGCCAATAGAGCATTTTCTGGACAGAGGACATTTGACTTTATTATACCTCACTTTTGTCTACAATAATAAAATCCTATTACCCGAGAACGAGATATTTTGACTATCAAATACATTTTGAACCTTTTTGACACGTGACCAAGCGAATGACTGTCAGGTCATGTGACCGCACTGATATTTTGAATGTCATTTAAGGGCAAATAACTGCGCCAATTTTTTTAGCCAAATCGTGAAATGATTGCCTCCCTTGTATACATATAGTAGTGACGTCATTATTCAATGTGTACACAGACGATTCAGATGGCAGTAAACAAAAGAATTAAAAACATTTTAAACTTTTGTATGTACTTAATTTTGTTCGGTATAATAAAATAAATATCATATGGCAGCGTGTGTGACATTGATATTGTCATCCCTCGAAACAGAATGTCACCACTCGGCTTTCGCCTCGGGTTGACAATATTAATGTCACACACACTGTCATATGATATTTATATAATATGACAGGCGTCATAAGACTGTTTGACGTTAGAATTGACGTCACAGTTTTATCTCATCGGTCAGCACGTTAACCGTTGTTTATCGAAGAATATTCAACGCTTGACCTACTTTTTTTGTTAAAAGCAATCGGACCATGTTAGATTATATATTTTAGCGTTGCCAGATTCATACTGTATTTGTGAAAAAATAAATCATACAAGGACACGATCGATTTCGTAGATCTGTAACTTTTTCTGGCCTCCAAAATAGCAAAGTTGCTGTTTTTAAATGCGAATGCACAGTATACTATTTACCAATCACATTGGGCTTACCAAAACATTTCTGATATGTCAGTATTGCATAAGTTTTTTAATAGTTAAATCCCACATTTATCTATGTGTTTATTTTGACACCACCTTTTTATTATTCCAGGAAGCTGACATTTGTATTGCACCGTTAACAATTACATACGATAGGGAAAAGGTTGTAGATTTCTCGAAACCTTTTATGAATTTTGGCATCAGTATAATGATTAAGAAACCAGAAATTATGAAACCAGGCGTGTTTTCTTTCATGGAACCACTGGAGGCCAAAATTTGGATCTGTGTTGTGTTTGCGTACAGTTCCGTTAGTGTGGGGCTGTTTTTGGTTGGTCGGTTTAGCCCGTTTGAGTGGAATTCGTCAAACAGCGGGCCAATAGGAGACCATTTTGGAATCCTCAACTCTCTCTGGTTTGCTATGGGTGCCCTTATGTTACAAGGAAGCGACTCATGTCCTAGGTATGTCAAAATGATTACAGAATTAAATATTATTGTAAATGGCAAAAGTTTTACCAGCATTGTACATCTGTTGCCTTTCTTTTCATTGAAATTACAAACTCACTGCTTTGTTTGCTTAGAGATTTATAGCCGTCACGTAAACACTGTAGATAATGTTAATTAGGTGAGGTCAAGCAAGATTTGCCTTTACCGTGAGAAAACATCTTGGTAATTGCAAGATTTTTTTTAGGAATAAGAAGAATAGTTTAATTCATAAATTAAGGACTTGAGCCATTATGGTTCCTCGTCCACAAATCTGTTACACTGTAATACAAGGCCAAAACATGTATACATATGAATATTTTGTAATTAAGGATTAACAGAAATAATATTGTTGACTGTATCATTGCATATAACATCAAAACATCTTCATAAAATATTTTTCGTAGCAGTACAACTATATATATATAGTTATGCGTAGTAAATCTATTTCGAACTTACAATCACAAAATATTATTTTTTACATCATCATCATTTTTATTTTCAACAGCAATTTAATGATAAGAAATCACTATGATAAAGGTCTATTTTTGCCTAATCAGAATATGGTCATGTTTCATAAAGATAGTTTAATCTTTTTCATTAAAATTATGACTGTCCTCATCATTTTGCAGGTCATTCTCTGGACGTGTTATAGGCACAGTGTGGTGGTTTTTCGTCTTGATCATTATATCTTCATACACTGCCAATTTAGCTGCCTTCCTCACTATAGAGCGGATGCATGTACCAATCGAGTCCGCAGACGATCTCTCAATGCAGACAGATATAAAATATGGAATTCTAGGATCGGGCTCCACCAGGGAATTTTTTAAAGTAACACTATCTTACTGACCATTACATTTTGTTATTTCACCAAAGCGTATACATACATTTTATTAGGAACATGTACTACAAAGCAAATTCGTTTGCTATACTGCTCTGAAATTTTTTATTATGTACATTGCATGAATTTAACATACACTCGTAGCTTTTACCTTTACAACAATCTATAAATTATTCAGTCATTAAAAGCACAAATGCATAAATAAAACATAGTCTGCAAGGCCTCACTTTAAGACAAAAATATCAAATGTTAATATTTACATTCGCCCCACTCTTTTCCATTGAAAATAATGACGTTCATTTCGTATGAATAGATAAAGGAAAGGCGCGAAAGTTAGAGATAACGGGCCGCTGTTTTGACGACGTCCGCATACAGTCAGGGAGAACGTTCCTTAGATGACGTCGCAGCTGTTCCGTCTGGTGAACAGAATGGTCGGGAAGCTGATTTTAATGTTAAATGCAACAAAATGTGTGAAATTTATAATATAATCTTGTTTACAAGTGGAAAGGAAATATAATGTAAATATAAGAAATGAAACTTGCTCACACAAACTACATTAGCAGCCGGAGAATGCCGAAGTGGCATCGGGAGATTACGTATCTCACGTAAATTGCCGATTGTCGTAGTGGGTCCATCATCTATATTTAGTAATAAATAATACAGTGTTTCTTAATGATATTCTATTAGGCTGCTAAATAAGTTATATTCCAATTTTGAGATCAAAGGTCATAGCGCAATTTTTTCATATTTTCCGGTTTTAGAACTCAAAAGTGCCTGTGTATGAACGGATGTGGAATTACATGTCTGCTAATCCATCTGTGTTTGTAAAGAGTAACGTAGAAGGGATTGAAAGAGTGAAGAAATCAAAAGGGAAGTATGCTTATCTGCTGGAATCTCCATTGAACGAATACGAAAATAGCAAAGAACCTTGTGACACAATGAAAGTTGGACCAAACCTGAATTCAAAAGGATACGGAATCGCTACTCGAAAATATTCACCGTTGAGGTTTGAATAGTCATGCATAATTGCATCTTTTTTCAATATTTTACCAAGCCTATTATGTTAGCTTATCTTCACCGCATCGAATATATTTAATACTTTGATCTAGAATTGCTATTATTCGTTTTCTTCATTTTTTTTCGAACTGATGAAATGAGAATTTAGGCAATTTCACGAGACATGAATACCATTTTATTAGATGAAATGTATGATTTTTTTAGAAGACCATTGAAATGGCAAAAATTAGTTAAGCAGTATATCAAATATCTTTTGGAAGATTGACCTAAATGAAACCCATGGCGGAATAAATGACTGTAATGAAATTAATAGGGGCAGTATATGTACATATGTCACAGGGTAAATTGTATTTTACAGTGACCAGATGAATCTGGCGGTACTGATGTTAATGGAAGATGGTACATTACCAAAGCTACAGAGGACATGGTGGAAAGATAAAGGAGTTTGTGCCATTAGTTCCGTGAGTGTAACGACATTTAGCGGAAGAAATTTGAAAACACAGCGTAACGTTTAAATAAACTCATTAGGTGGGATAGATTCATACAACACTGTGCGTCCCGATCATGTATTCGGTATACCGAAATGTGCCATGATGTTTCGAATAAGGCTATTCGGCTTGTCCCTCATACGTACCGAACTGATGCGCTCGCAATTAGCCCGACTGAAACCAGTACAAACGGGCGAAATCGGTGTACCGGGCGAAATCGGGATGCACAGTCGAACCCACCTATTGTTATGCCGTTGAGGTCACAGGTTCGAACCACTTCCCGGTTACACATGCGTTATCCTTTCTGCAGATACGTAACAAGTTCCAATGGTGTGAAGTCGATATTTATTAATTTAGATATTTCAGGAAATTCAAGGCAGTTTCCGTAACCACTATATCATTGATGCCCCTTTTTTAAAGAAATGATTTAATCTTAGCTTCACTGTAAAAACTACGTGTTTCATTTGCCCATAGTCATATTCTCGTACATTTGAACAGTTTCAAATGTCTTAAGTAAATAAGTTCATGAAGTTAGAAACTAATTCTTGACAAAAAATTTAAACGTCACAAATGTTTCTATATGTGTTTGCAGGATTCTTCTGGTAAACGGGAACTTTCTCTGAGCAATGTTGCCGGTATATTTTATATTCTTGTCGGCGGACTTGCGGTGGCCGTGATCATAGCCAGTATAGAATTTCTATGCACAAAAACCAAGTTTTTAGAAAAGGTATGACTTGTATTTGTCTTGTTATCAATATACAAACAGATGCCTATCTTGTATTTTGAACACATGCATTTATTGCAGAAAATTTTGCCAACCATTGCAATGGACAACTGTCTTTATCTTATTATAAATGTACAGACAGATGCGTATCTTGTATTTTGTACATATGCATTTATTGTAAATATTTTGCCAGCCTTTTGACCAACCTTACACGAGTTATACTAGAGCAAATTGAAAACAAAATTTTATAAATCAGTAAACTAATATTCATTTATGAAGAATACGAAGAGTACGTGACATGGTTTGACACATTACCGAATTCAAGATTTATCTTATTTATTATCACAATAAGTTACATAAAAAAATAAAATATGTCATTTTATTTTTCATCATAGAACAACAGTTCTATCCTTTAGAATATCTGTCATTTCATCTTTCATCAAAGAACAACAATTCTATCCTTTAGAATATCTGCCAATTCATCTTTCGTCGTAGAACAACAACTCTATCCTTTAGAATATCTGCCATTTCATCTTTCGTCGTAGAACAACAATTCTATCCTTTAGAATATCTGCCATTTCATCTTTCGTCGTAGAACAACAATTCTATCCTTTAGAATATCTGCCATTTTCATCTTTCGTCGTAGAACAACAACTCTATCCTTTAGAATATCTGCCATTTCATCTTTCGTCGTAGAACAACAACTCTATCCTTTAGAATATCTGCCATTTTCATCTTTCGTCATAGAACAACAATTCTATCTTTCAGAATATCTGCCATTTCATCTTTCGCCATAGAACAACAATTCTATCCTTTAGAATATCTGCCATTTCATCTTTCGTCAAAGAACAACAATTCTATCCCTTAGAATATCTGCCATTTCATCTTTCGTCATAGAACAACCTTTAGAATATCTGCCATTTCATCTTTCGTCATAAAACAACAATTCTATCCTTTAGAGTATCTGCCATTTTCATCTTTCGTCATAGAACAACAATTCTATCCTTTAGAATATCTGCCAGTTCATCTTTCGTCGTAGAACAACAATTCTATCCTTTAGAATATCTGCCAGTTCATCTTTCGTCGTAGAACAACAATTCTATCCTTTAGAGTATCTGCCATTTCATCTTTCGTCATAGAACAACAATTCTATCCTTTAGAATATCTGCCATTTCATCTTTCGTCATAGAACAACAATTCTATCCTTTAGAATATCTGCCATTTCATCTTTCGTCATAGAACAACAATTTTCCTGTAAAATATCTAAATTGAGTCGAAACTTTATCATTGGTTTTAGCATTTCCTAAACCGCTTAATTTGGCTCTATATGTGAGGATCGGTTTCAATAAATACACGTTATTTATCGTTTATTTCGGAGAAAGCGTTAACAAATACAGTTAAAACTCGATATCCCGAGCTAGCTTATCTCAAAATTCAGGCTGTCTTGAAGACATTTTAAAGACTTGTCCACAAAGGAGCCGTGCCATGAGAAAACCAACATAGTGGCTTTGTGACCAGCATGGATCCAGATCAGCCTGCGCATCCGCGCAGTCTGGTCAGGATCCATGCTGTTCACTGAAGGTTTCTCTAATTGCAGTAGGCTATAAAAGCGAACAGCATAGATCCTGACCAGACTGCGCGGATGCGCAGGCTGGTCAGGATCCATGCTGGTCGCAAAGCCACTATGTTGGTTTTCCCATTGCGTGGCTCAAATATCATTTTATCAACGAATTTCGGTTACCTCGAAGTAAAACGCTCGATTCCTTAGAATTCGAGATAACCGAATTTCAACTGTACTGTAATCTAAATACATAAACAGGCTGGTAAAGACTTTTATGATAAATGCAAATGTAAAAATTAACGCAGATGTGACTGGGCAAAGGTCGTGTTAATGATATGTTTAATTAAAGCTATGACGATAACGAAATAGCTTAAATTGTAATATTTGTTCTTGTTAGACACTGTCCAACTTAAGTAACATGTTTGCAATAACGCAATTATTTAAGCAGTGAAGTGCAAATTATTCTTAATACAGGCTAATGACATTTAAAAGGTTAGTTCAAACTGATTCTTTTCTCGTGTTAACCAAATTTAAAAAAGCATGAAAGAATGTTTGTTCTTATGCCACACTTCCTCATAAAGCTTGGAAGTTATTGCAATAAATCATTCAGATAATTATGATTTTATTTTAAAATCACATCGTCTAGTAATTTCCCACATGTAAAGTTATATCTAAATTACTTTCCAAGTTGACATCTCTTTTGGGAGTAATAACGAATACTTCAATAATGATATTAATATTGTATAAAGTACACAAGTTATGAGAAACTATTTAAAGAACAATTTTAAATCATTTTCTAACTTCATTCCAAAAGACGTGTCTGTCCTAATTTTTCGCTGTTATTTTCAGTAATTACATTACATTTTTGAAGTACATGCATCTGCAACGCTAGCTTGAATGTTATACAGACTATTGTGATCTATATTCTTAACGAAGGACTGATTTAAACGTGTCGTCGTTTTCTTAACAAAGGACTGTAATTGAAATATGTCGTCATTTCCTTAATCAAGGACTATAATTGAAATGTATCGTCATTTTTTTTAATCAAGGACCGCAATGGAAATGCGTCATCATTTTTTCCAACAAGACCGTACTCGAAATGTTTCATCATTTTCGTAACCAAGGACCGTAATTGAAATGTTTCATCATTTTCTCCTTCAAAGACCGTAATTGAAATGTTTCAGCATTTTCGTTACCAAGGACCGTAATTGAAATGTTTCATCATTTTCTCCATCAAAAACCGTAATTGAAATGTTTCATCATTTTCTCCATCAAGGACTGTTATTGAAATATTTTAGCATTTTCTACTTCAAGGACCGTAATTGAAATGCTTCGTCATTTTCTCCATCAAAGACCGTTATTGAAATGTTTCAGCATTTTCTCCATCAAAGACCGTTATTGATATGTTTCATCATTTTCTCCATCAAAGACCGTTATTGAAATGTTTAAGCATTTTCTCCATCAAGGACTGTTATTGAAATATTTTAGCATTTTCTCCATCAAGGACCGTTATTGAAACGTTTCAGCATTTTCTCCATCAAGGACCCTTATTGAAAGTTTCAGCATTTTCTCCATCAAGGACTGTTATTGAAATGTTTCAGCATTTTCTCCATCAAGGACTGTTATTGAAATCTTTTAGCATTTTCTCCATCAAGGACTGTTATTGAAATGTTTTAGCATTTTCTCCTTCAAGGACCGTAATTGAAATGTTTCATCATTTTCTCCATCAAGGACCGTTATTGAAATGTCTCAGCATTTTCTCCATCAAGGACCGTTATTGAAATGTTTTAGCATTTTCTCCATCAAGGACCGTTATTGAAATGTTTCAGCATTTTCTCCATCAAGGACCGTTATTGAAATATTTTAGCATTTTCTCCTTTAAGGACCGTAATTGAAATGTTTCATCATTTTCTCCATCAAGGGCCGTTATTGAAATGTCTCAGCATTTTCTCCATCAAGGACCGTTATTGAAATGTTTTAGCATTTTCTCCGTCAAGGACAGTTATTGAAATGTTTCAGCATTTTCTCCATCAAGGACCGTTATTGAAATATTTTAGCATTTTCTCCTTTAAGGACCGTAATTGAAATGTTTCATCATTTTCTCCATCAAGGACCGTTATTGAAATGTTTCAGCATTTTCTCCATCAAAGACTGTTATTGAAATGTTTTAGCATTTTCTCCTTCAAGGACTGTTATTGAAATCTTTCAGCATTTTCTCCATCAAGGACCGTTATTGAAATGTTTTAGCATTTTCTCCTTCAAGGACCGCTATTGAAATGTTTCAGAATTTTCTTCATCAAGGACCGTTATTGAAATGTTTCATCATTTTCTCCATCAAGGACCGTTATTGAAATGTTTCAGCATTTTCTCCATCAAGGACCGTTATTGAAATCTTTTAGCATTTTCTCCATCAAGGACTGTTATTGAAATGTTTTAGCATTTTCTCCTTCAAGGACCGTAATTGAAATGTTTCATCATTTTCTCCATCAAGGACCGTTATTGAAATGTCTCAGCATTTTCTCCATCAAGGACCGTTATTGAAATGTTTTAACATTTTCTCCATCAAGGACCGTTATTGAAATCTTTCAGCATTTTCTCCATCAAGGACCGTTATTGAAATATTTTAGCATTTTCTCCTTTATGGACCGTAATTGAAATGTTTCATCATTTTCTCCATCAAGGGCCGTTATTGAAATGTCTCAGCATTTTCTCCATCAAGGACCGTTATTGAAATGTTTTAGCATTTTCTCCTTCAAGGACCGTTATTGAAATGTTTCAGCATTTTCTCCATCAAGGAAAGTTATTGAAATGTCTCAGCATTTTCTCCATCAAGGACCGTTATTGAAATGTTTCAGCATTTTCTCCTTCAAGGACCGTTATTGAAATGTTTCAGCATTTTCTCCATCAAGGACTGTTATTGAAATGTTTTAGCATTTTCTCCATCAAGGACCGTTATTGAAACGTTTCAGCATTTTCTCCATCAAGGACCGTTATTGAAACGTTTCATCATTTTCTCCATCAAGGACCCTTATTGAAATCTTTCAGCATTTTCTCCATCAAGGACCGTTATTGAAACGTTTCAGCATTTTCTCCATCAAGGACCGTTATTGAAACGTTTCATCATTTTCTCCATCAAGGACCCTTATTGAAATCTTTCAGCATTTTCTCCATCAAGGACCGTTATTGAAACGTTTTAGCATTTTCTCCTTCAAGGACCGTTATTGAAACGTTTCAGCATTTTCTCCATCAAAGACCGTTATTGAAATGTTTCAGCATTTTCTCCATCAAGGACTGTTATTGAAATATTTTAGCATTTTCTCCTTCAAGGACCGTAATTGAAATGTTTCATCATTTTCTCCATCAAGGACCGTTATTGAAATGTCTCAGCATTTTCTCCATCAAGGACCGTTATTGAAATGTTTCAGCATTTTCTCCATCAAGGACCGTTATTGAAATGTTTCAGTATTTTCTCCATCAAGGACTGTTATTTGAAATGTTTTAGCATTTTCTCCATCAAGGACCGTTATTGAATTTTTTCAAATTGTTATCATATGTTTTCTTACATATGTCAAATACTTAATTTGAGAAAATTCATGATATAGTGATTCGACCCAATGCTATCTTATATGACCGCGTACTTGTACCTTAACAAACAAGATATATTCTCATCTAACTGATTATTATTTGAAACCACGAAACGAATCCACTACTTTGGATAATATTTATATTTGTTGAAAGTAGAATTATATATGTTGTAGGAAACGTATTTATAACTGCAAAAATATACTTCAATACTGCTTACAGACATCGTATATCAAGGCAACTGAAACTGTCACAACATTGCTCAATAATGCAACAATGGATAGAGAAAATGGTGACATCGGAAATGACCATTCAAATAACACAACAAATTATAGTGAAAAACAAGAGTCAACGGTAAGTATAACATAATTGCTTCGACTCCTTTGAAATTTAATTGATTTCTCTATCAATTTAACCGTCATTAGGAAAACACTTGCTGGTGTTAGCTTTACACAAACTGTACTTTCTGGTGTACAATTTATAAACTAAGACCAGTAATTGTCCGACGCCTTCGTTGCCGTTGTCGATTTGTTTTCATTTTTGTTGGCTTTAATCTCGCACCGACAAAATAATAGGTCATGATGCGACTTTCCATTTTTGCCATTTTGTGTATTGTTTTATCACGGGCGGAACCTGGGTAGAATCACCGAACATCCGTAAGCCAGCTGGCTGGTTTTCTCACATGAAAAATTCAGTGCCTCGAGTGAGGCTTGAACTCACATTTATGAGGGTCAGGTGATTTGAAGTCAGCGACTTCAACCACTCGGCCACGGAGACCCCTGCAGTTGTCGGGGATTGCTGCAAACACAATCTTGTTTACCCAGCTTTGCTTTCCACAGTGTTTACTTTACCTGTGTTAAAAACTAACTAGTATATGTGTTCTAACCTCAGACATCATTGTATTTAACAAACAATTTCTCTTACATTTCAGTTTAATTATGCCGCACCACCACCATGTATAGGATTTGAACATTTTACACAAGGCCAAACAGAATTGTGATACATTTTTATTACCTTTGGATACCCTTTATAAATTTCTTAGAAGTGCACATATTAATATCATACAACAACGAAGATCAGAAGCGACAGAAGTATTGCCAGAAGTTTGAACCCGTGTCAGTGATGGTGCGGGCAAATTTAGGAGTAATCGTTTTGTCATAAGAGTTACATCTCATGTTGGTGCCATTGTATGCCCTTGCATGATACCCATATTGGGAACAAAACGCTCAAATAAACAGCTAACCTTTCTCTTTGATATGAACTGGGTTTAAACTGGATATATAAACTGATTATAAGATGGATATAAAATAGATATAAACTGGAAAAACTATTCCATGTTTAGTTCATTCAGAGTAACAAATTAGACTACTGCTGCATGTCAAATGAATTGTATAAGGTCATGATTGACGACGGTTATTACAATGAATGACTTCGTCTAAGAGTAGTGCAACGTGTTATGCATGTGCTACACTATGTCTGATTATAATATTTACACAGTTCAGGTTTCACCGAGTGTTTTAGTGAGAGATGTAGAAAATACTTAAATACAGAGTCCCAAGGTTCGGTGTCAGTGACATTGTATCTTAACGCGAGATGTACAGAATACTTATCCGACACAGATTCCTAAGGTTCGTTGTCAGCGACACTGTATCTGAGTTCGAGATGTACAGAATACTTTTCCGACACAGTGTCCCAAGGTTCGTTGTCAGTGACATTGTTTCTTGGTTCGAGATGTACAGAATACTGATATCGTATCAAAGTACGAGATTTACAAAATACTTAGCGAACACAGTGTCCAAAGGTTCGTTGTCAGTGACATTGTATCTTAGTTCGAGATGTACAGAATACATTTCCGACACAGTGTCCCAAGGTTCGATGTCAGTGACATTGTATCTTAGTGTGAGATGTACAGAATACTTTTCCAACACAGAGTCCCAAGGTTCGTTGTCAGTGACATTGTATCTTAGTGTGAGATGTACAGAATACTTATCGGACACAGTGTCCCATGGTTCGATGTCAGCGACATTGTATCTTGGTTCGAGATGTACAGAATACTTTTCAAACACAGAGCCCAAAAGTTCGTTGTCAGCGACATTGTATCTTAGTTCGAGATGTACAGAACACTTTTCCAACACAGAGTCAAAAGGTTCGTTGTCAGCGACATTTTATCTTGGTTCGAAATGTACAGAATACTTTTCCAACACAGAGCCCAAAGGTTCGTTGTCAGCGACAATGTATCTTAATTCGAGATGTACAAAATACTTTTCCAATACAGAGTCCCAAGGTTCGTTGTCAGCGACATTGTATCTTGGTTCGAGATGTACAGAATACTTTTCCAACACAGAGTCCCAAGGTTCGTTGTCAGCAACATTGTATCTTAGTTCGAGATGTACAGAATACTTTTCCAACACAGAGTCCCAAGGTTCGTTGTCAGCGACATTTTATCTTGGTTCGAGATGTACAGAATACTTATCCGACACAACGTTCCAAGCTTGGATGTCAGCGACATTGTATCTTAGTTCGAGATGAACAGAATACTTATCCGACACAGCGTCCCAAGATTCGATTTCAGTGACATTGTATCTTAGTTCGAGATGTACAGAATACTGATATCGTATTAAAGTACGAGATTTACAAAATACTTAGCGAACAAGTCCCAAGGTTCGATGTCAATGGCACGATATCTTAGTGCGAGATGTACGGAAAACTTATCAGCCACAGCGTCCAACGCTTACATGTCGACAAGAACTCATCCTTATGTAAGGTGTACACTGTAGTTAGTCTGGGAAGCCGTTGATAATATTTGTGCTTTGTCAGAAGAAATAATACATCAATGCATTAAAGATCCGACCTAATTTGCGCTAATTAGTGTTAACTGGCATTCATCGAGTTTCTGATATTATTAACAATGTCAATTTGCAGGTAGAAAAAAGTTAGAAATTGTCAGACTGGATTCCCAGGCTACACTGTAGTGTTAGAAAACCGATTACAACTAGACGACATAAATTTCTAAGATAGCACGGTTGTGTTATGCTAAGACAATTGAAGGGATAAGTACGGAATTATTATACTGCACTTTGTGAGGAAATAGGATCGAAACTTATTCAGGGCGTAAACGACGTTATGTGGGTGGAGGACCGAAAGTGTCAGCGAGACACGGGCAATAAATCCTTAGATATGTTATATTTTACTAAATAAACGAGAAGCTAATACTCCTGGACCTTACAGTACAATGGTGTACGTTTATCCTCCACCCCAGTTATTACCATTCTGTTAGCGTTTCTTACCTTATTTAAAGTAAACCATTGATCTGTAGTAACATGTACCATAAATTAGAACGTTATAATATTATGCTAGTAACTGATATCACTCAGGAAAACTGAAATTAGTCGTTTTGCTTTAGTGTTAGATCAAAACTCGTGTACCTTTCAGCAAACGCAACTAGATGCAGTATTTTATTGTAAACTTAGATGTTCATAAGGAAATATGTGATTTGACCTTTCATACTTTCATATGAAATTAACTCGTGTTTCTTTAGCTTCATGTTTCTCTTGCTCCATGTTTTAGTAATGTTTTGTGATACTTCTTGAACGATACTTCTTGAACATGCAGATATTTACAGCTTTAATAAGAGACAAGAACAAAGCATTTTTCAAAATTAAGGTTTTTTCATCTTCTTCTACTTTATATACTTGAAGTCATTCTGTATCCATTTTGTTTGTCTTTCAGCAAATGTATTAACAATTGTTATACATTCATGCTGAAGCATAATTTACCGTTTTCTATACCCACTTGCGTTCAAATTCGTACTAAAAGGTATGGACGTTTTAAAACCACACTCGGAACATGTATTGAAGAAAATATATAAACTGATGGTACCCTATAATAAATCATTTACATAAGTTTATAGATCAAATGTTTCACGATCTGATATATAAAATACAATAGGTAACAGAACTTAATATGTTGCAAAGGGTTATAAATAAAACTGTTCATAGGATAGAACAAAGGTATGCTAAGAACTACATAACGTTAGCATGTATAATCCCTAATGGTAAAATAGGTTGCACACAAAGCAAGATACATCCTTCATCTAACAATTAATAAAATCACTGAGGTGCTGCAATACATTGTGCAAGCGATATTCGTGCATTTATCCTGTAATCCGTGCACTTAATTCACTAGGTTTACCACCGTTAGAAAACTGAAGTAGAATATCATATAAAGATCACACCCTATAAACGACTGTAGCCCCCTCTTCCTCTTGCGAGTGATCAAAACAATAAACTGACAGCTAAAAGTTAAAAAATAACAATTTAAAGTGACTAATTTGCTTTGAAGGTATGTATATTTACATTTTATTGGAAGCTGAACATGATTTGTTTCTGTATATAATGTGTTAGTCTGATGACAGGTAGAATTATAGCAAAAAAACCCGATTGATCACTGATTTTGTCCAGAATTGTACATTGTCGGCGTCAAAAGTACTTATTTTCTTGCTTGAAGAATGACCTACATGTAAATTTCACTGTTTCATGGATAAAGAAACAATAATAGTTTGGTAAAATAAAATCAAATCATTGATAAATTCTCCAATTTGTTTATAACCGTCAATGAAAGAAGATTTGGTGTTATTTCCTGACTGTATGCATGCTTGCTTAAATACTGTACAAGTCCTTGCGAGTTTCGTAAAAAGACTGTATGCCTGTTTGTGAGTGACTTCTTTATAAAATGTCGTTTCCTATGCTCCTGTAGTACTTCTTCATAATTATAACCCGCAAACAAAATTTGAAGGAGGGTGGAATATAGCAGGCAACATGCGGTTTGCCTGTTTGGTCTGTTTATATATGTGTCCTCATATATTTGATTGTGCAATTACTTCAATGCTATTACACCTACCTCTCTCAAAGATTACGTACAAACATCGGCAATATATACTTAATGTCCATCTTATTATTTCCCTTTTCTTTTTAAAGTAACATTTAAAGGTGAAACATGGTCTGCTTTTTTTGTGTCAGTGCCGTACCTTATTTATGCATTAAGGGATTTTGAAATAACTTGGCATTAACTTCACCATCATGAGACCATAATTAGACGATGTGTCGCATACATTTCTATACTTTCTAGAACTTCAAACCATTGAAACCAGTATATAATTACAACTATAATTAATAAGGTGTGAAAATATGAACAGTGAATCGGGTGATTTGGAGTGAAACGGCGCCAGACTGAATCCACTAATCCTTTGTGGATCGCTTTCTTGACAGCGTCGCACAGTAAACAACTTTATTTTAGTTTTGTCTTTGTATTTGCCATAAACACACGAACTTTAACATGAAACTTGTCTTATTTTACTGAAAATACATTCTGCGAATGAAATAAGTTCCCATTGTACAAGCAGAAGTGCCATTAGAGGAAAAAATGACGGTTTATTACCTCACCGAGCAAGAAGTGCTCCATGTGAGCTTTTGTGATCACCCTGTGTCCGTCGTCCGTCGTCCTTGTCCGTCGTCAACAATTTGACTGTTAACACTCAGAGGTCACATTTTGGTCCAATCTTAATGAAACTTGGTCATAATGTTACCATCAATAGAACCTTGGACGAGTTTGATATTGGGTCATCTGGGCTCAAAAACTAGGTCACCAGGTCAAATCCGCAAGGACAGATTCCTGACGTGTTATCACTATCAAATGTAAATTATTTCTAACCTGAGAAATAGCAGTAAATCTTGGCAGGTAGTAATCATGACGGCTACTCGTGTACGGTATTTGTAACGATAACATGTTTATGTTATTATTGAGGAAGGGGGAATCAGGTAGTTCAACCATTAGGCCATTCGTGACAAAATAGTTGTACTACTTTTGAATCATGTTGACTGGTTTACCATGAAGTAAACTCTGAATTACTAATAAGGACTTAATCGGCTTTTCCGGTAATGTTTTCGTTATCCTTTTCTATTTATACGTTTATTCGCAGGATACATGTGGGTGAAATAGATTTTTTTTAAATCAGAGGATCATTTTGTTGCAGACGGACAGACAGACGGGGGTCAACCTATAGTCCCCTTCTGTCTCATCTCATATTTATTTTAAAATCGTCAGGTAACCGTGATTTCCGTAGGGAATCGACGGTTAATTTCTTGCATGAAATAGTAGGGACCCTGTTTATACTTTCCGTTACTAATTCGTATTTTATGATAATATATGTTGTGACAGGATGGACGTACCGGGGACAATAACTATAAGAACAAATCAACACCCATTACAATATTTAAAAATTTATTTATGGAAATGATTATTTACAATGAATAAATGAAAAGTGAAAAAGAAAATCTTATTATAAGAAAGAAAGAAAAAAATCTGAGCTCAGTAACTCTTTTAAGAAGTATAAAGTTCTAACACTGACTGTTCGTTGACACAGATGTTTCCGTTAACTTTGAACTTTAAGTAGCACAAAAATACAACATATCTTCAAGCAAAGTCCCTTTAAACCGTGAATACGTTGACTCTATTTTGGCTCCCTATGATGGTAGGTGATTGCATCCCTGAACTGACTTCACGGTTTTTGGCACAACCATGGGACAAAAGCTCTGCGCTGGGAAAATCACATCCAGGCGAGTGAAGACAAATGAACCTCGGGTATTGTACTTCCGGGTCGTGACAGCATCACCAGGTAAAAGTCGTCTGGTGGAAGAAGCTAAAATACATGTATATAACATATGGTAAGCACCATAGCAAAACAAATAAGTAACGGCATAAAACTGCTCCTTTGGGTACACCATACCTCCATTGGCTCCCATAAATGATACGTGCTACTTATACGAAATATATGTGCTACTAAGTTCATACGTCACGTGATTAAAATACGTCATTTATTACTTCCATTATTTCTAAAATTACTAACAAGTCTAAAGTTAAAGTATGGAAAAGATATGAAAAGATTATGATGGAAAATTATAGATAAGGAAATGATAAACTGCAGCTATTATTTACAATCACAAATTAATACGATGCAATGCGAAATAAACGTAATACAAAAGTTAGCATGAATATAATATCAATTTGACGTAAATTCGTCTAATGTCGAAAGTGGTGTGCACTAGACATATCTAGTCCAGTCTATTTCTAGGGTAATGTCCCGCCAAATACTAAATGTCATGGGACTTACGGCTTATGTGTGTACTCTGACTATTTGCATTTTCACGGGAATCACGATATAGCTGGAAAATCTGACTACTTTGGCGCGGATTGAAATTTACAATTTAAGGCCCGTTATAGTGGTTTTGGGGATAAAATCATGAATTATTAAAGTTTATAAAATACCAACTTTCTTGTTACTGAACCGAACTTATGAAATACAGAAAAACATGAGAGGTATTTTATGCGTAAAATCTGACATTTACCTCAATAACTCAAAAATTTGCGAAAAGATGATGCAATACCTGTATTTACACTACAGATACATTGAGGCCCGTATGTCAGTTTGTGACATATGTGTGTAAAACCAACACTGAGTACTTGCATGTAAACGACGCTGAAGCATTCAATTAATTATTTAATTAAGTAGGATAGCGAGTCACAGACACTCCATCTCCGCCTCCAATGGATTAGTACAAGCATCGCACGAGGGGTTCGACATTAAATGACATTATAAAATGACGACTGATTAAAAGAGACAATTTTGTATGCATTTTTTAAAATTTCATTTACGCCTTTAAGGAGGTAGGTTACCTTGTTACAAGGGTAAATTCAAATTAGTTGAACCGCAGCATCTTTTTGTATTTCGTGTAATATGAAGTTTTAACTGCTAAAATCTCAGTTTCGTTTGTCTCTGTCCCTTCAAGTTCAATTTTTATCCAGGTTTGAAGAACATGACCATCCAAAGGTATTTCATATTGAAAGAAGAAGGAAAATACGGATATTTAACACTTTTCGGTGTATTTTAGTTTCATTGATATCCGTAGAAGTCAACATAATCTATAATTTTACTAGTATGCACGTTAGCTTTCTAAGATAAGCTTAAAATGTATATGTCGCGGGGCTCGTGTTTCCATGGTAACGCATTTTCTCTCAGTTTTAAACAACTATGTATGAAAATAGGGGTTTTCGACGGCTTCAGTGCCATTCTGTTAATGACCAACATGGAATATTTGGGTAATATTATTAGCAAAATACCAAGCACTATACATGGTACCCTATTTTTCTTAAAGTTTAAAGTAACCATGGCAACAGAGATGTTTAAAATGGCTTATATCTTGCTTTTTGTCGTAATTTCTTATAAAATAATATTGAATAAGATTATATTTCTAGTTGATGTAGCTTTAAAACATATTATTTCTAACGTAAGTTATATTTTCGTGTTATCTGCATTTATTCAAACAAATTTCTAAGCTTAGAATACTTACAGCAGTACCCCTCGTCTGGCATTTTTCATGGAAAAATCGTTCAGCATGCTACTATTATTCTCATGGATATTGTTGAAATGAAAATAAAAAGCCGAAGCTGTGCTTCTTAAATAGACTAGTGTCAACGCTTTTGAATTTTACATTTAGATACATAGGTCACGGGCTTCGTTTCCATGGTAACATCAATTCAATTCAAGAAACCACAATTTTCTACTGAAATTTGAACAATTTTAGATCTTAGTTTTAGTATATAAATAACAAATTATCAACGGAACCTGTAAAATAGGTATTACAAATCAAACTGCTAGATTTTTTATTTGAAAATGGCCGTAACAAGTAACCTCTCACCCAACTATATTCCAAATAACATTGGTTACCATCATCCATTTTCTTACATTCCGCATAACATTTCAATATAACTACATAAAAGAAGCAAAATATTGATAATTATTCAGAGCAAAAGACTCATAAAAAATATTTCAGCAAATAATGGTTATTTGAAAAAAGTTTGAATAAAGAAAATGCACAGAATTACGTACTTTCAAGATAAAAGCTGTTAATTTTGCGCGGTAACTGACACGTAACGTCATGACGTCAATGACGTCATTTTAAGGCAACATTGTTTTGAAGCGTTTCTGCGGCAATTTATTCATTATTTCTGCATTATTAAACCATAAAGCGTCAGATCGAAGACAGGTCTATGATTTGTTTTCAGAAGAATGAATATACAAAGACATTTAGTTTGTCGTAAACGTCGTCGTAAATCGTCACGCTAGCTTCCGGTTGGACATGCGCACATACAAATATAAAGGTAACCTACCTCCTTAAAGGACATAAATCGCCTACTGTACTCGCAAGATGGAATACAGTATCACTCGCAAATACGCGTTCAGATCAAATATCAAAATTGGCAAGTCGGCATACAGTTAATGTTTTTACACAGACTAGATAAAAATCAAATTCATTCAAAAACGCAATAAATACGAAACATTTTATTTACATATATTTATGGAGTATGCTTAAATATTACAGAAAGCATCATGGATAATTGGATTACAAATCAATTTGGCGTGATATTCATCAGTTTCGTGACTTGGTTGAGTGAATTTTCATGCAATGAGTGTGATTAGTCACCATTTTGTAAACATTACCAGTCAGTTTCATCTATTATATCACCATATACACATATTTATGTTAGACTTATCGTTAAACTTTAATACACATACAGTGTAAAGCAAAATAATGAATTTGAAGACGATTCTTACCTTTCGCGTGTCTGTTTATTATTTTGATCACTCGCAAGAGGAAGAGGGGGGCTACAGTCGTTTATAGGGTGTGAAGATGATTAAATTGATTTCGGTGATACATTTTTGAAGTCTTCCAATTTTAATCATTGTCAGTATTATTTGCATACTTTCTTATTATAGGCTTGTATTTCTAATTGAAAATACGTAATACCAGATGTTAAGCGATACATTACAATCATGTAACTTGATAACATTTAAATCAAGTTGAAAAATTAGAAAATAATGGATTCTATAGTTACAACTACAATCCTTTAAAAATAAAATAGTCTTGTATAAACTCTGAATTTAGTTCTGTTGTAATGATATTTTGAAACTATAGTAAGAAATATAACAAGTTTTGATAATATTCTGAACAAAACAAGTAACCCGTCATTTGTCATTTTGCAAATACATGTCTCTTAAAAATGACTAAAAGTAGATTTTGCTGAAAATATTTCAACTTTTATTAACAAAATCAAGCGATACCAACACATAATTATTTTAATTTTTCGGTTTTAACACATTTTTTAAAAGACATTCAGTGTTATTATATTTTCTGGTCCATTGGGATCATGGAGTCCATTCAATAAAGACTTCAAGATTCAAGATTTTATTTCATACAAACCAGAAGGTCATAGACCCATGTGGCAAAATACAGCATTTATAAGTATATGGTGACAGCAAACGAAAGTTAACAGTATATACAGTCATCATATCAATGTGACTTAAAGTTTATAACTAGGTAAATGTGTAATACAGTTCCGCTTTAACCGGTGCTAGGAGACGTTGGAGGTGTTGCACATCTCATTACCTCTCATAAACGGACTCAATCAAACAGAGTCTGCTATTATTTTGCTTGATTGCATTTTATGCTTCCAAAGGATCTTTTTTACAGATTTTATAAAATACATTAAAATATCTAGAATTTACAAACTGAGAAAAGAAAATGACATTAAAAGTCGAATCCTATCGATAAAGATCATTTGATATTTTATTATATTTAACCATTTTCAAGTAAATAAAATCAGTCTCTACACTTTTATGTCCTTATAAATGTTATTCAGCCATTTTCTAATAATAAAAAAAGCACTACTTTAATGTGTATTTTAGTGGCTTTTGAAACTAGAATATGGCAGAAAAATTAAAAAAAGATATCTTTGCATAATTCGTTATTTTGGGAATTTTGAAATGTTTTAATAACATGTTTGTCAAGATGTGAATGTGATTTTTTAGAAAGTACGTTCAGTCATTTTAGGAAACTGGCAAATGAGCAAATGACAGGTCAGCTGTTTTGTAAAGTTTATTTGTTTGTTTTAGCAAATTCAATTTTAGTGTACATATTATCTTGAATAGTTTAAAGTTGTATGTTTAACAATGTTTTTATTTGTTTGTAAACATGCGAAACACTAGAAATATATTTGAGATTAAATAAATTGAATATTATGAAAGTGTTTTTATTTGAGTTACAACAAAGAAATAAAACAAAACTTATTTCTCTTATATCCTACTGAAAAGAAACACTCATAGATCATTCTATACATAGAGCGTTAGTGCGACGGTATGAAAGCGCTTCCGTAGTGTACACAATGCTAAAAGATACCAACGACATCTAATGAAGGGAATTAACTCTACTATTTGTAGTATCTTGTGGTACTATATGTTACCTCCCTTTATTCGTTATTCGCTAAACATAAATTGTAACGAATTATATTTCATGCAAGTCGAGAAATTTGGTTCATCTTATAATTATAGTATCGTGTTTTCCTTCCGTTCTTCCTGGTGATTGCTTGGTATAGATATAGTAATATAAGAACAAATCTTGTCCCATTTTCATAACCTGATAAAAAGTATTCCGGACATTACAAGTTTCTGTGGATAAATGAAGATTAAGTACAAGAGTATACTTCACAATTATTTTCTTTAATACCACATCATACTAGGACATTGGCTGTTGTTAGGAATGCTAGCTTCAAGTGTCTGGTCACATCATAACAAGGTTTGTTAGGAAAAGTAGTCAGGTTTTGTAAGATTATTCCAAGATTTTGTTACACAAAGCGATAACACAAATACATTATAACTGATACGAGTCCCCATCATGTATACGTCAGAATGCAACACTTTTTATTAATTGCCAGCCAGCACATCACATGGTTTTATGGTGATTACAGATATGAAGTATTTAAATCAAGAAATGTTTCATGGGATCTTTGAGCTGGGACCCAAGTCTCGCATTTGGCAACTTGTCTCATGATTATGATTTTTTGCTGACCTATTTGAATATTCATTCATGTATACAAAAGTAACAGGTGTTACAGAGCAGACAGGAAAATATGACCAAAAATAGTAGACTTTTAAGTGAAACTTTTGCCACTAAGCTAGACATTTGGGTCTTTGTGTGTAACACATCACCTCGTTACAGTGATGTTAATTCCCAAACAGTGATTTGTCGTTGAATAAAACCATTGTTTGGAGTTCAGATGAGAAGAAATTACATCATGAGGGCGAGCCCGAGTGGTATGATAATTCGTATCTAAACGACAAAGATTTTATTCAAGAGCAAATCACGGTTTGGGATATATTAATTCAATTCCAACACGTTATCTAGGATGACCCTTGGCGACTATTACTGGCGATAACACACGATTTTAAGTTTTCTTTCTTAAATAGGAAAACAAATCGGATCGTGTTAGAATGTCGAGGTATTTAAATACCAGTCAACGGATACATTAAATATAGTCCAGACAAAAAATGACGCGTTTTTAACTTTAACTGTGACTTTGATATTACAGCCATGGATCTGGGTCTAACATGTAACACGTACCATTATGGTGAATGTTTGTGTCATGGTATTTGAATATCCACCCATGCGTAAAAAAGTAATAGACCGGACAATAATCTTTGACCTTTAAATGTGATATTTAGCTTTAAACTAGAGTCTTTTTCTTGCACGCGGCACCTTGTCTTGTTATGAAAAGCGTTGTGCAAGTTATTTTGAATTGCGAATGTGCATGACAAATTCTCGGTCGCACGATTTCCATCACACACACACACACCGACAAGGGTGACTTAATTTATGGTGGGGCATTAAAACCGAAGATAATAAAAACTAGAGCTATCGCTTTAAGTAATTTATACCCTCAACAAAGCTGCCTTGTCAGAATAAATGAGAACTTTTCTGAGTTCTTGAAATATGATCTGTAACTCGTACACATTACTCAAAGAAATTTCCTTCAGGGAGCAAATTATTAATACTTCCTGTTGTACTTTTTGCCATTTATCACAGGGTTATAAACATTTTCCAGTCAAGTCTCTTCAATAAAATCAATGTTGAAGTCTACAATTTTCTAAAAGGTACCCTTCTGTGATATTCAAGAAAATAACAAATTTTGACACATTTTCCAAGTAAAAGGGGAGACATAAATGTCAACATAGTTATGACCACGATGTACAAACTCGCATTATAATTAAAAAATCTGACGTGTGAACTTGTCTGAGACTCGTGATCCTTGAAGTCTGTTGATAATTGTATCGGTTTCAGGGATAAAAGTAAAAATGTAAAATTTACAGAGTTACAGTACCTAAAAGAACTTGTCACATGATTCTTAAAGCCTGTTTAAAGTTTCAAATTATTGTCTGTATATTCAAAGAAAGCAATACAAAAATGACGGGACGCAAAAAAAGAAAAATATTTTTGTCACAAGAAAGGTCAGGGATATGAAACCTGGTTTGTGAACTTGTCTCATGATCCTATGTTCTGTTTCAAGTTTCTGAATGACATCTATACGAGTTCAAGAGATAATCAAGGAAATAAAAAATTACGGGACAAACATTTTTGTAGTGCAAAAAGGAAAATAATTGTGTAAAAAGATAAGTGAGAGATATGAAACCTATTACGTGAACATGCCTCGTGATCCTTCAAGCCTGTTTTGAGTTTCAAAATAAATATCTTTATCAGTTTCAGAAATATCCGAGAAAAACAATGTAAAATGATTGGACGCGATATTTATGGAGTGCACAAAGGGAAATAATTTTGTCAAAGGGAAATTCAGATTTATGAAACCTAGTATTATGAACTCTTCACATTATCCTAATAACCTGTTTAAAATTTTAAAGTAATATCTATATCCATTTCATTGGAAATGAATGAAACAATAAGGGACCTGCGAGACATAGTTATTCCTACAAAGCCCCCCCCCCCCCCCTTCAAACCTTGTTTGATGTATAAATGTATAAAACTCGATGACTGAGAAAAATATAAAAAGAGAAGGTGTTGAGTGATATGTCGTAAATTTGGTTGTAAATGTCTCATTAGCTCGCTCATATTGAAATTCTAGGATTAATATGTACCTCTTTGGTATATGTGGAGTTTTAAAGAGTTACTTTTCAGCATCGCAGTAGATCTAACATTTTTTGTGATATTCTTGCATCTAAAGGTTTAACAAATTAACTTTTCAGCAAAACCATTTTCCAGTATTTAATTAATTGAAAACTTTTCCAAAGAAATATGAAGAACGTCGTAACGTCTTCCCTTTAATATGCTATTCCAAAAAATTTATCCCACAGAGTGAACTGTTGTTGAAAAAAATTCCTTGTTTGGAGTTCAGATGCAAAGGAATTAGTAATAAATTCTGAACGACAAACAATGATTTTATTCAAGAGCAAAGCACAGCTTGAAAGATATCACTTCGATTATAATACGTTATCAAGTATAATAACCTACATATTTGAAGTTATCCATCAAATTGTTGCCTGTTTCGTATGGTTTCTTTTCGCCGCTATGACGTTTGACGCTATGACGTAATAATTATGACGTACAATCAGGGAATGTGTTTTCTTTGTTACACAGGGAAATAAATCAGGTCGTGTCAGAATAATTCATTACCACTCATTACATAAGATCTGACATGTTATTCAAAACCACAAAACCATGCATATCATTAGTGAAAAAATATCGGATAGCATTTCGTATGTTATACTAGTAAACAGAGGTGCCAGGTAAAATGCATAGATACAATTAACATAACTTTGAAGTTAAATCAGAAAAACTGCAATAGTAGTTCGAAAAAAAAAATAAAATAAAAGCGTGCTTTAATGCTTTATACGATGGCGTCTAACCATTGGACTTTCACGACTAGTACGAATTGAAAAAGGTTCAGTTGAAAACGATATCAGAAAGAGTCAATTGAATTAATGAATGAAGCGGACAATGTTTAAGATTCAAGCCAAACCAATCCAGTCTGGCGGAAAAAAGTCATTATAATTGTATTCCGATCTCTCGAAAGTCCCCTCTTTCATTGGATACTTATAATAAAGCACAGTGCCACGTGACAGAAACCCCGCCCACCAACCAAATGACCCAGATGTTGTTAACACATGATCACAATTAGACAAGATGGCAAGGTCATGTATCGGCGGTAAATGAACAAATTCAGCTGAAATATTTCTATAATTCATAACTTTTTTCGCATGATCAATATCATCTGAGCAAACTAGAAACACGACATGATCAAAATGTTTTAGAACGTAATCCACCGCATTTCGAATGTAGGAATCAGGAACGAGACGTACTCCACCCAAGTCACGGTTTGAAGCAATATCGCCTCTCCTTATATGTACACCAAAAACAACAGCCTTTGCTCCATATTTGACTGAGTATCCGTCTTTATAACTATTTACAATATATGCTGCGTTTTCTTGTATTTGCTTTTTAAATTTCAGCTCTGTTCTGACCTCTTCAAAAACGTGTTGAAAATATTTCCAAGACTGAAGATAAACACCAAGTTTGTAATTTTTGTTTTTCGGCAAGTTCATAAAGGTCTCGTCGAAAACACAGCAATGTTTTGCATATTTTTCGACAAAGGCCTGACACATATCTCTGTTCTCATAAATTTCGGCAGATGGCACTTCGAAATACTCAACAAGATCATCATCTTTTCCGAGGATAACTGTCAGATTATTTAGTCTCGAAATACCGTAGATAGAAGCATACTGGTAAATATGGTTAGCCAGTCTCCCATTGAACGTTTGGCAAACATAATGTACGCCTTTCTTCAGGTTCTCTTTGTAGACCATCTTTCTTTGTACAAGACACGTGTATGCAATGACTATAAAAAAGACTGTAGCAGACATGTAAATGTATACCGCTGAAATGAAAAGAGAACGTTTGTTATACGATATGTCGTAGGGAGTTGTTTAGTACATGGACAATCAATACACCACTGTTAACCTTTACCTTGCTAAATTTCTAAAATCGACTGGCCCATCATTCAATATGGGCCGTACCATTTATTATTCGAAGGGGTGTTCACTGAAAATTTACTGACTAAATAGGGAACAGTGCAGACCATGATCAGGATGTGCAGGCTGATCTTGGTCTGCACTGTTCGCAAAGGCAAAATCACTTGCCGCCAGTAGGATAAAGGTTAATGAATCCGTTATGTCAAGACATTCTTATACTACTAATTTGCTCTTGGTTAGAATCTGATCACTTGCAAATAATTCAACTAAAACGACTCTACCTGTTTTTATTTCATTGATAAGTAAAGATCCAGTTACAATACAATTTGAACACCAGTAACAAGCAGGAACTACTGAAGGGGTATTTGTCAGTAATTGCACGTAAGATTTTTGCGGTTAATGTATTATATGTTACATGGATGTCTTTTTAAAATGCGCAAGTTAAATATATAGTGACACGTTTCTTTAAGTTAATGCTATATCCGATGAAAACTGCACAAAAAGTGAACTGGAAATGTTTTTCATTACTATTGTGAAATAACAAGCATGCGGTAAAGACATGGTAACACTGATACCAAGTCAAAGTGCGCAAGATCACTTCCTACAAGTTACGGCCAAGTCAGTACACTTCCTATAAGTTACGACCTCGTCCCATTAATCCTGTGGTGTGAAATCCCTGGACAAGCATTCCAAAGCGGTTGGACGGACAGGCGGACTGCTACCAATATGATTGTTTCTCGCGCAATAATTTAGGTCTCTCGATATAGAAGGGTTATTGTAATACTAGCTCGATCTGGGAAGCTGTATTCGGCTTGAGTGGATTTTGCCAGATGAGTGTGATCCGACCTTGCAAAATCGACGAGAGCCGATTACATAATCCCAGATCTAGCTACTGTTATAATGACCCCTTTATTATTTACCTCATTCTTTTCGTTTGATGTTTTGTTATCGAACGAAAGTTGCAATGTTTAACGATGTTAAAATAGAACTGAGTGAAGTTTGTTGTGCGCTATTTATAGAACTGTGGCAAGGCTTGCATATTAAATAAAAGTAGTCCGTCAACATACAATACAAAAGGTACAATACGAACTTTTTTCTGCCACTTCATATTTACTTGTGAAATACAAGTCATATTTTTGATAGAATTTATTTTGATTCACAACACGATGCTCAAAACCAGTTCTATATTTAATTTTACTCTCAAAGATGCACGGGCGGACAGACAATTAGTAATGTAATGTGAATAATGTTAATAAAAAATAATAAAAAATGATCAAAGACATTTGTAGCAAACAAACTCCTTTTGACATACAAGAAACATGAAAAATTAATATTTGAGCACATGTCGCATTTGATTTATACGAGAAAAAATTCACTTTTTATGCCAAAGTAATTACATGTATTTGCTTTTGATGCAGTTATTTGCACAACAACCTTATTCAATCATTATTTATTACACCCGCAAAATAAAACAGTTCCCACACAGAGGTTAAGCATGTCTTTAAAGTCCTTAAGGCTTTAAATTTTGTACAAAAACAGATGATATAGCTGTTCAAATAGATATCAATATGCATAAGTACATGGGAGAAAAGGTGCTACTTTTAATACTGTATATGAATTTATACAGTTAGAGCCATAAAGGAAAGTATTCAATAAAACTTTCTTCCATGTTCATTAATGCTCAAACCTTTAACAAATCTTAACAAAAAATATCAAAAATAATATTTGACAAGTACTGACGGAAAATGTGACAGCCATATTATAAACAAAGGTATTTTGAGCGTTTAAATGTTTAAACGCGTTTAAAAGTTTAAACTCGATTACGTACTGCTTGGAATTCAAAATTTATTATCTACGCTGTAAAATACATAGTTTCTATCTGTTCTCCATTCAATATATGATAGAATTCCGCTAAAGCCCATGCCAAGAGACGTGTGAAATCTGAACATTTCATTTCCTCTCACGAACCGGCTCGATCACACTGTTGTTATTTTCCTTGTTTGAAAGGACCATTTCCTCCACTATACCTGAATAATATTTTTGATATCCGATACAATTCACAGAACTTTCATACCGGTTAACTTTTAAACTGTAATGTCTCTAAAATCACAGTTTTGTGCACTACTTTCAGTTTTTATTTTATTCTGACGGAATAATGCTAGAAATTTCATATTCAGGGTTTACTTTTAGGTAACAAATCTAATCACGCGAAATTAATTTAAAGGGCTTTTGTTATTTTTATTTTCTAAGGTATATATTTACATATATAAGACTGAGATAATTTATTAGCATTTATATAGATTGAAACATTAGAAACACTGCACTGTAATGAATACTCCATAGAGGGAGGAAGTTCAGATTGCATTACGATTATGACTTGGCAGCCGTCGTGCAACAAGAGACGTCAATTTCAACAATTTCTTAAATCTGAAACAGTTTTGATACATGAATGAATGTTGATGGCTAATTTATTAGAAAAAAAAACAAAACGTTCGTTTTTGTTGTACTTGTGTTTTTGTTATTGCCACTCAAACATGTCTTATTCATATTTTTGCCATGTCAATAATATGCCGGGAAACAAAAAGGCACTGGTCCTTCGACGGGAATAACTGTGTAAACATTTAAACATTGCCCTAATGTATATCTACATGTATTGCATATATTTCTAAACTTTAAAAATATTTTCAATATTTTATACATCATGCATTTTTGCTTACATTAATGCCTGCATAGACATATTTATCATTGCAATAATTGACATATTGAGGATGTTGTGGTTCAAACTAATATTGTATACTAGATAGTTATGTCAATGTAAAAATACGCAAAAAAGGCAATTAGCATTTAATAAGGAATTTCGAAAAGTATTTCAAAAATGTATAAATTTTGTATACACATTATAGCTTAAAGATCAAATATGTATACTGTTTACAGTATGGATTGACACAGAACAAGACAAAGACAAAATGCTCTCATTAAATATAGACGATGTTTGAACAGTATCATGTTACGCGTTCCCTTTATTCACACAGTCGATTAAGGCAGCGGAAAAATACTTTTTGTTTTGTGTATAATATACCTATGTTTAGGTTTATGTGAAGTACATATTGTAACTGATATTTATAATTTTGATATTATATTTCAAACAAAAAGAAACACATCAATATTGTGGGTAACATTTTATACATTAAAAAACTCAAAATGACCGATCAAATCCTGTTTAAAATGATAGGTGACATGACAAATCTTGTTATGAACACCAGTCTTATTTTTATAACAAATTCGATCTTTTTTTTGTATAAATCGATCTAACAAATCCTGGATAGTCAGGACTTTAAATGAATAATTGACGTGGAACTTTTGCTTGAGAAATCTTGAGCGAGAAAAATATTAACACAATTTCGTCTCTGAAAACATTATGATAAATCATTTACAGCTTTTAAATATTACAGAGATGTGTCGGTTTTTACTGTTTAAAACTCAGTGTGGCTAATTTTGTGATTTACATTTTGCATGATTGAAACGCACAGAAACGCGCGCACACGCGCGCACACAGACACACACGTACGAAAAGGCGTTGCAAACGGTTACGACTACGTGGGTAAAAACTCTGAGCTCGAGTCAGTAAAAACGTATTGTTTCTTGCATGAAATAGGCAAAACATATAAAGGATTGACCAAACCCCAAACACAGCCATAGAGACTTGCATTCTAAAGAAGGCCCGCAACAAAAAGAAAATGTAACGGGAAAATATATCAGACAGGTTGCTCCAAACATTGTCCAATCTAGTGCCCTAAATATCTCTGATATTCACAGAAATGTACATAAGAATATTGTCAACAACTTTCATGATTTTCTTTTTTTGCAGAAATGAAATATTTTTTTCGGTCTTAATTTACTGAATATTATTCCTATATATTTTGTACAAAATGTACTATGTTCTCACACAGACATACGCACTTTGAAGTTTCTAGATTTAATTCCATTCTTATTTTGAAGAATAATCTTAAATCTAATTTAAATACTGACAAAGGTAATGACCTTAATCTTTTCTGACATTTTTTTTTCTAACTAAGATAACCATTGATCCTTCACAAGTATATGTTTGTTCTCCGGAACTGACCGACAATAATAATTTCTCATACAAAGGATTATAGCCAGAAATTATTTTGTACACCCAATTAATCTAATATAATATATTCCCCCAAAAAAACCTTACCTTTCATTTTGAAAATCCTTTACTTTTGAAAACCCTTCATGTTAAATGCAGTTAATATATTTCTTTTAAAAAATGAAACTGAGCCTTTTGCATTAAACGAGAACATCAACAATACTGGAGAGTATTGATTGAAGTGAAACTATTTGAAACACGATATAAACGTCAATAAAACTATTATTTAAATTTGAATATGACAATACATATATTTGTTTTGTGAAGTCATGCACATAAACTGTTAACCAAATATTATTTGAGAGCTGGTATCCGATGGGTGTTAAGATATCCACTCACGATGCAACTAAACATACGAAAGAAAGTGGTACGGTGGTACGAAATGCCTTAAGCATCAAGGCCAATAAGAGTCCGCTTATGTATATCACTGTAACGTAACTGCATGCAAGTATTAGCGGACTATGTACCCAACTTTCTCAGTTTATCACACCGTATATAGCACATTAAATAGCAGTACATAAGAATACCTGACAATAAATAAAGTCGTTAATTTATTTTAGTTGAAATATTACATAAAAGTTTTAATTAATTCTTTTTCATAAACTGATTTAAACATTTAAAGTTTCAAATGGCCATTTTCTTCTATTGAACAATGTTTTTTCAATATAATGTTAATAAAAGTTTTTGCAGTACTTTTTTCAGTACCATGTGACTATCATCAGGTTCAGCCGCGGCTTCTTTTCTGTATTCTTTTGTTTAATCTTCTTATATACTTTCAAGGGATTTTCTTATATACCTTATTAACTATCGCAGCAATAGCCTTTAAGTACCGTGTGACTGCTGTGAAAGACTGTCCCCTTTACCTGACCTCAGGTGTTGTTTTTTTTTTACTTTTTTTTCGCCCTTTGGGACGACGGCTTCAGTATTTATTTATTTTTGCTTGGATGCATTCAGAGCTTCCAAAGGGGTTTCAATGATTTTTACAAATTAAGAAAGTACAGATGCATGTAGTATAATATGATGAATCTAAAACATGACAAACATAACAGAGATATCTCTTACTTCGACAAAAGCGATAAACATTTCTGTGACAGGCGCTTTACTAAATTTAAGGTTCCTTTCAGCCATTGCTAACCTCGATGTTTCTAAGATATTGTTCTTTTAATTAAATTATTCTTTACGAAACATGTGACCGTATTCCCTATTTGTGGCATGCAAGAAAGACTATGCCTCTTGACTATCACAGCATAAAATCAGACTGATATAATTCAAATGCATTTTGCCGATATTTGCATGCAGTTACCTTACATAACTCATTACTCAGAAAGTTTGGTTCACAGCTTTGCCGATATTTGCATGCAGTTACATTACAGTGATATACATAACCGGAATGGAATTAACAAATGCATTTATTTTTACTTTTAAATTATAACTATGATACCGGAAGTGTAGAACGAAGAATTGACTTAACAAAGTAATATTTTCCCGTGATGCATGAGTGAATGAAATCACATAGAAATGCATTTGACTGTAAATTAAAAGAGTATGTCACTAAATAAACAGAAACATATTAATGTTAGTATGCTGCTTTATACTTAGGTTTCGTCCCAGGTCGAAGCATGCAGATTACAAAACATCGTCAAACGATTTGTGAATGCTTTAATTTTTCAAAATAAGAAACGGGTATCCAGCAACATATATAATCTTATCCTGATCTTAGTGAATACGTTTTTAATAAAAACTTTACATTTACACCGTTAAATTATTGCTTGCTTTCTTGTTTATTGCCATTATTGATTGATTGATAAATCCTTTTGCAACATGTTTTATAGAATGCACAATATTCCCACTGCAAATAGATGCTATTGGTTTAGTGCTATATGTCCTATTTATTTCAAAACTGCGGTAAATATATACAGGAAAAGATTTTTTCCGGTAACATGATATACTTCTCACAATAATTTGTTCATGTAAAATTTATAGACGAACATGATTTCATCTGAATTTTTTTTTACAGAACCATCACTTCAGACATTTATTGATGTTTGGTTTTCATGCGGATATTTGTTTGTTTGTATGTTAGTTTATTTATTTATTGTCGCCACCGGTAACCCAACTGGACGGCTCTTTGAGAATAACATTATCTTTAGTAATGTTATTTGGAAGATAGTGTAAGATACAAAAACGCTCCAATTCAAGAAGGTTCCCATGTAAATTACCAATGCATGGGACTTATTCCAATATTAGTAATTTTACGTTTGAGAAGCCGGAACTTGAACCCACAAATCATGGGTTTTGTAGTAAGACACGATTACCATTTGAACACTGCTTCCGCTTTTGTGAATATTTTATTCGGTTAATGGCTTTTATTGTTTACTTGACATGGGGATTCAAATACAAACTGCTGATTGGAAGAGAAAATAATAGGTATAGAATATAAAACATTTGAATTCGAACACAGCAGAAAAAACAACATTTTCACTGAATTCATGCAAGAACCCTGTTAATAACATCCAAATATTAATCGACACACTGTACAAAGCATTTAATATTTACTAATTTTAATTTACTAAGTTTAAAAATTTACAGTTATATATCATTATCATTATTTAGTCTCTTATCTCATACACATTTAAAGGTGTATACAACATATTCAACGAAATAGTTACGCTACATTACATTTGGCATGTTAAACGCTTCTGAATTAATACATCTTTATTACTACTATCGTATGCTCAATAATGATATTTAATATTTTCTTATTCATATTGTAAATTTTGTTATTGTTATTCTGCATTTTGTTATTCTTATATTGTATATGTTATGTTGTATTCAATGTTCTGTTATTCACATTGTATGTTTGTAACTCTCATTCACTGTTACATTACTTTCATTCTTAAACTTGTCATACCTGTCATTCATATCGTATGTCTTGTAATTGTATGTCTTGTATACTTATTGTATGCTTGATATTCATATTTAATCCTTCGTTATTCTTAACGTATGTTTAATTTATTATTTTTATTGTACGAACATTATTCTTATAGTATTCATTCTATATTCTTATGCGCTTGTGCGCCTTATGTTATCCGACCGGGCAAAATCCACGAGACCCGAATACAGCAACAGTTATAATAAACCTAGCCAGAAAAATTTTAATCGACCGAAAAGAACTTTGCCGTCTTCTACTGTAACACATTTTAAAATATTCTAAACAAAATTTTTTTTTTTTTGTTGTTCAACGACTTGCATGATACTATTCCATTTTCTTACTCCAGTTGAACTGGTATTAAAGGTGATAAGTATTTGTCGGTTCATGGGAAAACGTGTTTTATCTCAAAAGCATGATGTGATATTAAACTTAAATTAAAATTCCTCCCATTAAGGCATCAGTTATCAGTAGATTATAATATTGTGAGTATTTTACATATTGATGAATACATCGTGTCAAATGACAAACTCAATGAGACAGGCTACGAAATTATATATGGTAAATAAAGGCAATTCGATTCTGTACTTAACATCAAACAGGTACTTTAACACAGAAGGTGTGAAATATAAACATTTCATACACATTGGGACAACAGCGGAGCTATAACCACAAATTTCAAGTAGGCACTCTTATTTTAGATATAGTTTAACTGTTTGTTAAAGTCCCATCAAACTACACAGATCAATATTAAGACATCATAAAATTCTATATACATGTACTTTGCAATGTCTTAGTAGAGGTAATAATAATTGCAAAATATCTAAAACAAAAATAACTCTTTTTGAAAAGTATTCAAAGCTGCTTAATTCTAAGAACTTGAATTAATAACAAAGACCTGTGTAGTACAGGGCAGATAGGTTTTCTCTCTTCTTCCTTTTCTCTCATTTCACTTGTGGAAAAAAAATATCTCGAAATTTGTTTAAAAAGAGTGATTTAGCTTGTAACATATATTACACACAATATACTACACCTTTTTACATAGGTAATTTGTTAGGCTTCAAGAGTATGTGTTAACTGAAGTCAGAAAAGTTAAAAAAAAATTAAGTCTAGTGTCATTTTATCAGTCACTAATTTGACTACTGAGATTAATAAAGTAGGATATCTTGCTCAATTACCACTGACTATAAGGTCGGCAAAACTGTTTCAAACTAGAATCAGTACTGCCCCTAGAAACAACAGCTCTTCGATGCCGTATTAATTTACATACTGATAAGTTTAGCTAAAACTCATGGATAAAATTTAGTTTTTAGTATAAAATGTGCAATGACTAAATTCTGGATTCCCTGTTTAATATACATATAATTACAAGGGAACACATATTAATATAACATACCTCATTTTATCTTGATAATTGGCACTTGAATTTGGAAATTAGCAAATAAAAATTTCGTATATTAATATATACAGGGCTTTGTATGATAACATGGCTCTCATCGTCTACACACTAAATAAAAAGGACAAACACGTTTATCAGCGGGCCAATTTATATATCTTTATATAATTTATATATATATTATATGAGCTCAGAGAATGATTCTATAACAAATTATTTTGAAAACTGGAGACAACCCCGACTAAAACTGTATTGTAGGCTTTGGTGACTCGATACCTGCAAACCATGCACTTTTTACCTCTAGGCAAGGAAAACGCATGCTTAATATACTCATGTAGTTGAGCACAGCTGTTGATTTGTCAAGGGTCAGTGCCTTGAAGAGAAAAATATGTCAAAAAATGTCATTGCGAAAGTGTGACATTTTCTGTAATGAAATATATCAACAAACATTCGAAACCCATATAATTTCACAAGCTACTGAAGGAAGGAGTATGTGTGTCAAAACATGGAGCAAATATCTAGATATATGAGAAAATCAAAGGAAACAATTTGAGGGTTGTTTGATGTATGACTGTTTTATCCTGTTTTTTATCCTGTATTACATAAAGCATAGATAGATTACTTTTTTATTGCACTGATACAACATGGATAGGAAAAGGATTAAAACACGGTGTTCACTCAAAACATTCTCTCTATAAACAGGTTGTTTCCCATGAGTATAGATGGTTTCGGGTAGGTTTCTATTCGGACAGACAACAGGGATGACAGGTTACGGTAAAAGCAGATGTTGCTAGTACAGAAGATATAGGGAAGGAAGGGACTGTGTCGGTTAAGGCAAGATGCCGTAAAAACCCGGTGCCGGATAAGTCAGGTTTACTGTGCTTCTGAATGGTTCTTATCTTTGCATACTGTTCTATGTCATCTGTATGACGTGACTAAAAACCAGAAAGGACTACTGTAATGTGAGGAACTAAAATAAAAAACTGTTGAACTTGAAAAGGCTCTTCAATCGGAACGAAATAGAGTAGCAAAATTAACTTCTGAGTCTGAGTCTTTAAAATCGGTGCCAGACGACATTGATGACCTGAGAGCCTGATCGATGAGATGTAACCTGCTATTTCATGGCTTTCCAGAGGAAAAGACACCAGCAGCAAGAAAGACTGAAGATTGTGCTAAGCTTGTCCTCAACTACTTAAATGATTCATTAAATATTCCCAATGCGCATGACGTTATAATCGCAAAACAAGACCGATTGTTGCTATGTTTAACCACTATCCTGACAAGTTTTTAATTAAACAAAAAGCACAAGAATTGTGGAAAAGTTATAACGAGGCGAGGAAAGCCTCCTTCAGTGCTAAGGGACTTCATGCTACTGGTGCTAAAGCATCGGGTACTTCCGACGACAGGCCGTCGGATACAGATGTCATGCAGGATGTAGCACCGACGAAGCCGATGAACAGCGTTAGTGATCAGTTCCCAAAGTCCATTCAGGAACGCAGAAAAAAAACTTTACTTCCGGTAATGATCAGCGCTAAGAAAAGCGGCAAGTCAGCATACATATCTTACGATAAGCTGTACATAGACAATAAAATGTATACTGTCGATACAGTGGCATCCTCCGGTTATAGTGAGAGCTAGGAAAATGATCAGGGACATTTATCGTTCCTTTTATGGAATGTGCAAGGTCTTTGTTCAAAATTACAAGACTCTGATTTCTTAAATTTTGTTTGTGATTTTGATTTTCTGTTGTTTAATGAAACTTGGAATGCTTCCAGTAAAAACGTTAATATTGACGGTTATGATTGCTTTAATTGTCCACGTCCGAAATCTAATACTAAGGCTAAACGCTACAGCGGAGGAGTAATTGTATATTATAAAAGCTATTATAACTAGAACTGTCACAGGAGTGACTCATACCCCCATATGGTCTTGTCACAGAAGAATGGCAACCATAAGAAATCTTAAAAATACTTAGAATAATATAAAAAATGTCAAAAAAACTTAATACTTAAAAAAACTTTTACTTGTCTTTAGAGTACTTCATCCTGGGCTTCCACATATAAGTGATACTAGTATAATTATTTGCCCTGGATGAGGGATGAGGTAACTATAAAAAAATCTCTAATATTAGAGATACACTAAAAGAGAATAAAAAAAAAGTGTCTTACCGACACCTTTTTACACAGGACTAATAATAAAAAAGTTAGAAAAATACCTAAAATATTGAAAATCTAAAAATAGAATTTCTAAAAATAGACTAATTCCTGAAATTTAAGGGGAAGAAACTCAGTACATATGTTAAAAAAGGTTACATCCCTTTGGCTCTAAGCCAATGATGTGGGTGATGAGGTGGAACATTTATTTTAAGTTTGAATCAAATCCATTTAGAAGTAACTGAGATACAGTGAAAATACATCAAAATTAACCATAAATTTAAAGTAAAAGGGGACATAATTCATAAAAAATTGATGTCAGAGTTAAGCACCTTATGTCACATGATGTGGGTGATGAGGTGGAACATCTATTTTAAGTTTGAATCAAATCCATTTAGTAATAACTGGGATATAGTGAAAATACAACAAAATTAACCTTAAATTCTTAGTAAAAGGGGACATAATTCATGAAAACTTGGTGTCAGAGTTATGCATCTTTTGTCACATGATGTGGGTGATGAGGTGGAACATCTATTTCAAGTTCGAATGAAATCCATTTAGTAATAACTGAGATAATAGATTTCGGGACGCGACGGGACGCGACAAAACTCCTATGTAGCGCCCCCCCCCCCCCCCCCCCCCCCAAAAAAACTATATAAAAACTATATACATATATTAAACATTGATTACAGAGGTTTTCTCTGGTTTAAAATTGATAAACTTTGCTTAAAGTCAAACAAAGATAGTTATTTCTGCATTTGTTATATTCCGCCGGAAGACTCCGCTGTATACCGGAATATTAATTCTATTCTGTATGATTTTGATTTCTTTGAATGCTTGAATACTGAAATACGTAACTATTGTAATAAAGGAGATACCTATTTATTAGGTTACCTGAATAGCCGAACGGGAATTTATCCGGATTACATTACTGACCTTAATTTGAGCCGTTATGTCGATTTACCTGAGACAGGTATATCTGGGTTTAATAATTATGGGTCGAAATTATTGACTCTTTGCAAGGAAAATAATCTTTGTATATTGAATGGTAGAAAAGACGATGGTAAATGTACTTACAATTCAGTATATAGAAATAAACCAGTATCTAGCTTAGTGGACTACGTAATTTCAAACCTTGCTAGTTATAAGAATATCTCTATGTTTGTTTTTGATGTTAATGAATATTCTGACCATTGTCCTTTAACATTTTGTCTTTGTGGTTGTACAAAAGATATACCGAACGATTATGTAGAATTTGATAAAATTGTATGGAACTCGTCAGAAAATGAAGAGTTTTTAAATATGTTGCATAGCAAATGTAACAGTTTTAGCGAAATAAATGATAACCTGTTACAAGTTGTATACGAAATTGATCAGTGTATGCAATGTTTTTCCGGTACTGTCTATGATATTTCATTTTCATGTTATGATAAAACATATAATAATCGTCCTAAACAAAAGAAGCGAAAGTCGCTATTGTTTAATGATGAGTGTAAATATGCTAAAAAGATGTTCTATGATTCGAAGAGACGTTTTCCTCGTATAAGATCGGAGGAAAATAAATCATCCATGCTAAATTGTAGAAAACAATTCATTAAAGTAAAATATTGGCTAAAAACAAATTCTTTAATAGAGAAAAGGTCAAGATGGCTGATATTTGCAAAACGTCTCCTCGCAAGTTTTGGAAATATATCAAGAAATTTAGATCTGCTAATGGTTTCAATTCTAATGTTAGCCTTGATGAGTTTAAAAATCATTTTCAAAATATATCAAATGATACTCAAAATCAGTTCATGAATGATCAATTTCATTCAGAACGTGATGAAGCTGTAAATGTGGAATATCTTGATAGAGCCATTTCTGTAGAAGAAGTTAAAAAAAAAACAATATGTTTTCTTAAGAGATATAAAAGCTGTGATTATGATAGTAATGTTTCTGATTTCTTTATTGATGCAAATAATGTTATATCTCCTTATTTATGTACCATTTTTAATTACATTTATGATAACTGTGTATACCCTTAGGCATGGTCTAAGGGAGTTATTGTCCCAATAGTCAAGAAGGATGATAAGGATATACCTTCGAATTATAGAGGTATCACGTTAATAAACGTTATTGGAAAAATATTTTCATTAGTATTAAGAAATCGTATCAATAACTGGTGTGAACAAGAAAATGTATTTAAAGATTCTCAATATGGGTTCTACAACAGATGCTATTTTCCTATTACATGCTATTATACAAAAGGTTTTATCTAAAAAGTCAAAATTATGGTGCATTTTCATTGATCACCAGAGGGCCTTTGATACAGATAATAGAGATACTTTATGGACTAAATTGATACAATCAGGTATAAGCTGGCTGTAAAATGATTAACATGTTAAAAATTCAACTTAAAATGTATATATTGTTATGTTCAAGCTTGTGTAAAAATGTCAAGTAATATGAATATTTCTGACTTCTTCAATGTAACTATTGGTTTGAAACAGGATGAGCCCTTATCTCCCTTGATCTTTATGCTCTTTATAAATGATATTGCTGAAAATATTAATTTTGATGCATTAACTGAAAAGATTTTGAACTATTGTCTATGTACATGATCTTATTTGCTGATGACATAGTATTGTTCACTACTTATCAAAATAGTCTGCAGTCACAAATAGATACCAACATCATTACTCTATAAAATGGGGTTTAAAAATCAATGTTAGTAAAACGAAGATATGTGTGTTTGAAAAAAGGAAACAAAATGTTTATCCTGACTTTTATATAGATAATGAAACAATTGAAATTGTTGATAATGTTGTATATCTTGGAATTAAATTCACATACACTGGTAGCATGGCAAATGCTGTTAAAGCACTACATGATCAAGCCCTTAGAGCATATAATAATCTCTTAAATGTTTTTTATAATGTTAGTCTTGATATTAGAACAAAGTTATCTTTATTTGATTCTATGATTGTTCCTATTTTAACATATGGATGCGAAGTATGGGGTGTTTATAATTACAAAGAGGTAGATAAATTACAGATTCGTTTTTGTAAATATATCCTGGGTGTTAAAGGGCAATCCCCTACCTATGCTGTATATCTCGAACTTGGACCCGTGACTTTATCAGTTATTTGTAAGGAAAGAGCTGTTAAGTTCTGGTTAAAAATTATGAAAAATAACAAATTACCCATTTATCACATGTATAATGATTATGTATTAATGTTAATACTGTTTGTTGGGCTAGCAGAATGAATTCTATCATTGACCACCTCGGATATTCGAATATCAGATTTTTCTTTGACACCAGTTAAAATTATTATAATTTGTTAAAAACAAGAATAAGGGACCAATTTGTCCAAGATTGGAGTGTTTCAAAATTAGATAGTTATTGTAAATATAAAACTGCATCTTGTTTTGAAAAGTATTTAGATGTCATATCAAATGACAACCTAAGGAAACAAATGACTAGTTTACGATTATGTTCACATAATTTTGAGATAGAACTAGGAAGATATGTTAATGTTGAAAGGAATAATAGATTATGTAAATTATGCAATCAAAATGTTATCGAGTCAGAATACCATTTCATATTATGTTGTCCACGTTATAGTTGCATAAGATCCAAATACCTGGGCCGATGCTCATGGCCTACTGTGCAAAACTTTAATGCACTAAAGTCATTCAGTAGTAAAAGATCTATATATACTCAGTAGTCTTGCAAAATATATTAAGGAAGCATTAACTGTAAGAAAGAATACTCTTGAAAATCTACTTGTCTTCTGTATATATGTTCACTTTCTCGTGTATGATTGTCTTTGCCATAAGTTTTTATATTTGTAAATGGCCAAAGGCAAATGTATTGCTGATTGCCAAAAAACTAAAACTGATACTGAACTAGTATAATAAAATTTAAGAAGCTTTATTTGATCTCGAATTTTTTATTTCTCTAAACTGAAACTAGGATAGAAATCGGAAGGATGCAGCGGTCCAGAGTAAAGACACAGAACAGCTTAACCAGTGGTCGTGCGTTCAAATGTCCTCCTCCAACTAAAATTACTGACATTCAGATAAAAGTCCCATGTTTGGTGTGTGCTTTACACCTGTCGCCCGAAAGAACCAAGGACGCAGTCTTCTGTATCTTGCACTGTCCTCCCAACTAAAGTTACTGGCAATGGTACTGGAGGTACAGAAATAGGTGTATGAATCATATATATCAGTAAAAACTAATTAAAGATATAAAATTTAAAAAAATATATTTTACCTTTCATTTTTTATTCCTCTTCATTTAAAGAATCTTTGAGTTTGTTAAAATATTCCAGAATTATGAAATGTTAACAATATTTACATCAACGAAATCATATATCATTTCATTACTTGAAACATGAAAAAAATGTCCTCATTTTCATATAAGACAATAAGTATTCTGTGGAAGCATATTAGCTCAGGCAAGAAGGTTTATGAACAAAATGTCCTACATACAGTTTTAAAAAAATGTATAACAATAGTCATTGTGCCTTTCATATCAGTTTTACGATAACGACTGTTTAGGTTATCACATCATACTGGGATGATCACATCATAAGAGGATGTGTAATGCTATGTTTTTGTCGGCAGGTCGGTCGGAACTATTGGTCCGCTGGTAGAAAAAATTTTCTTCCGATCATTATCCAATAAACGCTTGGACATAAAGCTGCAAAACGTAAAATGACAATTGGCTTTGGCCAGTATAGATACCAAAAACTCAATCGTCAAGGTCAAACTGATTTTGAGACTGAAACAGTTTTCTGACTAATCACTTCATATTGTTCGTCTAGTCTATTTGCCCGTCAGCATGGGGATCACAGTTTGCTTGGAATTCAAACCAATTTTCTATTAAGAACCGGCGCATACTCGGATCCACAGCGGCTTAGTAGACCTGATTGTCATTGGGGCAAAGTCATAACTTCTTTTGATTGACAAATATATACCCTTTTTCTTGCGGTAGACTATAACAAGAGAGAGCATATATGGTAGTTTATCAACGTGACATGTTTATTTCAAATCCTTTCACTTTTAGTCGGAAAGCGGATTCATTGGTAAATAAGCATGTAGATCTATGCCTATAATATCATATCTAGCTACAATCTAATTTTTGTATCATAAACAATAATTGACCAAGTATCATACCAAGATTAGTTAGTTAGTATAATTATGTAAAATTACACAGTCATTTTAAAATTCTAACATAGCTAGATTTGATTGCCAGTTAAACAAAGAAAAAAAATCAAGCCCTGTATGATTCTGTGATAAACAACGGTTGACGCTCGGACCGGTAAGAAAGCATTATGCTGTCAATTATGACGTCAAATTGCCGCAAGACGTTCGATATATTACTACTCGGAGAAATGAAGCCCTGCAAACTTTTCATCATATATAAATTAGAGCACTTTTTGAATACCAACAATAGAAAAGAATACTTGAACTTGTACAAGCTTGCTGAAATGATATTGTTTCAACTAAGATAATTTATATTCCGGTTATTTTATGTATATTGAGCTTGCAATGTCTATTATGACTCTGCGATGCCCATTTAACAGGTGTTTAAAGGTGCATCATCTGTAATAACAATTCGACGAACATTATTTTTCAAAAAGAAATGAAAAGAATATCAACCATTATAACAAATGTAAGGACTATCGGGGGTTTAGTTGATGCTGACTACTGGTTGACGTGAAATAGCTTAAGCGTCCGTAAGAAAAAAAATTTAAACATCGTTTATAAACTTCACACTTTGAGAATAAACATTAATTATGCAGTGGGCAGAAAAAATGTTTGACGTACAAACCCGGTCATATAAATAAAATGATAAAAATCTACAATATACACCTTACACCGAGAATGGTCGGTAAAAGAAAATGGTTCTGCTGTTAAAACCTTAGCAGATATTATAACCCACTTGCTTTATAAATCCAAAATTTAATTAACCCCGTGCTTCCTTACAATGTGCTCTTGATTCGTTGCTAGTTTTTGTTTTCTGTTGAAAATGGCGAACAATTTATCATAAATCATTTTTTCTCTCCATTTCTGAAATTGCTGACGCTATATTTTCTAGAATTTACATGATGCATTTCCTTTCAAGTGTTGAGAATGTGTATCTAAAAGGTTTTGGCTTAAAGCACGCAAATACACTCAATTTTATCTCGTTGACAAATTATCAAATTTGCACTTATCCGAAATCGGATGCACTTGAAGCAAACTTTGACAAACCTTTTGACAAGTAAAATACTGGTGATAAATTGATAACTTCAGTGTTTATTCGAAATCTCCCGTGCCTTTATCTACCATTGTACACTTAAACATTTCATGCCCTTTGATTGTTCAAACACATTAACAACTTGGTTGCATAAAAATAATGACTCACCCAAATCAACACTCATAATATAATGCTCTACGTTTCGGAGAATAAGGTGACAGTGAGATTACATGAGAATTGTATCTCTATACGCTTTAACTTTTAAGGCTTTGGCAAACATTGTCTAAATGTTTTATTCAAGTCGTTGTGAGACAATACTGGCCCTTTTTCTATTTTTAATTTGTCTTTTACCTGAAAGTTGGTTACGCACAACATGAAGATATTGAAGCGTATTAAAAGGCAGGACAGAAAAAAATGTATTTTCCTTTTCTTAACATATGAGCGATAGGAAATATAAATATCTTTTAATATAAAGTTTGATTTTGCTTACAAATGCATTAAAGTTTCCAAATACCGACACAAAGCAATAGTAAATTGAATGAAAAATAATAAAAATTACGTTCAAATGTTTGAAATATGTTGTCATGGCAACTCATCAACACGATGGCACTGCTGGCCAACACTGTGTGTTATTCTTCACGTCAAGTTCTGAAAAAAATTCAGTTTCAACCTCTAATTAATTAGTGTTTACACACATTTTAATTACAATATTCCTCTTTATAGGACTTAATACGAAATAAGGCACTTCCTCGACCGGGAATCTATCTGCCTGAAACTTATCTGAATTAAAACTGAAATAAAAAGTTTATTAACCAGTCGGACAATGGCATTGACAATGACAATAGTTTGTTAAAGTCTCACCTTCCTTGATACAATAGACATATAAAAGCAATCATAAAATCATAAGCAATATACATTGAATTTCATGGAAAACTTTCCTTACAGAAATATGACATTCTATAAGAAATACTTTAAGAATTATCAAAAATGGAAATACAGACCTTTTTACACAAGTAAAACATTTTACTGAATTAATATGTCACGTACCTAAAAGATCTAAACTATTTTACATATCTACTGCCAGATAAAATCATATTTTAGGAATAAAGAAATCTTCTGCTATTTAATATTTCATGGCAGACTTTGGCAGATACTCTAATTTTCGAGACATTACTACTATAGAGCCAAGGATCAGAGACAGTTTTCGAAAATGATTATTAGTATATGTGAAAACAATTCATTCCTAAGATCACTGTAAAGAGGAAATGACAATAAAACATGTGCTTCACTTTTAACACAATTGTTACATATTATACAAGTTCGTCGTTCAACAGGTATTAAGATTGCCCTTGTTACATTAGAGTTATGATTAAGTTTTTATTAAAGCATTTTAAATTTTAATTTGGATGAGTTTAAGGCAACTCGATTCCCGACCGAGGCAGTGTCTTATTCGTATTACTTTTGATGAACAGTTATTACTTGTATAAAGTCCTGAAACACTTGTTAGGTTCACTTACTATGAATACATGACTGACATAGATCTACTGGCAAAATATCAAAACATCAAATGATCTTCATAACTCAATCGCAAGGTTTTCTGTCCATGAAATAATGTTTAAACTACTAGGAAACTACAAACCTTGAGAGAAACTCCATGGCCGAATGTTTAAGGTTGCTGACTTCAAATCTCTTGCACCTCATCGCTTGGCGAGTTGAATTCTTCGTATGAGGAAGCCATGCATCTGGTTAACGAAAGGATTGTGGTTCTACCAAGGTACCCGGTATTGATTAAATAATGCCACCAAGAGTACCTGAGGTTTTCCTCCACCAACAAAAGCTGGAAAGTAGGCACATATATGACCTATATTATATCGGTGTAACTCTAAATCTGACAAAACCTGTATATGTGAATTCTAAGACCCGAGTCCAATACCCCAGATTTGGGTTCCAGACCAAATGAACATTTTTGTCACCCTGGTCTTTAATAAACTATAGTGAATCATTGCACCAAGTGATATAAACCTTGTGAAATTAACGCAAATGCTAGGTCGCAGTTGGTGGGATTTATCTTGTTTATGTACTTTGAAATTTACAATTTTATGATCATTCTCATGCACGTTTAATAAAATGTCAAGAAGTTACATCATTCATATATCTATTCAAGTACTTCTTTTATCTTCAGTATATCATAGATTAGATATCATTACGAAATTGCCTTCTCTTATCTTCATTTGCGCGTTTCAATAAATGCATCTGCACGGTCATCAAATATGCGCGCTATGTTCAACGCCGTCTCTAGACAGGAAAAAACTCGTGTGAACCTCTTTTTTTTTTCTTTCACTCATTTGAAGCGATTTATTTTCCAAACACCATTCATCTGGCCGTAACTGATGCAAATATGTAATTCAAAACTAGAATTCCTTCTGTTGATGTGGAATAAAGCAACCTATCAGCTATTAATTTGTTTACTATCTGCAAAACATAATGAATCAAACCAATCCGAAGTTCAGCATTCAAAGCAAGTGCCGGAAGTATAGTATATATGCTACAAACTTCAAGTAGGCACAACCTATTTTAGATATATGTGTAGTTGACTGCATCAAAGTGCTCAGTCTTGAAAAAAAAAGGAAATTATCACATTCTAAAGAAGAGTTATTTGTGTTGAAAAAATTATCTTGAGTAAAATATTTGGGGAAAATGGCGACAACCCCACTAAAGTTTTACTGTCGGTAAAGGTGACTAGGTATTTATTATCCCCTGGAAACCATGGACTTTTATCTCTAGTCACGGACAGGTGTATGGGTGTCTCCAGTACCGATACATATTGTCTTCCAAATCGGGACTGGAGCTATAGTAAAAGAAAGCAATTCTATGGAAATCTTGCCTAATTGTGTCCTTTTTAGTAATACATGAAATGGGAGGCATTTAAACGACTAATATGAAATCAGACAATGTCGCTCTGATATTCTTCCGGTGCACCACTTCACTTAATCATGTTCACAATATAAACCCCCATAAAACAAGATTTCTGAAAGAAATACTTTAAACTATTTCACACCTATAGACGAAATAACAAAGTGATCAATGATGTAAATTTGATGGGATTTTTTCTCGATGAAATATTTCTGCCATAAAAAACTCAGTTATTTTCAATCCGCCCTCATTCACATTACATTGTACTTTATTTTATCAGTTTTAAGTGCCATCATGCATTCTGAGATATTACAATTTATAAGATGAAGTTCCTTCTTCTACTTAACTTATGATTCCAAAATGCGACCTTTACCTGTAACAAAAAGTTCAAGAGAGTCGTAAGTGTTTTCCCCTATCTTCGAAGCTTTCCAAACTATTCGGCCTTACAACAAATGCCAGATATACATTTACACTTTGCCTTAACGGCAAGACAGATTATATAAAATATCGAATATTGAATAATGTATCTCGTGTTTAGTTTTCACAATAATTATAAAACGTGACTGACTCGAGTTGCTGGATTCGTTCATCATTGATTTGATATGTTTGATTCCCGGAACCGACCATGCCTCTTTAGTTGAAAATATGCGAGTCTTAGTCTAACTAATTTGGGGCGATCCTAGGAAACAGATAAATTCAAATAAAACTTACATGTATCAAAAGGTAGTCCAAATAGTTATACTCAAGAGTTGAATATTGTTATACTAGTATTTTTTGACTGGTCGATATCCCCTTTGGGTAGACAACGCAAAATTTCAAAATGCAAAAATGTAAAATCGGTCTACCCGATGTCTCATTATTTAGACTAATCAAAAGTGGGATTCAATTCCTCATTAATTTATGTAAAAGTTATCATAATTCCCCTTGACACAATTAACGAACGGTTACACATAAAGTGCAAAGCGATAAAACCAATAACTTTACATGACGGTGTGCTGTTATTTAACCTCAGTTATTTTGGTCCTTTTGGAGTGACCGTCACAAATATATTAAAACAAACTAAACGTCGAATTATTTTGACTTATGTGAGCCTATAAATGGTTTTTTCCATGAACGAAGACAAGGCTTATCAACTGCCTGTATGTGAATAACTGAAATAGTGTTTAAACGACTTCAAATAAATAGTAGATAAAAACTTAAAAGATAATATAAAAAAGAACTGGATCTATAATGGAGTTAGATTTGCGATACATGTAGTTAAGCTACGGAAGTCTATATCAAATAAATCAGTTTTTATGGATATGACAGTTAGATCTACAAGAGTTCCGTAGCTTGAAGGTTCAATCATACCTTTCTGTAAAACCTTGTAAATCTTGCGTAGTTGGAAATTTCGTTGATAATAATTGTTATAACAAACAAAAAACGCAGTCTACTTTTAAAACATATCCATTATCACCTCATGGCACTTTATAATGTATGCATGTACGGCAATACTTCAAAGATAGAGTCAGATCGCGCGCTTTGTGTGACGTCAAGATCATTAAAGAAAAAAAAAACTTTCACGACAAGGTGAATGAATAGTCGGGGTTAACCTGTCAGGATTACTCCAAAAATAGCTTCAGCTTCACAGTTTTTGTGACGTTAACGTGCAACTCTATCGGTTTGATAAAAGTTGAAGGGGCAATTTGATCTGCAAACAGTAGTAAAGGGTGATAATCCTTGGTTGACTGAAATAATTATATCTATTCTTTGATTTGTAAAATTAGGACACTGAAAAAGATAAAGATCTTACTCCAGATATTCATGTATCAAACCTGTTAAGAACATTAAATAATATAGCATTCTTTTATAAAAGTGGCGTTCTTTGAAATATAGATATTAGAATCATAGATTTACTTGAACGTAGTTAAAATAGCCTAACGTCAGTGTTACGGATCCATTAATTTTTCGATTTCGCAATTATATTGCTAAGTAAAAGGTTATTAAAGAAATATAAAGCGGTCTAAATAGCCCAAGGTAGACATTTCATGTGCGAAGTTCAATTATGCAGTCATACATTTAATAACTTCTAACATAAATTAATTATTGACTTGCTTATGTCATTTTCTACTGGAAAATGGACCGGCTCGCACTAAAAACACTTTTTATAGGTACACCTGTTTATGTATTATTTGTTTCATTCTACTTGCTGGTTTCACTTCTTTGTTTGAGATAATGCATGTGGAAGTATTTTTTGTCATAAAGTCGTTTGCTATTTTATAATAATCGTTTTCACATATTGGTATACTTGAATCGATATAATATATAGCAGAACCATGATACAATACGTGTATAATTTACTCCCGCTAGGCCCTTGTGAATTATTCCGCAAGCGTATAACCTCATGGTATTGTTTCGATATGTTAAAACACGGTTCTGCTATACATTTTTTCTTAATTTATATAAAATCATTATTTGGAATACTAATTCTGTTTTTTGAAAACTAGATTCATCATATTAATGTCTAGTTTCGTGTCTACAATTCTCCTTTGTTTAAAAAAGATAATATTTCGTTATAGTATCGACATAATGATTTTTCTTTCTTTCTTTGAAAGCAATATATTGTCTAACCGCAGCCTTAATTCGTTCTTTCTTGATAATGCTTTGTATAAATATGAATACATAATATGTATTCTGGAAAACGAAATATCATTTCAAAATAAAAAGAAATCTTATTACGGAAATATATCGCAGAGGTTTTGATTTCTAAACAATAGCGCACTAGTGTACGATTGCAATATTATATAGTTATGCAAAAGATGAAATTGTTGAATAAATTTGATCTTTAGGCTTCCTGCTTTAAAAGACAAAATAATGTAACAAAGAAATAAGGAAAAAACCTAAGATTTCTATTTAAAAAAAACAGCACATTTTATTTTATGCTAACTAATGAAATACTGTATTCTATCAGTTAAATATTTTTATATCTCATCACTCACACTGTGAAAACATGAAAGTTATATTTTCACACTGAGAGAGATATAGTCCCCCCCCCCCCACCCCCTCGCATCTACTTGTACATTGTGTATGAATTTTAAATTATTTGCTTAAAACAGGATGAAAATTGTAGTCGCACTTTGTTCTTTATAGTATATTTCTAGATTCAAATTATTTTACTTAATGAGAATTTCATAACGTTATGCAGCAAAAAAATAAAATGAAATGGAACTTTATGTTATGTGCATCTTTCTAACGTCACAACACGTCTGACGTCATGCCTGTTTACGTACGTCTGTTTCCCGCGCTGAGATTAGAATTTGTTGCAAAATGCACATCTCAACGTAAAAAAAGTATAAAATAAAAAGAAAATTTGTTTGTTTTTCGTGAATATGGAATATATCTCACCTCGAAGTGAGAAAATGTTCACATTTTCACTCGCGCTACGCACTCGTGAAAATCTTTGAAATTTTCTCACTTCTCAGTGAGATATATTCCATAATCACTCAAAACAAACAAATATCCTCTATATATTTTTAAAGAACAATTATTAAAGGGGTTGCTCAAATGCATGTGCTCCAAATACTGTCGAAACTCGGTATCTTGAATTCCAAGCGTTCTAGTTCGAGATAACTGAAATTCGACTTAAAATGATATTTTGTGTACGCGTTTTACGGAAGGGACTTGAAAATATCCTCGGGACAGCTGGATTTATTAGACAAGCGAGTTCGAAATATCGAGATTCAACTGTATTCAGATTATACTTATTTTGCAGTCACTGTTGTGCCGAGTCTCGGATCAGCCAGTGAAACTAGTCAACGCATTAGGGGGTAGGTTACCTTCATATTTGTATGTGCGCATGTCCAACCGGAAGCTAACGTGACGATTTACGACGGCGTTTACAACAAACTAAATGTGTTTGTATATTCATTCTTCTGAAAATTAATCATGAACCTGTCTTCGATCTGATGCTTTATGGTTTAATAATGCAGAAATAATGAATAAATTGCCGCAGAAACGCTTCAAAACAATGTTGCATTAAAATGACGTCATTGACGTCATGACGTTACGTGTCAGTTACCGCGCAAAAAAAAAATAGCTTTTATCTTGAAAGTACGTAATTATGTGCATTTTCTTTACTTTAACTATTTTCAAATAACCATTATTTGCTGAAATATTTTTTATGAGTCTTTTGCTCTGAATAATAATCAATATTTTGCTTCTTTTATGTAGATATATTGAAATGCTATGCGGAATGTAAGAAAATGGATGATGATAAGCAATGTTATTTGGAATATAGTTGGGTGAAAGGTTACTTGCTACGGCCATTTTCAAATAAAAAATCTAGCAGTTTGATTTCTAATACCTATTTTTCAGGTTCCGTTGATAATTTGTTACTTATGTACTTAAACTAAGATCTAAAATTGTTGCAATTTCAGTAGAAAATTGTGGTTTCTTGAATTTAATTGATGTTACCATGGAAACGAAGCCCGTGACGTATGCATCTAAATGTAAAATTTAAAAGCGTTGACACTGGTCTATTTAAGAAACACAGCTTCGGCTTTTTATTTCCAGTTTAACAATCTCCATGAGAATAAAAGCAGCATGCTGAACGATTTTTCCATGAAAAATTCCAGACGAGGGGTACTGCTGTAAGTATTCTAAGCTGTGAAATTTGTTTGAATAAATGCAAATAACACGAAAATATTACTTACGTTAGAAATATTGTTTTAAAGCTACATCAACTAGAAAGATAATCTTATTCAATACTTTTTATAAAAATTAGGACAAAAAGCAAGATATAACCTATTTTAAACATCTCTGTTGCCATGGTTACTTTAAACTTCAAGAAAAATAGGGTACCCTGTAAAGTGCTTAGTATTTTGCTAATAATATTACCCAAATATTCCATGTTGGTCATTAACAGAATGGCACTGAGGCCGTCGAAAACCCCTATTTTTATACATAGTTGTTTAAAAATGAGAGATAATGCGTTACCATGGAAACACGAGCCCCGCGACATATACATTTTAAGCTTATATTAGAAAGCTAACGTGCATATTAGTAAAATTGTCAATTATGCAGACTTCTACGAATATCGATGAAACTAAAATACACTGAAAAGTGTTAAATATCCGTATTTTCCTTCTTCTTTTAATATGAAATACCTTTGGAGGGTCATGTTCTTCAAACCTGGATAAAAATTAAACTTGAAGGGACAGAGACAAACGAAATTGAGATTGTAGCAGTTAAAACATCATATTACACGAAATACAAAAGAATGCTGCGGTTCAACTAATTTGAATTTACCCTTGTAACAAGGTAACCTACCTCCTTAAGGGGCCAGGAGCACTAGACGCCTCTCCCGGAGAATTTCCATATCTGGCGAAAATAAAGTATAAAACAACAAATAAGCTGATTGGCTCTGGTATATTACTTAGATCAAAAGTGGTTCTCCTTAACGGACATGATTACATAAACTTGAAGTAAGTTATAAAATGTGTTCAAATTTATGGTATTAGCATTAAGTTTCAAATTTGTACAATATCATGTATTACCTTAATTGCCTTCTTATAGATTCCAGCTCTGTCGTGTGTGGGGGATAAAGATTAACATTTGTCTGTCTGTACGCATGTGCTTCCGTCAGAGAAAATTTGTGTCGCATTTTTCTCGAAAACAATTTTTCTAATAGTGATGAATTTTATGTATCTTTCTTGTGATACTTAAGCATAATAGGACCGGTATTCCAGATTTGGAAGTGTTTGGAATGTGTGTATATTTTTGAGGGGAGTCGAGTTATTGTGCAATATAAGACTTTTAAAAAAATGTATCTTTTATTAGTTATTATACAATTTTGATTTAAAAATACCGGAAATCCCCGTCTGGTATGCAAGAATGAATGGTATTAGAAAGATTCGATCCATTCGCCTGACACCATAATATTTGAATAAGCATCTGTACCGGAATTGACTATGCGTATTTAAAGTTCCGTTTTCAAAAGTTTCATCTGTATTTTACACGTTTGTTTTAGATATTTTAGATAGCGCACCTATTATTTAGATGTTCCCTATGATATATGATTTAAGTGTACAGAGCTTGCAGGAGTTTGATGTTGAAACCATTAAAATTGTACGTGATATTATACCATATATACAACTGAAGCGTGTTCGAGTAGGAACGTTATGAAAAAGATTTACCTATGTTTTAGAGTAATTTCTGATTTAGATATTTTGCTGTTTCAACGTTTAGCTAACATTTTGTCAGGAATACAATAAATGACAATGAAATACAAATAAAATTAATGCATGCACTTGATCTTTTTCTGTCTGTTTAGAATCCAGAATTAATACGTTCTAATGTGGCACATGGAAACGTGGCTCTACTGAAGCTTGCTGATGAACCGAATCTAGGCAAGAAATTCCTTGTTAAGGTGTGTTTTAATATAATTACTGTTTTAATCATGTTATAAAAGGTTTTAAAAGATGTTAAGATTTTTTTCCGAACAGAGACTTTTAATAACTAATTTACCAAAAATGCATTTTCATTCAAAAGTTAGGGGGATAAAAAATGAAACTGAGTGTTAAAGATGTATGAACGTTTGAATAGTTTTATAAATAATATGAAAACCACTTCTTTGATGGAAAACGACAGCACGTAACGTTTAATGTGAATATACGGCATTTTGTAAAATTTGCAACCGTTTTGCTCGCTTTAAGTATGTTTGCTGCAATTTTACGCCCTATCAATTGGTAATATTGCCTACAGAATTTTGTCCCGTTATTCCAGCAAATACTGATAATTAGAACCAATGTATCTGCTGAATAGAATCATTAATGAATTAATTAAATATGATAAAGATTGTAAATATTTTATAGACGTTTGGGGTACAGAATATTATTTAGTCTGACGAGGACGGGGACATTCTTGGAAATTCTGACACTTGTGTTGTTCCCGGGTATGGTTTAATTGAATGGACTGAAGGTAGGTCGCCTGCAGTATTTCTTTATCATGTGCTTAGTAACATTTTAAAAATGATGAAGTAAGGTCAGTTTTGTTTTTTGTTATATGAATCAAATGCTGTGAAATTATTGCTTACATAAAACCTTGGGGTTTTGTTTCAAACTTCTTTTTCGTGAATATGTAAAGCAAGTTTCCATATAACAATTAAATTTCGTTACAGAAAAAAAATGTTCCACTTGTACTTGGTCAAATAATTTTGTTTTCAATACTTTAGGATAAAAGAACTACCTTATACCACTATAAAGAAGATACAAATAGTCACTTTCTCTGTTTGTTGTTTAGAGAGCTGTACTGTGTCTAAATGAAAGAAAACAGCTTGTACAAATCCGTGTCCGGTGCTTGATTTTCTAGGAAGCAGACCAGCTTGTGACTAAATTAACTATCAAAAACATATGTTAAGTCTAGATTCGCAATGTGAATAATTTGCACTGAAATCAAAAAATCAAAGAAACAAATCAATTTCAGAAGTGACCAAACTGCCGCGAAAGTTGAAGAAATTCATCCCACAGATGCAAAAGCAAAGACATTGTGCTCAAGTCGCTGGAGGGCCTTATAAGAGGAAAAAGTTTCTGTGCGCCATTAATGACAATCTCACGTCCCTTTGTTTGGTAAAGAGTTAATATTGCAGCTGACATTTACGATTCTGCTCTTTTTTTTCATTTTATTGACAAAATCCAGAAAAAAAAAATTGACACAATGCAGTCACTATATTTTAAGTATTTATCACAATCTTTATAGTATATATTTAAGAATTAAATGCTGTTTTGTGCATTAATTTAGGTATAAACCACACTGGGACTTCTTGCAAATCCATTTGTTGCGCTAGCGATTCTTAGATGATTTGCAAGACCTCCCAATGTGGTTTATACTCGTATAAACGCACAAAAATCGCATTCAGTTTTTATATTTATATTCTTGCCAAAGATAAGTGGTTTGCTTACCGTAATACCGAACATAAAATCAAAATAAATGCAAGATATAGCTTACTAGAACAGTCAACAAGATCCGTCCACCATCAATTGTAATTCGCCTTCCGATAAAAAATACAGTTCCTGGTTTTTATTTGAAATATCGTTAAATCCATTAACAATCATATTGTCGTCAGAAAAGTATGATGAAGCTATGATTTTATGATGCTTTTTTATTTTAATTTTGGCTTCAAATTTTGAAAAGAACTTTTTCAACGACGTCATTTTGTTAATGTTTTTGTGAATGACGCGTATAATCTCGCGGAAAGTTCCGTTCTTGATATTATAACTCCAATGAAAACGAAAATGAACGCTTTAAGTTTTTCATTTAATGAACATTTATATTTTGATCAACATGTTGTTTAAAAGTACGCTGAGCGTTTCAGTTTTAATATATTTGCAAAATAGCAGTTAGCAGTTTTGCTGTGTTGATCAGTAAATTTATCTTTCTAACATAAAACTGCTTTTTTAAAATTTTCCTGAGTTTCTTTTAACAGGAAAATAAACGTGTTGGAACGTAAAGATTTTCGCGCTCACCCACTGTTGACACACATTTTTACATATGGGCGTTCCGCGGTCAAGTGTTAACGTATTACGGCCCTATAATGGAAATCAGGACAAAGTGATCAACGAACACTGACATTTCCGCTCATTTCATGAACACATATTGATGGGCAATATATTCACTTTTTAGCTTTTTACCTTTTTGTTTCTGCTAGAAAAGCCATACCGAGCTCGGACAACAACCACTCCCTCGGGAGTCTATAGATGTCATAACACGAAAAAAGTGCGTTATACCTAATAACATTAAAACTAGATTTACTATAACTTGGTCAAGACATACTTGCTTTAACAATCATATTCTACGAGGTGGACACAATCCAAAATGATGTATATGTTTGTGATTAGAGTATTATACTTTTCAGCCAGTTTTACAAAGTAGTATCAGATGATGAAAACGTTAAGACGATTGTCATAATTATTTTGAACAATTTTGTTTTCTTCAGGGTGATGCTGGTGCCCCGCTGCTGTGTATGAAGGACGGCAGGATGAGGTTGTATGGCCTAACATCAGGTGGAACACAGTATTGCTCACTGGGGATAAGTTTCTTCACCAGAACCTCCAGTCTCTATTCTTGGATTAAACGCAATGCTAACATTCTTCAAAATTAGCCGTTCTTCTTAGTTTCTTTAATTATTGTAATATCTTTCTATGTTGAGATGCACTGGCAAATTTATATAAACAACAAACAGGGTAAATACTGTTAAAATCATCAAAAAAAAATCCAAATAGTTTTTTAGTTGGTTGTAACTTTTTACAAATGGAGGCTTTAGATTGTATGAATTATGTAAACAAGTATCAACATACTTTTAGCTTACAAAACATGTGACTACATGTACAACACTGAATTTTATTAAACCGTTCAAAAATATTTACACCTGGTTATAATGATTTAACAAGACTGGTTGTACTCTTTTGTGACTTCCCACACGATTGTATTAATCACTTGTCGGCAAGAGGCCGAAGTGAAAACCATCACGAGATTAAAATATGATATTGATATAATACGCTTCATGCTGGTTGAATCAATGGCTGATAAAGATCCAGTCCAGGATAACACCAATGTATGAGTGAAATAATATGGGTATAAATGTAAAAAAAACAGCAATGTATGAGCAAATCCTCAAAGTAATAACAGAGAGGGGCTCTCATGACCGAGTGATTAAGGTCGTTTCATTATTTATGTAAGGAAGCCATGCTGGCTTACGGAAGGTTAGTTGTTCTACCATGGTGCCCGCCCGTGATTAAATAATACACGGACGGGTATCTGGGGTCTTCCTTCACCATCAAAGCTGGCATATATCGTAAAGTGTGCCGGTGGAACGTTAAATCCAAAAATAAATGATTACAGAGATACTATGATTCTACTCGATCCTCGGAGGATGACCAAAACAAGTACCGATACAGCGACTCGAAGTTACACATGTAGTGATGTTTTCAAGCAAAGGCAATGAGTAACTCGAGAGGAAAACAATTTCTGTATTAATTTAGTTCTTTACTGTTTTGGAGAAAACTGACAGACGGATTTTTGGTGCTTGACTCAAAGATTATACAATTGCAAATAAAATTTCAGGTTTTCACAGAGCCAAACGGCATAGATGAAATAATATGTTTATTATACTTGTAAATAACACAATATTTTGTACGCATACTTTTCCCTTTTTTCAATTCCTAAACAAGCCGACAAAAGAACTGTTGTTTTTTTTTTTTTTTTTTTTTTTTTTGAATCATAATACATTTGTATCCTTATTTTGTTAATTCGTGTGTCATTATTGTTTCTTTTTTTTTCTTTTTCATTTCTTCCAATAGCAAGTATCTAAACTACTTACATTTTGTTTTTCATGATATTGACAATTCAGTGAAAACTTATTGCATGTATGAAAACATAATTTGCTAGCATACTATTTTGGAAATCTACATGTATGCTGTACGTTTAGAGTTGATCATCTGCGAAATTTGCCTCGTCATATAGAAGTTAGTTTTTTCTCTTATTATAATAATTCTTTATCCATTCTACAAACAATTCATTCCAAAACAATCGCATGGTTGGTATTTAAGGAACTTATTTCAACCTCATATTTAGAAAATCTTTGGGGGCCTCCCTTGCCGAGTGGTTAAGGTCGCTGGCCCCTCATCGATATGGGTTGAAGCCTCACTCGAGGTGTTGAATTCTTCATTTGAGGAAGCCATCCAGCCGGCCTACGGAAGGTGGATGGTTCTACCGAGGTACCCGCTCGTGATAAATAATGCACGGAAGGGTACCTGAGGTCTTCCTCCGCCATCAAAGCTTGAACGTCGCCATATGACCTTTATTGTGTCAGTGCAACATTTAACCCAGCAAAATATATAAATAGGACATCTTTAACAGAAAGAAGCAAAATCCAATAAGAATAAATAATGAATAAATAGATATTAAAATCGCTCTAGATAAAGAAATATTGTGAAGTGATAGTACAATAAAACCATGAATTTTAACGAGAGGAGATAAGCTCTCCATATACTTTTCTATACGGTAGCTACTTGAGTAACCATATGTTTGGATCTGTCCAATATGGCCTCCCATTAGCAAAAGCAAAGACAAAAACATCACGTATGTTAAGTTGATTTCTACCATTTAACACATAACCTCTACAAGAAAATTTATCATATTTCAAGTTTTCATTTTAAGGTAGCAATCATTCGATATAAAAAGATCAAATACTTCCAGTTTAAATTTTAAAGTGATAAAAACGATTATGGCAATTGAGAAGCGGAAACGAAACTTAAATGTTGTTACCAAAATTCTTGTTATTGTATCATCAGGAAAATTAGTTAAAGAGAAGGAAGAAACATTTTCAAGTATGTTTTCGTCAGTCTCTTAAAAGTTTAATATTTTTGCGTAAATTTTTCATCTGAAATCAACCATATGTGTAACGGTTTGGATACAAGTAATCGAAAAACAGTTGACAGTCTGGAATGCAGTATATGTAACAAATTCACATTCCTGCACGTAAGATTGGTTACAGGGATGATGAAACCATAATACAGCCACAGCTATCTGTCTGTCTGTCTGTCTGTCTGTCTGTCTCTCGTTAGTGTTACACTCCAATTTCGAGTGTTACAGATGGGAGTGCTTGCCAAGATTATAAAAGGAAATATTAAAACACTACATGGAAAAAGTGAAATATAAGCGAAGAGAATGTTAGGTATAATACATGACAGTTAAAAGTCTTACAAGTATTCCTTGCTGATTTAATAGTTTAATTCCGAGACAAGACAGCCTGCTTGAAAAAGCCCATGCTAGGCATGACAGCAGTATGAATAGGCAGACCATTCCAAAATACTATGGCAACGGAAAAAGTGAATTTGAAATAATCTGTGCCATTATGAACATGGCGGAGACAATTATGGTGCATAAGGCAGGAAGTCCTAATAGCGAGACCTTTCTAGAGTCACCTTCATTTTTTTAAAAGAAATAAGCATCAGAATGTTTGCATATGAAAGTATTTCATTCACGCAATTCAGCTTCCTTCAGTTCCTCTGAGTATTTGTCTGAATATTTAATTTGTCTGAATGTTGTTCATTGTTCATTTATTACCAGACAAACACGACTATAATAAATAAAGGAAACCGGGGTGGAGACACTTTTCTGTTTTAGGATATCACTACCTCCCCCCTCACCCTCCAAATTTGAAAAGATAATTAAAAGATAAAGGTAAAAAGATTATAAGATTCTTTCACTGGTTGTAGGTGCAGATGGGAATTTCCGGCCTCGAGGGTAACTGTTTAGGCGGTAACGAGGTTCCTACCGAGTTACCGCATAAACAGTTACCCGAGAGCCGGATATTCCCATCTGCACCTATAACCAGTGACAGAATCTTTTTCTTGCATACCGGTATCAAGATATTATAATAAAAATAAAATCAGTCGAACGGCTTTCTTTTTAGAACTATTTCTTATAGAAGCGTATTTAAACAAAGCGCGGGAAATCAACGTCCGTAAACAGGAAAGACGTCATGACGTTTCAAAGACAAATTACAATGTTTAGTTCCGGTTTTGTTTTATCAGTTCCAGCGTAACGTTATGAATATTTTATAAAATAACGTGTTTTGAATCGAGAAATATACTATCAGGAACAAAGAGGAACTGTCAAGGTATTGGATTTTTATTCCGTTTTACGAAATAAAATATAAATAACTACATAAATCCTCCACATATATATAGTTCGTAATACGTCATTTAAAGCACGAGAGTCATCTTACACCCCGGGGTGTAAGATAGATTTTTCCAGCACCGGTAAAAATACCGGAAATCCCCGTCTGGTATGCAAGAAATAAATAGGAGTTACCAAAATGTAACAGGCTCAGTGAAATTTATAATGTTGTGACTTTTGACTCTGAATACATTATTCTCGCACCATGCACAAAAGTGTTTAGTCTTTTGTTGTAGTAGTTATGTAAGGAAGCTGAGAAAGGACACTCTAGAAAATGTCACTCGACTAAATACTTCCTCACACTTGCTATCATAAACACATGTTTCTCAACTAAACAAAGCACAAATGTGTCAGTATCGAGGGAATGACTTTAATGACTTTGTATCTTTCAATATTACTTTGTACAAATAATAAAAATACAGATAGAATCAATGAGGACAAGATCAATGTATCAATGCTGTATTCACAAAATATCTACATTAAATTGTTAAATCTTCGATAAAGTATAAGCGATTAAAGATATACGTTTTGCCCGAGGAAAAAAATTGCACTTCAATTGAAATAAATGTCAATATAGACAAACTGACAGTAATAATAAAAATATTTATGTTCATACTATAAGTCTCACTTTTCTGCACTGAAGGTATGTTATTGTAAAATTAAAGATTAACGTTTAATATGCCTTAAGATTCAAACAATATGCTTTCTTAAATCTCCTCAAGTGACCAACAAGGTAGTGTACCGGTGATGACTTTCGGCAATTTCCGTTTTTTCGTGTATACTCCGTATGCGATTTGGCTGTGACTAAATAAAGAGTTGGTGCACCTGTGATATATTACAGACTCCGGTATATACCGGATTAACTAAATATGAAAGAAAATATCTTAAATGTATATATTTTGTAACCATGGTGATACTAACCCTAACCTCTAGTCAGAATATTATGCATTTGATACTCTAAATGCGTGCGGACATGCAAAAAAAAATGAGTAATTTTGTCGTGCGCTCCAATGGATGATAATTCTGCGCAGGCGCAGAACGGCTGCACCAACTCTGCAATGAGAAACATTCATGCGATTTTGGCATTTTCCGACTGTTATAAAAAATAACTGTCTGATATGGCCGAAAATTGCCGAAATCGCATACGAAAGCTACGTAATCACACGGAAATTGCCGATTATCATTACGGGTCCATTATTTTTAGTGCCGCTTTGAGGTCTGTTGGTCAATATCTCTATAAGGCGTTAGATCAAAAGACAATGTCCAGTTAATTATAAGACCCGCTGAAGCCTAGAATTGCCAAACTCTGTAGGAATAATGCCTGTGTTTAGTAAAGCGCATCTTTGTTTAAGGAACAAAGACTTTATTTCCTAAAATGGTCTTCACAAATTCAGAAAATATTCAGTTAAATAAAACGGTACGTTATAGTGAGACAATCATTCATCTTTTTACATAAAGAGTAGTGCAGAATCAAAATAGCACTATTAATTGTTGAATGTATTATTCAAAAGAAAAATATAGAATGGTCTAACTTGAGCTGTGTTAAGGAATCATGCGAAGGCCACCTCGAACATTTAGGTCTAATTTTACAGAAGGAAATGTTAAATTTCTGTTTTAAGTGATATGTATATGCACACTCCTATTAATTAATTGATAAACCCTTCCTGACATGAAAAAACGACAACTGTATCAATTAGACAAATTAGCGCTCACAATTCTAGCATGGTAAAAGAAATCTGCAACAAATATTTGCCGTAGAACGGTCTTGACTTGTATTGATGTTACACTTAAACTGAAACCTAATATGCTGGATCTTATACTAAAATAAACTTAGCCATTCGCTAAGATCCTGGCACTGGATATATGACTAAGTTAGCAGATGTTATCAAACCGCTTGCAAACTGGTGTAATAACGTTAAATAGTTGACATAAATCCCTTAAAAATGTCAAAATGTATAATAGATATCATACTGTTAATAAGAAACGGAATTGCAATAATATGTTAATTATGATAAATATTATAACATCAGACCGGAAACGTTTTGACTTGCCCTAGTAAATCTGTAAAAATACAGCCGTGCCTATCTTTATAACGGTGTACGTTTCAATTTACCTTTAACAACTATATTTAGATTGCTTCGACCCACTTCCTCCCCCATCCTGGAAGAACTTATACACTTGTTCATTACTTTGTCAGTTTGCTCTTAAATAGTTGCTGACAAATCGTTTGTCTGCTAGTATGGCCTACTAGCTAGCTTTGGCTATTTTTCGAAACCTGGTCCTAATTTATGTTTGAATCGAAATATTATTGTTGTAACGACTAACGAATTAGTTCTAAGGAAACATCATTTCGATATTTTTTTATTATACATTATTTCTTTCTATTGAGTCGATATATGGGAAATATTTCATAATATACGTAAATTGTAAAAATGAACTCTTAGAATTTTGAATTGTTTTTAACCATAACGTCGTCAGAAAAAGGATGGATTAAAGCGAGAGTAGAAATGCATTTTTCTCCAGAGATACATGTATATCAAACCTGTTAAGAACGTCAAAGAATAATGCATTCTTTTATAAAAGTAGCGTTCTTTGAAATATTGATATTAAAAGCATTAGATTGACGTGAACTATTAACTTAGTTAAAATAGCATAACTTCAAAAGGTTATCGACCCATTAACTTTTCGTCTAAATTAAAATCAAGAGTTCCGCAATTTTATTGTTAAATTAAAGGCTATTACAGAAATATAAAGTGGTGCATATAGCCCAAGGTAGACAGTTCATGTGCGAAGTTTAATAATTTATTATGCAGTCATACATTCAATAACTTTCAACTTTCAGCCGAAATTAATCATTGACTTATAGCCTTGACTCTAAACTGTCCGGCGTATTTCATTTCCTACAGCAAAATGGAACGGCTTGCACTGAAATCACTTCTTATAGGTAAATTGTTTATGTATTATTTGTTTCTTTCTACTTGCTGATTTCATTTTTGTGTTTGAAATAATGAATGTGAAAATATTTTTATGCAATAAAGTCATTTACTATTTTATAATAATCGGTTTCACACATATTGGTTAAAAACAAAACATTTTTGTTAAATGATATAGTATAGTATTTATGGTATAGAATTCGAAAATAAAACATGTATGTATCCTCCGTTGCAAGCAATATATTCCTAAACGCAGTCTTAATTCGTTCTTTCTTGATAATGCTTTGTATAAATATGAATGTATTTGTATTCCGGAGAAGAACGAAATAACACACCAAAATAAAAAGAAATACCATTATGGAAATAAATCTCAGAGGTTTAGATCTGTAAGCAATGGCGTACTAATGTACAATTGCAATAGATTAGTTATGCAAAAGCATTGACTATTTGTCGAAATTGTTGCATAAATATAATCTGTTAATTTCTTGCTTTCAACGACAAACTAAAGTAACAAAGAAATAAGCAAATACAAATCTAAAATATCTTGTTGAAGAGCAGCAAATTATCGTTTTTAAAGTACTGTTATTACAGGAGTAGCTCAAGTGCAAGTTCTCCAACTATTCTGATTATTCAAATTTTGCAGTTTCTGTTGCGCTGAGTCTCGGATCAGCCAGAGAAACTAGTCAACGTATTAAAGGACCAGGAACACTAAACGCCTCTCCAGGCGAATTTCCGTATTTGGCGAAAATTAAGTATAAAGCAACAAATAAGCTGATAGGCTCTGGTATATTACTCAGGTCAAAAGTGGTTCTCATTATCGGATACAATTACATGAAATTGAAGTGAGTAATAATATGTGTACAAATGTATATATATATATATCAGCAGCTGATAAACCTTATATGTGTGTGTATATTTTTAAGGGTGCAATATAAAACTTTTGAAAAATGAATTTTTATTGGTTATAAGATGACTACATCATTCATTTAAATTTCACGAAAAGGGTATTTGCCTTCGATCTTCGCATCTGGTAAGTAAATCGGAAGATTTGAGCTAATCGCCTGATACCATAAATTTTGCATACGCTTCTGTACCAGAAATGACTACGGTTATTTGCAATTTGTTTTTCAAAGTTTCATCTGTATTTTTGGCGTTTGTTTTAGATATTTTAGAGATCGCACATTATTAATTAAATGTTCCCTATGATATATGGGCTTACAATATACCTGCCGGAATAGTAACGTCCCTCCCAAGGTGACATGCATTTAGTGCTCTACCAATGTTATCCAGCACCTTTCTATTTAAATATATACTAATTAAAATGGTTTGGTCAATGCATATAATTTCAGGCCATCAGACATTAAAGTTGTTCTTGGAGAGTATAACCGAAAGGATGACAGTACAAGCCAGGAGATTGATGTTAAAACCATTAAAATTGTACGTGATATCATATTTTATCTCGCCTTCTAAGTTTCTTGCATTTCTATTGGTCAATAGACGTCATGCGCAGACTGGATTTATTCCATATCGAACAGCAGCAGTGTAACTAAAATATCTACAATTGAAGTATGTGTGAATAAGAACACTAAGAAAAAAAGATTTACCTAGGTTTTAGGGTAATTTCTGATTTAGATATTTTCCTGTTTTAACATTAAGCTTACATTATGTCAGGAAAACAATAAATGAAAGTGAAATACAAATAACATTAATGCATGCACTCGATCTTTTTCTGTCTGTTTAGCATCCAGAATTAATACGTTCTGATGGGGTGTACGGAGACGCGGCTCTTTTAAAGCTTGCAGATGAACCGAAACTGGGCAAGAAATTTCGTGTCAAGGTTTGTGTATTTCTGTTTTAAAAATACTGTTTTAATTATATCATAAAAGGTTTTAAACGAGGTGAAGATATTTTCTGAACACAGACTTTTGAAAACTAATTAATCAAAAATGCATTTTCTCTCAAAATATACGGGGATAAAAGATAAAACTGTGGGTAACAAGTGCATAAAAAAGACGCACGAATGCGTGTATAGTTTTATAATCAATATAAAAATCCAGTTCTTTGATGGAAAACAACATCTAAAGTCTTGTTATAGAATATCCGACATTTTGTAAAATTTGCAACAGTTTTGCTCACTTCGCAGGCACTTCACATCCTCTCCATTGGTAATATTGCCTAAATTCTTTGTCCCATTACTTATCAAATACAGATACTCAGGACCAAGGTATCTGCTGAATAAGATATCAAAACGACTATAGGTGATAAAAATGTAACTATTACAGGTGTTTGGGGTACAGAATATTATTTCATCTGACGAGGATGAGGACATTCTTGGAAATTCCGACACGTGTGTTGTTCCGGGATATGGTTTAATTGAATGGACTGAAGGTAGGTCGTCTACGCTATTTCTTGATCATGTGCTTTGAATATATTATGCACAGATGTAGTAGCATTTAAAAAATGATGAAGTAAGATCAGATTTGTTTTTCATTTTATTTCTCATATACTGTGAAATTATTGTTTATAAAAAATCTCGCGGGTTTTTTTTCAAACAATATTTTCGTGAACATTTAAAGCTACTTTCAATAGAACTATCAAATTTCATTACAAAAACAAATGTTCTGCTTGTACGTGGTCAAATAATTTTGGTAGCAAGAGTTATTAAAATCGATGTACATGAGAAATACCTCGAAACTACTAACTGTCAATAGCCTAAACCATGTATTTAATACCAATTATAACAGGTAAAGAGGTTATCAGCTCAAACGCGACGTTTGATTTTATTCTGAAAATCTTGATGACACCGTTTTTACTTCAGAATCACCAGGACAACGTGACGTCTTTTAAGGTAGTTCTGCACGTTTGATTGACCGGAAGTAATGGCGTAACGTTATTCAAGGAAAGAGGTCAGTATGTCACATGGTCACTGAAAGTTAGTTTTAAGATCGGTATGCAAAATTGTATAAGTCATCAAAATTTCAAGGCTGTATCTTAAAAAACAAAAAGTAGGTCAGTAGGTCAAGGGCACAGTCCAGTGATGCCTAATTACTTGGGGTCATCAGGTAATTATAATAGCAGTCTAGGAAATATGATCAGATAATTTTTGAAGTATAGTATATTTTCCTACATAACTCAAATAACAAGTGACCCCTGGGGCGGGGCCTCTTTTCACCCCAGAGGCATAATTTGATCACTCGTGTTAGAGAACTACTAGGCAATGCTACATATAAAATATCATAGACTTAGGCAGTGACAATGCTACATACCAAACAAACAAAGGCCTAGGTCTTGTGGTTTCAGGCAAGAAGATTTTTTTCCTATATAAGTCTATGTAAAATTTAGGACCCCCTGGGTGGGGCCTTTTTTCGTCTCAGAGGCATAATTTGAAACACTTTGGTAGAGGACCACTAGGCAGTGCAACATACTAAATATCAAAAGCCCAGGCCCTGCAGTTTCAGAAAAGAAGATTTTAAAAGTTTTTTTCCTAATATATATAATGCTATGTAAAACTTGGGACCCTCAGGGTGGTGTGTCTTTTCATCTCTTGGGCATAATTTGAACAATCTTCATAGAGGACCATAAGATGATGTTACATGATAAACATCGAAGCTCTACGAATTGCGGTTTTGGACAAGATTTTTAAAGTTTTTCTTTTCGGTTGCCGTGGCAATTAGAGTTTTTGTGTGGAATTCAATTCTTTGAATAATTTTAAAGCCCATCCAATGGCCTCTGAAATTTCATCAAAATTGGCCTGGTGGTTTAGGAGGAGATGTTGTTTAAAGGAAAGTGTTGACGGACAGACGATGGGCAGACGACGGACGGACGGAATGACTCCGGAAAGTGAGCGATCACAATAGTTCACCCTGACAAGCAGACGGACCTATACATTATATTTTACGGTATTATAGACCATATATTCATTTACGACTGTGAGACGTTTCTTTAAAATACATGGTAGAAAACTTTCTGTAAGCAAAAATGTTATCAAAATTGTGATTTTCCCAAAGACTCCCGTTATAAAACTTGTGTTAGGTCCAAATGTCTCAAATTAGTCTAGCAAAAGCTCAGCGACCCTTCTTTTTCATTTATCGAATTTTCTAAATATACTCTGAAGATCTGAAAAATCAAACTCTAGATTGTGTAATAAAATTTGATCCGTACGTGCATAACTTAAACAGAAGAGAAGATGCGGACACAAATACTTTGTCTGTATTTTTGCGCGCTGTAAATCTTAAATGTAACTAGAAACCGGCTTGTCCAAATCCGAGATCGGTGCTTGTTAGATCACCTGAGCATGAAGTGCTCAGGGGTGAGCTTTTGTCCGGCGTCCGTCGTCGTCCCTACGTCGTCCGTCAACACCTCCTAGCCTAAACTACCAGTCCAATTTTGATGAAATTTCACAGGAATGTTCCTTGCATGATCCTCATTAAAATTAGTCAAAGAAATGAATTCCATACAGAAAAGAAAAACTTTAAAAATCTTGTTGTCCAAACCCACAGCAGCTAGGGTTTTGATATTTGGTATGTGGCATCATCTAATGCTCCTATACCAACTTTGTACAAATTATCCCCCTAGGGTCAAATACGCCCCCGCCCCGGAAAGGTCACATGGTTTACATAGATTTATATATGAAAAAAACGTTGAAAATCTTCTTGTCCAAAACCGCAGGGCCTATGGCTTTGATATTTGATATGTAGCATTATCTAGTGGTCCTCTACCAAGATTGTTCAAATTATTTCCCTAGGGTCAAATATGGCCCCGCACCGGGGGTCACATGGTTTATATAGATTTATATAGGAAAAGACTTTGAAAATCTTCTTGTCCAAAACCACATGTCCGAGGGCTTTGATATTTTGTATGTGATATCATCTAGTAGTCATCTACCAAGATTGTTCAATTTATCCCCCTAGGGTCAAATATGGCCCCTCCCTGGAGGTAACATGATTTACATAGACTTATATAACTAAGGGAAAAAATTGAAAATCTTCTTGTCCAAAGCCGCAAAGCGTAGAGTCTCAATATTTGGCAAGTGACATCATCTAATGTTCCTCTATCAAAATTGTTCAAATTATGCCCCTGGGGTGAAAAGAAGTTTTACATACATTTATCTAAGAAAAAAAACTTGACATTTGGTATGTTGCATTGCTTAGTGGTCTTCTACAAAGATTGTTCAAATAATGCTTCTGGGGTAAAAGGAGGCCCCACCCTAGGGGCCCAAAGTTTTACATAGAGTTACATTGGAAATGTTTTTAATCTTCTTAATTTAAAGTTCAAGGTCTAGGCTTTTGATATTGGGTATGTAGCATTGCCTAGTGGTTCTCTAACAAGATTGTTCAAATTATGCCCCTAGGGTGAAAAGAGGCCCTGCGCCGAGGGTCACTTAGTTTTTATATGAGTTATATAGGAAAAAATGCTTCAAACATTATCTGATCATATTTCCTAGACTATTTTATTATAATTACCTGATGATCCCAAGTAATTAGGGGTCACTTGACTGTGACCTACTGACCTACTTTCTTGCTTTTTAAGATACAACCTTGAAATTTGAAAGACATATTCAGTTTTGCACATCGATCTAAAACTGACTTTTAGTTATCATGAATGTGACCTACTTACCTACTTTCTTAATACATGTATTTTAGAATCATTTTCTCATTTGAAATAAGTAGCTCATATTACTCAGGTGAGCGATCCAGGGTCATCATGACCCTCTTGTTTTTTAGGGAGTAGACCAGCTGATGACGGAATTAACATTCAAAAAATATATGTTACGTCTAGATTCGCATGTGAATGATTTGCAATGAAATCGTAAAATTAAAGAAAAATATCCATTTTAGTCGAGACCAAACTGCCGCGGAAGCTGAAGAAATTCATCCCACAGATGCAAAAGCAAAGACACTGTGCTAAAGTTGCTGGAGAAGCTTATAAGAGGAAAAAATACCTGTGTGCAATTAATGACAATTTCACGGGTGTTTGTCTGGTAAAGAGATATTTTAAGTAATTATCAAATAAATGAGAGATACAACTCAACAAAGTTATAAATATTTACAAGAACATCTTCATAGTATACATGTATATCTAAGAATTAAATGAGCCACGCCATGAGAAAACCAACATAGTGGGTTTGCGACCAGCATGGATCAAGACCACGCAGTGTGGTCAGGATCCATGCTGTTCGCTAACAGTTTCTCAATTGTATTAGGCTTTGACAGCGAACAGCATGGATCCTGACCAGACTGCGCGGATGCGCAGGCTGGTCTGGATCCATGCTGGTCGCAAACCCACTGTGTTGGTTTTCTCATGACGCGGCTCAAATAATGTTTATTGTGCCTTGGTACAGGTATAACCACATTCGCACTTCTTGCAAATCCATGAATAGCGCTACATTCTTACGGTAGCTTGCTACCAAAGATAAGTGGTTTGTTTTCACTAGGCATTAGAAAATCAAAATTAATGTCAGGATATCGATCTTTTCAACAGTTAACTAGAACAGTCAACAGTCCACGCCCAATTCTAATTCGCCTTCAGATAAAAAAAACACTTCCTGATTTTATTTGAAATATCTTTAAGTCCAGTGAAAAATCATACAAAAAAATGAAATTTTTGCGTCAAATTTTGTAAACAGTAAACACTTTCAAGCATAAAACTGCTTTTTTGTCATTCTTCGAGGTTTGTTTTAACAGGAAATTGAACGTGTTTTCGAGCTCGTAAACGCTCTGTCAATACACATTTGAGCCGCGCCATGAGAAAACCAACATAGTGGGTATGCGACCAGCAAGGATCCAGACCAGCCTGCGCATCCGCGCAGTCTGGTCAGGATCCATGCTGTTCGCTAACGGTTTCTCTAATTGTAATAGGCTTTGAAAGCGAACAGCATGGATCCTGACCAGACTGCGCGGATGCGCAGGCTGGTCTGGATCCTTGCTGGTCGCATACCCACTATGTTGGTTTTCCCATGGCACGGCTCATTTTACATATGCAGCCTTAATGTATAACGGCCCTATAATGGAAATCAGGACAACGTGATCAAAGAACGCTGACTTTCCCGCTCATTTCTTGGACACATGTTGATGGGCAATATATTCAACTTTCAGCTTTTTACTAGTTTTATTTATTTTTTTCCTAGAATAGCCGTGTCGGTCTCGGACACCAACTCTGCAGATGTCTTAACACGAAAATATATGCATTTAATATCCTTACTAACATTTAACTAGATTTATCTATAACTTTAAGAATCATATTCTACGAGGCGGGCATAATTCAAAGTGACATATATGTTTGTGGTCACATATTTATATTTTTCGACCATTTTTTCCATTTTACAAAGAAGTACCCGATTATCAAAACTTTAAGGCAATTTTTATATTTTTAACATTTTTTATTATTCAGTTTGATGCTGGTGCCCCGCTGCTGTGTAAGAAGGACGGCAAGATGAAGTTGTATGGCCTAACAATAGGAGCGACACTGTACTGCTCAGATGGGTTAAGTTTCTTCTCCAGAACCTCTAGTTTTTATCCCTGGATAAAACGCAATGCTAACATTCTTCAAAATGAGCCGCTATAAACATTTATTGTATGGTCGCTATAATCATTGTATAAGTTTTCCATTTTGAAACGCATAGGCAAAATTATAACAAACACAAGGAAAATATTATCAAAATCATCCAAAATTCCAAATGTTTTTAAGTTGGTTATAACTTTTTACAAATGGAGGCTTTAGATTGTATGAATTATGTAAATAAATATCAACATAATTTTAGCTTACAAAAATACAGCTACTACATGTGTAACATTGAATTTTAAAAATATTCTGCAAATATTTACACCCGTTTATAATAAGTTTACAAGGTTGCTTTTTCTAGTTTGTGACTTCGCACACGATTACTAGTTTGCATCACTTGTCTGTAGAAGATAGAATATTGAATCACCTAGTAAAGACCATTATGAAAATAAAATATAATGTAAATCTAATACGCCTCTTTGTGGTTTTCTTTAAAGCATTGAATCAATGGATGATATAAAAGGCAGCCCTGGATACCGCCAATGTATGCGTAAATCCTCTAAGTAATAACAGTTACGGGCCTCCATGGCCTGGTGATTAAGGTCGCTGAATTTAAATCTCTTGCCTTTAACCAATGTGGTTTGAGCCTCACTCGGGGAGTTGAATTTTTTTATGTAAGAAAGTCATCCAGCTGGCTTACGTAAGGTCAGTTGTTCTACCCAGGTGTCCGCCGGTGAAGAAATAATGCACAGAGTCTTTCTCTACCATCAAGGTAAAATCGCCATATATCCTAAATATTGGGCCGGTACAACATTAAATCCAACAAAAACATAACACAACTAGAAAATGCTTTTGTAAAAAAGCGCATGTCTCCCCCAATGCAAAGTCCTGTAGACAAGAAGTCAATAGGGGTCAGGAGCGAAAGTCAGAGACACTGATGGTTGGCTGCAATAGGGATCATCTACTTGGCATGTCCAGTCATCCCGCTAAATTTCAACACTCTTGGCCTAGTGGTTCTCAAGTCACTGTTCAGGCTCCTGTGACCTTGACCTTTGATCAAGTGACCTCAAGATAAATAGGGGTCATCTACTCTGCATGTCCAATCATCCTATTAAGTTTTCAACATTCTGGGTCAAGTGGTTCTTAAGTTATTTCCAAAAAGTGATTTTACATGAACAGGACACTGTGACCTTGACCTTTAATAGACTGACCCCAAAATCAATAGGGATCATCTACTCTGCATGACCAATCATCCTATGAAGTTTCATCATTCTGCTGGGTCAAGTGGTTCTCAAGTTACTGACCGGAAATGGTTTTCAATGTTCGGGCCCCTGTGACCTTGACCTTTAATAGAGTGACTCCAAAATCGTTAGGAGCCATCTACTCTGCATGACCAATCATCCTATTATGTTTCAACATTCTGGGTCAAGTGGTTCTCAAGTTACTGACAGGAAATGGTTTTCAATGTTCAGGCCCCTGTGACCTTGACCTTTAAGGAGTGACCCCAAAATCAATAGGGGTCATCTACTTTGCATGTAGAATCATCTTATGAAGTTTCAACATTCTGCTGGGTCAAGTGGTTCTCTAGTTATTGATCGGAAATGGTTTTCAATGTTCAGGCCCCTGTGACCTTGACCTTTGACGGAGTAACCCAAAAATCGATAGAGGTCATCTACTCTTCATAATCAATCATCTTGAAGTTTCAACATTCTGGGTCAAGTGGTTCTCTAGTTATTGATGGAAAATGGTTTTCAATGTTCAGGCCCCAGTGACCTTGACCTTTAACGGAGTGACTCCAAAATCAATAGAAGTCACCTACTCTTCATGACCAATCATCCTATGAAGTTTCAATATTCTGGGTCAAGTGGTTCTCTAGTTATTGATCAAAAATGGTTTTCAATGTTCAGGCCCCTGTGACCTTGACCTTTGACGGAGTGACCCCAAGGTCAATAGGGGTCATCTACTCTTCATGATCAATCAACCTATGAAGTTTCAACATTCTGGGTCAAGTGATTCTCTAGTTATAGATCGGAAATGGTTTTCAATGTTCAGGCCCCTGTGACCTTGACCTTTGACGGAGTGACCCCAAAAACAATAGGGGTCGTCTACTCCAGCAGCCCTACAACCCTATGAAGTTTGAAGGTTCTGGATCAAATGGTTCTCCAGTTATTGCTCGGAAATGAAGTGTGACGTACGGACGGACGGATGGACGGACGGGCGGACGGAAGTTCTAACGAAACGGTATTTATGTGACACCCCCATTGTTCTCTCTATTGTTCTAACAGTCACATAAAAAGAAAAAGGTCACATAAACAGAACGGAATGAATGACATCAAAGAGAAAGTACCGTTATGCAGTCACTTAACCATCATTTCGCGGGCACGGACGGACGGACGGGCAGGGCAAAAACAATATGTCTCCCCCAGAGGGGGCGGGGGGGGAGACATAATAATTACAGAGATACCACTCTGCTCGATCCTCGGATGGTCTTCAAAACGAGTACCGATGCAGCGACTCGGTGAAATCACTCAAAGTAAATCCATGGTGTGACTCGAGAGGAAATTAATTTTGAGGAATACACAGCTGCATTAGGTTTTACTGTTTTTGAGACATTTGACTAACAGACTGTAAGATGATATAGTTACATATAAAGTTTTTTTTAAGGTTTAAAGTAAGTCAGAGGCAATACTTCATATAACTCGGCGTAGATAAGTGATAAATATGTTAATTATACTTGTAAATAAAACAATATTTTCTGACATAATTTTACCCTTTTTTGCTCAATTTCTAAATACGCCGATCAAAGTATGTAAAACATTTTTTCGATCATAATATCCGTATTTTATTAATTTATTTGGCGTTGTTTCTCTTTAGTTCTTTTACATTTTCCAAAAGCAAGTACATAAAATTTATTTTACAATGTACATAACTTATATTTTGATATTGACAATTATGTGAAAACTTATTGCAGTTATGAAAACATTATTTGCTAGCGTACTATTTTGGAAAACTACATGAGCCGCGCCATGAGAAAACCAACATAGTAGCATTGTGACCAGCATGGATCAAGACCAGCCTGCGCATCCGCGCAGTCTGGTCAGAATCCATGCTGTTCACTAACCGTTTCTCTAATTGCAATAGGCTTTGAAAGCGAACAGCATGGATCCTAACCAGACTGCGCGGATGCGCAGGCTGGTCTGGATCCATGTTGGTCGAAAAGCCACTATGTTGGTTATCCCATGGCACGGCTCACAGGTATATTGCACGTTTAAGGCTGATTGTTTGCAACATTTGCCTAGTCTGAAAATAAATTAAGTTGGTTTTTTTTTTTCTTTTTCATTCTTTATAATTTTACATACAATTCATTCCAAAACAACAATGGTACGGTGCGTATTTAAGGAAATTTGAACTTCATACTTCGGAAATATTTAACAGAAAAAAAGGATTCATTTTACCCAGCAACTTTGGTACTAACTTGAAAGCATACACTGTAGCTTTAAGTCATCACAAACACTTCTCTTTACAATCATGCATCAAAACAAGCTGTATCTGGCATGAAAATTGCATTTGCTAGGCGAGAAAAATGGCACCATATACTAATATGGACTAAATTAATTTTACATAGTACCTCATAAAGACTACAACGATAGAGCCAAATCTTGACTCAAGTCGATCATATCGGTGCAGAATACAGCAGCATAAAAAATAAAACATGTTCCAATTTCGTAATGAGGTCTTCTTTGGACATATTACGTTGGCATCTGGGAATTTGCAAAATACAACATTAACTGAGCAACCAAACATGTTCAATTTTTCGTAATGGAGCCTTCTTTGGGCGTATGCCAACGGCATATTGAAAAAATCGTCGGTAATTTCATAAGTCCTTTTTACTGGATAAACATACCAACAATAAATCGACACGGTTGAATTCATTCTCAAGCCGCCATAAGATTCGAGCCGATTTCCTGTCACATGAAAAATCACCAAGATTACAATTTTAAACATTTTTGAACGTTTCCCGGCACATAATGCATTAGTTCCTTTAAGGAATTCCGTAATCCAGCTGGATGGCTTCCTCACATGAAGAATTCTACGCCCCAAGCGTTTGAACCCACAGCTATGGAACTTAAATGTATCTAAACTGAAATTGATTGAATTAGGGACGATCCATATCTGCATTACCATAATTCCATTTTTAATCATCTGCTTAAAACAAGTACAAAGTTTAACACAATATATGATCTCTGGTTAGAGCTACAAACGTGCATGCTGGGACATCTGGCCAATACTAAGTTGAAAGATTGTGAAATGCTTTAGTAATTTAACAAAGACTTAAGACACGTTTGGCTATGGTCAACACTTTAACTGTAGCTACCATTTATATTTGCAATATTTCCTTATTTACCCCATTACCCATATCAATTTCAAGTTCAATATATTTTATTAGGCAAAACATATAACATATCATTGCCGCACATGGAATAATAAATGGTAATATGACGGTTACAAAACAAAGTTTAGAACGCAAATATATGAGAAAAATGTGAAATTCAAAACAGGGTATAAGTATCTAAAGCTACTCAAAGCTTTGCGATGATTTACATTACTTACACAACATAAATATTTTTCTACACCAAAATCATCTTTAAAAATGCAATAAATTGTTGGTTTTTTTTAATGAATTATCTATTTTAGTAAGATATTTTTCACCCTTACACTGAATCAAGCAAGTATCAACTATTCATTGTACCCATTTAGAAACACGCAATACAAACTCGTTGCTGGCAAACAAGTGCATGCCACAAATATTTATCAGTGCCGACTCAACTTCCTTGTTTGTACAATCCTTTATAGAACTGATTTTTTACATTTTGCTACTGTTTATTTTACTGATAAGAGATCAACTGGGTGTGCAGCAAATTCAATTTTGCGGTTAATGAGAAAAACGTGTGTTCAATTTGTCACTGCTTTAAAAGTAAAGCTGGTACGAATATCATTCTACGACACCACATAGTGGTAGGCTGACATTGGTAAAAAATGAAATCTGGCCGGATGATGGTGAAAATGGGCTACTTTGATTAGAATTTGATAGAAAATGACAAAGATTGCAATTTTTTTGAAAATGGGGATAAAACCCCAAAATATCACAGTTTCACTGTTTTGAGTGTATTTGTTTCAAAAACTGCATATTCATAGGGTACTGACTGCTATTGTCTGGCCATCAGAGGTAAAAGTGAACATATTTAACAGTTTAAATGTATAATTTGCATGCAGATGAGAGTAGAAAATGTCAAAACAGGGCAAAACAAGGCTGCATTAAATTTTAGGGTAACTGCTTCAAAATTATGTCGCAACAGCTATTTTTGACAAAATCTGACGCTTTGTCTTATGGTACTGAAAATGCCGTAAAAACTTGGAAAATGTTGATATCAAGCTAAAACCTTGTATTTTTTCATGCATTTGGGTTTCTTGTACATTTCAAATGAAACTGGCACAGTGTCAAAGAAAAACGTTTTTCTTATAGGCATACAGACACTAAATAGAAAAATGGCGCGAAAAAAAATGGTAGTCGCATAATGGCGGATACAAATAGTCCTCAGTGTTTTTGCTCAGTAGATCTATTTTCCTTATTTTCTTTGCATTTTTTTGTGTGCTAAAATCACATGACAGATCTATGCTTGACATGTAGGTAGCATTTTCATAATGAAATAACAACATGACAAAATTTTTCATGGAAACTTAGATCATACACCACCAGTATAATTTGGTGTCTCATTTTTAGCTGATTTTGCAGTTCGTGTGTTTGACTGAAATTATTTTTTTTGCATCTTTCATTTCCAATGACCGCAACCCACATCAGGACCCATTTTAAATGTCTGTAACTTACATTTTCTTGAAGAATATTGTCAGTGCTAACTAAAAATCAAAAGAAAAGTGGGGGTCATGTTTGATGCAAGAAAAATAATTTCTAAATCTAATTTGATTATCTTTGGCTTTTTCTCATCATAGCATAAGGTAACATTTTTTTAAATATAACAAAATCATTTTGGAAATTTAAAATGTGTATCCTTTAGATTGTACATTGAACTCTATTCAGCAAGCTTCAACGTCAAAATCGCCTCTGAAAAAGTACTATTGTCAATGTGTCTTTAACAATCAAATCAATCTAACCTTTACATACACTGATTCAATAATTTGCTTGTCTTCTGCTCATATGATTACTGACAAAATAATGATAACAACTTTTTATTCGTATCAAGTCTCATTACCAATTATTATCAAACAGTTTGGTTTTCTGTTCTTTTCCTTTTTCTTTGGCAATTTTGCCGTGAATTTTCGATTCAAGTTCCAATCAATTATTTTAATCGTCCGCTACTGTTTCTTACGCGGCTATAGCCTTAATGGGACGCCATACAAATCTCATCCAAAATGGGATTCATTAATGGCTTAACTGTATTTCACAAGTAAAACTCAAGCTTAACCTGTGTCAAATAATTATTGGAGTACATTTATCAAAAGATGATTTATTGAAATATAAGATAAATACTTTCTAATAGTTGTGTGTTTGTTTTTTTATACAGCTAAAAGTAGTTGTGCAATATCTCCTACGAACTAAATCTCAATGCAGCGATAAAGTTACCGTGTTTGAAGCTACTATGGTTACATCAAAACTCTAAATTGGGCGTTTTCCCCAATGTCATCTTTATAAGATGACGCGTACTGATATTTAAATGTTCAATATTATTTCACAAGGAGTGTCATGATTTTATTATTTGATACTGATTATCGACTGTCAAGTGTCAAATGTGATCTTGATCCAAAACACATAAAAATTTTGTTCAAAAGTTGTCATCATATAAAATATATTTCACGTGTTTTAGTAAAAACGCATAGTAAGCGGATATATTGTCATGTGACATTTTCGTTTAACATGAATCTACATAACTTATTATCTGGTGTGCTTTAATCTTGCACACATGAGGAGGATTATGACAACTTTCAATTTTTTAATAACAGAAGAAGTCCCCAAAGTACTCATGACGTTATTCACAGCACGGGCCTGCAACTTGATATAGCCATTGACCTTCCGTATGTAAGCTGGATGACTGCCTCGCCTTAAGGGGTATCAAACTCACAGCAGTTAGGGGCAAGTTACTCGAAGTCAGACCTTGATATTAATATATTCTGGTTGCTTTGAAACCATGGAGTCCATTCAACATATTTGTATAATAGAGTTACGCTTAAACTGGTGCTAATGGCACGAAAGGTGATGCACAATTGAATACCTCTGATGAACAGACAAAGTCAAATGGAATCTGCAATTACTGTGTTTTGGCGCGTTTTATGATTCCAAAGTAACTCGGACAATGATGTCTCCTACACTGTAATACTAGTTTTGTAAATTCAATGTGAATTAGATGACCTCATGACAGTCTGTTAGAGGAAAATGATGTGATATGTTATGGTGCAGCTGTTTTTCTGTTGAATATGTGAATATATGAAGATTATTTTAAGGTACACCCAATGTTTGAAAATACTTGTCAACCACCTGTAGCGCTGCAGTGGAAAGTATAGTAACATGTTATGTTATCTTTCAGAATATCTACAAAAATGACACTGCGGGTCTATTTCAATGCTAGTTTCACGTGTAAAACATGTTTTTATCGTAAAAATGTTATGAGATCCTGCTATAGATCAATATAATTACACCTTTACTAAAATATCCAATGGCTATTTTTCACTAAAATGTTTTATAGGTAGATATTTACATCAAATGTAGAAAATCTTCATCAAACATATTTATCTTTACTAAATATATAAATTAATTGTGTATGTAGAGCTATATTCATAATTAAATGTCATGCAGTAACAGTCGATTGCTTAAAAAAATCCAGTTTTTAGTGGTAGTACACAATTATACTGTGTTCAGCTATATTCTGTATACATGAAAACAGTATGTGCTATTTTCAACCTAATGCATATTAGTGTCAATACATAAACTTGTTAATTTTGTGTTTATATAAACTATACGTAGTATTTTTTTCATGTTTTTAAAATATGACATATGGGTTTCGTATATCTTAACCTTGTTTATGATATACTGTAACATCTTAGTATATTGTAATATCTTCACTATAAAACACTGAGTGGTACAGTACTTATCTGTAAAAATGAACTAATTAAAAAGGGTAAATTAACCCTTATGGTGCTGGACACGATTGATTCTGCCTTTGCGACCAGTGCAGATCATGATCAGCCTGCACATCCGTGCAGTTTGATCATGACCTGCATTGTTCGCCATTCAGTCAGTATCTTTTTGGTATTCACCCCTTTTAACACTTAATAGTACTGTCCAAATTGAAAGATGGACAAGTTCATTATAGAAATTTAGCAGGGTAGCAGGGTAAGGGTATCAAAACGACTTATCCTAATTATCTTTACTGTGAAACAAATTATCATATAATTTATATAGCCGTTCCCATTTTTACTCGGGGGAAGCAATCTAATGGATATTTATGCTTGTATGTACCTGTTTTTATACCCATCTAATGCAAGACTTCTTATTCTTTGCAATCACATGTGTACAAATCATTTCAAAACTTCATTTATTGAGACAAACGAAACTTTCATAAAATATACGTTTGTAAAATAACTTCTGGTTATTTGAAGGACATACATATTAATATCTAGGCTTTATTTCATATTTTCCCGCCTTCGAAAAAATTAAGGACCTATCTTCTACTTATGATAAACATCAAATGATGTTTGCTTGAAAAGGACTACATCTCGGTGATATAAAACTTGCTGTACATTAACGGAAACTGTTTTTGTGCACTACACGTATTTAAAGTAAAGAATGAAATACTCTGTTAATATATAGAACATTTTGTTGCATCTGTTCTTCCTTATTTTATGATTTTATCAATTTTAAAGGCATATGCTTTACAATTTTTCTAACTTACAAAATCGTACATTTTTTATCATATCTCGATACAGGCTCATTTACAGTAAAATCTAAAATAAACCTTTTGACTGAAAAACATTTTAACATTTAAAATATGATTTAGGTGTTTACACATTGAACCTTGTTTACATCCACTTTATGACACGTATGAACCTTTTTTTATTTTCAGTCTACAATCTTGCTAGGTTGGTTAACCTCCCAAAATGCGATGGGTTATAAAATTACAAAAACATGATCCTTTATCTATTGTACCTTATATTATTTGCTTAACAGTAATTTAAAATGATAATCATCTACTTTTTAGTAATTAGTTAGATTTCTGTTGGGTATTTCGACGAAAAATTAGCTTATCTATGACTGGCTTTAAAAAGGGTGCAGACGAATGAATGGGCCTAAAAGTTATTAATTTACGACATATCAATAAAACTAATACGAGCTTCACGTATAATTTGACTTCCGCATACTAGTATCTGATATGTACGGACAGGAAGAAACGAAACGCAGTTTGCAATATTTCGAAATATATTTCATGAGGTTGTCTCCATGATTTTGATTAAGCCAAGATTTTTCGAAACTTTATAAAATACTTCGAAAAGTTCGGCAAATGAAAAAGATAGGGCCGTACATTTAATTTTTTGATAGACTGAATTGAAATTTGTCGAACTCGCGCAAGTTTTCATAACGGGAATCTACCTAAATGTCTCAATTTTAATGACATTTTCGCAAATAAATCCTTTTTTCGCAATGTACATTTTGAAGAAACTTTCCTCAATTGTAAATTATCATATTGCTTATTATATGGTCGAATAAAATGTAGATCTATAAGTTCGCATACTTATTTTTTTTTAGATATTTGTCCATAATTTAATTGTTCCGGTAGGTTTCAAGCGGATTTGAGGGCACTATCTAGATTTATTTTCTGTGATATTTTTGTTATCTTTTTATATCTTTACAAAGAAGGTAAAGTTGCCGTTTTTATAAATGTACGAACGGGATGACATTTATACGCAGGACAAGTTTCTTTTCGGATATAGGCTTTATTCTGTGTAATACTGTAAGATTATTTCACCGGTTGTAGGTGCAGATGGGAATTTTCGGCTCAGCCGAGTTACCGCGTAAACAGTTACCCGAGAGCCAGATATTCCCTTCTGCACCTACAATCAGTGACAGAATCTTTTTCTTGCATACCATATTCAAGAAATAATAATAATAATAAAATCAATCGAACGTCTTTCTTGTTAGTACTATTTCTTATATAGTAGCACATTTAAACAAAGCGCGGGAAACCAACGTCCGTTAACAGGAAAGACGTCATAACGTTTCAAAGACAAATAACAAAGTTTAGTTCCTTGCTGTTTTATCAGTTGCAGCGTAACGTTATGATTTTTTGATAAAATAACGTGTTTTGAATCAAAAAATATACTATCAGGAACAAAGAGGAACTGTCGAGGTACTGGATTTTTATTCCGTTTTTTTTTTAAATAAAATATAAATTACTACATAAATCTTCTACATATATGTAGTTTGTAACACGTCATTTACAGCACGAAAGTCATCTTACACCGATGGAGTTTTCCAGCACCGGTAAAAAATACGGCAAATCCCCGTCTGGTATGCAAGAATGATAATTCTAATATGGCTAACAATGCTTTAATCATCACAACGATGTTATGTTGACGTCACGTAAACGTGATATTTAGCGCAATGTACGCATCAAGAAATAGCGCTTTCAAATTTCATGAAATATTTTACTAAATAACATGTTTTAAACGAAATGTCACATTGCACAAATAATTTGATTAATTTATACACATACTGAATTAGTTATTCTCTTTGCTGAATAAGTCGCAATGATTTTCGCTCGAACTGAATTCTGCCGCAAGACGTATTACCGTTTCCGGTCCTGACGTGTTTTAACAAATACCTACTATTGGCGCCGTGCTTGCGCGAAGAAACAGTTCCATCATATCTGATATAAATTTTACAATAAAGAACGTATAAAATCGAAATAGGAACGTTCTGTGATAAATATATCATAGCGTAACGTCATAGAATAGAAATAATTTATAGCAAAACAGTGCTTTATCACTATTTACACACTCGGGCGGTTATACGTCGTCCGAAATAATTTCACGAGGGCTGCGCCCTCGTGAAATTATTACGCCCGACGTATAACCGCCCATCGTGTATAAATGGTGATAAAGCACTGTTTTGCTATAAATTATTTTTTAAATGACGTTACGCTATGACATATTTATCACCTTAAGCCATAAGGTTAAAAGCGCTCGTTATGCATGAAAATTATATGCGTATATGGATTTAAGATCAAAATAGTCTTAATCGTTGTCTTTTTTGACATACGCATTGTGATAATTATTTGAATTAGTTAAAAAAGCATTTGACAATAGTTTCATGTATAAACACGGTATGCTACGTAACACCAGTTGCTAATTAAGCTAATACATTTTGTATGCCGTTTCTTTATTCAATAAATGTTGACAAGACAAAATTTAATACATAAATGTATGTATAGTGATTTTGTACCGTACAACCTTCTCAGTTTAAATGTTTGTATCAAAGATTTATTTGTCTCGCCATTATATTGTTTGTAAATTCTCATGAGCCTTTTGGCCTAATGGTATATTTGAAATTAACTTATCAAATTTATCAAAATTATATTGCTGCTGGTTTACAATTAGCAAAAGTATAGTTCAATTCATTTCAAAATATTTACATTCACCCTATTCTTTTCCATTGGAAATAATGACGTTCATTTCGTATGAACAGCAAAAGGAGAGGCGCGAAAGTTACGTCATCGCTGCTTAGTGATAACCGTGCGCGTATAGTCAGGGAGAACGTTCCTTAGATGAAGTCGCAGTTGTTCCGTCTGGTGCACAGAATGGCCGGGAAGCTGATTTTAATGTTAAATGCCACAAAATATGTGCAAGTAATAATATTATCTTGTTTACAAATGGAAAGGAAATATAATGTAAATATAAGAAATGAAACTATTTTTTTCGGTGTTCATGCGAAATGAACGACAGAATAGGATCGGCAAAATAAACATGAATCGCTAACGCGATTATATACATGTATCGCATATAATTTTCATGCATAACGAGCGCTTTTAATCTTATGGCTTAAGGTGTTAAAGGAACAATTTCAGATTTCTGACTTGAGGTTTTCAAAGCTAGTCGGAAACTGTTGGAAACTGTCTCTATTCTCTCGTACCTGATAACGTTGGCAATACGACTACATACAACCTACGAAACGCCAACAACACAAGGGACATACCATGTCACACACAACTCTATGCAAACTCATTCCTGTCATCAGTTGTACATGCCTGGATTCAGCTTCCTCTTGATCTACGCAACTTACTACACTCAATTCTTTCAAAAGCAAGCTCAATGCCAACAAACCCAAGGTCCCTTCTCATTACTACATTGGCAACCGCAAACACCAAATTCTATACACTCGTCTCAGAACTCATTGCAGCACCTTAAACGAACAGCTATTTTCACAACACATAACCACCAGTCCTCTTTGTGAATGCGGTCAAACCGAAAGTACTCACCATTACTTCTTTGAGTGTCATTCTTACCACCAACAACGCATTGAACTCTTCAATCACATTCAAAACCTCACCACACCTTCTCTGTCTACACATCTATTTAGAGACTATCGGATGATTCAAACAGTGAAATCTTTGCACATGTTCATAATTATATTAGAACAACCAAGCGTTTCGATACAAAACATTCCTCCTTATATACACTATAATACAATAAACTATTACTTATTGGATACTATGAATCAATCTTGCTCACATTTTTCATGCTGATAATTTTAGAACCAACCGCACTTCCCGTTCGTGTATTTGACCATATCTCTATCTTTCTTTATCTCTATCTCTACCACACTCTCCTTTCTACCCTTTTTTTCTTCCCTCAAACATCTCTTAGTTACAAGTGTAGATTGACAACCATACCAATGTAAGGATTATTTATTGTTTCTAACTACGTTAATTATATGCATTTACTACATTACCGTTTTAAAAACAAACTAAATGAGATAAAAAAAAATAGTGTCTAGCTTTGGTAATTGTATTGATATGTATGTTTCATTTGCATGTTTTCCATAGTTTATTAATACTTTAAGTTACCAGCTATCCCTGCTATCTATAAGAAAGAGTTTCTTAATAAAGTTTGCTTTCTACTCAATCCTTGATTCGTGTAAATGTATGTGTACTGTATGTTTACTGTATATTTGCTGAAAATAAATGAGCCGCGCCATGAGAAAACCAACATAGTGGGTTTGCGACCAGCATGGATCCAGACCAGCCTGCGCATCCGCGCAGTCTGGTCAGGATCCATGCTGTTCGCTTTTAAAGCCTATTGGAATTGGAGAAACTGTTAGCGAACAGCATGGATCCTGACCAGACTGCGCGGATGCGCAGGCTGGTCTGGATCCATGCTGGTCGCATACCCACTATGTTGGTTTTCCCATGGCACGGCTCAAATATTGTTTAAACCAACTGTTTGATTGACTTCGAATTAGTTTTACAGAATTTTTTCTAGGTGATCCTCTAACAAGTGTTCGAATGAAAAATAGCATAGCCACAGGAGGCAGGGTTTCTTTTTCATATGCATTTTTTGTAGCTGTTCAGCTGATACATTAAACTCAGTTGAGCCTGTTTTGAAATATTTTTGCACAAATGTTCATTGAATAAGCATCTACCAAGAGTGTTCAAATTATTCAGATTCATTAAAAATGACCGTAAGAAAAACTAATGGGCCAATTTTAAAAAATAATTTCAAACTGACACAAAATTGCCTTCGGTAGTCCTCTACCATATTTTTTTACGATTTGTCGAGAATCTCAAGATTTGCCTGCAGAGATTCTGGCTCGTTATCGCAGTTTTGTGAGATCCAACCAAACGTTTAACTGTCGGTCTACTTAAGTGTTATAGACAAAAGTAAAGACAGACACGCCTTATCAAAACTACGTTTGTCGTCGCATAGACTAAATATTGAACTGGGAAGGCACCGAAATAAACCTCCTAACAACGTAAATGTGAACTTTGTCAAAAGAACGATCTAGAAGACGAGTTCCACTTTGTCTTAAAAAGGCTTGAGAAAACAAGCAAATTCGATGAATTGGTATCCCCCGCCGAAAGGGTTTGTGGTGAGGAATGGGAACAAAATATATCCGGTAAAAAGTTAAGGATGTTACTCAGTTCAGTTTTTATTAAGCAAATCGGCAAGTTATTTGCCTTTGGCCAATAACATAAACAAGACAAATATGACAAAGACATAGCATCATACAAGATATTTCAACAGATACATACTGGTAGATAGCAACTTGATCAACTTAATTTAAAAAAAAAAAGATATTTTCTTAACTAAGAAGCAGTAAACCCGGCAAGGCTTTCCTTATGCAGCTTGAAAGCTTCGTTTACATATTTCGCTACATTTAATATGGTTTTCTTGTTTCGGAATGACATAACAGAAATAAACATATGAACATTCGGCCATGTAGTATTTCTTAAATACTTGAGTCTTTCTGACAAGTATAATGGACAACACAAAAGAAAATGTTATCCAGATTCAATAATATTACATGAACAAACTTTACAAATACGTGCCTCTCTTATAGTTCCAGAAAATCTACCAAATTCTATATCTACTTCATGCGAGCTCAGTCTAAAACACGTTAATTGTTTTCTTAATGCATTATTAGTTACTATGTCTAGATAATTTTCATAGCAAAAGTTCGATTTAAATTTTATAAAATGTTCTAGCTTAGGCATGGTCTGGATAGTAGCATGCCAGTTTTGGATATACTGGTCCCTCAAGCGTTGTTTAATGATAGGAAAATAGTTCATATCTACGTTAAAATCAGTCCAAATGTAACTTAATCAAAGTCTCTCTTACAGTAGTTTCACTCTCAGCAATTGTTATCATTACTATTACATTGTTCGATAGTGCATGTATACATTGGCGAGTCATTACATTTCATTATATTAAGCCAGTGTTTCAAATTACCGGCAATGGGTATCTGCCGAATTCTCCAAACACGGCCACTTTCGGCGTCTGCTGACGAACACCTAGTATATATTTGCAAAATTTAATGTGAAGTCTATGTGTGTGTCTATTTCTTTAAAATATTACATACCCCAAGCAACAGCACTATACAATAGAATTGGGACCACCATTTTATCAAACAATGACAATTTTATCCATAAATCTAAGCTTACCCGACTGAATATTGAAATCAAACAATTATAAGCTTTTAATGCTTGATTAGATAATGTTCTTACGGCATTTTTCATATTACCTGTGTAAGTGAAATTCACACTTAAATAGCGAAATTGGTCTACAAGATCTAGTTTTTCTCCATTAATGTACCATTCAAAGTAATTGATATCTTTCCTTTTCTTAAAAATACAAATTTTAGTCTTTTCAACATATACCTGTAGGCCCCATTTTATGGAGTACATAATATATATTATATATATATAGTTTTGCTTGTAAGCTTTCTGGACTGGTCGTAAACAAAGCTATATCATCAGCAAACAGCAACAGATACATAGAAAGCTGACCTTGAACCGTCTCACATACTATAGTAGATTGTTGAAGTCAATACTTTCATTTATGTCATTTACAAATAGGATAAAGAACAAAGGGGAGAGTGGTTCCCCTTGTTTTAAATCGAATGTGACGCCAAAACAAATCTGACATATTCATATCTGTGGATAACTTAACACAAGATTTTACAGTTTGCATAAATACACTTAAGCATATTAATTATTTTATAGCTGATGCCTATCTTTAACAATTTTGACCACAATGCTTCACGTCTAACAGTGTCAAAGGCTTTCTCGTAATCAATAAAGGCACAATATAGTTTGGACTTATTTTTAAGTATTTTTGAATAATAGTATGTAACAAAAATATGCAATCTGCTGTACTATGATTGTCCCTAAAAGCAACCAAACTGTGAATCATTAAAAATATGCTCTGATTAATACCACTTATTCAGTCTATTTCTAAGGGCAAGTGAAAGTATTTTACCCATTACATTTACAAGTGTTATTCCACGATAATTAGAAGGATTTTCAATATTCCCCTTCTTGTGTATTGGAACAAATACTCCTTTACACCATGATTCGTGGTAAATGCCTGCATCAAATATTTTATCAAAACCAATAACAAGATATGTAGAGATAAACTGATTTGTGTCTATGAAAAAATCAGCAACAATATTACAAAAATCACTACTCTTGTTTCTTTTGAGGGAACACATTGTTTTTGAGATTTCTTCAACTGCAAACGGGCAGTCTAATTCATCAATAACTATTGGTCCATGGCGAAAGGTGTCATAATCAATTGTAAACTCACGCTGGGAAGAATTTGATTATTTTTTTAAATGCTCCGCGAAATCATGTAAACTTATATTAGGCGTACCAAACTGGTCATTATTCTTGAACTTATTTATATATTTCCAGAATGTTTCAGGGTACATCTTACTTAAAGTAGTTAGATTTGACTTTTCTTTGAAACTGAATTTGCGTCTTGCTCTCCTTTGAATAGAATCATAAATACTTCTTCTTGTCAAAGATTTTGCTCGATTTTCGTCCATAGAGTTAGAATGGTAGGTTCGTTTATCTTTATAAAATGCCGATTTGGCACTTTTACATTGTTCATCAAACCAAAGAGACTTTTTTTTTACTTTAGGTCTTCTGGGGCCTCTTTTTATAGATTTACCATTTGCTTTAAAGGAGATACCATAGACAATCTTTGAAAAAGAGTTTACATACGTATCTATATCAATAATATTGTTTTCCAACTCCTGAAATAAACTGTCAAAAATCTGTCTATTTTCATAGAGAATATTGTCAAGGTAATCCTGGTTAATACAACCCCATATAATCTTGTCATACGTCAATATATCTGTTTCGTAAAATATCAAGCTTTCACAATTTAAAGAAAATTCAATAGGACAATGATCTAAAAAGTCCGTAAGATATATTCATGTTCGAAATGCACGGGAAATTACAGTAAATAATTTTTTATCAGATAATCCACTACGCTAGCAGCATATATATTTCTAATAACATTATGACAGGTGTATTTGCCGTTTTCTAAGCGGCCATTTGTAATAAGCATATTATTTTCTTTGCAAAGTGACAATAGCCTATTTCCATAAGAATTTATAATTTTATCATTTGATACACGTGGTGGGAGATCAAGCATGTATTCATCAACATAGATGATCGTAGATCAACATAACGATCGAGATTAATATTTTCAATATAATCCGACTGTTCGCCTGTCCTTGAATTCATGTCACTTGTCAAATATATATCACCATTATGACCATAATAGCTATATATTATGATATCGCTGTTCAATTGTTTTAAAACGTCATATTCATACAAGTAAAATATTCGCCGGAGAACTGAATTTACAGTACGGCAAAAAATCATGAAATTTAATGATATACATTATACTTTATATCGACAAAATTTATCATGTGATCAGAAACAGGTAAACAGAGAGTTTCCCAGCTAATATGCTTATATACATACCACATGTTGCGAAGATTAACTAGTGTTATCTTGAATAAATAGCACACAAAAATTTTCATTAAGTTTCAATTGTTTAAATGAAAGTACACATTTTATTTACCCAAGAACGTATGATTCTTTTAGACAATGTATGTGGTAATTCATTTTGCCTCTGACTTCGACAACATTTTGCTTTTAGAAGGAAATATTTGTCTGTTTTACAAACAAACGCATCGTGTACATAAGTTTCAATAAAAACATTAAGTATCCTTTTTCAAAGACCCTGTTTTATTTCCTCTTTCTTACAGTTATGTAACCAGTAATATTTTAGAATTCCATTTAATTTTTACTCCAATTCAAAGAACTAATATAGGGCATTTCGAAAATTATCTGTAGAATATTGTAAAGACTGGGATTAAATTAGGATTCTGTGTAGGTTGAGGGTCCTATTGTTTATTTATTAGCAAGTGATAAGAAATAGATTAACTGTAGTTGTTAATCTGACATGGTTGTAAACCCATTGTAAAGGCATTCTCTCTGCAGTGTAGTGAGAATGTTTACCTGTTTCAGATCACATGATAGGGCTATTGATACGGAGTATAGGGATAAGTTCTTTATACATTTTTTCTATTTTCCTAAAAAGCTATCTCTTTACATAATAATTATCTTATGCAATTTTCAGCTCTTAATTCCTTTATGTAAACCTTTCATTAACAGCCTTATTTTTCTTTTATTTACAATATCATTTTTTCATTGTCACATTTTAATAACTTCTACCAGCTGCAGAATCCTAAAGCGTATTCTTATATACAGAAGTGTCTTCTGGTGGAATATAACATGTACAAAAATATAAATCTTTTGCTGTTCCGAAATATTCTTTCAATAATTTAAACCATACGATGCCATTTGGATTTAAACTAACTAGCTCCATTTTAATGAAATATTCGTTTTTATAGTACTAAGTATATTATAACACCACCACTGAATCGCTTAGCCTTTCGGTTCGTTTTAGGTCTTGGACAAGAAAATGAGCAATATCCTTCAATATGTATATTTGTAAGTTTAGAGTTCCAGGCTTCTGTGATTAATATGACATCGTACTTATTGATAATATGTAAAAAAGCGCTGTCATATAGTTTATTGCTTAACCCTTGTATATTCCGTAGTAGAAACTGCTTCTCAACAACATCCTATTGAGAACTTGCATCAGGGATAAAGCGCTTGCGGTCTATGAACAGCTTATCATAGCTTAACACAGCGTAATTATTTGCTTCTTTTGCCTTGATAAGTTCTTGTATCAGGGCTCTTCTGTGTTGCTGGATGACTTTTGGATACTTGTCTCCGGCTTTTTGTATTGTCCATCTTTTGTTTTATATCATATTTGTCCACAGACGAACTGAACTTTGCTACAATTAGACGTATCTTTCCCATAGCGTACTTGCCTACACGATGAGCGCAATCGATTTTGATTGACGTTTGGGCTTCTTGGATTCCAAGGTCTGTTGTAAAAACAAATCAAGTAATTCTTTGCGACAGTCGTCTGCTTTACGCTCTTCTTGCCACCCATCAAATTTTCAAAAATTTTCTATTCAGTCAAGATTAGTCATAATACTAAGTTCCGTTTACGTAGCATTATGGTGATCTAAATTCAATTTAAGTTTCATAATTCTAGGTCAAATGTGTCACAAGTTATGAAGCAATAAATTGCCATATTTATTATGTTGTACTTAGGGTCGTCAGACAAAAATGTAAATGTAGAGCTGACACATAAATTATCGGACTCTCGATCCGGAGTTTGCAGGGTCAAGTCATGCTCTAGACATGACTGTGCCTTTTAATATCATACCGGAGCTTTTATTTCCTTGAGGCGGACTTTATCTTCTATGAAATATTATATACAACTGTAAGCGGTGTAAGCAATTGTCGCATTGCTTTTCTCTGTATTCTTTGGAATCATGGAGCCCATTCAATTTATTTCTATAACAAAATTTCGCTTAAGTCGGAGTTAAGGTCAATACCGCTGCTGTGATTTTCCTTGTTCGAGATTGACATTATATTTCATTCATATATAATATGGTTGATCTTTTGCGGAGTTTTTTTTGTGGTTCATGATCATGGTCATGGAAGTATTTCTATTGCTATCTAAATGTTGAATGCACGATGAATAGCCTTAACCTTTACCTTGCTAAATTTCTTAAATGGACTGGTCCATCATTCAATTTGGGCAGTACCACTTATTTATTCAAATGGGTGTTCACTGAAAAATTACCGACTGAATAGCGAACAGTCCAGACCATGATCAGACTGCACGGATGTGCAGGCTGGATCTTGGTCGCAACCGCCAGCATGCTAAAGGTTAATTATCAGTATGTAAATCAGTTTAGACAGGTCACGTGACGTCAATTTATTTTCTTTTTTTTTTTTGGTCCTCGAGGAAATTGTAGCCATTAAGAGGTAAAACGTGTCATCAGTTTAACTTAATCAAAGTGTTTGATACCACAAGCAACTGTATGAGATAGAATAAAACCCCTGATAAAGATATTTCGGATAAGCAAATTCCTTCTTAAAAGGTAAACACCACAGCATTACAAAGGTTGTATTATATGAATCAATTATTTCCTTACATGATATGCAGTTATCAAAAATACAAACCGTTAAACGAGATAAAATGTAATAAGAGCTAATTTTAAGAAACTTCCGGAAAGTGATAAATGCGAAAATATCTTGAGGAGATTGAGGATGGGCAATTACAGATAAATTTTATGAAATGTCATGCCACGTGGATTAAGCATGTATTGATCATTATGATCATACAATCAATGACGCATTTATTTTTATTATCTTTTTAATTTTTCAATTTTTTAAAAATAATTTTCTTAATTTCTATGTTTTGCTTTGCTTTTAAAAAATTCTCACTATTCTGCCTTTATTACATATATATTAAATGGTATTTGTTGACACGAAGCAACATATATCAAGCAACACATTTGTATTGTTAAATTGATACGGATACTGAAACTTTACTTTGCTCAGAAACGGCATCAAAACTATTTATTGCTCTACTTAGAACAGTTTATTCCGAAAACTTATTTTTATGACAATACGCAGCGTTAACTAAAGCGTTTAATGATAGCCGACTGAAGAAGATTAAAGGGACTTGAAAGGCAATGATTTTATCTATATTCATTATACTTTACTAATATTTATACATGGTTGCATTATGATTCTATATAATATCACCTGTATTTGCAAGTATTTGACGATTACCTACAAAAAGAAGACAAATTTAATTTTCGCAAAACTTTATTTACTTTCGGAATGTAATACACTAGCATAATTTAATGGATACAATTTTGTAATGCGCTATACCTCAAGTTAACGTAAATATACTATTTACTAAATTGTTTTAACAGCGGATAATGTTCTGTTTCATCTTAATTATGCAAAGATTTAGCGAATAAAATTTCTCTACGTTTAAAAAGACGATTTCTAGTTTCCCTTTCTTTGGCGTTTTTTAGTTAGTTTGTTTCTTTCTTTTTTTTCTTCTAAAATTCTTGATATGAGAATATGATCCTCCCTAAGAAAAATAAAGGCCGTCAGGTTTGTTATAAATTTATTGTATTTTCTTAGTTTTTAAAAAGGCAAAACGGTCTAATGTGCAAAGATATTATTAGAATGTTTACTTTATTACAATTGTTAACAGAATTATTTCAGTTTAGAAGAAATGTTTACTAGAACTGTAAACAGTTCACTTTGTGGGGGGAAAAAACATCAGAAAAATATTTCGTTTCAGTTCTTTTAAGTGTCAGTAGAATAGTGTCAATTTTTGTATATAAAAGTATTTTTAAAGAAATTATTTTTACAATTTTTTTTAAATAAAAAAATTATTATATTTTACAATGTCTCCTTGGTGAAAATTTCATGATTTAATCTATTCTAAATCACTTCATCTCAAGACTGCACTTTACACTTTGGTTGTAAATTTCATTATAAAATAATTTCACCTCAGAATTCATTCATCACTACATTTTTAAGCTAATGTCACGGCGTGTTGTCTTGGCTGACCATAATCTTCACATTTCTTTTCATTAATACTTTCAATTCAAATTTGTACACAGAAAAGAAAAGGGCCCAGGTAAAAATTGCAGCCCTTAAAGTTTTTTTTTCAATTTACAAAATAAAAAGATCAGATGTTAGAGCGTTTATCTTCCTCTAAAATAACATAAAATAATCTCTGTTTTCATATAGAAATACTTTTTAGTACCCATATATTTTTTTTTAAATTGATAGTTATAACAAAAGAATCTTACCTCTCATTTTTAAAACCTCCTTTCTTTCAAAGTATCGTTACACTATCAAATACCAAATACATCGGTGAATAGAAAGATATATTATGCACTGACAAATGCACCTGAACTGAAGAAAAAGATATCTCTTGTCATGTCCACGTTACAAAAAAAACTGTCAGATTTGCAAACAATTTCATTCACAAAAGTGATTTTTATTTACAATCAAAATAATTATTACAATCTGTGCCAAAGTTTTGAGCATATGCAATATTTGTATCTAAATTTGGTGAACTACGTAATTTTCACTTCCTCTATACGGCAGCTGCTAATCAGCGCTATTTATAACTGACCGCAGGGTTTAATTTATTTCTTAATATTTTTTCTTCCCATTATGCTAAAATGTCCTTTTTTCAGTTTTTTTTTTTACTACCCGTTAGCAGTCGAATTTTAATATGTTTAATGCTGTCTCCCTACCCACTCAAAAATAACACCCTTCTTTTGCATTGCAATAAAATGCTTTTCCTCTAATTCAACATTTTTCCTTTTCATTCCAGATAAACAAAAACAGTGTGAAGCACATATGATACATGAGGAGATGTTCCGGTTATTTGTGGAGAAAAAGTTGGTAGTGGTATAGAATACAGAATATAAATTGAAAATATTAAACTGAAATACTATTGAACAGGTCAAGCAATCATATAGTACAGAAAAGAACGATAAACATAATAAAATAATAAACGAAAATACTAGTATTAGATTCTCTAAAAGATAAAATGAGAATCATCAATTTCATTTTTAATTTGTAAAATAATGCCCTCTGGCATGAACAATATGAATTGTAAACTAAACTTATTTTAGTACAAAGCACTTCATTAACACGAAAACCTTTCCGAATGGTACAAACTATCAATGAATGGGATCTAACTGTCAAGATATACTCACAGACAAATACCAGTTGCCTCCCTCCAATAGTCAGTTTTACACGACAATCAGCTGACTTAAGGTAGTTCTGCACGTTTGGATCATTCTTTTTTTCTACTACAATGTAGAATTTGATTAAATTCTGATTTTTCAAAACTTCAAAATATACCTAGAAAATTCAGCAAATAAAAAGATAGGGTCGTGTGCTTGATTTTTTGCTAGACTGATTTGAAAAATTTGGACCTCACGCAATTTTTCATAATGGAAGTCTATGGGAAAATCATAACTTTCATAACATTTTCGTGAATAGAAATTTTTCTACAATATAGATTTTGATGAAACGTCTCAAAGCTGTAAATAAACATATGGCCTATATTGTAGGTAGTGAAATAAAATGTATAGGTCCGTGTGCTTATTTTTGAGATATTTGACCATTATTAAAGTGAACCGAATATTTCATGCTAAGTTTGAGACCTTATTTTGAATTATTCAACGTGTCATATGTTTTCATATCATATTTTGACTTTAGAAATATAGTAACAGTGCTATTTTAATAAATTTACTCACATGTTGTCATTAATTCATAAAATTATTTTCATATCCGTACGCCGAATCCAGGCTTTATCCTACGTTTTCCTGATAAATTACGTTACGCCATCACTTCCGGTTTATCAAACGTGCAGAACTACTTTAACAAAAGTTCTTGGATTCCTTAAATGTGCTCTTCGCAACATAAATAAGAAAAGGGGGACGAATGAGATTATGCATTTGAAAGACCTCTAGACGTGTGCAAGATAAAATTTATTGTTGTGCTTTGACATGTCATAAAATGTTTACGGAAGAGCATTAGTGCCAGGTGTATGTTATTTATTAACTCGAAATGTCGAGTTAATAACTCGAAATTTTGAGTTATTAAGTCGAAATTTCGAGTTACTAAGTCGAAATTTTGAGTTACTTATCTCGAAATTTCGAGTTACTAACTCGAAAATTCGAGTTTATATCTCGAAATTTCGAGTAATGTATCTTGAAAGTTCGAGTTATTAAGTCGAAATTTCGAGTAACTAACTATAATAGTTAACTTGATGTAAAGGTCATGGCCAAGATTAGGTACCTGATGTATCCATTGGGTAGCCCTACAGGGTCATATAATAACATGACCGGGCAGCGTCTGTTCATAGAAAATATCACTATTTAAACCATGTTTATTTATAATTATTGATTCTGTTGGGTGTAACGTCGCACCGACAAAATTATAGGTCATAGGGCGACTTCCCAGCTTTTATGTTGGAGGAAGACCTCAGATGCCTAAACCATGTTTAAGTCTTGAAGGTTTCGACCTTGTTTGAGCCCATATGTCAATGAAATATAGATATACCCTAAATGAAAGTGTAGTTATGGGTCTGACCAAGATTGGGTACCTGGACAGATCTAGATTTTTAGGAGAGGTCATAGAAGCTAGGTGACCGGGAAGTATTCAAACTTAGAATATTTCACTATTTCGATCATATCTGGAAGGTTTTCGACCTAGTTCGTGCCCCTACCACATGAACATACTATACATGTAATTTAAATGGGGTATATATCCTGGATACAATTTGAAATCTAGAGTAGCTCTGGAGGCTAGTGTAGGTCATACATTGATGTATGGTGGTATATGTTCAAGTCCCTACATATTCGGTACAATATAAACTTAAAGGCCTGTACTGGTTCTTCCCAGGAAAGACGGCTTCGCGTGTATCGGTGCTATACACCGGGCACATTAAAGAACCAGACTGTCTATTCACAAGTCTGTATCTAAAGAGGATTTCTCTCTATCTGTTCTGGGGGCTTTATCTCACTCTGTCCCTCTGGTCAGATCGCTCTAGATCTGTGTCTGTACTAGCAGAGAATGAATTTCGCGCCCTGTGTGGCTGCGTTTGCTATATGTAAAGCGCCTTTGAACGTTTTTATCATGAAAAGGGCGCTATATAAGTCTGGTGTAATAATAATAATAATAATAATAATAGACCTTGAGCTGACAATTGACCCTGCTTCCCCCCCCCCCCCCCCCCCCCGGGGAATTTTCAACACATGATTTTCTTAAACCTTATGTAGTTGGCATTCACAACAAGTTTGCAAGTTTCCGTTGGGCTTTACGAGTTACGGAGATTTAAAATAAGTTACCATGCAAATTTCATTTAATTCACCATTAGTTAATTTAATATAAAACATGCCTTTGTACAATTAATCGTAATAAACAAGACGCTTAGATATGTTTATGTATTTAAAATAGAAATTATCATATGTTCATATCATTTTAGGTGCATAGATGTTATGTATTATCCGTAACTTACGTTACTTCCTTTGAAATTACTAGAACCTAGAAATATATCAACAATGATGATTTTTTAAGTTGTAAAATACTGATAGTGGCCAATACACAGTTCAGTAATTAAATGTATATATAATAAAACTGTCCCTAGAGTTAACTTATTCATTATGTCACATATGATACGTTACCTTTCCGAAATATGTGTTAAATAAAAAATATTTAAAATTTTGGTATTACCTATATGGTCAGGATTAAAAAATATATATACATTGGACTATAAATAAACATCACCAGACATGAACAACATTATCAAATAAATGTATATAGATTTTATAATTCATTAGAAATATTATTTAAATGTATATTAAGAATATATAGCTCTTTGAATGTACCAGTATGACTGCATATCATAATTATCATTAGTATAATTAAATAACATAGACTCCGCAATGCGAAGCATATTAGTCCTAAGGTATGACCTCTGACGACTAAGTGTGACATTGAGCTTGAAGTGAAAAATGGTATTCACTATACACTCTTATTAGGGGTGGAAGAGGTTTCTAACGCTAAAAGGCAGATGGCCTTAGATTTCGGTTGTTGATGATAAATACAACTGCATTCAATAGAGTTTGTTCTAGAGGAGATACTCCTCGTAAACGATTGATCCTCCTAGCCATGTGATGTCGATCCTCCTCGCTGATTTGCTGTTTCTCCTGTGACCTCTGACAGTGACCTTGGTTACCATTAACAGCATTCTCACTACACTCCCCCAGCCCTGTTCTATAAAACGGGTCATAAGGGCTTGGGAGGCCACAAATGGATTCCTTGCAGAATCAGACATAACAGGGATACCCTGCAGGATAATTAACATGGAGGTTTTGCCAATAACAATCATACATCTAATGCGAAGCAGACCACAAATACTTCCTTCTTAAAACAGACGAGATTCCCCAATGGATGGTTAATTACTATACTGAAGCAGTTATTCCACACATATCGTATAATAACAAAACTTAAGATCATGGGATACCCTGACCCAAGTTCATAAACTTCCGGGATGCCTGGAAAAAATACCAAATTATCAAGGCCCTGGGATACCCAGAGCAAGGACCATAATACTGACACTAATGTATGCCAGGTGATACACATACTGCATTAGTTCATAAACTCTTGGGTTGCACAGAGAAATGTACCAAATTATTACCGTGCTTGAATACCCATACTAATGTGTACTATGGGATACTCATTCTGACCTATATTTCTAAAACACAGTCAAGATACCTAGCAAAACATACAAATCTGAGAAACTTGGGTTTTCTTGAAAGTTTGGCAGACGGATGGACATAGATTCTGCATCTTTCACAAGGATAAACCTGGGATACCCAGGAAGCTGGGAAGACTTCAAACAGATGGACACAGTTTCTGCGTCTATTGCTGTACTGGGCTTTGCCTCTGCTGACACATATCTAAACGAGGGTCTCAAGTAAATGATCCATGACCCGAAGTCCCTTTCCTAGGCCTCCAGCCCAAGAATCTCTATTGCTTAAACCAGACAGGTCCCTCAAAAGGTCCCGAAATACCAATACCCATCTGGAAGGGACTCGTGTTTCAACCCAAGTACAAAGGATGTTGTGGTTAAATAAAGGCTGCACAGCCATATCTACCATCAGTTGTAGAGACTGCAGTCTCACACTGGAGATAAGTTGATCTTGCCGCCACTTAACCAAATCCACACGTCCACTTACTGAGTAAGGGTAAGCAAGCCAAAATCAGACCAATAAGTGAGACTCTGGCACAACGTGCCCCTACTGGTCTATCCATCAGAACAGGAGACATGAACACATCCCATAGACCCAGGCCCTCCAAGTCGATGTTTCCATAATTGTGTAAAGCCATAGTTTCAGGAGCAAGGTCCATACAGTAATTGTTGTCATAACCCAACCCTTTCCCCCGAAATGTGCACAGTAAGGATAGTGTAAACTGCCCTCGGAATGAAGGAATTAGTAAAATAAACATGAAGGACACTGATCCCCAAACAACGACACTGCAGTTTGCGACGCAGGACAAGTATTGCTTAACATATATTTGTTCCATGGTTGCTGTCATGGAGATGGACTTGATGTACATGCACTTGGGTTAAATGCAGGAAGATGGAACCCTGTTAGAGAAGGTGGTACCGAATACAATAAGGTTTCTAGTGGTGGCAACCACCAGGCCTGTATGCCCTCATGACCTAGATAAAACAATGATAGATTGACTGTTGGTACCCAACATTATTAAAAGGCAACTTCCCAGTGTGATTGAAGGGCAGTACTCTAGCGGGCTTTTGATGTTGATATTGAATAGGGTTGCTAGTATGAGGTACACAAACCTTTGGAAGAAAGTGGCCTCCGAACTTCACACAAGTGGCTTGACTTTTAGTAACAATATTCCCCAATAGTGTTATTTGTCTCTGACCTTAGGTTCTCTAGAAACCAGTTGAGGTTCAAATGACTGGAAATCAAATAGGTCCTCTGTCTGGAATAAACTTGTCAATTGGTAACGGAATTCACCCATAAAAGTTTAAAGTCCCATATTTGCCATCAAAAGAGTTAGTTTTGTAAGAACTTGCCTTCAGAGTGGGCAATCAAATGCACTTTACTTTACCTACTAGAGTTACATTAATTTCACTTGCAGAATATCCTATTTTGAGGCAGTTCCTATAATTGTCTTATTGAACTACCATCAATATATACAAACCGTATTAAAGAAAGTCACAGTATTCCAGTCATGACCATTACTGGATACCGGCTCCATAGAAGATACATGTACATGGTATATCTACTTAAGGATACAGTTGAGATTGACAACATGTTGGATGAAGTCTATGTAAATGAATGAATCTACTGTATATTCAAAACAATCACAGTTACAACATACAGCAGTTAACAAAATGTGAAATGTGTGTGCATAAACATACACAAGATTTCTAAATATCGTTATATGCCTGTTTTAAATTTAGCATCTTTATAGAGCACTGTGTTGGGCAATGTCTGTATATATTATAAGTATGTCACTTCAATGTGCTTAAATAGCTGAATATATATATCAATGGTTTAAAAAATGTTTGGCTGCATAGTGTTCTCGTGAAGGTGTAATCATGGACCATGTAAATAAGGTTCTAGAATGTGTTTAGAATTGAAAGCAAAATATTTAAAACAAAAAAAAATCATTGTAAGTTTGCTATTTTTCCAAGATAAAGTATATGTTCACAATACAGAATACATGAAAATGTATAGCTTATATGTTAGGTAACGTACAACGTAAATTGTAACGTAGACTGTTTTTTAAATACATGGGTTTAAAGTTAAAATGCAAAGTAATGTTAAAACATATTTTGATTGAATTGTAGATATGCTTTTTCTAAGTGCTACAGTATATTTAAGGTAACAGAACACAAGAGATATAGTTAGTTTGTTCAGTAACGTAAACTGTAACTTAATTTGATATATTTATACGTGTTTTAAGTTAAACCTTCAGTTTGAAATGCAAAACTATACTGTTGAGAACAGAATTATATTGTTGTTTTTTTTCAACTGATAAAGTGTGTTTAAAAGAAAATGAAGATATACAATATAATTTGTATGTTTGGTAACGTATAATGTAATGTAGAATTCAATGTAAGACATCTTACAAGTTAGAGGTTTGTTGATAAATAAGTATATAGTTGTATTACATGTAACTAAAGAATGTCAATATAAAATTGATAGAACATTTTTATGAAAAACATGTTTGAAGTAGGTATGATTGAAAATTAGCATATTTTGGAAGAATGACGTTACATTTTAAGAATCGCTAAAAGTATGCTTTCCCTTAACTTATACTAGCAATCTATATATCATTGTTTTTGCTGAACTTTGAACTTTTTAATAGTAACTTCAATTTCTAATTACCTGGTCATCTAAATTTGCAATAAAAACTTCCTGCCAAAAATGTTGCTTTTTTAGGGTAACGTATCTTTTTCCGATATTTTTCTTCTTTAACATCACATTTTAGATATTGAAATTTTATCAAATTGCAGCATCTAGTATACACCTTGTAATAAAATATGCAAACTTGAAATGATTTACTAACATAATGGTACCATTCGTCTGTAAAAAATGATGAAAAAATTATTGGTTTTGAGGGTAACGTATTTTAAGGTGGTGTTACGGAGAAAAGCCCCACTCGCCAGTTGCAAACTTTATGCCAAAATGTTCACCACACATTGGAGTTTCAAAAAAATATGGTCCACAAAATTCCCCCTGTGGTGGGGGGAGCAAAACCCCTTCTGGCTCATAGTCTATAATATATGGATGTGTAGACAGATGATTCCACTTCGAAGAGTCAAAAGTCGTCCATTACATTTTTGGCCTTTGACAGGACAGACGTTCAAATTTTGCGGATAAAAGGGCAAGATAGTAACTCGAAATTTCGAGTTACTAACTCGAAATGTCGATTAAAGTAAGTCGAATTTCGAGTTATTAAGTCGAAATTTCGGGTTACTAACTCGAAATTTCGACTTATTAACTCGAAATTTCGAGTTACGTAAGTCGAAATTTCGTGTTACTAACTCGAAATTTCGAGTTAAGAAAAAAACGCACCTGGCACTAATGCTCTTCCTTAAATGTTGCTCAAAATGAAACAAAAAAAGAAAAAACAGGTGACATGAAAAAATATAACTCCTCCTTATTTTTCTTTCACAAAAATGTATGTTGAAAATTAAGATTTTGTATGAATAGCCTTTTCGAAAAAAAAAAATAAAATGAAATATTTGATATTTCAAATGTGTTCAGTAGAGAGTGATATTCACGTTAAATTTATTTACTGTAATACTGAATTATGTGCGGATACCAACACATGCTTCTTATCATTCCTTTTAAATGGAACTAAGATGGTTATCCTGGATAATGAGGCCTCAGCCTCCACTTTCGTATTCTTTGGAGCTCACCTTGGCTTAATTCCGGTAATTTTGGTGTTTTGTTGGGTTCAATGCTAAACCGACACTATCAGGGATAATATAATGACTTCCCAGTTTCTCGTTGGGCATTACTGTACCTGGTAGAACCACAGATTTTCTATAAAGCACGTAGAACCATCGATTTTCCATAAGCCTGTTGGATAGTTATTGCAGGCATGGACAAGTACCTGTGTAGAACCATCGATTTTCCATAAGCCTGCTGGACAGTTAATGCAGGCACGGACAAGTACCAGGGTAGAACAATCGATTTTCCTTAAGCCTGCTGGATAGTTATTGGAGGCACGGACAAGTACCTGGGTTCTTCATCAGCCTGCTGGATAGTTATTGCAGGCACGTACAAGTACCTGGGAAGAACCACCGATTTTCCATAAGCCTGCTGGATAGTTATCGCAGGCATGGATAAGTACCTGTGTAGAACTATCGATTTTCCATACACCAGCTGAATAGTTTCCTTACATGAAATAATTTGACACCTAATGTGAGTGGAGGACAAGTGATTTGAAGTCAGCAACCGTAACAACTCGGCCTCAAAGGCCCCCAGTTAAATTCAAGTCATATTCATCCAGTACATAAGTGACCTACTAGACAGGAAGATCATCAGTGCGAATATTAGAAGATGCCTTTGTCGTAGATTGATTGTTTCTGTAGCAATATTGAATGTAACAATTTATTTTTTCAAGTCCAGGCATCTGACAGATAAATCATCTGACTGAAACATCAAAGTAGAGTAAAAACAGGCCGAATATGCCAATAAAAAGAGAAGAAAAGAAAACACCTACCACAATGCAAATGACCCATACTTTACTGTTATAACCATTGCACTCTCTTGTTGCTCGTTCATTTTTCCTCCGCAATTGTTATCTCTGCCTTGCACACTCGCTCGTCCACTCCTTCCATTCCCAGATACACGGTATGCTCCTGCCCCACCCCTTATCATCCAAGACGTTGGGCAAGAAAGGACTGCTGCTTACTGCATCTTAATCCAAGTCTTGATAGAAAAACTCTTGACTAATTCAAGAGCCATTACATGATGCGAATGGCCCAAGACTCTCTGAGTTTAGTCCATGCTTTGCTGGAGACAAATATTTGGCTGGAGTATTCCGTGTATTATCTATTTGACTGTCGTATCCAAGCTGATTTGATGTCATCATTGTTAAATATTACGCAACTTTCCGAATAAAAACACAGTCTGTCACAAATCAACGCTATAACGCGGTGTCGTCAAAATAACTCCTGGAATAATTTATCCACGAATGGATTTAATTATCCCACCGTTACCGGTGTAACGAATCAGGTTATGGTCAGAGGTAAGCACAACAAAACAACAGTTGTTTCAGCCAAGTTTATTTACTTGTAGTATCCAACGTATTAAATTCCATTTGTATATATATTCAACCTCCAACACTAAACTTCTTACTTCAACCTATAGCTTCTACCTATGGACTTTAAATAACAACCAACCGACCAGCCTCGTAGCTAAGAAAATACCCTCTTACATACCAAGACTACCATGGCCAACATTCCAATACACTGACCAGTAGTTTCGGCAAAAGTAGTCTCCCTTGAATATACATGGATCGCGGACCCGATAACGTTTATCGATAAACAGTTTTACCATAGATTTGTATAGGAAAATATATTTCAAACATTAAAAACGTATTTTTATCGTTATTTAACGAAATTTTATAACCTCGTGAAGTAATCTTCATTTTTTGCTTCCATTTTAATTTGAAAATGAAGAAATCACAATCTTGAGCACGTTTTCACGTACTAGTACATTTACTTGACGGTACGGCGGTACAAGGCAAGGTGTATCAATGTGTTGCATATCCGTTCGAGCGATTTATTTATTTATTTATTTATCTATCCGTCTCTAGTGCCAATTCTATATTCTGTTTGATATAATGATTAAAGGTAAAACTTTTTTGAATTGACAAACTTTAAGTCTTAAAAAGTCCCCATAAAATTAAAAAAAAAGCAATTAGAATTAATTCTATGTAATTGCTGTACACAAACTGTGTGCCGGTATGATTTTTGATGATGTTACAATAAACCATACTTCGTTTAATTGAAACATTTCGCGAAAATTTTGTGTTGGATTCACATATATACATGTGCCTAAAATGTTACATACAAGCATAGCTTCTTTACGTTCTCTGATCACTGCATGAATGTAAAAGTATGAATTACAAATTAAGGAATGGTGGTGATTTTAATTGTGATGATATTGTGATTAATTTACTCGTGAGTGCATTTCAGTGTTATAAAGTAGAAGATGAAAAAGGGCGCACTTTATGCAACTTATTATTAAATAATAAGAAAAAAGAAAAAACACACACAAGTAAAATATTTATTAAATACAATAATCACTTTTCACCGGTATATGACCTTTTTCATTATCATGATATATTACAAAGACATTTTTAGTTTACACTATATCTGTGTTTTATTGTTATAATTATATTATTATTATTCTAAATTAATTCCTACTCCACAAATCTTCATGGTCTAATAGGGACCCCTGTTGTGCAAAAGTGCCCATCAATTAGCGACTATTACATAATCGCTGATAAGCAGCAGATAAGACAGAGGTTGTATATTGGATTAGCGTGGGAGACACTTCTCTACCCATATGCTTGACTAGTGTTTTATGGTCTTACTGCGAATATTGTGAAACACTGAAGTTTTATAAATGTGAAAAAGAAAATAATACAATAATTTTAATCATGAGCATACAGATATTTTAGATTAATTGTAAAATGTAAGATAATATGTGTTTAAGACTATTATAAAATTAATTTTTTTAACAAATGTACATTACAGTCTCTTGCAACTCTTGATTTTTATTACAGACGTATTTTGGGGTAATTAGCATAGCCTGGGGTCTCTATCTCGTCTCCATCCTGTGTATTCGCAAAGGCCCATAAAACATCACGCGTAAAACACTTATAGTCAATATGCAGCATGTGAAAAATTGAAGTTTGCAGGGCGATAAATAAAAAAAAACAACAACAACAAAACCTTGAGAACAATTTATAACATTTCGTTTCACAGCAACAAGGGAGAAAAGGGCTTTAAAAAGGGGATTTAAAAAAAAGAGTTGTGTGATATTTTATGTACATCCTTTACGATTAAAAGGTGGCATTTTTGACTTTCATATTTTCGGCCCATACATTAAACGAAACGTCTAACTTAACCCAGCATTATGAGCATATACATGACCGAAAATACACCTTACATACGCATAATGATTCGGTCATTCTGAACAAGTATTTTTACTGTAAAATCCATGCAGTTTCATTAGAAACTCATTGTGCATTACGGCAGAATATTTTGTACATTTTGCTTGCTGTTTAAACATATAATTATTAAATTCATGGTACAAGGTCGGTATCTAGCAAAGTCCACATTTTTTTTCGATTAAAATACAATTGATTACAGTACCTGAAAGATGTGTTATATTCTGCTTTAATTTGCATACTTCAATAATTCCATCTTACCAAGACTGAAGATGCGCTTTTCAAAAAGCCATATACACAGTTACCCGCTTCCTTCTTTTTATTTCTTATCCTACTAACTTCTTGTCGGTTGACGCGCGTGAAGTCTACAATCGGGAGATAGATAGCCTAGTTTACCTGTTTATCGATATTTTAGTGTAAAGGGAAACAACTACAACGGCGCTCAAGGCAAAAAATCAATACCGACAAGAGTTGCGGTTCTCGTATATTTTACGCTCAAAGTTGGGGATGCTGTCCCAAAATCACTTCCTATTGTTCCTATTAGCCAAATGTCCCTATAAATGTCCATAAAAGTCCAGTAGTCCATGTCTGTATGTATGTGTGCGTGTGCGTGTATGTGTGTGTTATAACAACAATGATATGTCCATATTAATGGCCAAAAATAAATAAACCCCATTCTCATTGATAAAATTGAAACGATAAACAAAAAAGAAAAACAAGTTCGATATATTTTGTTCATTGTTTCATTATGCTTACAGATATATCCAGTAATTATTCATAGAATCCAACAGAAAGCGGTCAATACTGTAATTAAACAAAAACTTAGGTATCCAAAATAGCTGAAATTTTCTGTCGAGATTCCCTCTCATTTCTAAGAGTGGTAAATTCTAAATTAACTAATATCATGTTCTTTCTATTAAACATATAAAGACAAAAACTTACCTTTCATTTCATAATTAATCCTTATCGCTTTTGATAAGCCTTCCAAAATACCCTAAACACCACTAGTGTGTCCAATTTAAGAATATAAATTTGCAAAATCGTTTTAATAAGTGTGTATTAACAACGAATAAACAACTTCAAACCCAGCATAACGCCAACAAATAGCCATTTACATTTGAATATGACTACATACGTTGTTTAATATATTCTATGCTTACAGTACATTCATAATTGTGTTCTACGTAATCAAACATCTAAATCTTTATATCACAGTAGTCTCAAAGCGGGTGAAAAAAAACCCATTGGTTTCATGAACTATGATTTCTTTCGTCATGCAATATGAATATGAGAAAAAATTCTTTATGGTAAGTTAAATATCAGCAACCTTCCGTTTGGACACAATAGAATAGTCGCAACATACAGTGCATCCGGTTTTTATCTACCTTTTAATGTGGAGAATCAAAAGATTAACCAGACTGAGCATTAAATAATTAGACTCATTTACATGTCCAACTTTATACATTATGAAACATGATGAATAATAATTCAAGTTCCTGCAAAACTGTGACCTGATGAAATATTTTTTAAAAAAAAACGGATCTTTGATATAAATGTATACTACACAAAACCAAAGACGACAAGAGAAATAAGTCTTCGTATTTTGTGGTTGTCCAGTTTACACATTATCTTGGGACAACAAAGTGATCTAAAATACCATGTACATGTCACTGTAGTTTTATATGATATTGCTACATATATTGCTCAGCCTTATTCTTAAAATTTTGGATTTTTGTACTCTGGCTTCAGATTATATATTTATTATCATATTTTTGGAAAAAACATTCAGTCACGTACAAAAAAGTGTATCAATATTTCTATTGGGCTTGTAATGGTAAATGATACTTGTTTGGAAAGAGTAGTAACGTATCTATTTCGATTAAAATAATTATTCATATTATGTCGCCTATTAGACAATATCATTGCTTTGCAATTACGTGGGAAAAATATTAATTATTGCATGGAGAAATATAATCACTTATGGATTTTAAAACATAATATTAAAGCATATTAGGTGCATGCATATGGTTCTCTGGATTCTCCGAAGTTTGGTAACGTATCTATCTGATTTTCAAGGGACAAAAGTTTAGCTGCCACACTTTATGCAAAAGCCTTTTTATCCAGATAAAATGTCTTTTCACTCAATTTTGAAACAAATAGGTAAGAAAATTTAGCTTATTGCTTTTCATACATAAGGATAAAGTGACGTTATTTCAGCACAAATGTATGCATCCAAGCGGGGGGGGGTGGGGGGGGGGGGTGCAAAATCGTCCATATGAAGCTCATTGTGAAGTTGTAGTTTGCTCAAATGTATCAAACGCACTATAATTTAATATGATTCTACTTACTGAACGACAGATAGACGTATATAGAAGTTTAAACATACATTGTTACAGTTGTATACAAATACACACGCGGGACTGGATTTTTCACTAACTTGCATGTTTAGTGGAGAATCAATGTTGAAGGTGTGGATTAAAAATCTGGCTTGAGGAGGCGGTAACGAAACTCTAAGTTAGCGCAAAAACAGTTACCAGAGAGTCGGGATTTTCTTGCATACTGTATTCTTTAAATATTAGAAGAAATTGAATGAGACGAATGCTTTGCTTTTAAGTACTGTTTTATTGTAGTAGCATGTGAGTTTACGCATTCATTCGTACATTACAGCGCACGAGCAATCTTACACCCTGGGATGCCAGACGACGTTTTCCAGCACCGATAAAAACAAGGAAAATCTTATATGTATATGCCGTGCAAAAATATTGTTATACATGATCATGATGATAAACTTAGGCAAACTCAAAGTTATAAACTTGAACTCAAATGGACATAAACAACAAAGGGATATTTTTATAAAATCAGCGTTTCGTGGATTTACAAGATGTCCCAATTCTAGATGCACAAAAAATATCATTAAGTCCTGTAATAAGAAAATATAGTGTGCAGTACCATTGTGCGAATGCTAATCTTTAAATAGGCGTTGAATAAAACTTCCATTCTGACCTTATTTCTTAAGGATTGCTTTTATTAAAATATAAAAATATTTTAGTAAGCATAAAAGCAGCATTTCTATGTCACAAATTCGTAAAATTTCGAAATGGAAATAACTTTTCGAAAAGTGTTCCTTACTCAGACTTTTACCATGGGGAAAATCATTTTTTGCCTTAAAATTGACATTATTTAAGACATCTCGAAAATTAAAAAGATCCATCTATCACCCTTTGAAACATTTAGATTAGGAGGACGCATAACTGACGTTTAGATCTTGTGTAGTAAGCTGGAGTTAACGAAACATTGTTTACGAATTTGGTGGATTGAACAGAAAATCATTTTTGCCCGACCATCATTTTCAAATTTCATATGAGTTTACTCGTGCAATGATATACTTCGGAAAATTGCTTGTTTGGTTCTCAATATATGTTTTAAAATACAAACAAAGTAGAAAATTGATAGTTTTTTTTTTCTACGTGTGACGTCAGAGAAATTATTCAAAATGTTCCAGCGACCACTCTCTACCATCTTTTTTTATCATTTTATGATTTATGCGGGCATCTATTTGGTTCCTATTCAAAAAGAAAGAACCATTTGAACAAAACGAAATCCTGATATGGCAAACTACCCTCCGTTTGTTTCACTTTTAGAACAATAGTTTGCGGATCTAGAAACAGAAGTGCTTTTGTGAGCAAACAATTAAATAACTATTGCTGACGTATTTGGAGTGTATGTGCGCGCTCGTGCGTGCTTGTGTGAGTGTTTTCATTTATATTTTTGTATTCTGTGTGATGTTGGAGGAGTGGGTTTGTATTTATGTTCAAACGCAGTTTCTGCAGTAATAAAATACAATGAAACGATGTTATCTATTATTAAGGAACGGGACTGTGATCTTTGCATTAATGAAATAAATCTTGAAATCAAAACACAATTGAAACTTGATAAGGCTACAGATGGAATGTCAAAAGAACGACAAACATAAATAGAAAGAAGCAACATTTTCTTGTAGTCATACAAACCGAATTACAAAATAATTCATTATTATCCTAAGAACTTGCAAACAACAAAAGTTGTTATGGATGTGCCGAAATCTAGATGGTTCAATTTTCAAAATCAATGACACAAAATAAAAGAACATGGTTTCTTATTTAAAGAACTGGTGTTGAATCAATGTTGAATTTTGCCTTCAAGACAATTCAGGGTGGCCAGTCACATTTAAGCAACACTTAAAGGGTTTTTTTTCAGATTTGTATATTCTTTTAGAGATTTATTTAAGATTTATTTAAGATTTTAACATAGAGTTAGATCCCTGTTAGAAATGTATTTGTTTTACTTTTTATGAAAGTTTGTTATTACTCTCTTTAAAATGAAAGCATTTAAAAAGCAGTCTATTTATTTTGATTTCAATATAATTTCTAGTTTTAAATTTGCATTTGAAACATATATGGGTCTGAATCAAAATGCAAGTTTTAACATGGCGTGTAGATTCCGAATTCATTTATGGTCTGAATTTTTTACCTGATTTTAGAATGTGTGTGTTTGACTGAAAATAGTTGCCTTTCATGACCCCCACATTTCTTCTGACTTTTATTCAGCACTAATAATATTCTTCAAGAGTATGTAAGTTACATACATTTAAAATGGGTCATGGTGTGTGCTGCAACTATTGAAAGTTTCTCAGTAAGAATACCAGCTATTCAAAGTATCCAAGCCTTATTTCAATCTATTTTGGTTGTGCAACCAAACTTGCAATTCTAATAAATTTCAGCTAAATATATAATTGTCAATGTAAGTCTTTGACAAATACAAATGCATAAACTTTGTAGTTTTATCATCAATAATCCTTTTAACATTATTATGCTTATTTTATGAATATCTCATGATGCCTTTAAATGTTAATCGGATCTTTTTACATCGATACCAACAATTTTTCTGTTTATTTTATGTCTAAAACTCTACTTTTGTTGTGTTTATTTCAATAAAATGTCGAAATTGCGGGAATTTTTCAGAAGCATCGCAAGATGACGTATTTTACGACGTCACATTGCATATTTTTCGGCTTTCAGTACGCTCGGTTAACTTTTTGACATTAATCCGGGTATCAGATTTGATAATTTTCACTGAGTGGCCAGTGAGTCTATCAGGATATAAATCACCGTTATATTTCGATAAACCACCGAAAAACATAAAATAATGGATTTCTTCGAAGATTATTTATATTGATCATTAAGTGCTAAATATGCGAATGATTTTCATTAGAGATAGTTTCAAAATTTGCTTTTCTTATTCTGGTTGCCCAATTCTGCTAAAAATAATTTTAGCGTAAAGCATATGTTGCCTAAGGAATGATATGTTTGTAAAAGGTCTCTTATTGTTTTTCTGTTCAATCCACCAAATTCGTAAACAAATGATAAAAACTCCTCTACCAAGTCATAGTTTATTCCATTAAAATAAAGATATCGCTATACAGCAGTAATGTGTTTTTATATTTAAGAAATAATATAGGCCTATATAGATTAAATAGCGAAGCACTAGATTTATTTCATGGCGCATGTATGGTGCCGAATATAGTAGGTGTGACGTCAACTTGTAACTGTGCTTTCACAATGTTAAAATACAGTGACTGAGGAATATGTCTCGCGAAATAACTTAGAAGTGTGTAGACATCTAATGAGTTCTTTTTCGAGCCTATTGCGTGTGTGTAAATTTCTAAGTGTTACATCCTTTTGTTATATAACGTCTTTCATATAACATGGCAGATAAAATTTTAATGTAGGGATACCGCATGTGTTTTCGTGTTATAACATCTGCAGAAGCCCGAGGGAATAGTTGGTACCCGAGCCCGTCAGGGCGAGGGTACAAACGATTCCCGAGGGATTCTGAAAATGTTACAACACGAAAAGAACATGCGCTAACGCTATTCTAGCATAAAACGCGTAAAAATCAGGTAAATGAATATATTGTCCCTCAACGTCATTAAATTTTCATGAAATGTGCGGTAAAGTATACGTTGTTTTTTCACGTTGACGTCATTTCCTTTTGAATTATCCGTTTTGGGGCCGTAATACGTTTACGCTTTGCAACGGAACGTGCATATATAAAAAGGTGTTATAACAGCACGTGAGCGCGAGAATCTCTCTGTTAACACACGTTTTCTCTCCTGTTAAAACACCCCCGAAAAGTGACAATAACAGCAGTTTTATGCTAGAATGTACATAATACGTTGACATGCATATGACGTTAGATTTCCGCGTATTAAAATGCGTACGCATTTTTCATTTTAGAATACACCATACAAAATGTGTCGTGTTTTAAATTAGAACCTTTAAGAATGAACCCTGTGATATTGATTTGTCATTATGAATTGAAAACACCAAATTGGTGAGCCAATAAAAACTCGCAATATAATTAATAGTTGCCAGTTCGTTTTATGCATATTGCATCCGTTTAATTCTGCTTCGTTTCGCTTCTTATTATTTGTGACGCAATAGGTATTTCCCGAATGTTCTTAATTTAAAACGAGGCTATAAAAATACCTATAAATAGCACATAAATTCCCAAATTTGCCAAATCACTGTTTTGCTTCAGAAAGAGAACTTAAAACCATTATTCTCCAAAAAAAAATAAAAAAAATAAAGAGATGGAATTTCCGCATCTAGGAAAGCATTGTCATCAGAAAGACTGTAAACAATTAGGTTTGTATATTTATTGTTCAAACATTCATTTAATTTTTAGAGCAACAGATTTGGCATGAAATTATTGCAGTGGGAGGGGTAGTCTACAGAATTATTTTATTGTTTTTGCTGTATGGGGAAGGAATGAATTATTGATTGGAAGTCTGAGAAATCAACAGTTTTCGTTTGGAAATTGGACTCAATTCGGTTTATTATGTGCCGACCATATCGCCAGTGTAAACTGTAATACACCTTTAAGAAGTGTCTGTTGATTAATCAGGAGTGATCAAGTCAGCAAATGCTTCAATAAGATAACGAGCTTACGCGAAATTATCTTCTGTAGCCATTCTGCATATTTTATACTTATAACTTTGCAAGGAGGCTGGAAAAATCTAAACTTTGTCCCTCGTTCGAAAGATATAATGTCTTTCGTATGACTGTGATTAACTTAAATGAAATTCCATGAAAACTTTATTAAACATTAAGACAAGAATATATATCTAGCCGTCCTATAACCAGATGCCTAGGCTCTAGCCTATATTATAGATTTTTTCTAGCCTTACTCATTTGGCTTATCGAGATGACTTATTTTATGATCTGATATTTTATAGTTGTCATCCCGCTAAGCCTTAGTGGCCCATACCTGTATCTGTATTTTACTGTTAGAAAAATGAAGACAATAAAAAATCGAAAAAAGTCATTAAGTACTGGTCAGACTTAATTGACCCAATAAATTAAACATTAATTTTCATGTAGAAACTTCATATGGGTTGAACATGTTGAACATAACTCATAATTTCAAATAAGAGACTTAAATCTTTGGAGATATGATGTGAACAGGTGTGAGGAGGTATCTACTCCATCACCGGTTTCAATACACAGCAGACTGCCAATGACACTAAATTGCAGAAACATAAACACAAATATTATATTTTCTGTTCCATCATTCATCTCCAGCAAGTAGTAGCTATGCTATTCCAATTAAAGTACTTGCAAATTAAGCTTGCAATCATACAACTGTCATTGGCGAAAATCTGCAAAAATCATACCCGAAACTGTTAAGATATTTTAGACAATACACATTCATAATTATATAAGTCATTACAAAGGAGAAACCTAAAAAAGTCTATAATATTAAAGAAATTCATGTTTTTATCAAAATGGTTAGACCAGTGTTCCTGTTCTGATAAAAATGTAGATACTTCAAAAACAATGATTTATTGCATAAATTTGTGTATCTTACAAATGTGTTAAAGAGGTCAGGACAAGTTAGTTTCTGGTCAGGACATGTGCTTTCAGAGAGTACAGGTGAAAATAAAAGTTTATGTTGAGCCCTGATTATAGATATAGTTGCAGGAACACTATCATCAGTCAAAATTGCAAGCTACCATTCTTTATATTGCTTTGTTATTATTTTGGTAATTGTCAATATCAGTATATATTCCTTAATGTCAGATTCAAGCTTCTGTTGAAAACTTATCTAGAACCGATGTTAAATAAATATTACCTTATCTTAAATAAATAATCCATTGTCTGTTATTCTATTTCAGATTTCCTTCCAATGAAATGTGATGCCTGTTCTGAGATATTTTGGTAATATTTTTGTTTCATCTTAGCCCCTTACTATGCTAAATTTCTATGATGAACTTGTCCATTTTTTAAGTTGGACAGTACCAATAACTATTGAAAGGGGTGCTTACAAAAAGATACTGCCTGATTTTGCGGACAGTACAAATTATGATCAGACTGTGCAGGCTGATCATGGTCTACACTGGTCACAAAGACAGAATCAATCGTATCTAGCATGATAAGGTCTTTACGGAGTAGTATTAACTGATATAATCTTACTTTGCTTGTGTCAGTGAGATTTCAATTAGATTTATCTGTTCTGTATTGAAGAGAATTGAACATGTCACAGGGACGCTTGTTTTTATAGTTTTAACGAATTCTTTTACAAGAATGTTTTTGTAGACAGGGGAATGATAAATATGATATTTTAATTCTATCTTGTTTTGTACTTCCAGCAATGACCACATTCACTACAACACACATTCCTGTCCAGATTCTTACAAGAAGGTAAATACGGCTGCAGTAAATGATTGTGGTTTTATTTTAGTGTCAGTTCCATATATGATTTCTGGAAAGAGCATTTCAGGCTTCTCATTTTAAATGAATCCCAGGCCTGAGAGTGGCACAAAAGCATCTTTTTCTTCTGTAATTGATTGATTTACTGTTAAAGCCCTTTCACTCACTTTGCATATGAAGATCTTAATTTTGTGTAGGTTTAGCCATATTTTCAGTATTTTATTTTGAAATGAGCCGCGCCATGAGAAAACCAACATAGTGGGTATGCGACCAGCAAGGATCCAGACCAGCCTGCGCATCCGCGCAGTCTGGTCAGGATCCATGCTGTTCGCTAACGGTTTCTCTAATTGTAATAGGCTTTGAAAGCGAACAGCATGGATCCTGACCAGACTGCGCGGATGCGCAGGCTGGTCTGGATCCTTGCTGGTCGCATACCCACTATGTTGGTTTTCTCATGGCACGGCTCAAATATATTTGATTAAGCATTTATATACTGTGATTTTTACACTAGGACGTTCTTTCATGCAAATGATCTAAATGACTTTAAAAACCGTGAAGACATTTTTTCGTGATGATCTGCAAAGTAAAACATGTCAGTAACACTGATAAGAAACAGCAAAATGTCAATTACTCTTATGGCAATTACTGAGATTTTGTTTATGGGTAAAGACACTTTCTTAATATTTTACTTTCTCAACATCTTTGATAAGTTGATAGGGCAGTATATATGTTATTTCACATAAGAAATCTATATTATTTCTTTGATTTCCATGATGAAATGATTGATAGAAAAAAACAACAGATTTGAATATTTTATATTTCTACCAGGATAATCAAGTACCAGTGTGCCCGCTATGTAACAAGCCTATACCACTAAGGAAAGGGGAGGTACCAGATATGGTGGTAGGACGTCATATAGATAGTGATTGTCAGTCAGATCCTGCTAAAGAGAGGAGAAAGGTAGGTAAAATAGAGTCTGTATTCATCAGTGTTTTAAGTCTGAAATTAAGACTTTAAACCTCTAAAAAAAATCAAATTGCCGTAACTTCCTTTTTAATAAATCTATATTGCTGGGACTTTACCTAGCTTTTTGTTGCAGTGTATGTCATATTCATACCAAGTTTCATTAAAATCAATACAGGATTTAGATATATAAGAAAAAAAGAAATTGCAGCATTTCAAAGCGTGAGTCTACCTTTCAGACTTAAAACTTGGATGAATATGGGCCCAGGATTAATTTCATTATTATGCAAATCATCAAATAATCATGTACGGTGTAACAGATGTCAGTTGACATGTCATATGTAAATCGTGTAATTGGATTACCTTTCAAGAAAGCATATGTAAGAACAGAAACTGATAAACAATTGCTTGTTATCCCCCAACGAATGTTGGAGGGATATAGTTTTGGCATTGTCTGTGTGTCCGTCCATCTGTCCGGAGCCATATCTAGGAAATGGTTGGGAATATTTATTTAAAACTTCATATACATGTTCACCACTATGAGTTCTTGTGGCCCGTCAAGTTTCAGTCAGATTACCCAAGTAACACCAGAGTTATGGCCCTTAGAAGTTTCTAGTGTTAACTATATAGGGTACTATAAATATGGCAATTTCTGCATAACTTTTGATAAATTTGACCTAGAACTATGAAACTTAAACAGAATTTAGATCACCATAATGTGGTTGTGTACACACAATTTCGTTCAGATTTATTTGTAAGTTAAGAGTTATTGCCCTTTAATTGTATAAAAATCCACATATTTGTACATAACAAACTGACCATTTGGTAGAATTTCATTAAATTTCTTTCATTCTTTTCCATGAACATTTATTGCAAACATGTGAAGTTGTGTACCCACACCTGGTCACCCCCTTACCTTGATCACCCCCCCCCCCCCCCCCCCCAAAAAAAAATAATTTTTTCCTTATTTTAGATTTTTTTTCAAACAAACTTCATATACATGTTCACCACTATGAGGTTATGGGGCCATCAAGTTTCAGACACATTGCCCAAGTAACACCAGAGTTATGGCCCTTAGAAGTTTCTAGTGTTAACTATATATGGTATTATAGATATGGCAATTTCTGCATCATAACTTTTGATATATATGAAACTTTAACAGAATTTAGAGCAATATAATATGGTTGTGCACACACAGTTTTGTACGGATTTCTTTTGTAACTTCAGAGTTATTGCCCTCTAATTATCTAAAAATCCACATATTTGTACATAACAAACTTACCATTTGGCAGAATTTCATTAAATTTCTTTCATTCTTTTCTGTGAACATTTATTATAAACATGTGAAGTTGCGTACCCGCACCTGGTCACCCACTTGCCTTGGTCACACCCCCTCCCCCTCCCAACCCCCCCCCCCCACCAAAAAAACAGTAATTTTTTTTTTCATTTCTTATTTTAGATCTTTTTCAAACATTCCAAGTTGTACCATTCCCCCACCTCACTTCTCCACCCAGTCATGCCCATCACTGATCATGCATCCTCGCAGGCTGGTCTGGATCCATGCTGGTCGCAAACCCACTATGTTGGTTTTCCCATGGCACGGCTCATATATAGGTATGCAAGAAAAAAGCTGTCAGTTGTACTCTAAAAGGACTTCATCAATAATTGTTTTTCTCTAACAGGTATATACAAACAAGTGTTCGATGAAGGGTTGTAAAGTGAAAGAATTGATTCCAGTGAAGTGTGAAAAGTGTCACAAGAACTACTGTCTACGTCATAGATTTGAGGATGACCACAACTGTCAGGGTTTCCAAGGCTCAGGAAAACCAATGTCCAATGCTGGGTGAGTTTTTAATTCAAAGTACATTAAGGAATTTTCCTGGATGTTGAACCAGTTCTAATCCTCAAAGTGTAAAGATTTTTTTTGTATGACAACAGCATTGAAACTGTTTTGGTTGAAGCAGTGTTCTGCCATATTTGGGCTGGCACCATGTGCATTTTTGTGTAGGAAAGCAGCATTTAGATTATGTTGGTTGAAGGGGATTTTGGTGAACTATACATACCCTATGGACTGCAAGATGCTCAGCCATATTTTGGCTGGTACCTTATTATGGTGGTGTTATGTTTACATAATTATGCTCACATACTGTTAATTTATTGTCTATAGTTTATATTCATAGGGAGATTATGTTACATGGCAAACTATCATCCTGTTAAATCACTAGACTTGGCAACCTGGTACATGTGAAATATAAAGTGAAACCAGTTGTTAATTTTCATTTTTCGTTAAACCAGTAGTGCTTTATGATATTTATTTGTATATTTCTTAGTGCTGCTGCCTTATCCCGCCTTCAGCCTAAAACTCAATCACAAGCTCCGCCTTCCAAACCAAAACCTGTCAATCAGCCACCTCAACAGAGGGCACAAAACAGCTTAGCGAGTGGCCTCGGTGGAGATCTAGACAGGTAAACAATTTGAACATAAATACGTAATGAGATTTATTTGAGTGTGTGTGGTTTTTATACACAGAGACAAATGAAGAAATATGTTGGTTTTAAGGAAATTTATCAGTAAGTGAAACTCTATAGGATTTATGAGTTTATCTTGGCATGGCAAAACTTTTTTCAGCATGTTAGAGCAAAAATATATTACATGCAAATCTGGCTTATAGAACTGTAAGTGATTTGCACAGAATAAAGATAAGTTGCACTTTCCGAGAATATTTTTTAAAAATTTATGTTTAACTAACATTAATGGCTTAATCTTATAATTTTAGATATAAATAAATAAATGTTCAAAATATAATTTGAACTTACTTCAACAACAAAAGTTTTCAAGACTGCAGCAGGTATATTTTGCAGGTGCTCAAGTGCATGGCCATGTTTTTGGACCAGGACATGCACCGAGCACCTGTGGCTTGGTCATTTAAATAAATAGTATGAACTAGATTTCATGCTGTATGAATTCTGGCTTATTAGTCCAGGGACATTTGTTTAATAGAAAATAGAACACATTGCATAAAAAAAAAACATTTTTGATGGCTTAAATACCTAATACAGGTTTGATGATATTTTTTATTGACAGACAAAGGCGAGAGAGACAGCAACAAGGCACACAGAGTCTACGAGCTGCTCAAGCAGGTTTGGTAAGCAGTGTTTTTTTCTTAATATTTATTTCTACCATAATTACCTCCCTTTATATATTTAACAGTCATTTTGACATTAGTTACTAAAACTTAGCTTCATGACTTGTATGAAAGAAATTAAAGGTTGAGTTAGTACAGACACTAGAAGGAGAACCATTTTAAGCAGTAAATTTATAAACATATTTACACATTCTTTTAGTAAAATTTAGTTTTCCCTGATTGGTATACATTCTGTGACAACGCAAGGTTTTCATACACATAATTATTTTTCATAATGTGGTCAGCATTATAAAAAAAATTCTGATGCATTTTTAATAACGAATTTCTTTTGGAGGGAGAGGCAGTGTCTTTCAAAAATGAAATTCTATTTTGAGTGACACTGATAGAAAAAATTACTGCCACATAATTTAATAAAATACTGATATTATGAGCAGGAAAATAGTTTTTTCTTCTTTTGTTGGGTTATTTAAAAGTAGAATAAAAAGGTGTTAATATGTGTTTAAAAAGTAGTTTTATTTACATTGTACTTTTAACATATTTATCATTTACCTGTGCCAAGTCATGTGAAATCTTGTTGCAGAGTTTCTCAAAATAACCTAATAAAATTGTTATAGGTAAACATGTTGTCTTGTTACCACTCCAAAATTCTTCATCAAGTACCTTGAAAACAATAAAAACCAGTACAAGTGTTTATTCTGCTTATTTTGTTTCTTCTTGAGTCACTACCAAGGATTTCCTTCAATTGATTTCACATGAACTCATAGTTTAAAAGCAAATTCCTTGGCAGAATATGGTTGACTTACCGAAACTTCAAGTTGCCACCTTTACCATTTGAGTCATCCTGTGAGATGGACGAGTTTTCCAGTTGATCAAATCTGTAGATGTATACATACATTATGAGCCGTGCCATAAGAAAACCAACATAGTGGCTTTGCAACCTGCATGGATCCAGACCAGCCTGCGCATCCGGGCAGTCTGGTCAGGATCCATGCTGTTTGTTAACGGTTTCTGTAATTGCTTTATGCTTTGAAAGCAAACAGCATGGATCCAGACCAGCCTGCGCATGCTGGTCGCAAAGCCACTATGTTGGTTTTCCCATGGCACGGCTCATATATAAATAATCTTATGTTTACAGTCTGAAGAGGAGGCCATGGCGCGTGCAATACAGCAATCATTGTCCGAAACTCAGGCCACAAAAACTGCTACCACCAATCAAAAGTAAGTAACAATTATAATCAGTACCCAGTACAAGAGTACTGAATTAACCCTATTATCTGAATCATTGATGTCATAAAGAAGAGCTCCACAATTGAATTGTACATGTATGTATTTAATTTTGTGTCTTTAGATACAGCTGGTCATGTTCTTTGCAAACGAAGGTGTGCAGTATGTGTAACTTTATACGAGTGTCTTCTTAACTAAAAGCAGCTACTCTTGCTTATAAATTGGTCTCTACTGATTGGTAGTTGCTATGCTTGCTAAAATTTATGAAAATCATTTAAAAATAGAATATTTATAATTAAGAGTTGATTGTGTGTTGCCATAAACAAGTGAACATAGTAGATTACGAAGTGCCGACTAGCAATGTGCATGTTGCTATTACAAGTGAAGGAAGCTATGTAGGTCATGGAATAGGACAGGAAGGTGATTTATGTAGGCTTCAAGCTAGTCTAAACAGCTTCAAGCAAGGTGAAAATAAGTATAAACTAACACATATATTATGTGACTGACACCTAATTTTCAAGGAACATGAACTGTTGTAAAGTAGACACCATTTTGTGTAATGAGATCATTTATGGTCCAATAGTTCTGCTATAACAACTACTGTTGTATTTGTTACATATAGCTAGAAAAATTGAAAATGTACACATGTATAATGCATATCAGAACCATGGTATTGTATGTTACAGTTTAAGCCAGGAAGACGAGGACCTGTTACTTGCTCAAGCTTTGGCAGCTAGTGAGGAGGAGGCACGTAGACAAACTAACAGACAGGTAATACCTTTATACTCATTCACTGTCTATATATAGGTTATACTACAGTCAAACTGCATTCACTTGAACTCAGATAATTTGAGTACCACACTCTGCTCGAACTCATTGTCAGGTCCCGATAAAATCCCAATATAATGTAAATTCTTTGATGGCTTGAACTACCGATTACTTAAACAAATTTTGCCGGTCTCATTAAGTTTAAGAGAGCGAAGTTTGACTGTAGTTTATTTTAGGCCACTTGTGAAGCAAGTTCTACAAATTATATTAATCATTCTTGACACCTCATTCCTGATGGAATCCATTGCCGTGAGGGTATGTGAGAAGAGAAGCCAGTTTCCCTTTTAATGTTGTTCATATACTACGCTACAGATTACATTGTTAAACTATAATTCATAAACATATTTGAATCACTCTGTTTGAACCGGTCAAGGGAGGTAATCTTTACAGATATGGAAAGTTAAAAGAGAAAATGGGTAAAACTTAATTTCAATTTATCTTTGAAATTTTCTATGAAACATGTCCACATGAAATACTTTTTCTTATGCGAAAATTGTTAAATGATTTTGAGTCTTTGAAGGAATGCTAAGGGCAGTGATAATTATTCACATACCTCTTTACATTTGTTACAAATTTAAAAGTAACTTTTATCTGTTCTGTACAAGCAGGTCAACACAATTGTGATTGCATGAGAGATCAAGGAATTATGAGAGCATGCTGATAGGAGTTTGAAAGATGCAAGTTTCAGTGTCCGAAAGTTAAAAGAATACACAATTAAACATGGTCAGCAAAGAAGAATGAACTGAAAACACAGTTGTAAAGACTATAAATAGAACTATGACTGAACGTATCTTCTTTTTGTAGAGAGTACAGACACAGGAGTCCCAAAACAAAAGAAGCTGTCAAGTTTCCTGACGATATTGGAAGAGGAAGAATTCTACAGCTTTAATTGAACTGTGTTACATGACTGTACATTATTGTGTTTGCCATAAAAGATTCGCACAGTCATTACAGAGGCTACAAACATGATTTTATGTCACTTTTCAAACAGGATAGTGGATTTTAAAGCAATATGTTAAGCTTATAACAGGATAGTGGATTTTTAAGCAATATTTTGAGCTTTACAAACATCAGAGGTTTATGTCACATATGTAGGCTGCAAGCAAGCAAGAAATTTTGGTGTTATTTATTTTTTCAAAAATACAAATTGGATGTTCATTCTTGCGTATATAGAATGTAGTAATTTTTAAGGTTTTTTTATGGTTACCATTCCTCTAGTGGGTTAGGATTTTCACTAAAGCTACCTTTTCTTGATGATATGTCAATGTGTGAAAAGCTGTATTTTGCATTATCTGGCAAATGGCTGAAAGAAATCAACTTTAAAATCTGTCATTTTTGTATACATGTAGTAAGAAACTCAAATATACCAACTAAGAAAAAGGTTATTCTTCACTAGGATGTAAGCTGATTTTTAGCTCACCTGTCACAAAGTGACAAGGTGAGCTTTTGTGATCGCGCAGTGTCCGTCGTCTGTGCGTCCGTCAGTGTGCCCGTAAACTTTTCCTTGTGACATCTCTAGAGGTCACATTTTCCATGGGATCTTTATGAAAATGGGTCAGAATGTTCATCTTGGTAAATTCTAGGTCAAGTTCGAAACTGGGTCACGTGCCATCAAAAACTAGGACAGTAGGTCTAAAAATAGAAAAACCTTGTGACCTCTCTAGAGGCCATAATTTTCAATGGATCTTCATGAAAATTGGTCAGAATGTTCACCTTGATGATATCTAGGTCAAGTTCGAAACTGGGTCACGTGCGGTCAAAAACTAGGTCAGTAGATCTAAAAATAGAAAAACCTTGTGACCTCTCTAGAGGCCATATATTTCACAAAATCTTTATGAAAATTGGTCAGAATGTTCACCTTGATGATATCTAGGTCAAGTTCGAAACTGGGTCATGTGCCATCAAAAACTAGGTCAGGAGGTCTAAAAATAGAAAAACCTTGTGACCTCTCTAGAGGCCATATATTTCACAAGATCTTCATGAAAATTGGTCAGAATGTTCACCTTGATGATATCTAGGTCAAGTTCGAAACTGGGTCACATGCGGTCAAAAACTAGGTCAGTAGGTCTAAAAATAGAAAAAAACCTTGTGACTTTTTAGAGGCCATATATTTCACAAGATCTTCATGAAAATTGGTCAGAACGTTCACCTTGATGATATCTAGGTCAAGTTTGAAACTGGGTCACGTGCCATCAAAACCTAGGTTAGTAGGTCAAATAATAGAAAAACCTTGTGACCTCTCTAGAGGCCATATATATCGTGAAATCTTCATGAAAATTGGTTAGAATGTTCACCTTGATGATAACTAAATCAAGTTCGAAAATGAGTCACGTGCCGTCTAAAACTAGGTCAGTAGGTCAAATAATAGAAAAACCTTGTGACCTCTCTAGAGGCCATATTTTCCATGGGATCTGTATGAAAGTTGGTCTGAATGTTCATCTTGATGATATCTAGGCCAAGTTTGAAAGTGGGTCACGTGCCCTCAAAAACTAGGTCAGTAGGTCAAATAATAGAAAAACCTTGTGACCTCTCTAAAGGCCATATTTTTTAAATGGATCTTCATGAAAGTTGGTCTGAATGTTCATCTTGATGATATCTAGGTCAAGTTCGAAACAGGGTCATGTGCGGTCAAAAACTAGGTCAGTAGGTCTAAAAATAGAAAAACCTTGTGACCTCTCTAGAGGCCATACTTGTGAATGGATCTCCATAAAAATTGGTCAGAATGTTCATCTTGATGATATCTAGGTCAAGTTCGAAAGTGGGTCACGTGCCTTGAAAAAGTAGGTCAGTAGGTCAAATAATGAAAAAACGTTGTGACTCTATAGGCCATATTTTTCATGGGATCTGTATGAAAGTTGGTCTGAATGTTTATCTTGATGATATCTAGGTCAAGTTTGAAACTGGGTCAACTGCGGTCAAAAACTAGGTCAGTAGGTCTTGAAATAGAAAAACCTTGTGACCTCTATAGAGGCCATACCCTTGAATGGATCTTCATGAAAATTGGTCAGAATGTTCACCTTGATGATGTCTAGTTCAAGTTTGAAACTGGGTCACGTGCCTTAAAAAACTAGGTCAATAGGTCAAATAATAGAAAAACCTTGTGACCTCTCTAGAGACCATATTTTTCAATGGATCTTCATGAAAATTGGTCAGAATTTTTATCTTGATAATATATAGGTCAAGTTCAAAACTGGGTCACATGAGCTCAAAAACTAGGTCACTATGTCAAATAATAGAAAAAACGACGTCATACTCAAAACTGGATCATGTGGGAAGAGGTGAGCGATTCAGGACCATCATGGTCCTCTTGTTTCCAGTTTGTTGTAAAATATTGTGCAATTAATTTATATTACTATTTATAATCAGGAATACTTTGATTTAATATATGTGCATATTTTTCATGTGCGTGGGTATTATTTATTCATTTTCATAGTGATTTTTGAATATTTTATTTCAGCATTAAACTTCCTTATATATAACTTTTATACTGAAGTATATGGTCATTTACTCATTACTGCGAGTGCTGTTATGACACCACATAGAAGTGCTTTCGTTATCTGAAATCAATTTGAGCCGCACCATGAGAAAACCAACATAGTGGCTTTGCATCCGCACAGTCTGGTCAGGATCCATGCTGTTCGCTAACGGTTTCTCTAATTGCAGTAGGCTTTGAAAGCGAACAGCATGGATCCTGACCAGACTGCGCAGATGCGCAGGCTGGTCTGGATCCATGCTGGTCACTTTCAAATCCACTATGTTGGTTTTCTCATGGTGCGGCTCATTTATGAACTGCTCTAATGACAGAAAATGTTAGTTCCCTATCCTCGTTCTCTGTAGGATAAAAGTAGAACTTTGACCCACTTTTTTGATGATTTATTTGCCAAAAGTATATTGCTGAAAGATAATTAAATGTACCAGATAGTGTTGTTATAAATAGAGTTTACTGAATATAAGACTCACAGTAAATAGTATACCCAGGATATATTTAGAAAATCCAACCTTACTCCACTACTTAGATTGGTTTATGACCTCCGTTCATGTAAACCTATTCTTCATCCTTGGCAAGACCACCATATATCACAGTACTCTGGTATCATCCCTCCTTTAAAACTTCAAAACAGATAAACATAACTTTAAAAAGCATATGATTATGATAGGTATGTGTTAGTGCCAATCACACCTGATTGTTCAAACAATGCAAAACGCGCAGTTTGAATTGCTAATTTTGCAAGCAAGTTCCTTTTTATTTGGCTGCTCTGAACAGTGTTCAAAATTACACTTTTTTGGTTGAAAATTTTCAGAATTTTTGTAAATGTAGCCTTTGGAAAAAATTATATTGAACCACCAAAGGCGTTTTTCAGATAAATGGGTTTATATCATGCATAAAACTAATTATTAGTATTTAACCTAGTCACTTGTTTGAGGCCTGAGTTAAAAGTTTTTGACTAAGTATGTTTGCCTCTCTGAGACACAAGGACATTGGCCAGTCTTTAGGAACAATTCACTTAGCTTATCATATTATTGTATAATTTTGATGGTTGTAGCTCATTTCTACAGTCTGAAAAGTGTCTGTTTTCGTATTAGTGTTATTTAAGTTGGCAGATTTCTCATTTTATGTTTATCACTTTGTGCCATCAGCAGATATTAACAGTTTCTTGCTTGATATTTATTATATTTAAGATAAAATTTTGTGACATAACTTTCTGAAAACAGAAGTAAAGTAATAACATGTCATAATTTGATCCATGATTCATAGCAAAAAATTAAGCCATTGTTCATAAGAAAATTTAAACCATGGATTAGAAGGAAATTTAACCATGGCTCACAAGGAAATTTAAATTATGACTAAAAGGGAAATTTAAACTATGGCTCATAGGATGATTTAAACCATGGCTCAAAGGGAGAATTAAGTTATGACTTATAGGGAAATTTAAATCATGCCAAATAAGGAAAATTGAACCATGGCTTAAAGGGAGATATAAATTATGACTAGTAGGGAAATTTAAATCATGCCAAATAAGGAAAATTGAACCATGGCTTAAAGGGAGATGTAAATTATGACTGGTAGGGAAATTTAAATCATGCCAAATAAGGAAAATTGAACCATGGCTTAAAGGGAGATATAAATTATGACTAGTAGGGAAATTTAAATCATGGCTTATAGGGAAATTTAAATTATGGCTTAAAGGGAGATATAAATTATGACTAGTAGGGAAATTTAAATCATGCCAAATAAGGAAAATTGAACCATGGCTTAAAGGGAGATATAAATTATGACTAGTAGGGAAATTTAAATCATGCCAAATAAGGAAAATTGAACCATGGCTTAAAGGGAGATATAAATTATGACTAGTAGGGAAATTTAAACCATGGCTTATAGGGAAATTTAAATTATGGCTCATAGGAAAATTGAAACCATGGCTCAAAGGGAGGTTTTAATCATAGCTCTTAGGGAATATCTCAGCTTTGTTCTAAATACACCCATCCATGACAGACTATTATTACCGTTGTAATCATCACAAAATTTGTCAATAAAAATGAGTTCCGTTGCCTTTCAGAACTAAACCAACACACTATCATGTTCATTCATAAGGCTGACCTGTTTGCTCAAAATATGGACTTTTAATTGCTATATATGTAAGTTCTTTGTTGTGTGTACAATATATATATATCAGTGATGTTTTGGTGGATAATTTGCTTCGAGGAATCTGTGAACACAGATGAAAAATCATTGTGTTTAGTTCGCAAGTAATGATGCCTTGCTTTTCATCCTGCCATCAAGATACTTTTATTTCAAAGGAAACTGTGACTTTCAGAAAGTCACAGTTTCTGTGTGAAGGAAGAGGTTGGGGTCTTATATTTTCACAATGTTAATCACAGCCAATTTTTTTTTTTGCTTTTTAAAGCGCATTACAAACCAGTTTCTAGTAATTAAAAATTAAATCATAAATGGAAAATACTACTGCCTTGCTATGGTCAAGTGACTTAATATTGATCTTGAATAACTGTTAGTAAAACAAAATTATATCTTTTGAGGCTAGATACATGTTCAACTAAATTGAAGTAATTTTCTAGATAAGAAAATAATTGTTGTACTATTTTATCTTGTTATTTTTACAAATATTTTATTAAAATTTTATCTCATCAATAGCTTATTGTTAATTAGGTCCCTGTGGCTCATTGGTCGTAGTAGTCCAATAGATGCTGTTAGTGTAACTTCTATTTCATTTCGATCTGTGGCAGACATACGGCCTCGATAGCCTAGTGCCTCGATAGCCTAGTGGTAGAGCACCCACTTCGAGTGCAATAGTTGTGGGTACTAGTAGCTTCCTTGCTTGGCACTCAGAATTGAGGATAGTTCTAGGACTGGTTAGCCCATTCAGAAGTGACTGGGTGTGGTATCTATTGTGTGATATTCTAGTGTGGTAGCACTGTAGAGTTGAGCATAATGCTCACTGCAACAAGTGAAAAATTATTGAAAGATGCTAAATCTGATCACAAACATACACTGCCAGAAATCAAGGTAGTGATCAGGCCTTTAAATAGAAATAATTTGTCTGCAGTTTTAATAATAGAAGTCCAGTGAACATTTTGGCAGAACCATCAGCCTTGTTTAGCTTTACACATGAAAGAATTTGGATAAAACCAAACAGGTTTTGAGTTCGGAGACGTTAAGCATTTAGCCTCAATTAACTAACTATAATAAGAAAGAAAAAAGCAGTTTAGTTTTCATAGTTTTATTATGACCTCTTTGGAATGCAAGCAATGTAATACAGATCCTTATTTAAATGGCATCAGAGTATCAAAAAGCATTGTATCAAATACTGAAAAACATAACATATCTAACAGCAACTTCTCGTACACAAATTTTATGCAAAACAATATATTTCGGCTAAAAACAGTCTTCAACTTACATACACAGTTTATTTGCAAAACAATATGTTCTAGCCACAAACCATTTTCATAAAATGTATACAATATATGCAAAACAATCATGTTCCAGCCAGAAACCAACATACACAGTTATATGCAAAACATTATGTTCCAGCCACAAACCAACTAACATACACAACTATATGCGAAACAATATGTTCCAGCCACAAACAATCTTCAACTAACATAACACATTTATACACAATAATCATGTCCCTTAAGTTACGGAAACCTGGTACTACAATATGTTTCTACCATCAGTACATTTTTTCTAGGTCATACAGAGCCATGCTTAAGTACTGTAATTTGGTACTAAATTCAGTATCTTTCTTTATATTCTGAATCTTTTTCGCAGTAAGCCAAGGAAATGAAGCCAGACAATAACAGGAAGACTTCCTGGGATTTTACTGCCCATTAAACATTTTATAGTCGATGAAATGCAAATTAAACATTTCAATGTGCGTCAAACAGCAGAGCTTCCTCTAAACTGAACAAAAATGAACTGGTATGCTAAATGATTTTAAATGAAACCATCACAAGTACACTTAAACTTAACACTACGTATGACCAATTTAATCTTAAACATACATGTACAACATGGAGCATAATCGGCTAAAAAATGATTGTATTTTATATAACATTGCACACCCAGAAAGCAGGTGTAGTAACATAAAATAATCATATAAGAAACAAAATTTACTGGCAAAATCATACTGAGTTTCAATTTAAAACTGTCTGTTATATAGCTACAAAACAAATACAAACAAAAAAAAAATAAGAATTGTCTTAAATACACCATACCTCACTTCATGGAAAAATGCTAGCATATATAACTAACTTCATCAAATATCAGTTTTATTATCCAGCTTGAATATTCAACTCAATTTTTACACCAGATACATGACAGATAGCTGTTAAAAAACTACAGTAACAATAATGTAATTGGGTAAGACATATAAAATGTCAAACTATTTTTCTTTAAAAATACCTTTTTTTAAAATACCTTCTTTTTGAAATACTCGACCCAAAATTCAACAGCTTACCACTTAAAATTCCCCTTTACTAACAGAATTCGAAGTTTTCTGAACATGTTCCTATTCAAATAAATACCGGTCAAGTAGAACAGTGTTCTGGAATGTTGGGAACAACATGTTCAGACTGACCAGTTTTCTATTTTGTTCCACTGACAACAATGTCGAAAGATTTCTTCAGACATTTAGGACACTGTTCTTGAATGTGAAATAAATAACCCCTTTGTGTTATATGGATTTAAAAACAACCTGAAAAATTATATCAATGTTACACATGAAAAATGAACACAGATGTAAGATTGTCAAAAATACAAAACATAAAATTGTGATTTTAGTCATCATTTTACACTAAATATCAAGCATGCCGAGTATCATCTTACTCCAGCAATTTTGATGATCTGTAAACAATCCGCTGAGAAAACAACATTGTCACAATTTAAATAAAATAATACCAATTAGAAATTTTTAAGAGTTAAAATACCTTACTTTTTGTTTTTTTAATGATTGAAGTTTTTATCCTAATCTCAAGGCATTACCCTAACACAACTAAAATACCTAGGAAAATTTGTACTCGTGCACATTTCTAACGAAATATGGAAAATATTTCCATTCTGACGAAATACAGAAAATATTTCTGACGAAATATGGAAAATATTTCCATTCTGACGAAATACGGAAAATATTTCCATGCTATTTTTAAATGGTTTATTATTTTTTATAAATGCAAACAAAATAATGAAACAACTGGATTATGCAAGCATACACACACACATTTACTGGCAAGTTCGCTTCCTGGCAAAATAACAGAAGATTTACTTCAACTTAATATCATGAATGTAAAATATTGTATTTTTTACACAATTCAAAACAAAATAAATAATGTTTATGTAGCAGATAAAAAATTAGCCCCAAAAAGTTGCGCTAAGCAAAACTAAATGATTAAAAACCAGCACTCGTAACAAACTATCTACATGGCAACATTGAGAAAGTAAAGATTTCGGTTGGTGAAAACAGTACTTACACTGCCATTGTATAATAAGCTTTTGCTTGAACTCTCTCAAACTGTAAATGAAGGTCTGTTGATATTAACATCATTCTGTGTTTTGATAACTCAAATGCTAATAAATGTACAGTTGAAACTTTACTGTCTTGAAATTTCGACTACCGGTATCTTAACCCTTAGCCTGCTGCAGGCGAATTTAACAGCCTTTGCAAACAGCTTGGAACCAGATCAGACGCCGATTAAATCGGCGTCTGATCAGGTTCCAAGCTGTTTGCTACTCTGACAATATTTCTTCCAATTTTGGAGCAAACTGAATGAACTTTACAATTTTAGCAGACGACATTTCCAGCAGACGACAATTTATCTAGCATGCTAAAGGTTAAACATTTTTTTCCTCCAAATTCTGTTATAGTTCCTTCTTAATGTTTCTGTTTTCACTCCGCTAAAGTCAAATTTGACAAAATGCAACTTATTTTATGTCAAAGTATTTCTGAGGCCCTGTTAGCCAGATTCTTACATACTTGTGACTTGATGAATCCAAGTAGCAAGATTTTGCATTGCAAATATGAAATAAACAAAAACAAGGAACAAAAAGCATTTCAAATTGCTATGTACTCTAAATGTATATAAAAATGTATGTGTAATGTTAACATGTACATATATAGGAGATTACCACAACATTTGTAGTGAGAAACACCATCAGCAAATATAATTTTAAATCTGAATAGAAGTTATCTCAAAATACAATGCCTGTTTCCTTGAAATTTGAGGAAAGAAGTTTCAACATACACTCCACTGCTTTCACCAATCCTTGGTCTAGAGATCCCCTTCTTCCATGTATATTTATATTCTACATACACAGTACTGCTACAACATTTCCCTATCTGAGGATCCTTACTTTCACATATAGGAACATACATTATACTGCTTACACCAACCCTGATCCAAGGATTCCCTTCTTGCATGTAAATGTTCACATTCTACGTAAATTGTACTGCTTACACTAATACCTGATTTAAGAATTTTCTTTTTAACATTCAACATTCATCTATCTGCTTACACCAATGCCACAACTAGGGATTCCCTTCTTATGTGTATATATTCACATTCTACATACATTGTACTTCTTACACGCCATATCTATGAATTCCCTTCTTACATGTACATGTTCGTATTCTATAAACATTGCACTGCTTACACCAATTCCTAATCTAAGGATTTCCTTCTTACATTTTTTTTTACTAAAATACCAATTTATTAAAACTGTATAAGCCAAACATCTACATAGTAACATTCTTCTATGCATTATTCAAATAATAACAAGTAACAATATAATCTCAAAATCCCTGCTACATATCAAAAAGCACTATTTACAATGAAGGTTTGTTTTAAAACAAAAGCATTTTAATAAAAGGTTATATTATGCATAATACAAAAGCATACCTAGAACTTTGGCAATTCAGTCAAAATTCAGTAACATGATAATGTTTACAAAAGTATGTTTCATGCTTGAATCAAAGCAAAAAAAAATGGATTAAAAAAAATTACTCCCCATTTTAAATAGCTGTATGCAATTCTCAGTAAACAGTAAAATTTACAGTCCTAACACATTATGATACATAATGAAAGATCACCAACAGTTTCTAATAGAGTCTCTATGTGGTGAGTCTAGCAAATATAGCATCAAAAACAATGAAAAAAATATTCCCAAACTTTTTTATTCCCGAAGTATTTAGTCAAACTAACAAGAGTTGACTGAGGAGACAGCGCACTCGACTATTTCAATGCTTGGTAGTGATATTGGGTATATCTGAGGAAATTAGAGCAATCACTGGAGTTATAAATACCCCTAAATGTGGATGATGATGTTGAATAACCGTTCAAGTTTGAGTCAAATAACAGAGATAGAGTAAAAGTGCATCAAAACCTGATCCAGAATTTTTTTGTAAAAAAAGAATTAATTCATGAAATACTAGTGCCAGAGTGATAACCCTTATGCCAATATGATGTGGATGATGATAAGGAACAACTATTTTAAGTTTGAAGCACATAGTCACAAAGAGACTGCATCAAAATTTTAACCAAGATGTGTGGATATGAATGTCAAGTCAATGCCGGTGCAAGTAGGATAGTTCTCTATATATTTTGTAAAGTCGTGCTAAAAATGTGATAAACTTTATCTTAAATCAGCATATAAAACAAAACTGGCAAATTCAAAGTGAGCAATCATTGATATGAGCCGTGTCATGAGAAAACCAACATAGTGGGTTTGGAACCAGCATGAATCCAGACCAGCCTGCGCAAATGTGCAGTCTGGTCTGGATCCATGCTGTTCGCTATTAGTTTCACTAATTCCATTAGGCTTTGAAAGCGAACAGCACCGATCCTGACCAGACTGCGCAGATGTGCAGGCTGGTCTGGATCCATGCTGGTCGCAAAGCCACTATGTTGGTTTTCTCATGGCACGGCTCATGTAACTGTTTTGACTAGCAATATATTCTCAAGTCTATACAATTCTATGTGATTAAACATAGTTGTGGCAAAAGGTACCGGAAATTATTGATGTAAAGTTATTGTTCTGTTGTAAACATCAAATACCTTTCAATTTCAGCATACAATTCAGTTTTATCTTTCCTTTTACTGTGAAATCAATTAATTATGCTGTAGTGAAATTTTGTGGTTTGGTCTTAAACTGTGATTTCACTGGGGTTGAATTTGTAGATTTCATACTTTCAGAGATAAAACTAACAGTATTTTAATTGTTCTCTGGGACTTAATATTCTATGAATGGATGCATCCATGAGATCCACAAGTTAATCCCCAACAAATATAAATGAGCCACGCCATGGGAAAACCAACATAGTGCGTTTGCGACCAGCATGGATCCAGACCAGCCTGCGCATCCGCGCAGTCTGGTCAAGATCCATGCTGTTCACTTTCAAAGCCTATTGGAATTAGAGAAACCATTAGCGAACAGCATGGATCCTGACCAGACGCGGATGCGCAGGCTAGTCTGGATCCATGCTGGTCGCAAACGCACTATGTTGGTTTTCTCATGGCGCGGCTCAAATTATGATAACTGTTCTTTGATAACTGTTCTTTGAAATATGACATGAAGAACTTAAATTCTTGGAAATCAAAAAGAAACCCATAAAACAAAAGTACATTTTACCCTGATGCAGCTCGTCTGTTCTCTAAACATGATTACAAGTTCGTGATTCTTTCTTACAAGGACACGGAGTATATTCTAAAACTATAAATGGAAGTTCTAAGCTAAAAACTTACAAAAGTGTTATATAAAAAAAATATAACTAAAACAATAGATATTGCACTTACACTGGCTATTATATATATATTATATTACGTCTAAAGATGACACGTAGTATATCTATGACTCTTATCATATATTTGATTTCAATGATTTTCTGAACTGCTCATGATTTATGGTAACGTGTATATGTAATAAATAATCTCACATGGTCTATGTCTTATTTTACTAAAAACATAATCTAATAATACAAATACAGTAACACCTCTATTAAGCAGCCAGCCAAGGGTGTAACTTGCTGCTTAACCTTTATTTCTAAAATGGACTGGTCTATCATTCAATTTTGGCAGTACCACTTGTTATTCAAAGTTGTTGTTCACTGAAAACTCACTGACTGAATAGCAGACTGATCTTGGGTCTGCACTGGTTGCAAAGGCAAAATCACTTGCTGCCAGCAGGCTAAAGGTTAAGGCAAATGGCTGCTTAAGACAAGTTGAAATTAGAACAAAATGTTGATTTTATAAAGTTAACTAATACAAATGGCCATTAAAGCAGATTCAACTATATATTAACCAATATGGAAAAAGCTAAAGCAAATGATAAATTTTACATAAGTGTTAACAAATGCATGGTTATATGTTAAAGAAGACACTGACGTGATGAACATTTTATATGAGCCACGGCATGAGAAAACCAACATAGTGGCTTTGCGACCAGCATGGATCCAGACCAGCCTGTGCATCCGCGCAGTCTGGTCAGGATCCATGCTGTTCGCTGTTTCTCTAACTACAATAGGATTTGAAAGCGGACAGCATGGATCCTGACCAGACTGCATGGATGCACAGGCTGGTCTTGATCCATGCTGGTCGCAAAGCCACTATGTTGGTTTTCTCATGACGTGATGAACATTTTATATGGATAATTCTCAGACTGCAGGTTTACCATCTACAAACAACATATAATATGGACATCATGAACAACTGGTATGAAATGTAATTATGACACATAAATTATGATAAATTATATGTATGAAATATATGAGAAATGAAGAATGATGAGTATTTTGCACCAAATAACAAGTTCCCTGTTTATACTCTAATTAAAGAATCAATTGTATACACCAATTTTAATTTAAGATCTTTTTTTAAAAAGCATGGACAGAAAATATGTAGTAATTTTAACAACCTTCAAGTTTCTTTTGGCAAGATTTTTCTTCACAACAGGAATACTTTTCAAAAATCTTTCTTATCAAAAAATGTTATACCCAACACAGTAATAAAAGTGATGTGTTACCTCCCTTGTTACCAAAACACCATTTGCAAATTTATGGCTAAAACTGCTTTATAAAAGATAATAGGTAGGGGTGATTTCTTGGAAGCACAGAGCACCACAAACGTAAAAATTATTTTGTGACGGAAAACTTAAGAAAAACTATATTTCATTCTTAAAAATGTGGAGATTCTATAACATGTAGTCTAACAGATTCTTCAATTAGAATAAACATCAAAAGTTTATCACAATTATTCATCAGTCTATAATTAGACCTCATCTATTTTGCATAAATCTGCATATTTTACACTTCTGAAAGATCATTTTTCTTAAATATATGAGCATTTGATATGACACGTGTATGACCTGGTGAAGTTGACATCACAGTTATTGTTCCTGATGGTGTTGGTGGCGGCGACGTCCTTTTTCGCCGATGACGTATAAATATCACAAGAATGAATAAACCAATCAGCAGTAAAATTCCAACACCAATTAACACAGCAAGCAGTGGTGTTTGCCCTTCATTACTTTCCTGTATTTTATCTGACTGGTGCGTTTCATCAGAAATGGATTTCCCGTTAAAGTTGAGAATCAATGGTGCCATGTTTGTCCCTTTTTCACCATTGCCGATGTCTGATACATCAGACAGAGATCTTTTTAACACAGTGTGCGCTATTACTTCATGAATATCTCGCCTTCCTTTGCTACTTCGTCGAGATCGTATTGAATAGATAGTATGTAAGAACCACTGTTTTCCAACAGCAACCTGAAGATAGAAAAATCATAATTAAGAGAAATTATAGTTGCTGGAGCAAGGGCTCTTTCACTTGCTAACACTAGCTTCATTGTCTAGTGTCTTACCACAGGACAATCAACCTGTTTCAAACTTTCAGATAACAATTTAATGCAGAGACTCAAAATATAATAAGAGCCATTTGCAAAAGAGGTATTCCTTATGATGGCCTGTCAATGGTAATTGCAAATCTCAAGTATGCTGTGACCTTGACCTTTGTCCTCCTGATTCAAAATGCGGAAGGGTCATCTACTAACTATAGAAAATAATATTTTGAAGAGTGATGATCCTTGTCCAAAGCTTTCTCCAGGAGTTTATTTATTTGGGTTTTACGGCGCACCAACACAGTATAGGTTATATGTCACCAAACAGGACTACAAATTTTGGTTCCACATCTCATCTACATCGAAATAAAAACATGAGGTATGGAATCAAAATTCTCCAGGAGTGTAGCTATTCTCCAGGAGTGTAGCTGTGGGAAAACCAACATTAAATTTTGGACTTCACCACTAGTAATGATCCTGATCAGTGCACATCTATACTGTTTGTTCATCTCCACATCCATACTGTTCATTTATCAATTTCATCACTTGCAAAGCCCTAACCTGTGAAGCACACAGTTACTGATTGGAAAATCTCACTGTGACCCAAAACTGTTAGAGGTCTTCTTGTAAATCCAATGAAGTTTGATCACTTTAGGCCCTAGTATTCTCCAGTTAATGACAGAAAATTGTTTTCAGTCTCAAAATGTCTGACTTTGGCTTTTGACTTACTGGTCAAACCCCCAAGACTAAAGAATATTTACAAGAGAAGAAAAAGATATAGACATGCATACAGTTACTAGAAGATACATATATTGTTGCTAGGACATAAAAAAGGTTGCTAAGATATATAAAAGTTACTGACATACCTGAAACAATGGTTTAGAATCAAAAGAGAATCCATCAGCCCCAGGTTGTGATACAAGATCAATAGCCCTATTGTCTTCACTGGCCATCATTGCATTCAATGGAACACCTTTGAAATTTGTGTCCACAGTGAATGGTGCTTCAGCATCCTGTAAATAAACATGGCCTGAAAATTGTACTTCTAGGAAATTATTTGCCTTGTTAAGTTATTGTGACCATTACCAGAACAACAACTATTTTTCTATTTCAAAACTAACACATTTTGTAATCGGATTTGTTTTCTATATTATGAAATTTTATATATACTGAAGTAAATACTCCTATTTTTCTTTAAACTGTACAATCCTGCAATTGTCCGGGACCGTAAATTCAAGTTTTTAATTTTTGTTTAACATTAACAGTTAATGTCCATCTTACACACTCACTTTTCTTGGTAATTAACTTAAAAATCTCTTCTCTCATAGGAAAGTAGATTTACATATTATAAGTTATAGTAAAATACGTGTGAATCACATACCACAATTCTGAATACAGTATCCAGATTTTCCGACTCTCCGACACAACCGTATTCCCCATTGTCAGGATCGTATCTTGGAATGTAACCATCTTTGCCAGAACATAGAAACACTTTCTCTATATTGAGAACAAACTGGCTGCCTAGCGACTGCACTGGATTAACATTTACTCTACCATAAATAGTATCCCCTGTAAAATAAAGTACAAAATACCAGATTAAAAGCAATTAACAATACTGTAGCATACTAAGTGATTTTTAACTTTTACAGTACATCAGCTTTACAGTCAGTAAAGTTTCTGTGAACATCCCTTGAATAATATTTATTTATTTATTTATTTATTTTGTTGGGTTTAACGTCGCACCGACACAATTTTAGGTCATATGGCGACTTTCCAGCTTTAATGGTGGAGGAAGACCCCAGGTGCCGCTCCGTACATAATTTCATCACAAGCGGGCACCTGGGTAGAACCACCGACCTTCCGTAAGCCAGCTGGATGGCTTCCTCACGTGAAGAATTCTACGCCTCAAATGAGGCTTGAATAATAAGTGGTACTGACCAAATCAAATGATGGACCAGTCCAATTTTGAAATTTAGCATGGTAAAGGTTAAGAATATTTCTTATAACAATGCAGTGCTTTATCTATGAAGTCATCTGACAATGTTAACACATTCTAAATGCTTTGACTGAAGTTTAAATCAGAACCAAAATCAATCTTTTGGACAGGTAATTAACAACAGCTGTTTGTAAAATACATATGCCCCGAAGATGGCCTATCTTAAGCAAATAGGTATGTAATTTTGCATGCACTTTTAGGAAACCAAATGATCTGCCCACTCTTTTTCAAAATCTTCAGGCCTAATTCAAGGTACTGTACTACATCATATGGATAAAAACAGTAAGTATAAACCTTTGTCCCTTTATTTCTGGCTTACCTGGAGCAAATGCTGTATCCTCCTCCCTTAGAGCCAGGCCCTGCAGACTGTCCGACAACCACAGATCTTTCTTACGTACCAGATAAAACTCTGTGTTCAGACTGAACTTAGTTGCCACAGGGTCACTAACTTGCTGAAATCTGATTGGAAGGTCAAAGGTCATAAGGTCACCAGGAGTGCACTGCATTGGTAGAGAGTATTTCTGGGTAAAGGTTGCAAAACAAGGTATGAGGTGAACCTGGTAATCTCCTGAGAAATCTTGTAGCTGTAACAATAAAAGAAATTACAATAAAAATCATTTCTATATTCATATAGGGTCTCATAAACACATCCAATAACTACATTTGTGTTCTTTCTTTCTTTTTTTTTTGTTTTCTTTTGTTTAATGTCACACCTACAAAATTACAGGTCATATGGCAACCTTGAAGCTTTGAAAACCCCATGTGCCCCTCCATGCATTATTTCATCACAGGTGGGCATCTGGGTAGACCAACCAACATTCAATCAGCCAGCTGGATGGCTTCCTCACATGAACAATTCAATGCTACAAGTGAAACTCAAACCCACAATGATAAGGGGCAAGTGATTCAAATTGCTTTTTTTCTTCTTTTTGTGTGTGTGTGTGTGTGTGTTTCTTTCAAGTCAATACTACGGTAATATTTAGGCTAGTTACATCTTCCAAAATATCTGCAAATAATACCATTCTTGAATTCAAAACATTAATGAATATCAATCTGGATCATGTCCTAAAACGCAAACATGTTTCACAAATACAGTCAGTTCCACTTATTTGAATACTCCTGTTATTTGCATATTTGTCTTGACAAATAGGTTATTCAAATATATGAAATCCAATGTACTACACCATGAATAAGACTGCTAACCAAGAAATTGCAAATGAAGTCTATACGAAAATTTCCCTACCTACAGTATTTCAAGTTACTATTGAAGCTACTTCTTTTCACACTTATATCTATGAAACCAAAAACATCAGTGATACATTTCTGCTTTGAACAGGAACTAATATTGTGGTGATTATAAGTCTTCGAAAACTGGAATAGATTATGAAACTTACAGCTTTATTTGAAACAAATTCCCATAACTGTTCCGGTTGGTCATAAGTTGATACACTATGTATCAAGTTCAAGGTTAGTCCAAGATCTGGTTGTCGTGGTAACTCTACAGAGGAGTATGTGTTTGTACCTACAAAAGTAGCAAGACAAACACTTTTGTCATTAAAAGGTACATGTAAGGTTTAAGGTAATTGTCTAAATAAGCAGAAAAAGGATTACCACAAAACAAGGTTCCCCTAGGCAAGTGTAGTGTGGTTTTGTACCTCAATTCTAAAATAACTTTCCCTTTTATAGTCCTTAATATGATGTATTAACTTAGTCCTCCTAGAAACATTATCTTTTCTGTTCTAAGGAGTGTCCACTATCTCCCTAAAAACCCACTGGAGGACAACTGGGCAGGTATTTCAGGTAAATACAGTTTCTATTATAAATGTCACATTAAATACTTCTGTTTGCAAAGATTTTTTTTTTTTTTTTTTTTTCAAATTTCATAAATACCATTCTAGATCTTTTACCTGTTTTATGCAAGATAAATTGTCCCCTAAAGTTAGCGACAGTTCTGAAGCCAACAACCAATTTCCCATCATCCTGTATCCTCATACTGGTAGGGTATAGATGAGCTGAAAATTAAACAGAAATAAATATAGCCACAGTCCTGAAGCCAACAACCAATTTCATATCATAATGTATTATCCACACATGGCTTGGGTAAAGGCGATTTGAAAGAGTAACAGAATTAAAAGTTACCAACAGTCCTAAAACTAACAACCAGTGTCTCATCATCTTGAGTGCTCATACTGCTTAAACCATAGTTGAAAAGTAAATAGAATTAAGATAATTCTTCTACCAAAGTGGCGCCCCCTGAAGACAAGTTAAGGGACAAAGTAATAGACAGTCAAACTTCCTTTGCTTGAACTTGGATAATTCGAACACCGTCTTTTGCTCTCATTCATCGTCAGGTCCCAGAAAAATCCCTGTATAATGTAAATTGTTCAATGACTCAAACCACTGTAACTCGATACAAATTTTGCCAGTCCGTCAATTTCGAGCGAATTAAGTTTGACTGTATAACATAATACTAACCTTGAATATCAGTATCTTCCTGTAGAGTGCTGATCCCTTCTTGCCACAATATAGCAGTGTTATAAACAAATTTCAATTTCAGCTCAGTACTTAGGTCGAAGTGGCGCCATCTATATGACAGTTGTGGAGAGAAGTAAACGTATGACACAAAAAGTGGAACCTTCAGTGAAACATACGACTGTTTGATATCCTGCACCTGAAAATGGAATAGTGCTCTGTTTTATTAGTGTTACCATTTCAATAAAGTTGATAAACTGTAAAATATCTACAATGAACGTTGCTAAAGCTACTTTCTGTTACAGTAAGTCATGATTTCAAATATGAGCCGTGCCATGAGAAAATCAACATAGTGGGTTTGCAACCAGCATGGATCCAGACCAGCCTGCGCATCTGCGCAGTCTTGTCAGGATCTATGCTGTTCGCTAATGGTTTCTCTAATTGCATTAGGCAGATGTGCAGGCTGGTCTGGATCCATGCTGGTCGCACACCCACTATGTTGGTTTTCTCATGGCACGGCTCATATATGTAATAAAGTTAACTTTCCTCAACTACAAATATTAAGTGAATCTGCCATTATACAAATACGGAAAATATTCTACTTTCATAACTTATATCCAATATCATCCTTAATTTCATTTATTTCTGACTTGAATAAAAGGTGGCAAACTGTCACACACAGAATCCACATAACACTTAGTAGGAAGGAAGCCAAATCAGTTAGCAATCAAAAAGATCTTATTCAACTTCAACTTAAAAATATAACTAAAATGGCAACAAAAACTTGAAACAAAGGAAAAACAAAATGTAAGGCAGCGTCTTGCAACAAAATTTCACTTTGTGCTCATACATTCAATGATATTTAGTGATTCTAAACAAACTACTGAAACGTCACATGGACACAGGTATAGGTCATATGGCGACTTTCCAGCTTTAGATGGTGGAGGAAGAACCCCGGTGCCCCTCTATGCATTATTTCATCACGAGCGGGCACCTGAGTAGTACCATCAACCTTCCATAAGCTAGCTGGATGGCTTCCTCACATGAAGATTTTAATGCCCTGAGCAATGGCTGGAACCCTAATCGGCGAGGGGCAAGTGATCTGGTGTCAGTTACCTTAACCACTCTGCCACAGAGGCCCCTAACCCAGCTACTGAGGCCTTGACCTTTTCCATGTGTAATAGTCAGCTTACTGTCAATGATTGCAAATTTTCTGCATGTCAAAATCTGACAACCTAAGAACCTAGGTATACATAAAACACCATCAATCAAATTAAATTTATGTTTTGAGACTATTAAAAGAAATATTTATGGGAAGAAGTCTACTTGCCACCTTGGATAAAGATCATTTTAAAATGCTTAATTTCTGTACAGCATATTTATATCAGCAACATAAATTAAAGAAAGATACTTTTTGCTGGCTTTATGAACATTTTAGAGTATGTGTTAGTACCTGGGTAAAATCATAAATATTCCATAAGCCAGCATGATGGCTTTCTCAAAGGAAAAAATATTCAATCCCTTTGGAAGGTTTCATATCCACAGTAAAGAGGGGCAAGTAATTTGAAATCAACAACATTAACCAATCAGCTGTCTTGTATACAAGACTGCAACGTTAAATGAACAGTGACAACATAACATTATATAGACATAAGAAAAGCATAAACCTACACCAAGACTACGGAAAAAATTCTTTAAGGAAACATTGCTTGCAGCATAATGACAATTGTCTGCAGTCCTTTTTACAAATTTTTGTTAGTGTAATGCTTTAACATTTTGTATAAAACCAAGGTGACAACCAGTTTCTAGGAACAGAAATAGATAATAACATGCATGATATAGGTTACAGAGACATTGAGCGGCAAATTAATAGTTACAGTGGGAGGTGAATAAAGGGTTATAGATACCCATGAATACCTCTATTTTTCTCAGCTTTACAGTTGCCTTACTGTCCATATTATTTCAAATAAAGAAAAATCCATTTGGATAAAAAATCTATAATAATATCATAGGATCTGCCATGATCCTACTAGATGTTCTATTACTAACATATATAAAAGATATAAAATCTCATGTAACTGAACAATCTTCCGGATTACAATAAAACTTAATGTTAGGTGTCAGATATCTAACATATAACAGAAGACCCGTGTCAGAAATCTGTCTGTTCAAAAAAGAATATATCCATGGGAATCCATATACCTTAATGCTTGTTTTAAGAATTTAGTTAGGTTTCTTTAATTATACCAATCTCTGCATATAACACAACTACAACTTAACTGCATGTTTCAAAGTTTCTCAAAGGATCAAAGAATCACAACAGACTAGATTAACAGGTCTCTTCCAAAAAATACAAGAACACTGAAGAAATCTATATAAGCAAGAGGGCCAGGCCGGTCCTATGTCGCCCAACACTGAGATATCAACAAAACTGTCACAAGCTCATCCCTGAGAAACATGCACTATTTTAGAAGATTAAAAGATATTTTCCATGTTAGGTATGCATGCATAAACAACAAAGGGTAATAAAAAAGAGTTCACAAACTTTGGTTGTGTTACTGTTATTAAACTGAAAAATAAATGTCAAAACAATTCTGATTTGATTTGAATTCATATATGTTTCAGTTATTTGGTAATCAATGTCTTATGGTGATACAATGGCTTACTAATGGTGAGCTGAACTGTCCAAATCAAGGTATTATGTTGATCACTAGATGACTGCATGAAAGATGTTGGTTTGTTTTACTGGGTTTAACATCGCACCGACACACTTTAGGTCAAATGGCGACTTACCAGGTGCCTCTCCAAGCATTATTTCATCACAGGCGGGCACCTGGGTAGAACCACCGACCTTCCGTAAGCCAGCTGGATGGCTACCTCGCATTAAGAATTCAACGCCCTGAGTGAGGCTTGAACCCACATCGGTGAGAGGCAAGGGACTTTAAATCAGCGACCTTAACCACTCAACCACTGAGGCTCCTCAACTGCTTGAAAGAACAAGTTAATTTTTGGCAAGCTATCTAAATGGCTCATGACATAAATACCTTTCGGCAAGCCAGCCATATGGCTGATACATAAATACCTTTCGGCAAGCCAGCCATATGGCTGATACATAAATGCCTTTTGGAAAGTCAGCCAATTGACTCATAAAATAACTTACGAAAATCTGCCCAAATGGCTAAAAACATAAAAAAAAACTTTTGACCAGGTATGACTGAAACCAACCATGGCAAATGACCAAAGACTCAAGGTAACTTCCTAAACCAAAGGTCATGTAGGTCTAAATTACATACGTACTTAATAAACCAATAAGTGTGATGAATGATTAAAAAGGGAACAAATCAACACTTTCAACTTATACACAGACTTCATATTTACTGTATGCAGATTTCGCATCGGATGAATGTATGTATTTATTTTCATATTATTACTTGAATTCTATTCAACTTTTAGCAAATTTATGCTCCAAACTGACTGTATGTTCCATATTCTAAAACTTTAATTAAATCTTCTACTAATAGCCAATGTGAAATATTTCCATGATTATCATTCTAAATATAAGATTTTTTTCCCAACTTTCTCATTTCTCTATATACTCAGTACAGGTCAGTATTCCTACCAATCAAAATATTTAAAACATAATCTATACTTTGCATGAACAGTAACTTGGAAAATTAAGCAAATCTGTAAAATCAAGTTGTAATGTCGCAGATGCGCAGGCTGGTCTGGATCCATGCTGATCGCAAAGCCACTATGTTGGTTTTCTCATGGCGTGGCTCATATTTCTCACTAGCATTACTGTTTACATGTGACTGACACATCAATGTAAGGATATAGGTTAAGTAATATTCAAATCAAAACAACATTTGATGTAGAGAAGGATGCAGCAAGTTCAAAGGTCACAAGGTAACCTTACCTGTGCTTCTGCCTGTACCAATGCTTTACATGGGTTTACTAGTTCTGACATATCATAGTATGATTCAAATGTCCACACACATGAGTCTAGGTCTAGATTCCTGAAAAACAAGCAAAATATCTTTGTATGTTTCAATGTCCACATGAAGAAGACTAGGTCTAGATTCCTGAAAAACAAGCAACATATCTTTGTATGTTTCAATGTCCACATGAAGAAGACTAGGTCTAGACTCCTGAAAAACAAGCAACATATTTTTGTACGTTTCAATGTCCACATGAAGAAGACTAGGTCTAGGTCAAGATTCCTGAAAAACAAACAACATATCTTTGTATGTTTCAATGTCCACATGAAGAAGACTAGGTCAAGATTCCTGAAAAACAAGCAACATATCTTTGTGCATTTCAATGTCTACATGAAGAAGACTAGGTCAAGATTCCTGAAAAACAAGCAACATATCTTTGTACATTTCAATGTCTACATGAAGAAGACTAGGTCAAGATTCCTGAAAAACAAGCAACATTTCTTTGTACGTTTCAATGTCCACATGAAGAAGACTAGGTCAAGATTCCTGAAAAACAAGCAACATATCTTTGTACATTTAAATGTCCACATGAAGAAGACTAGGTCTAGATTCCTGAAAACAAAAAACGTATCTTTGTACATTTAAATGTCCACACCAAGAAGACTAGGTCTAGATTCCTGACCTCTCATAGAGTGGTTCAGCTTCCATACTTAGGAATATAGTTCTCTATATGCTACTTTTTTTGTAAATTTATATATACATGCAAAAAAAAAATATACATTAACATAATTTATACAAAGACCTCCAAATGAAATTGGAAGCCATTAACCTTGTGGAGGGCAAATTAAGAAGGTAACTTCATCTCAAAAAACATAGAAAAAATGATGTATTGTTAGCAAAACGCTTTTTAGTAATATACGTCTTTTGTAAAAAAAGTTCAATGTTAAATTGGACATTTTCCAAAATACCTTTATGTAGCATTTTAACTAAATGAAATTAAAAACTATGAAAACATTACTTGTAAAATCTGAGAGTAGACTTCGGTCTTAGCTGTTCATCCAACTCATACGGTTCTGCGTCAGTACTATACTTTGACTTTCTTGTTCCGTTTGTTATGAACCCATACTTAGTTGACCTCTCATCAGTATCAACAAGGTTTGAGCACTGGTGTTCCAGTCGGTAGGCATCTTTGCTCAGTGCGTACTGGAAGTTAGACAGTCTTCTGGTTGAGATGATGGGAAACATTCCGTCCGTGTGTGGAACCTGGACGGTCAGACGGACAGTATTAGGGTGGTCCTCGTCATCTGGTCCTACAAATAGATTTGACCTTTTTATCTAAAGACTGTTTGTAGAACTTGGATGGTCAGATAAACAGTATTGGGGTGCTCTTAATCATCTGGTCCTATAAACAGATTTAAAAAAAAACATTTTGTGCAAAACATGAATTTGCACTGGCACTCCAAAAATTTGATTGAAATTTCCTGAAAGTGAAACAAGAGAAGTGTAACAATGAGTAAAAATAACTTGATTTACATATCTAGAAGAAGTTATGATGAAACTTGGGAGTTTCTGTGAGTAACACAGAATTTGGAGATAAACAAATTTAGATAAGGATCAAAGCTTTTAGACCAGAATAGAATCAACAGCAGCCTTGTCAATTATTTTTTCAAAGTCTGAACTCAAAACAGCCAATCATATTCTTTAGTTCGAAATTAGTCTATAAACACTCCATTGTTATCTTTATTTACCTGTATACCAAAGCCTTGCGGTGAAAGGTTCAGCCCCCACAGCTCCCTGTGATCTGGGAGAACACATTCCTTCTTCAGTATCCACAGTGACCACAGGACTTCCAACTTCTCTTCCTGGTTCCCCTGCCTCATTTACAGCTCTTGCAAAGCATCTTAACTGGCTCCCTGCATAAACATGATACATTTACAAATAGATCACTCACTGGAATGTTTCAGATACAACACAGAAAGCAAGTCTGAAAGAAACTTTGAAAACACTGAATATTCTACAATTCTTAACTTCAATATTAGGATCAGTTCAAAGCTTAGGCTTACATAATTATTATTATGATAATTTTATAATCTTTATCAATTTAACTTAAGCTCAGTAAGCAAAGTTTCTCTATGAAACAAATTAGTCTTTTCCTCCAGAATTGACAAATTTTAGTTTTTGTTAACTACTGTTATTGGACTGACAAAAATCATAAGATTTTGTAAAATGTGATTCAAAGGTATCTTACAAACTTCTGCTGTCAGACAGACAGACAGACAGATGGAAAACACCATTCCATTAATATAAAGTTGAAACTTGGTATCTCAAATTCCAAGGGATTGAGTGTTTTACTTTGATATTACCAAAATTTGATTTATTATGATATTCTGTGCACTTGTTTTCTGGATGGGACTTGAAAATGGGATTTTGAGTTCAAGTTTGAGAAATCAGGTTTCAACTATAAATAAAGTTGCAAATCAGTGTTCACTAAGACAATCAAAGTATGAAGTCTGAACAGAATTTCGCTCTAGATTTACAAATGCAGATAAAATATTGACCTCTAGTGAAATAAATGCTGTCAAGAGTGATAGCTCGAGTAGATGTGAAAGCCGTATTGGTCTCAAGATCTCTCATATTTCCTGCTACGCCACTTGCATCTTTGGGCGGGCCAACCCGCCATCTGAACTTCGTCAATGTGTCGTCAATTTCTGAACACATCTGCTTCACCTCTTGGTATTTGGGATGCTTTGGGCTACATGGCTATAAATCATATATGATAAGTAGAATTATGGATTCAACTGCTGATATGTTATAAAATAACCTCTTCATGTACATGCTCTTTTTTTTTTTCAGGTAAACAATTTTCAAGAATGGTTCAAGGTAAAGAAAATTAAGACTGAAATAACCCTATCTTCAATTTAGATACTACAACTTTTCTTAACTTTAAAAAACATGATGTTGCTTATATGCTTTGTAACAGTAAGGAGAATGACTAAGTACAAAGACACAGACTAGAGGGTATCCACTGAAAGATTTCATTGTTACAGAAAACAAATGAACACTTACAGAGACACAAATTAGAGGGTAGCCATTGATAGGTTTCATGTTCATAGCTCTGTCCACTCTATCAAGGTCCCGTAGGGAGACAACCAATGGTGGCACTGGGAATACAACATCAATAAACTTGCTGTTCTCTTCAATGTATACTGTTGCTCGACTGTTATGCTGGAAAGATTGCAAAAGTAAAGGAAAATATTAATTAGCTTTTACATAATGTTTTTTGCATTTCACTTAATACATAACTCATTGTTTACATTATTCTGTACAGAAGTTGAGAATACAAGGGTTTAAATTCGGGCAAGTCAAAGTTTTGGTTTTTCCATAAAAATTCTAACATTCAGTTTTTCCAAAACTTACCTGTACAGTTAACACCTGATGAGATGATTTCAACATAGGTAAATCTTTTGACACCCCAACACCTAGAAGAACTTCAAAAATGTGAATTACTTTTCTATGTGATCCACATAATACAAAAAAAAATCCTCAACAGATCAGCAACTGAATGAGTAAGATACTGTTTCATTCAATATGATAACTGGTGTGTAAGTCAGAAACTGAACATACATGTACTTCTGCAATCATGTTACGGTCCTGAGAAAGATGAATGGAGAAACTCTCACTGTTCTCGCTCTCCCCATCATAATTTATCTCAATTTCTGCAAACACCTGCTGGACACCAGGGTCAAATCTCAACACTGAAAATAATGAAATTGAAACATTTAATTTTAGCACAAGTAATCAGTCAATCACATGTTTTCAATCTTAATGAAGATCCTAACATAATTGTTCATCTAGACTTTATGCCCAATTGTTGCATCTTATGCTAGTATCATTTCTACTACAATGTCACTTTTCTCATATCCTCAAACACGGATAAGGGTCTATATGACAGCTTTTCAAGGACATTTTTTTTTTGGAAAAAAATAAAGAACTGGTGGCCAAATATTCTTAACAGTGTAAATACCCACTTACATATTAAATACTATGAGTAAATTAATTTTGTTGCTATAAAACCTCACTGTTCAGCCTATAACATCTATTTCATTTATATAAGAATTAAAAAGATTTCCTCGCATCAAGATAAAAGAATGGCAACTTTGCTTTGTTCATTGGAATTTAATTTCCTGGATTGACAAAACAATGAAATACCTCAAAATAAGTCTCTCAGGAATATAAATGATTTCGTAGTATGTTTTGAAATGTTAAGGTCGATGTGATTGTTCTTAAAATGAGCCGTGCCATGAGAAAACCAACATAGTGGGTTTGCGACCAGCATGGATCCAGACCAGCCTGCGCATCAGCGCAGTCTGGTCAGGCTCCATGCTGTTCGCTTTTAAGCCTATAGGAATTGGAGAAACTGTTAGCAAACAGCATGGATCCTGACCAGACTGCGCTGATGCGCAGGCTGGTCTGGATCCATGCTGGTCGCAAAGCCACTATGTTGGTTTTCTCATGGGACGGCTCAAATGTATTGTCTGAAAAAGAAAGCAATTAATGGCAAGGTAAATAACAGAGTATAAATCTTAATACAGTCTGAACTTACATCTAGAATATGCATTGAAATCTCGGCCAGCACTTGCACTTCCGCTCTTGGTTGACACCCTGACCTCCGAAATTCCTGATGGGTCACCTAGACGTATCACTGGCACACGTAAAATGTTGACGTCACCAGGGATAATCGGTTCATTTACTGTATACTGACTCCTGTCAAATTTTATCACTGGAACTGAAATGTAGCAGATTCAATATGCAATGACGTTTGTCTGAGCTTCTTTGATAACATGCTTTATGTTTAATGTAAAATCTTCTGAAAGATGATGTTTGTATCCAAAATCACTCGTATCAAATCATCTTAGGCTAAAATATTTTAAGAGGTCAAACATGAAATCTTAATTGGGCCATTTTTGTCAATTGTAAATGAAAACAGTTGATATTTTTACACATTTTTTCAGTCCTAGATTGATACTACAGCCCATGTCTGTGTCACAAAAATCAACAGTCTGTTTACACTTTTGAAAATAATATCACAAATATCTGCAATATATATGCCTGATTTTTCAAATATTTCTGTCATTTCTCCCCTTAAAAAAAAAAATTCATCTGACTTCAGGAAAACAAATGTTTTTCAAACTAAAAAGCATTAAATAAATGAAATTTAAACCAGAAAGCAGTGAAGCACAAATTTAAAGTACATACTGTCCTCTGGATCTCTGATCACGATTTTTGTAGTTATCTGTCCTCCAAGAGTTGCTCCCCCTGACATAGTGCCATCTGGTGTGCTTAGAACAAGGCGGAAACTCTCCTCCTTCTCATGTTGTCTGTCACTGATAATTTTCACCCTGCATTCTGTCTCTCTTTCACCTGAATAAAAGCAATATTAAAAAAGTCCTTTATGTGTACAGAACCTCTCAAGGCACTGTTTTAGTCATGGGTGGGCACCTAAGTAGAACCACTGCCCTTCTAAAAGCAGCTGGAAGGCTTCCTCACATAAAGAAGTCTCCACCCCAAGGGAGGATTTGAACCCACATCGGTGAGGTACAAATGATTCGAAGTCAGTGACCTTAACCACTTGGCCAAAGAACCCTTAATTTTTTTCTGGTTGGGTGAACTAAATTCTCATTAACATTTTCTTTTTCCTGCTTAAATCCTTCAACTTCCACAGGTATATGATTATATACACAGAATGTTGAAAAATGCAAGTAGAAAAAAAGGATTTCCCTCAAAATGTAAGGAAAGCTTTGAAAAAAAGAAAAGAAAAAAAAAGGAACATAATAAATTATGAGCACACTGACACCATGTAAGAAAAATATCATATTGTAATATCACTAGAGAATGTGAACACTGTATTTTAGAAATAACTGGAAAGTGAAAATACACCAGGCTTGAAGAAAACAAAGGTGCATTTGTGTCAAGTCTTTCTACATCAACTCATCAACTTGAGGTGAGGCCTATCTCATGTAACATCAAACTTATAAAACATTGAGAGTTGAAAAGTGAACATATACCAGGTTTGAAGAAAACAAAAGACGCATTTGTGTCAGGTCTTTCCAGATAGTCCACATCAACTTGAGCAGAAGCCTGTCTTGTGTAACATCTAACATGTGATTCTTGACTGATGTCACCTGACCTTGTTACCATGGCAACAACCTCATCTTCATTCTCCAACACTGTGTATTCTACATCAGCAAATTCCATCTTGGGTACTGAAATAAAAACGACAGAACACCTTTCTTTTTATATTATTTTCATTATACCATTTCAGATTAATGCCACATTATCATGATTTTCAAAACTAAAGAAAATGTCTGCCATGAATTTAGAATCATAAATCAATAACATATGACTATGATATAATTAAGTGCAGAAAAATTCCTGCAATATAACATTAAATCTTTAGTACATAACTACCAGTAACCATTTTGTAAGTTTTTTTACACACTTTACAGACTGCACAGTACTTTATAGATAATTAGCACCTAGATCTCACTCAGTCACCTTGGTTTTAATTTTAGTAGCCTAAAGATAAAATTTTCTCAAGTCTGAATTGTATGAAAAAAAAATCTCAGGACTTGCCCCCTTTAGTATCAATTTCATAAGGATGGATCTGATTGTTCTTCCCACTTCTTTATTTTACTTTTGTGATGAAAGTAATTTGTTTAGGACAAAATGTTGTGGTTTGTTCTGCTAACATATACTGTATTTCACTGGGACAAATCTCGCTGGCTCCGACTCATCAAAAATATTAAGAATACCGTCTCAAATCTTTCTTCATAAAATTTACTGTCCGAATCAAGTAACAAATACAAGTTAAGTCTATCAGGATTCTATTTAGTGTGCATTGCAGACCTAACAAGAACAATAAAATGTTCAATTTTCCTTTGTACAAATTATTTGCTCTGCATCAATGCAGATTCATCCATCAATAAACGGTTCCAATATAAGACATCTTTTAAGACAAGACAGGAACATTTTCTGGCAAAAGCAAGACAAAGTATCAGTATTAATTTCTATTTTGTTGTAGATCTAGCTGAATGGCAAAGTTTTTTTGAAAATTCAGACGTTATGTATGCCATTATTTTCTCATCTGAGTAATTTACAACAGTCGGAAATATTTGGCACACACGAGAAACAGAAGTTTTATCCAAACTGAACTTTTTTCAGTTCTAGAGAGATAACTTGGTAACCTGCAATGCACGTTTAAAGAACTTCAACAGTTTGAACTGGGCAGAGACTTTGATCTTAGAAGTAGAATGTCCGATTAAAGGATGGTAATTCACGCACATTATGTATAGAACAGGCATGACCAATCAATAAATGTAATCTCAAAAATGCTTCACATTATCAGAATTAAAATAGGCTGCAATATTTGACTTTTTTCAGTCTAGATTTACTGCCTAAAATTCTCCCTGTATTTGGCCTTCTTCAGATTACTTGTTGCTCTCCCTTTGTCTAAAATATGTTGCCATCCATTCTGATCTTAATTTTGGCTTGCTTCAAACTGTAGATTTGATGCCCTTTTTTTACCTACATCATCTTTATATTTTTTATAGAAATTTAATAAATATATAATCTTAGAAATGTTTCCTTTATGTAGAATTTAATGAAAGTAAAACTGATTACTTGGCTTGGCCTTTTTTCGCTTTGGATTATTTTAAATCAAATTAGAAACATTCTAAAACTGTGTACTTACAATCTGACACGGTGTCATTTATGGTGACAGTGGCTACACTTGGCTCACCCATGGACCCTCCAACTGGCATTCTCAGATGAAGCTCAAACTTTTCTGTTCCCTCAAGGACTGGGTGACCAAGATCATCAAGGATGGTCACACTCAAAGTCTTAGTCATCTCACCTGGGGCAAAGTCTAATATCCGTACCACAGGGATGTAATCTACTCCAGCTGTAATGTAATATTGTTTTACCAATTTCAATTCCAAGCATTCCCTGGCATAAAAATAGCATCTCCATGCAATGCAAATAGATCTACTTTACAAGGAAAACATTAAACGAAAAAATATTCTGATAGTGGCTAAAGCAGGGTATAAAATTTTCCTAACTTGGTTAAAATTTTCTGTATTTTCCAGCAACACTTGATAACCTGTCAAAGTCCTTTTTCTACCCAAGTTTACATGAATTTCATTATCATACCTTCAGCAGACATTGGCTCTGTTCTTCTAGATCTGACGGTAACACTTGATGGCCTACTGAGGTCTGTACCAGTCTTCCATACTTTCACCTCTAACATACCAACATTCTCATCCACATGATAAAGTTCCCGATCAAAGTAAAATTTTGGCTCTGAAATTATTAGAAATCATCAAAATTATCCTTCAAGAGCTCCCTCCCGTCATATATATTATAACATTAAAAGATTAATCTCTGCAGCAGACGCAGTCTTTTGATACGAAAAAAAGGGAATCAGCTCTGCAGCAGACCTCAAAATGACTTTGCACTTCCCAAAAGTCAAACCCTTGATAAAAAAGATGATAATATCATTAAAAAAATGAGAAAGTAATATCATCAGACGCACATTTTGAAATATTATCTTAAATCTATATGCACCTTTGGATACTAAAAAATCTAGAAATATTTTGTCTATTTTTCCACTGTTTGTTTGAAATTGGTGTATTGTTGTTGTTTTTTTAAGAGTTTAAGTTATGTAAAGGTGATGAATGGGCTTATTGTAATGCTTTACGATTCGATTCGTACAAGTAAAATGAAAACTTCCCCCTAGAATCAGAGTATACCACAAATGACTCAAATTATACTCACACAGAACATTCTAGGACATCTTTAATCAAGTACTCTGCACAGTGAGGTAATTGTTTACAAATTCTGTACACATATTCTAACAACAAGGTTATTTGCAGTAAACTGACTAATTAAGTATATTAAGGAATGTACATGTTTGATTCCATAATGAAATTATAAATGTTACGAAAACAATACACCATTTAAATATTTTAACTATTAAGTTGGCCGCAATTTTTAATGTTTGCAAAGTTAACTATCAACTTTTACAACTTGGATTTATGATAAATATCCCTTCATAATTGAATACCTGAACATTTTTACTGTCAACAAAAGTGAAATATTGCCTGCAACAGCTGCAGATGATTTGGTGCTACAAATGATAAATTATCTTTTACAGCATCAATTTATCAGTCTGTGAATGTTGGTAGTCCTCATTTGTATCATCAACATTATTATCATTTCTATTACAGATTTTATAAGTTTTTATTATTACTAACCCTTGTCATGCTGTACACAGTTGAATCTGCCTTTGCAATCAGTGTAGATCATGATCTGCCTACACATCTATGCAGTCTGATCAAGATCTGCACAGTTCGCCATTCAGTCAGTATGTTTTTGGTACTCACCCCTTTTAACAGTTAATTGCACTGTCCAAATTAAAAGATGGATAAGTTCATTATTGAAATTTAGCAAGGTAAGGGTTAAAAATCTACATTTATAGCCCTTTCCATTAGTCTAAACATAGTCACATTATTAGGCCAGAGTTTTTTTATCTTTCGTTTTACGGGAGATTTTTGAAAAATGAGCAGGGGGAGGAGGGAATAAAAATAAAAATAAAAAGCTTGAAAGTCAGCATCTCGGAAAAAAATAAAAATAAAATAGAATTTTTTAAGATTTTTTTTATTTTGATGAACTTTCGTTTCAAGTTTTGTTTACTTGTGTTTGTGTCCAGTATTTAATATTGTGATGTATTGTTATGTTTTAAGACTATAAAAGCCATTTATACAGAATGAACATTGAATAAAAGTTTCATGCATACTTGTGAATAAACTGCTTCAGGCACTGTAACTCACACTGGCAAGTCTTTAAAATTCAGAAAGCTTGTTTTACTTAATTTAAGTGGAAGACAAAAATTATTTTATCTGTTACAACAGCCACAGTAAATTTCAGTGACAGCAAGTAGAGACTAAACACGTCTGGTATAAAGTGGCTTAGTAGTATAGTAGTTTGGTGGTTTGGTTTGCTTGCATCTTCTGCTGTGTAACCTCTGCTTTTTATACTAATATTTACTTATTGTATCTTTCACCAATATCATCTTTAACGAGCTAACTTTACAGTTTATGCCAGCTCATAATATACTGGATTTTATCAGCAAAATAAAGTATTTAATAACTTTGAATAACAGTCACAGTGCAGAGGGCAAGATTTTTTTTCAGTGATGAAAAACGAAAGATAATCTAGCAAAAAGTAATCTGAAATTTACCTCATTGAACTCATTTGCACCTTTTTATAATACACTTAGTTCAAGTACTGAAGTTGCTTCTGTAATTTGCACCTTTTTATACTACACTAAGTTCAAGTACTGAAGTTGCATCACTTTTTGTCAAAATATTGTCTCCAATAAAAAGTATTCTTTATTATTCTTTATACACTTATGAATTCTATTGAAGTTACAAAAGAAATGGACCATCTGTCTGAGATTTTGCCAACACTACCAGCTGCTTTATGCCAGACAGTCCCAAGCCTGTGTAAAGTGTGAGGGGTCACCATTGAAATAAAAATGTAAAAAAAAATCTGCTGTTACAAACATTTATTTGTTCTGCAAACAACTAATTAATGTTTTGAATAAAATTTAATGTCAAAGCACCTTTGATATTGTATTGCCTTTCTATGGCAAACTTGTAAGTTGAATCTATTGAAAACAAAATGTGAGTAAGACAATCTTTAGACAATTTAATACTTTTAATATTGTCACTTTTATGAAATGAGTATTATGTACAATAGTCAGGCCCGTGTGCAGGATTTGTTTGCTGGGGGGGCCCAACCTGGGGTGGGTTCGGGAGGGGTATCCCCTCCCGATTGCGAATTATTTTTAATATGGCACATGAATAGATGCATTTTCCTGCTACCTGAACACCTGAACACCTTTAAGGATGCATGAATGTATCTTATATTTAAGGAAAAGTCTACTTTTTAATCATTTCATCAAGCCTTTTTCAATGTATATATGATTGTACAGTCACAGTGTATGGACTTATTTTTCTGTATGATACCCAGTTGAAAAAAATGTTGAAGTTTTAAGATGATTATTAAGAAGACTAGCTCCTAGACTAGCTCCTATGATATGATTTTTTTTTTTCATTTTTATGATTTCATGTAGTGAACTGAGCCAGTCTATATACTATGTCCATTATTACAATTTTAACATCAGTCCTCTTAGAAAATCTCAAGAATAGACTGGCTTTTGTCTCTATGAACATAAAAAAAATCATAGAAATATCGTAATTATCAGTCTAGTGGCTAGTCTAATTATTAAGGTATCCTATTTGCAAAATGGCCAAATGTTTTTAGATTTCCAACAAAACAAACCATTATTATGACAATTACTATTTACATCATAGATTTCAAATGAGAATGAACTCTTAACTGTACCAAAGATCTATAAAAAAAAATAGATGTGTATTTTATACTTCTTTGACTGTACAAACTATAACATCACAGCACATATTAAATGATATTTTTATGTATAAAACCCCTCATAAGTAACGAGTTTTAGATGCGTTTTGTGAGATTTACTGAGTAAATGTTCTGATCATTTTATAACACTTCCAAAGAGTAAAAAACATAATAGATTCTCCCCTACCCAATCAAGTACCGATCAATGAAGCATGCACAGATAAACTTTTACCTGTGACATGCCTGGGGCTAATTTCCACTACCTGACACGGTTTTATGGCTCTTTAGCCTGTGTATTGCTGTCAAATCAAGCCAGTTGCGCTGGTGTATAAATTTGTTAATTGAGGGGCCCATAGTAATAAAAGTTGTAACTAGGCAGCCAGCTGGGGGGCCCGGGCCCCCTGGCCCCTCACCTGGACACGTGCCTGATAGTATTATTTCCCGAAAAATATATATTTTGAAAAGTGTCTAAAAAATTTTGGACACAATCATCGTCCATCCACCCGTGTAGAAAGAGAGAGAAAAAAACGTTAAAGATTATCGGTAATTATTCAGTGATAAACTAAGTAATGTTGACCTTGTTTTCATGATCAATTTACATCCCCTCTAAAAGCTAAAAGAAGTGTGTCAGTATCTTGCCATCTGAAGCGGAGATCAAAGCGGTATTTTTACTCGAGATTGTCATGGCATTACGTCATGTTTTCGCGCCATGTGCATGTATCAATGTCTGATCGTACCACATCGGTTCTTAAAATTGCTGAGAAATAGAAATCAATAAAAAATTTCTTCTTTAATTTGTTATCAAAAGCGAATGTGCTATATCCCGTATAAAAGGTAAATGTCTCAAACGATAGTTACTATAGTGGATATCCTACCTCTGTGACCTATTTGCCCTCGAGGAATTTACATTATTGTTTGACAAGAAAAACTTTTAAATTGTTGGTCAAAAAATACATGTACAAAGATTCATTTAAAACTTATTAAAACCCGCAGTGACATCACATTGCTTTATTTCAAAATCGCATTTCTACTTACGTTCACGAGGTCACGTAACCTATTCTGCTCTGTTTGCCAAAAATCGTCTTACTCCATGTATTGTAATCGCAGCCGCTTTTTCATTATTTAAGATTTTTTTATTCTGTTTTTTGTACTTTCTGGTCAAAAGTCTGAATTTTAAGCCCATAGTATTCATCATTTATTTACTTTTAGAAAGAAATAAGTAACTAAGATCGCGCTGTTTGAATTTTTACAAATGATTATATGAAAATTCGACCGTTTTTATAGAATTTTGCCTACATTTCTGTCGATATCTTATTAAAATCATTATAGAAATCAAAAAGTATTATTTCTCAAGGGGTGTTGAAAACTTGAAGCGAAAATATTAAATAATGAATGCACTACGCACGGTTTTTGTGTACGCGTCGATGTAAATTAGATGTTACGATACTAAGGTCACACGTGCTTGTGGAATGGAAAATTACCGGCATGACGTTTTGATATCTTTACGATTCGCCGGTAAATACCAGTCAATCCGGGTAGCGACTGAACCATCTCAAAGTTTGTTGACGTTTTGTAGATGTAATTTCTGAATTTTGGTAAAGTAAGGACGTAAAAAAACCACTCGCCCGATCGTCCGAGTACACAGCGAGGTCCACTCGTCCTACTCAGACTTAACTCGCCAATGCGAGCAGGCGAGTGGAATTTTACAACCTGTTAATGCCGATAAATGTGCGGCAAAACACGATATTTTGCACGCGTTAAACTCCCTTCCTGCGAAATTACGTCCAGGTGAATACACTAATTTTATTTTCTTTGGGGCTGTAAACAGCCGACCGGCGGAAAAAATAAAATAAAACTCGGGAAAATGAATTTTAATTTTATTCCACTTTTGCAATATTTAGGACCGGCGCTCCCGTAAAACGAAAAATAAAAAAACTCTGGCCTTAATGATAAAAAGTCGTACTGACTCAAGGGCAGAGCCCAAACCGCATACTGACCACCAGTAGTGACATCGTAACATGTGGACCTGATACAAAACTTCCAGACCCAATCACTAGAAAAATGACCAACTGCTGCAAATGTTTGGACATTTCTCAGTTAACCTCTATGAGTTGTTGGATTTAGTTGCCTTTTAGGTGTGGTCAATATGAGAATTTATCGACATGGGAAGAGTGATATCAATAGAGGGCATATCACTTTTTCCAGGCCGATAAATCATTATATCGGCCTCTCTAAAAAGCAATATTTGTACAGTATCATCTTATAAATGAAAATACATTAGATCCAAAAAAGTTACGATTTTTTTCTCACGTGATGAGAGTATACCAACCTTTGGCACTACACTGTAGGTGTGATTTACACTAACGGCAATGATTTTTATTTGCCACTGATTAAATTAATATAGGCGATACTTGACATGAGCTAATGAATGGCAATAGCGTTTGTTAACATGTGTTACAAATATATGGGAGTAACTGGTAATAACTGTTTACAGTTATTACAATTTATTTTGTATATAACTTATTATCTCTACAGTAACCATCATTATATTGCTGTGAAGTTCTTTGATCTCACTTTTCTACTTATCTTCAAACATCTTTATGCAATGAGTAACTTGCGCCTCTTAATCACAATTGATGGAGATATTCCAAGACAGGAATTCATTTTTTGAAAGATGATTACCTCCCTATTTCAAACGAGAGACAAAAGTAGAAGAAAATATGTGTGTCCTGTGATGTTTTGATGACTCCAGTAAAATACTTTATGAGAAACACTCAACACGAATTTGTACAGACAGATGGACATACGCACAAGGCCAAACATATGTGCCCCTTACCCACCCCTCCCTCACGAACAATTTTTTTCAGGGTTTTTATGGGTGGAGCAGTGGGTGCAAACAAGGTATTCTATGTCTCTTAACTTCACAGTAAAAGCAGTACAACTAGTAGCTTTGAAAGTCATCCATTAAACTAAAAAAAATTATTTTAGCAAAAAAAAGATTAAAGACTGTACAATTTTAATAGCTGCATCAAAAATATGCAATGTAACCATGAAATGGTGCATTTAGTTTTATGATATTATCATTTTAACAACACATTAAACTTTCATGAAATTATCAAAAACTGTGTTTGTAACTAAGAAACTGCACCAAGAAAAGCCTTTTAAACTCAAGAAAGAAAAAGCAAAAAACAGGAGAGATGTGTGCACAGTGACATTAATTTTAATTTCATGCAGAATTTAATTGTGCTCATTTTGCAGTAAAAATCTAGATATTAAGTCATGTAATGCATGTTTATATTTACTTTTTTGCTATATTAAATGAATATGAAATGCAAATTAAAATTCACATGTTCAAGAACAAAATTAATGCATAAATGATTCTTCTTGTCTAGATTGTATCCTTTTTTCTTTCCTATTTATCTTTTTTTTTTTTCGTTTTTAATTTCTGTTAATTTTTAATTAATTTGTACTCATGTTAAATGTAAATTTGTAACAAGAACGTTCTATAAATTTGGAAATATCTCCTATATACTTGGTGGTGTCATTTAAAATTCTAATTAAACTAGAGCTATCATTAAATGTGATTTACACTGCTAAAGACATTTTTCTGTATGGTTGCTTCCCACCTTCATCCACCAAAGAAAAAAATAAAATTGTGGCATGGGTGGCGCACCCCTCCCTATCTCCGGCCACTCTAGACCTGCATATTTACACTTCATGATGATCAGTTTTTAAGAAGTTTCATTAGGAATTCCTTTGAAAATGTAGTAGTAGTTTGCTCCGCAAACCTTTTGCAACGAACAGCAACACCATCTTGCCAAAAACAACTCAGATTTAAACTCAATAACTTTTTTTTTGCTGCAGGAAACATATAAAAAAAAAGTCCCAAAAATAATGTTTAGCATTCTCTTGGTATCTCTTAAATACCATCTTTAAGCAGCAAAAAAAACTATTACTGCTAACTTTTTCAGCAATTAATTAAAGAAGACTTAACAATGACATCTTTCAGAACAAGATACACTATCATCATGCAATATCCTCTGTGTATTCTTTTTTTCCCCCCTTCTTTTTTATGTTTTACCTTGCATTTCTTTCAGTGATTATCAATGATTTATCAAACTGACAGACCGATTCAAGAAAAGAAAACTTCCTTGTTTTTGTATGGTATGCATTCTGTTAATTTTCTGTGAAATATTTTATTCAGGTAAACAAGAAAAAAGATGTATGAAATGTCAGCATACCTCCAAGAATAGTGTCACCTCATTTATCTTCGAGATAATTACCTCATACAGATATTTATACAAAATAAAATTAACAATTTTACAGGGCAAAATGTGCTTATATCCCAGTATCAACACATGGCTTTTGTTTTATTTCAACAACTATTATTTTTTCAAAGTTCATTTTTTCAAAGGCTGTTGAGCTGCTCGAACAGTGACAAAAATTGCGTGACTTCAAAGAATGTTTTACAAAACAAAAATAAATCTTCTTTACAGAGCAAAGCAAAAACGTGAGCTGTTAGCGATAATGGAATATCATGAATAGGAGAAAAAGTATAAAAAAACACAATGACTGAATGAGATCAGAAAAAAACTGAGGAAGGCAAATCATCCTCTGAATGAAAAATGTCCAAAAAAAAAATGCTCCTATCATTTCCTGTTTTACTGCATGAATGAAACCTCTCAAAAAAGCCTTACAGCACTCGGCTTTGTTTGTTGTAAAACTTGATATTGTTATCTGTGAATACAGTTCCTTTATGTAAACCATTTGGTGCACTGGTAATATTTTACATAGAAAAAAAACTAGAGTTTTGGCTACAAGAGAGATTGTTAAAAGATAGGATGATAGAATTATCTCTTAATGTTTGCCATATGAAATCCATATGCTTTAAACTTGTAACAATTTATTGCTTTCAAGTAGAACATTACTTAGTTCACTGGCTTGGGAGGAAAAGTCTCAATTTTTTTTCTCATTCGTGCAGGAATTTATAGTGCAAAGAAAATCAGCAGAATCAACAATTTTTGCTATAGAAATTTACAATTTTTGGGACTAATAAGCGATGGCATCTAAAGATCATGTCATAGGATATCACAAACTCTTCTCAAAATGCGCAGCAATTTATATTTAGTCTCAATCAGGGTTCCTGCAAAGTATGTTTCAATGGCATTTATTTAAGAAATAATATATCCCAAACAGTAATTTGCCACTGAATAAAATTACTATTTGGAGTTTAGATGGAGGAAATATAATAATATGCATATGGTCGACAAACAATAATTTTATCCAAAAGCAAATCAGTGTTTGAGATGTATGATTTCAATTCTTACACATTATCAACATCCTTGAAGATATTCACCAAATATTTGCTGTTTAGTGTGGTTTTCTTTTCTAGCGATGATGTCAGATGCAATAATTTTATAACTGTGACATACAAACTTTACATGTGTTGCACATAACACATAGTATCAGTCCTCTTTGTTTAATCAGGAAATAAACTGGGTCAAGGTAGAATACATAACAAAATATATAGCAATTATTACATAACAAAAACTACAGCATAATTAAAAGTGAATATAATTACCATCAGCAGGATCCTGTCCAATCAAAATCACTGTCTCTCTGTCCTTTCCAATCCTTCCTCCCATTGGCTGACCAAGAACCAATGAGAATCTCTCTTCCTCTTCAAACAGAGTATCATCAATGATAGTGACTGTACACATCTTTTTGTCTTCCCCTTTATCAAACCTGATCATACTATTGTGGTCCTGGGGTCTAGAAATGTAGTCAGAATAGGACTGCACTTTGTTTGGTGGAGTTCCTCTTCCTGTGCCTGAAGGAAATTTCATCTAATAGAAAAATGTACTTTAGAAACAATACCTAGTTCTGTGGATATGATCAGTTTATATATTATTGTAATTTTGTTTCTTTATTTAATATGAAGCTAATAGTGCAGATTGCAAGAGGAAGGTTTGACTCTTGAATATTAGTTTTACTAAAATAACACTTTGACATATAATTTTTTTCTGACAAAATCTTCCAAGTTGGTCTGGACTTACAACAAATTTCTGACACAGAACAGAGGTCTAAACCAGCTGACATCTGAAATTTTCACAAAGGGGAAAAAACCTAATTATGTTTGTATAACACAAGTCACAAGGTGAAAGATGAGAGGAGGGGTGGAAGTTGAGGAAATTACCTAAAGATCTTTGTGTAAATTTTATGTTTTGCCATCTCTATAACAGATACTCTCAACTATAATCACAGCGATTCTTTATTCCTATGCAGTTATGCAGAGAGGGAATCAAGTGTTTCTTGTTTCCAGAGATTTCTAAACGATGAAATAAATAGTAGGTACCACTTTCCTTCCTTGCTGAAGAATTTTAATAATTATGGAAGCTTTAAGGCAAGATTAGGCACACCTGCTTTTATTACTGTATGAAAGTTCATATCAAATCTGTAACCCGTTAAAATTAACTGCTGAAAAGCAAATCCTTTCTTCATCTGCCAAATTTCATAGTACTCAAAGATTTAGCTATTATTTGCAACAGAAAATTGCAACAGGGATTAGGATGTAATAATAGTGCCAGTAACATATGGAATCTTTCAGCTAGCAAATTAGTTCCCATACAAAACTGATTTTGTATACACAGCAATAAGGCATGTCTCCACAAGACACAAATGCCCCCCATTACTTGATGTAAAGGCATAAAAGTGTCTATCCTGTGAATGTTCGGTAATGACACTTTCATAACAGGACATTTAGACAGTGCAAGGTTCTTGGTTAAACATGAGTTTTCACTTTTTTTTATGTAGGAAACTGGACCAAGTTCAGCAGCCAATGCTGACCTTGACCTTTGAGGTGAAAATATTTATGCATGCCATAAATTGTCTAAAATGATCAATAAATTTTGTGCTAAGTAATTCAAAATCCTATCATACATGACAATGTTATTACTAATAGGCTAATAGCCTTATACTAGTTTCTATCAAGGGAAACACTATATGCCATTGCAACATCATCAATGTTGAGGCACTGAAAGCAATTAACATAGATAAAACATCTTGATCTGAACTAATTTAAACCAAAAAAGCCTGCTGTTCTATATATAAAAGGCAAAATGAGCACCACTGTGCAAGAAGCAACGTTACTGCTTTGCAATCTGTATGGATCCAGATTACCCTTCAAATTTGTGCAGTCTGATCTGGATCCATACTGTCTGTTTATTAGTTGCACAAGTGCTGAAACTGATAGGCAAACAGTACGTCTGTGCACTGAGCTGGATCCTGTCTGGTCACAAAGGTCTAATGTTAGTTTTCACACTGCAGCACTTCAATGAAGACTGGAATCTCTCAAGACCTGGAGGTCTTTTCTATTCTATACCATATTTCTGGGCAAAAATTCAAAATCTGTACCTTCAGCAGTATAGCATATGACCATGAGTTCATCTGACAAATCTCCTGTTCTGTAGACTGGAATCTCCAATTTAGAGACCTTCTCATCTACACTGTACAATATTTCCGGAAAGAATACAGTTGATTCTGTAAGTGTATACAAGAAAACTGATAATGATCCACACAATAATATTTACAATACATGTTTTATTGTTAAACACTACCCTTCTAGGACTGGTTAACATTTAAAAAATAGCACAAAACCAGGCTTATCAGATGAGAAACAGAAGGAAATATGAAATCAAAACAGCATGCAAACTTTCACAAAATCTTTGTCTGTACTTCCAAATATATTGACCTTTCTCACAGGCAGCCAGCAAACAAAACCATTTTTTCTATATTGTGCACATTCCTATCACATGTCTTTATTATGGTAATCAAAGTTATCTATTCTTTCTATCCAGTGACTTTGACCCTGACCAAACAGACCATAGACAGTTATGCTCTTCTCCCTTTCTTTTTTATTTTGTTTCTTTCTATGTAATGCAACTACATGTACACAGCTGTTGGTATTCCTGACATTAAAACATTTTGCTCATATGGAAATATGTGATTTTGTTTACATATTTTGTTAACTTATAGTTTCTAAAAATTCTTACCATCTTCAGGATCAACAATCGTTACCACCGCAACATCAGGATACTCAAGGACAGCAGAAACTGGGTCTGTCACCTGGAGAATCAGGGTCTCTTCCATCTCATATATGTCATCATCTCGTAGTGGAAGTCTCCATATTTTCTCTGTCTGACCTGCAAATTATCATAAAATCTATCATTGCAACAATGGCAACATCAATCATCTTCTCCGTACTTTATTTCTCTGTCTGACCTGCAAATTACATTCAAATTTATCAATGTAACTATGGCAACATCATGATATTCACTTAGTTCATCACTTGGAGAATTAGGGTTTCTTCCATCTCTTATATAAAATCATATATTTGAGGCAGCCTCCGTATTTTCTCTGTTTAAGCCAAGAAAAAAATAACCGTATCACTGGTAAAACTGCTGAAATTAAGAGTCAAGGTTATTGTTTACCCAAATAGAGCTTCCATGAATATTCATTAATGTTCATGGGCACTGACTTTTGCAAGTTTTTTCAAGACCAAAGAAATAAATACAAACAAGTTTCTACAAAGTCTCTAATATATGCAACTGCGCTTTTCTATGGAAGCCACAAAATGTTACACTACTTATTTCTATTATATTGTTGGGTTTTAAATCAACCTGACACAATATAGGGCATATGGAGACTTTCCAGCATTTATGGAGAAAGAAGATCCCTGCATGGTGCTCTTTTGGCACTATTTCTGGCATGGGTGGCACCTGGGCAGAATGACCAATGTGTAAACCTGCTGGATAGATTCCTAACATGAAAGAGTTCTACAACCCAGGCAGGGTTTCAAACCCACAGAAGTGTGGGAATAGTGATTTGAAGTCAGCACCTTAACCCTTACCCTGCTAAATTCGTATAATGAACTTGTCTATCTTCCAATTTGGACAGTACCATTAACTGTTAAAAGGGGTGTTTACCAAAAATATACTGACTGAATGGTGAACAGTGCAGATCATGTGCAGACTGATCATGATCTACACTGGTCACAAAGGCAGAATCAGTCATGTCCAGCATGGGAAGGGTTAATCAAGCTAAAATTTATGTGGCTAAAATCAATCTACAAAACTTTGGATTTCACAAAAAAACCATGGCTGAACTAGGGATGCTCTTGAAGACATTGTTCAACTATGGCTCATGATGGTCATAACACAGTTTGTTTGTTCCTGGTGTGCAAACATGTGCAAAAAAGGAATGCATGAACCAGTAACTTTTTAGCTTTTATCAAAGGATTTCATTGGCTGACAGATTAAACTAGGGTGTTGATGATACTGGCGCATAGTCAGCAAGAATATAAACATCTTTATTTTATCTGCTAATATTTGTTTTGCCACAACTGTAGCATACATGCAGTGGTTGATTGGCCAAACTAGCTGTCTTACAGGCAACCTCAGAATTTACAGGATATTCATGTGGTAAAATTAACTAAAATTAGTTATGAAGGATTTATCTATTACACTCTGAGAATAGATCTACCTACCTGTCTGCTTATATACAGTATTCTGTTACAGTTTTGTAATGTAAAATATCAATCAAAAAGAAAATCTTGTTACAATTTTCTCCAAAGGCAATACTGTCCATTCCACTAAGGTTCGTATTCAACATTTAAAGTCTGAAAATTAGACATAAGACATTAACCTTTACCCTGCTAAATTTCTAAAATGGACTGGTCCATCATTCAATTTGGGCAATACCATTTATTACTCGAAGTGATGTTAACTGAAAATTTACTGACTGAATAGCGAACAGTGCAGACCATGATCAGCCTGCACAAATCACAGATGTGCAGGCTGATCTTGGTCTGCACTGGTCGCAAAGGCAGAATCACTTGCCGCCAGCAGGCTAAAAGTTAAATCTCTAAAAGATCTAACTGTCGTATCTTCCTCTGTAATAAATCTACATCACTGAAATGTTTCATTGCTTTTTGCAGAAATATATGCCATATTCACACCAAATTTCATTAAAATCCATACAAAATTTGTAAATATAGGGCAAAACATAATTTTAACATTTCAGAATCTAAGCCTCAGACTTAAAACGTTGATAAATGACCTAGGTGTTTTCTTCACTGAAACAGTAACAGAATTACTCCTTTAACCCTTAGCCTGCCGGCGGCAAGTGATTTTGCCTTTGCGACCAGTGCAGACCAAGATCAGCCTGCACATCCATGCAGTCTGATCATGGTCTGCTCTGTTCGCTATTCAGTCAGTAATTTTTCAGTGAACACCCCTTTGAATAATAAGTGGTATGGCCCGAATGATGGCCCGGTCCATTTTAGATATTTAGCAGGGTAAGGGTTAACATAACCCAGTTATAAAATTAATGAATGCATTTTGACAAAAGTCTGCTGAGCTACCTGGAAAAAGAAGCAGTACCTGGATTGAACTGTACTTGTTCTGCAAACTGTCTGGAAACATCTTTACCAATACTGGCCGTCCTCTCAGTAACATTGATTGCTGCAATAACAATAAACATTCATTGTCAAAAGAATACAAATAACTGCAACATTAATTAACATTCTATGTCAAAAGAATACTTAGTCTAATAACAGCGACATTAATTAACATTCAATAACAAAGGAATTTATAACTAACTGCAAAATCAATTAACATTTGATAAAAAAGGAATTTATAACTAACTGTAATATCAATTAATATTCATTAAAAGAGGAATAAAAGTAAGAACATTCATTAATTACTGTAAGATGAATTAACCCTTAGCCTGCTGCAGGCGAATTTAACAGCCTTTGCAAACAGCTTGGAACCAGATCAGACGCCGATTAAATCGGCGTCTGATCAGGTTCCAAGCTGTTTGCTACTCTGACAATATTTCTTCCAATTTTGGAGCAAATTGAATGAACTTTACAATTTTAGCAGACGACATTTCCAGCAGACGACAATTTATCTAGCATGCTAAAGGTTAACATACTGTATCAAAAGGATTTTATATTACACATGATCAAAGCAAGTGTAACAGAAAAACATTTTCTGTTAATAATAACAGGTTTTTACACAAAAGATAAATACCAAAAGTAATGTTATAAATACAGTTGCCCATACAAATGACTTCTGTTTAGCATGGAACAAATTTTATTTGGAAGGGTTTAAAAAAAAACAAAAAACAAGAGCTGTCTCCATAGGATGACACATGCCCCCCGATGGCAATTTGAAGGAACAGTTATGGCTGATGTTAGAGTTTAGGACCTTTGACCTACGGACCGCGGTCTTGTGCGCGATACGTCTTACTGTGCCACACATTCATGCGTAGTTATTTTAAAATCCATGCATGAATGACAAAGATATGGACCGGACATGCCCATCATTGCACTACCATGAAATATGACCTTTAACGTCTAAGTGTGACCTTGACCTTTGAGCTACGGACCTGGGTCTTGCGCACGACATGTCGTCTTACTGTGGTACACATTCATGCCAAGTTATTTGAAAATCCATCCATGGATGACAAAGATATGGACCAGACACGAAAATTGCGGACAGACTGTTCAAAAACTGTATGCCTCCCTTCGGGGGCATTAAAAAAAAAAAAACATTCTCGGGAAGTCTTTTTTTTTGCCTTAAAGTACTCTTTTTTTATCAGATAATGTTACCCCAGCGCAGAAAGGAGAAGTTAGTTCACTAGACTGACATTAGAATGAAATTCACCACTTTTTAAAGTGCAACATGATCACAAAAAAATCATTAAATCAATAAATGCAGTGTATACGAAAAACTTTTCTCATTTGATTTTAATATCCAACCAAATAATATGCAAAAGTTCATCGAGTCATTGAATTTCTTTTAAAATGTTAAATTTTATACTCACTGACAAATGAAGTTTCCGCAAGGAATCCCCGTCGTCGCAGTGTCACCTGCAGCACTTCCTGCGTCTCATTGACGGTCAGTCTACTGTGCTTGAACGAAATCCAACCCCAGTTCAGGTGAAAGGGTTGATTCTCTAGGGAATTCCCACCTGAAAATAGAAGATATCACAAATTTAGTGAAAACATTTAATGATTTTAGACTTTTACAGTTAGTCCATACGAAATAAACAAAATACGACACTGAAAACAGCTGTTATGCCTAAAAGAGCAGATGTTAATATTCAAATAATAGCTGTAAAATTAATTCCTTGCTTTCCAACAAAATACTCTAACAAAAAGAACAAAAAAAAACTTCTATGCTTTCCGTGGATACTTAATTTAAAGGTTTGCCTTTGATATTTTTGCACACTTAACATCGCAAGTCTGGTAAACGGAATATCATTTAAGTATAGTATGTTTTGTTTCTTGTTTCATTGTTTTTTTGTGTTTTTTCTTTATTTTTTTTTTTGCTTCTTCAAGCAGAAATTCTTCTTCAAGTAGAATGTTCTGGGAAAATACCACCAGTTAGATATGACATAACACAAATATCATCATTATCACAACAGACTAGATAAAGAGACTCTGCTTCTAGACAATGAGGAACACTCTAGCCTATTTTTAAATATGCTTTCAGCTTGCACAAAAAAAGTAAATCATTATTGTTTTTCCTCTTACTATTTCATCTCTTGACTACATTTCTGTCTAGAATTATCAGACATAACATACTCCAAGAGCTGATGTCCTAGAAATTGTGGAATTATCTCATCAACTTGTTAGCAATATAACAAATAAATTGAAAAAAAAGAAACCTAATCTACTTGTGTAATTTGGATATAAATATTTAGTTTTTCGACAATTTCTGTCTAATTAAACTGATAATGTTATTTAAGAATACACATAAATAGGAACTGACATAGTTCCAGTAAAAAACGTTGCTTGTATTATCCAGTGTGTTCATGAAACATATATAGCGTTATTTCTAGAGCGACGCAGCGGGGCGCCCCGCCCTGCCCTTTTTTACTGCCGCCACGCTGCCCATAAAATGTGCCCTGTTGCCTTTGATCTTATGCTAAATCCCGCCAAATTCCCTGTTGACATGCCTTGTCGATTTTTTGATCAGCAAATTACGTCACGGCGAGTGCACACAGGTAATGAGAATCAATGAAGTGTTAAAACAAATTGATAAAGAGTATGGATCCTGTGAAATATCAAAAAAGCGTGCGTAAGCGGCCAGCTGATTACCGAGCACGTTAAAAGTGCCCTAGATTTCTTTGGGCAAAATTTAAATTAGACCGTCGTTTAGTATAACAAGTATATATCAATGCAGTTTGATTCTACTGTAATTTAAACTAGAAAATGCACACATTTTAATGATTATCGAAAGTAAAAGAAAGTTTAGAATGTCCGTTCACGAGTCTTATTACTCCCGATGTCGTATGCAATTTTTCCATATTTCCTTCAAAAAAGCTGACAGTCGGTGTATTTTTTATGATGAGAAACATCAAAATATGTGGAACTATCTCTGGTTTACCCAAGTGGGTCATTTAAACTAAGTAAAAACTACTTTCAGACAACATTCCGAAAGTGTACCAGTATCCGGATAGTATATTTTGGATATGCGATTTAGTAAACTTTAACCTTACTGTAATAGCACTTTTCTGTTAATGAAATATTGATGAAAGACCTGATAAATACATTAGGACTTTTGATAATTATCAGTTTACAATGTGACCTGAAACAGGCCTACAACTATGTTGTTTACAACATGATCTTGGTTTCAAGATTAAGCTTATATTAAGGCCCTCCACTATTTCACATTCATATGAATAAGTTGACATTCTTGGTGACATTTTTAAGAGAAAGGCTTGAATGGTTTAACCTAAACTATAAAGTAAGTAAAAAGCCTTTGTAAACTTTGTTACTAGTTTTGGGAAGATTTAGCACTTTATTCTGTGACATTTCTTTTAAGTGTGTAATAAAGATAAATGGAATACATACATGTATTAACTATAGACATCTAGAAATGCAACTACTGCTATGGTAACTTTCACATCTAAAAGGGCACCCTGCTCCTTTCGGACAGCACCCTGCCCCTTTTTGGCAGCACCCTGCCCTTTTTGAGCTCTAGAAATAACACTAATATATCCATGCATGTCAAGCTGGAAACGATTTATAATACTAGGTCAAATGTATCAACAAAGGATGAAGTTTGATGAGGATCTGCAACAAAACAGAATCTGTAAGTGTCTTTGTTATCATGAAATATGACCAGCTTGAAAAATTTTTCTAGTAATTAGGCAAAGACTATTGCCTGCCACACTGTGCAATCTGTGGTATAAAGTTCGAAAAATAATAATAAATAAAATAATATATATTAAATAGTATAACAAAATGACAGTAAAGTTTTTTTTAATTAATTGTTTCGGTTTACACTGACATACAACATAAACAATACATTATATGCAAAAATTACAATTCAATGTTCATAATTTTGTTTTAGATGCATATTTTAAATGCTTGAAATACAATTATAATCTCTCTTAATTACACCTCCAAGGAGCAAACACCTCTCTATAAAGATGGATAGTTTCTTTTCCATTAGATAGACGTCTTAGTAAATTAACCTCTACAGGCCAACAACCTCTCAGCAAAAAATGTATTTCAGCCCTTATGAAAAACCTTCCCTATTGTCAGTGTATGGTCAGTTTATGTCCAGTGTGTTTCCAGTCAATAATACTCTAAAATCCAGTTACTTGCCAGCCTATTTCCAGAGCTGACAATAAACTGATCCAGTGTGTTGCCACTTAATAACCATCATGTGTCCATGTGCTTGTCAGCTTATTTCCAGACCTGAAAACCAGCTGTAAAATTTAACTTCCAGTCTGCTGTCAGTTTATATACAGTTTGTTGTCAGTGATGTTTGTAATGACGTTTTAACAAAATTTCATTGATTTTTCATATAAAACTATTTGAAGGAGCTAAATTATATAGAGGTATCTGGAAATAAACACTGACAACAATCTGGCAACAAACTGGTATGCAATGTCAATCTGACAACACACTGGATACACAACTGACAACAACCCTTATGAAAAACCTTCCCTATTGTCAGTGTGTGGTCAGTTTATGTCCAGTGTGTTTCCAGTCAATAATACTCTAAAATCCAGTTACTTGCCAGCCTATTTCCAGAGCTGACAATAAACTGATCCAGTGTGTTGCCACTTAATAACCATCATGTGTCCATGTGCTTGTCAGCTGATTTCCAGACCTGAAAACCAGCTGTAAAATTTAACTTCCAGTCTGCTGTCAGTTTATATACAGTTTGTTGTCAGTGATGTTTGTAATGACGTTTTAACAAAATTTCATTGATTTTTCATATAAAACTATTTGAAGGAGCTAAATTATATAGAGGTATCTGGAAATAAACACTGACAACAATCTGGCAACAAACTGGTATGCAATGTCAATCTGGCAACACACTGGATACACAACTGACAACAAGCGGCTTTTTGGACTTTCCAGTCTGTTGCCCTTGTATTGTCAGTGCACAGCCAGTCAACTGGAAATATTTTTCTGACAACACACTGGCATATTGCCAGTGTGTTGTCATTGTATTGTCAGTGTATAGTCAGTCACAGCATGCCAGGCTCTCTTACATGGACAAGAGAAACACTTTAGCAAACTGGAATCATATTTAAAGTTTTAACTAAATTCCTTTATGCAGTACAAAGTTATGAGCACTTATACATGAGTGTTTTTTTGTTTTGGGTTTTAACGCCGTTTTTCAACAGTATTTCAGTCATGTAACAGTGGGTAACATTAGTGTGGCAGATGGACTAGTTTTGTTTGTTTGTTTTGGGTTTAATGCTGTTTTTCAACAGTATTTCAGTCATGTAACAGGGGGCAGTTAACCTAACCAGTGTTCCTGAATTCTGTACCAGTATAAACCTGTTCTCTGTAAGTAACTGCCAACTTCCCCACATGAATCAGAGGTGGATGACTAATGATTTCAGACACAATGTCATTTATCAAATAGTCACGGAGAACATAAGCCCTGTCCTAAGATCGAACTCGCGACCCCATGTTCCGTAGATCGACGCTCTACCTACTGAGCTAAAGATGGACTAGTATCCCAATATATCGCTTACTACTCAGTGTTACTAATTTTTTTATTTCCCCCTAGGAAAATTGTCTTTATTACCATTGTATTGTCATAGCGTTGTCAGTGTATGGGAAGTTTGTTTCCAGTTTAGTGTCAGTATATATTTTTTTCTATTTATCCTTATTAATTTTTAAAATATGAATTTTAATGTGGCTTAAAACCTTCATTTGCTTGTGACTCAATTTAATACAAATTCAGATTTGCAATATTTCAGTTATCAATAATATAACATTGAAACCAAAGGAAATGGTAAATCTGCAAGTTTAATTTTACTTTACTAAAGGGTAGCGAAAATACATGACTTTTAAAATTTCTGTATCTGTTTAGCAAAAATACTTGTTGTGGACAGAAACTGTGTTACAATGAAAACAAGTAACTGTAAAATGATGAAAAAATTACCTTTACAATGTGCCCATCAGTGCTGAAAACTATTGAAAACTGAAAATAGTTTTGGAGGGAAAAATGCACACTTGGCCATTTTGATAAGGTGTCTTGTAATATTTGTTCTGCTGTGAAAATTGCTAGATGGGTATATTGCCAGTGTATTGCCATTGTGTAGCCAGTGCATTGTCAGAATCTGCTCTGAGTAAATTTATATCCAATGTACTGTCAGACAGACAGCCAATCCATACAATATTGTCACTTATGTAATTTTTATCTCGATTATTCAAAGAATAGAAGTTATTGGACATGCCCCTATGTTGTTTTTTTTTACAAAATTATAGATTGAAACTAATTACACACTTGTTCAATGTCATGACCTGATATGTACTAAGCAGGTCCCATAACTATACTTTTTTCCAAAATTAAGCCCGTTTTTCCACATAGCATTTTTTTGCTTAGTTTTTGTATGCAAGCTGGTATCTCAGTACTCATTCAATTCGATTATAGATAATTATGTTTTTTTATTTCCAGTTTCTTGCCATTTTCCTGTCAGATTTCTTCCAGACACTGGAAACAAGCTGACAATATTGTCAGTGTGTTTACATGCTGATTGTTATGAGCCAGTTTATTGTCATATAGTTTGCAGATTATTCCCAGAAACTGGAAATAATATGGAAATAGTGTCCATATTATTTTCAGCTAAACTTTTTTTCTTGGAAGTTTGTTCCCATATAGGAGTCAGATTATTTCCAGTTACCTTTTTTTTTTGACAGACTGTTGCCAGATCATTGACAGTTACCTTGCAGCTTAATGCCAGCTTGTTTCCATATTTCATTTTCGTAAGGGAGTGTTCCCCAATAGTGTTCTATCTACAGCCTGTACTTTAAACAGAAAATTGATAACAAATTGCAAAATGAAAACTCTGAGCTCTTTAAATCAATTTTTCCAGAAAAGCTGGTACATCAATTTTACAAAACACACCATTTGAAAGCTTTCAAGTATTATAATCCTACAGGTAGGTACAGGTGTTTTAATGAAACCTGTCTGTTAAACAGGTATATCCAGCCGCTACATGGAAGCCTTAAAGTGGTTTCCAGTGGAGATCTCCGGTACTCCATGTTGTGTTCCATACAGCGTGGCACAAAGCAACAAAGACAATGCCCCAAAAAGAAATTACTGCTTAGTGTTTGATATACGAGGCCTGACACAGAAGCCTCACTAAAAACTATTCATTTTTGTTTACTACAGAAAAAAATATCTTTATTCTTTGAAGAATATTAGCAATCTAAAAACTATCACCAAGGGATACTGAGGAAAGGAATGCTCAGGACTTTCCAACATGCTTTGAAGTTACCCCCTACCAAAGTCGTAACATTCCTTTATCTTCCCCATCCAAAAAGACCTTTACAGGTATCTCAAGATTTTTCTTGTTCTTAGAAGTAAATAATAACAACATTATGAAATAAATCACATGCTGACTTTACTTACTGACATTATTTCTTGACCAGCCTACCCTTTGTAGAGACTTGGCAAACTGCAACTTTACGTAGGCCATTACCAATGAGTTTACTACATTTACATGATTTCTTTGACCAGCAAAAAAACTTGAGACCTGACCAACTGCCACACCCTAGGAATCATAAACAAACAATAAAACTATAACAAGGTTTGAAAAGTAAAGGAGGAACTGTGTTGGAGTCACAACACTCAATTGGCTCCCACCATTGTTTGACCTCAACACATTTCAAACACACCCACCGAAATGTAAAAACCACTAAATCCTAAATGCTCAAGGTCAGATTTTTGCTGGTATCAAAATAACTTATCTACCCCTCTGAGAAAAAGAAACTTCAAAAACAAATAATAAATTCAAGCTGACATAAATCTAACCTTAACATCATGTGAGGTAAGAAGCTCTACTCTGTATTCTATCATTGGATACATTCATTTCCTTCTCCAAATAATCTGGTAAATCTCAATTCAAGTGATGCAAAATTTCACTCCAATCTATCATGACGTCCTTTAATTCATTTCTAGATTATTTAAGAATATGGCTTAAAGTCTCTTGAAGATGTAAAGGTAGGGTTTTAGCGGACAACTTTTTGGTTGCCTTTTCCCCACTTAGTATAATTTAATGTCAGTAAGATGCTTTATGTATTTTTGTTTAAATTATACATATAGAATATTAAGACTAACCTCTTAAAGCCTAAATGTACACTTATAGGTAAGAACCATTTGACCTTCTTGGGTGGGCAGTGGGGCCTCGGAATTTACTTGGAGCCAAGAAACTTTTTTCGCTTTCTATGTTACAAAGTCTGAATATTTTTTCTTCAAAACTTGAATGTCATGATTTATGTTTTCAGAGTAAACCAAAGATAAAGTCTTTCTTTTTTTTCAAAATATTTTTTATTTATAATATGTACTCTGTTATTCATAAACTAATAAGCACTATATATAAAGATATACATTCTGACTGAATTTGAGCAACTGGCACTGCTAGATACCTGGAAATCTTTGGGTTTTTTAAAAAAATTCTTGAATTTGTGAACTGATACACAATCTTATCATTATGCATTCCAAATAATTTGCCAATCACCTGTAACTGTCTTCATTTGCTAATCAATTAATCATCTGAATTCCTGGAAATTGAGATATTTACAAATATTTCATATTAACTCACTTACCTCTCTGGAAATTTCTATGCTGCTGGTGTGATGTTAAGAGCAAGCCAGAATGGCTTATCAGCAAGGGTCAGAATGCCAGAATATGCCACCTGGTGATATCTGAAGACTTTTCTTCATGCACCAGCTGTTTGGGGATTATTTATATCAACAAATAACCATAAATTAATAAGACATTATCAGATAAAATAATTTATTAATGTGAATCCTGTTCATATCAATTATTAAACACTAAAATCTGAACAGTTGGAGTAATTTCTCCAAGATAAAAACAAGATACCCTTATAAACTGTCAATTTCCACATTTTCATCAATTGATTATAAAGGTCATTTAATAATCTAAACCAGCTTTTTAATCATTGATTGCCAAGATCCTAAATTATGAAATATATGTTAATCTAAAATGTCTCATATAAAATCAGCACTTGACTGTGGCATCAACTTTTAAAACCTTCAAATGAGATCAAAACTGATCCCTCCTCACCCCCACCCCTCCGAAGGGAATTCAGGCTGACTTGATTAACTTTTGGCTGCCAACTTAATTGATTTACTGTTTTGTGTCAAACTGGTCTGTGCAAGAGCTAATTTAATCAAATTTCATTTTAATATCAGAATGTCTTTTAAACCTCTTCACAGCATGTCTCCAATGAGTTGTAACTACAGTGTGGAACTGTATTATAAACATGATTAGAGTTAACACAAACATACAGTCACCCCATTACAAACAAATAATCACAGAAAAACTACTTTTACAAGGACCTCCACTAAGCTGCAGTGTACAGCAGTCACCAGGTTTGTTTAGAAATATTTAATGAATGTTTTCATCACCTAACTTCTGTTCTCACTTCAGAAGCAGTCTATGTAAATATTCATTTCTGGAATTAAAGTCTTGAGAAACCAACAAAAATATCTGCAGCTGCAACATAAACTCTGGGAGATATTTTTACTTCAGTAAATAATGATAATGTTCCTCTAAATCTATAAAGTGAACTGAGAATCTTTCTGGAATCTGGAATGGCAAAAACTATAAATTTGTTGTTGCTCTTTCTATAAATACAAAAAGATGTGTTACACCATAAATTATTATACACAAGAAATGTTCAGTGCACAATATTTTATTTCTTCAAATACGGAATTCTACCCATAGTACTCCACAGCACTTAACAAAATGTATAGTTAAATACAAGTATGTTATATTGGTAAAGAAGTTGTTTATCTTGAATTTTTCATCATCTTACTATTGATAGAGTTGACACATGATCTAACATGCAATGCCCTTTGTTCAATAATCTCGGCGATATATGACCATTTTGTGTCGATTTACCGTAAAACCCAACTCACTAACTTGTTCTGAATAAGGTACATAATAATTATAACTGTTTCTGGATTTCTGAATTATCAAACAACTTCCCTACAAAAAGGCACTTGATTTCTAAGTAATCAATTCAAAGTAATCAAGCAATTTCCTTGCAAACAGTATCCCTTGATTATTTAGTCTCAGGAAGATAAAATTCCTTAATAGCTATGCTAAGATTTTGTACATAACAAATATTTTTCTCTTACAATTATAAATTGTTCTAGTGCGACCCAACAATAAATAAGTTATTGTGCATTTAATGAAAAATATAACAACCAATGTAAAATTCAACAACCTTGGAATGGAAGGCAATGTTTTATCTTTAATATCATCTTCTCAAATAGCTGAAGAGGAAATGAATTCATCAGCATTTTTATTTGAACTTCACAAGAGATGTTTATTGCCAATTATACTTTTATTGCAGTGTAGATAAATTGTAAAGTGTGAAAAAATCATAAAATTCATTGGTATGTAATTATGGAACATGTCAAGTAAAGTGAAATAGGAACGAAAAAATGTTATTTACTGTTTGTAATAGTAATGAGTCAGGGGTGGGTTTCAATCATCGTGGGGTGGGTTTCAATCATCGTAACTCTTTCTGAAAATGTGAGGCCGTCCTGTAACTGTCTTCTCCTAAACACTCAAAACATTAGTTAGTCTTGTAGACCTGGGTTAACAAGGCAGTCTGAATGACAGCTAAAGCCCCCGCCACTGCTATGGATAGTGAAAGGGTAAAACCTTTGATTTTAGCTGTGACCTTGACCTTGAACTGACATGGCTGACTCATGAATTCTGCACAACGTCTTGATGAGGTGATCATTTGACCAAAGTTTCATGAAAATCCTTCAAGGGGTTTAGGAGATACAGAGCTGAAACCTTTGACCTTCAGTTGTGACCTTGACCTTGAGTTAACATGGCTGACTCATGAGTTCTTGATGAGGTGACCATTTGACCCAAGTTTGATGAAAATCCTTCAAGGGGTTAAGGAGATACAGTGTGGACACCAAATGGAAGGCTCAAACCTTCGGCCCTTAGTTGTGACCTTGACCTTGAGCTGGCATGATTGACTTATAATTTCTGCACATCGTTCTGCTGAGGTAATCATTTGACCCAAGTTTTATAAAATTCCTTCAAGGGGTTTAGGAGATATAGAGCGGACACGAAATGGAAGGCTCAAACCTTTGACCTTTAGTTGTGACCTTGACCTTGAGCCGACATGGCTGACTCATAAGTTCTGCACATCGCCTTGATGAGGTGATCGTTTGACCCAAGTTTGATGAAAATCCTTCAAGGGGTTTAGGAGATATAGAGCGGACACAAAATGGAAGGCTCAAACCTTTGACCTTAAGTTGTGACCTTGACCTTGAGCCGGCATGACTGACTCATGGGTTCTGCACATCGTCTTGATGAGGTGATCATTTGACCCAAGTTTTATAAAATTTCTTCAAGGGGTTTAAGAGATATAGAGCGGACACAAAATGGAAGGCTTAAACCTTTGACCTTGAGTTGTGACCTTGACCTTGAGCCAGCATGGCTGACTCATGGGTTCTGCACATCGTCTTGATGAGGTGATCATTTGACCCAAGTTTTATAAAATTCCTTCAAGGGGTTTAGGAGATATAGAGCGGACACAAAATGGCAGGCTCAAACCTTTGACCTTGAGTTGTGACCTTGACCCTGAACCGACAAGGCTGACTCATGGGTTCTGCACATCGTCTTGATGAGGTGATCATTTGACCCAAGTTTCATGAAAATCCTTCAAGGGGTTTAGGAGATATGGACTGGACACGATTTTGTTACGGACGGAAGGACGGAAGGACGGACGGAAGAATGGACGGACGGAAGGACGGACGCAGACCATTCCTATAATCCCTCCACCACGGCGGGGGATTAACAAAGTATAAATTACAACAACTGCAATTAAGTCTTGTGTGACCAGCCCAACAAACGTCTGCTTTGAGTGCAGAAGGTTGTTGGTTTGATCCCCAGCCCTGTCATACCAAAGACATAACAAGAGGGCCATGAAGGCCCTGTATCGCTCACCTGACCTATTGACCTAAAGATCAACAAGATTAACATTCTGACCAAGTTTCATTAAGACATGGTCATAAATGTGGCCTCTAGATTGTAAACTAGCTTTTCCTTTGATTTGACCTGGTGACCTAGTTTTTGACCCGACATGACCCAGATTCAAACTGGACCTTGAGATCATCAAGACTACCATTCTGACCAAGTTTCATGAAGATACAGTCATAAATGTGGCCTTTACAGTGTTAACAAGCTTTTCCTTTGATTTGACTCGGTGACCTATTTTTTGACCCCACCTGACCCAGATTTGAAAATGACTTATAAATCATCAAGATTAACATTCTGACCAAGTTTCATTAAGATATGGTCATAAATGTGGCATCTACAGTGTAAACTAGCTTTTCCTTTGATTTGACCCGGTGACCTAGTTTTTGATCCGACATGACCCAGGTTCAAAACTGACCTAAAGATCATCAAGATTAACATTCTGACTAAGTTTCATGGTTTCATGAAGATACAGTCATAAATGTGGCCTCTAGAGTGTTAACAAGCTTTTCCTTTAATTTTACCTAGTGTCCTAGTTTTGACCCCACCGGACCCAGATTTGAACTTGACCTATAAAGCCTCAAGATTAACATTCTGACCAAGCTTCATTAAGATATGGTCATAAATGAGACCTCTACAGTGTAAACTAGCTTTTCCTTTGATTTGACCTGGTGACCCTAGTTTTTGATCCTACATGACCCTGAGATTCAAACTGGACCTTGAAATCATCAAGATTAACATTCTGACCAAGATTCATGAAGATACAGTCATAAATGTTGCCTCTACAGTGTTGACAAGCTTTTCCTTTAATATGACCCGGTGACCTAGTTTTTGACCCCAAATGACCCAATATCAAAACTCATCCAAGACTTTATTGAGGGTAACATTCTGACCAAGTTTCATTAAGATTGGGCCTAAATTGTGACCTCTAGAGTGTTAACAAGCTTTTCCTTTGATTTGACCTGGTGACCTAGTTTTTAACCCCAGATGACCCAATGTCGAACTCGTCCAAGATTTTACTGAGGGTTACATTCTGACTAAGTTTCATTAAGACTGGGCCAAAAATGTGACCTCTGAAGTGTTAAGAGTCAAATTGTTGACGACAACGACGGACGACGGACACAGGGCGATCACAAAAGCTCACCTTTGAGCACTTCGTGCTCAGGAGAGCTAAAAAATGGCACCAGAGCTTCCTTGCTTGGTGCTCAGCATTAAAAGGGAAACTGACTTCTCTTATCTGATACCTTCATGGCATTGAATTTCATCAAGAAAAAGGTGTCGAGAGTGATTAATATATGTTGAAAAACTTGCTTTACAATTCACCTAAAATAAATTAGTAATTAACTTAATAAACCAGCACTATGCGATGTTAAATGACATACGTGTATGTCACACTGACTATGCAAACCGGGTGCAGTCATATCACTGTAAAACATCTTATCTATATCATTACAAATAATACTAAATCATCTTATCAGTGAACATGCAGCTATGATATTTTCATACTTCAGCCACTATCAGCCATTCCTTCTTTTTATTATTTGAAAATATTCTAAGAAAAAAAAATTATCAAGACAAAAACTGGATAAAATATTACATAATATATCTTACAGGAAGCGAACACAAGATTATTAATAATAAAACAGCATGTATTTGGAGACTATAGGCAATTTTACTGTCTACTAAATTTTCAGTTTTAAGTATTATGTAATGCACCTCATGCAGTGCCAAGTCTAAAATGTTATGACATAAGCACTTGGATCAACAATGTGCTTTTTGCTAATCAAATTTCTTGGCAAATACCTTAAACTCTATAAAGCACTTAATGCATTTACATGAAAACTGAAATTGTCAAGTACCTGAACATAAAGAACTGCACAATAATATTTCCACCCCCGCCCCCACCCTGTACATAAAATAAACTTTGTGGAAATTGTTCCATTCCCAAAGCAGTATGTGTCATTTGTTACAACTATAATTCTGTTCATCAAGAATCAAGCACAATATTTTTAAGACCATTCTAAAAATTATTGATGACATTTTGAATGCATTACCTGTAATTTATTAGCAATTATTATTGCTTATGGTACACCATTATGTCTTGTACATAAATAATTATTACTTGCTACTTAACTTTAATGCACCTTAAGGGACCTTAACCACAATAATGCTCAGTTATATCATAACAAGTATTAGGCAATAGAAAAATATTTGTTAGATTCACATCTCTACATATCCACCTTAAACCCCTCATCCCAGAACTTTTCATTGGTCAAAAATAACAGCTATTCTGCGTATCCAAACTTTAATATCCAGATACTGTTACACTTTCATCAACATCACCAAAGTCTCTATAAATCAAAGAAAGTGTTTGACAAATTACAAAGTCAGTTAAACAGCATTTGACAGTATCTGATATTACAGTTTATCCTGACATTATATTTGATTTAAATAAATTACTTAAAAAATCATCTATTTGACACTGCAAGTCTCCTTTGACAACCTTTAATTTCAAAATCTTTTTTTAATATCAATATATTTTCTTATTTGAATTTGACTGTGATAATTTTTTCTTGATTTAAATTTAAATACCTGCTGTCTCAGGACTTCAGTTTCAACTGTGTCTTAAATATGGACATTTTATGTATGTCAGGAAGACTGACAAGTCATATTTTATCATGTATATTGTATTTTCTTTTTCAGTAGACAATAAACTTCATCAAAATGATATACTAAAATTATATGAGCTTACCAGGCATAAATATTTGATATATTTTAATCGCATTATTATACAGAACTTGCTTATTTGTGGATCGGATACCTTAATATAGCAGGAATAAAATAATTATGTTTTGCAAGTAAATTTAATCATTTCCCTGCGACAAGCACACAATGCATTTTGTATAGTTCAAAATGCTGAAGATAGGCTGCATCATTATCAAAACTGCTGGCGATGATTTTTCACCTCACTTGATTGCACTTTGACAGGACTAAATATTCTGAATATATATAAATATGATGAATATGCAAACATTTCTTTTTCATATATTTTTATACAGGATATAGACAGCAAAGACTGCACCACTATCAGAAAAAAAATTCTACTATCAAATTATAAAGAAAATCAACACTGTACCTTATATATATTAAGATAAATTGAAATATGTAGGCAATTGAAAACATACAATATATATTAATATTATCAAAACAGTGAGTTAAATTTAATCTGTCAAATTTTAAGTAAGCTGAAAACTTCTCAGGTCATTATTTCTTTTTTTTTCCTAAAATCTGGATGAAAATCCAAAGATTTATTTTCTCTGGCTTAACACTAACGTTAAAATACATATAAATACTACAAAGACAAAGACAAAAAAGATGCTGTGTAATCAGATATTTTGTTGGCAGATTCAGTAACTAAATAATGCAACATCTCTCTGCATTAATCTACATAAATTATGCAAATCAGCCTTACTATGTACATAATTAATCAATTAATAACAAAATTGGTATGTGGTGATAAATCTGTGGCAGTAACTTCCCCAAAAAATATTCTTAATCAGGTTGTTTATTTTTTTTTCTCAAATAGAAATTGATTTTTTATGTTGATTTAATGTAAACCAAATTGAAATTTTCTAAAATATCACTTGAGGCTGGTGGTGGGAGCTGAGTGGGGGATTTTTCAAGAATATTAAACAAAGTAGGGACAATATCAGTAAAGTATATGTTATACTGTAAAACTGACAAAATCTCAAACTCTAGAGAAAAAAATTATTAATATTTAAACACCTACTTCTAACAGATAAGCAACTAGTAATAATATTCAGGCAGGTACTCTCATTTATCAAAGAACATTTCTTAACATCAAGAGTCAATTAATATTTTTTTCATGTTTTAAAAACACTTTTGATGGTTCATCACACTCTATAAAAGTTCTTTTATCTCAAAAGAATATGTTAACCTGCATGTTTTACATAATAAAATCTTAGATAAATATCTGACTTCAATGTGTACCAGGCTTTTTTTCAGCTCCCTATAAAATCTTTCACAAAAGCTTGGCAAAAGTACATCGTGTACTTAAAATATTTTCTCAGAACTTTAAGGAAATTAATTAAAATTCATTCAATGTACATCTAAATATATTTATACTTTACAGACCAGTGTGTCTGCGTTTTGAAATTGCATTGGGAGTGGAGGGGGGTGGGGGTGGGGCACTGCTTTAAAGGCCCTATGACAGTTTTTCATTTTTTCTTTATATGTATTGGGCGGGGGCATTTTTTAGAAGTTGAGAACATTAATTTTAGACACCAACATTTATACTGATCGATCGAGTTATACAGTTATTGTAATTGAAGCATTTATTTAAAGTTTTTCCTTTATTTTTCTTTAATTTGTAGTCGTCCTTCCATGATTTCAATTCTTGATAAATGAGATACTTAATTTTTAAAGACCCATAATTTAAGGCTTTTATTTTTATGTTTAATACAGACAAAGAAGCTGCCCATAATACATAGAAATGGTATTAGTATTTGAGCCATGCCATGGGAAAACCAACATAGTGGCTTTGCGACCAGCATGGATCCAGACCAGCCTGCGCATCCGAGCAGTCTGGTCAGGATCCATACTGGTCGCAAACGGTTTCTCTAATTGCAGTAGGCTTTAAAAGCGAACAGCACGGATCCTGACCAGACTACGCGGATGCGCAGGCTGGTCTGGATCCATGCTGGTCACAAACCCACTAAGTTGGTTTTCTCATGGGGCGGCTCATTTACTGCACTACTGTTAATATTGCGCATGATTTGATATGGACAGGGCCATAAAGGTAGTTAATTAGAAACAAAGAATTTAATAAAACTTTCTACTGTTTGAATCACTCATTCAAACCTTTAACAAATATCTGAGGAAACAATTATCAAAAACATTAATTTACAAGAAATTATTAATATATTTTTATGTTCAAAGCAAAAAAAATGTGTTAGCCATATTATATACATTTAGTCATTATGACCCTTTAAGAAGTAATTCCTATCTTATATTATTGCATTGAAAATGAAAACAGTTCCTATTATTCCAGGATAATCAATTCTTTTAACCCAACCTGCCGCCATATCAGAAAAAAACGTACAGAGATGTACTTTAGGATTATTTAACCATAAAAAGCATACTTTGTATCAATCAAACAAAGCACGCACAATTCCAAACAAGTATAAAATCAAGATAAGTACTTTGTTCTCTCTGGTTATGTGTTGGAAAATTTAAAAGCAGACACATTTGCCATGATTTGGATTGATCAGCGATCCAGTAAAAAGGCAATTTCTATCTCAATCAACAGGAAATAGACCTGATAAAAAGGAAACTTAACTAACAGACAGATAATCAACAAAATCAATGGAAACCGGGGAAATTTATTGAACTCTTTAATGATCTCATTCAAAATAGAATAAAATGGTTCTGTCTTAAATTGTTCTGGTAACAATTGTGTACCAATTGGATGTGTTGAAAAACTACTTTATTTATTGATTTACAGGCAAGTAATTTATTTCAAGTTAACAGAATTTATTCCAATTAAAATGCTGATTTTAATTGATACTACGAAGTCTTGAAAGAGACTGTTGCTGAACTAAACTGTTAGTTAAAATGCCACAAAGAATTAAATTCTGTGTGCATGGAGGCGATGGGATGGAACTTCCCTTATGAAAAACCTTCCCTATTGTCAGTGTGTGGTCAGTTTATGTCCAGTGTGTTTCCAGTCAATAATACTCTAAAATCCAGTTACTTGCCCGCCCATTTCCAGAGCTGACAATAAACTGATCCAGTGTGTTGCCACTTAATAACCATCATGTGTCCATGTGCTTGTCAGCTTATTTCCAGACCTGAAAAACCCGCTGTAAAATTTAACTCCAGTCTGCTGTCAGTTTATATACAGTTTGTTGTCAGTGATGTTTGTAATGACGTTTTTTAACAAATTTTCATTGATTTTTCTATAAAACTATTTGAAGGAGCTAAAATTTTATAGAGGGATCTGGAAAAAAACACTGACAAAATCTGGCAACAAACTGGTATGCAATGTCAATCTGACAACACCCGGATACACAACTGACAACAAGCGGCTTTTTGGACTTTCCAGTCTGTTGCCCTTGTATTGTCAGTGCACAGCCAGTCAACTGGAAATATTTTTCTGACAACACACTGGCATATTTTCCAGTGTGTTGTCATTGTATTGTCAGTGTATAGTCAGTCACAGCATGCCAGGCTCTCTTACATGGACAAGAGAAACACTTTAGCAAACTGGAATCATTATTTAAAGTTTTAACTAAATTCCTTTATGCAGTACAAAGTTATGAGCACTTATACATGAGTGTTTTTTTTGTTTGGGTTTTAACGCCGTTTTTCAACAGTATTTCAGTCATGTAACAGTGGGTATACATTAGTGTGCCAAAATGGACTAGTTTTGTTTGTTTGTTTTGGGTTTAATGCTGTTTTTTCAACAGTATTTCAGTCATGTAACAGGGGGCAGTTAACCTAACCAGTGTTCCTGAATTCTGTACCATTATAAACCTGTTCTCTGTAAGTAACTGCCAACTTCCCCACATGAATCAGAGGTGGATGACTAATGATTTCAGACACATGTCTTTTATCAAATATCACGGAGAACATAAGCCCTGTCCAAAGATCGAACTCGCGACCCCATGTTCCGTAGATCGACGCTCAAACCTACTGAGCTAAAGATGGACTAGTATCCCAATATATCGCTTACTACTCAGTGTTACTAATTTTTTTTATTTCCCCCAGGAAAATTGTCTTTATTACCATTGTATTGTCATAGCATTGTCAGTGTATGGGAAGTTTGTTTCCAGTTTAGTGTCAGAAATATATTTTTTCTATTTATCCTTATTAATTTTTAAAATATGAATTTTAATGTGGCTTAAAACCTTCATTTGCTTGTGACTCAATTTTAATACAAATTCAGATTTGCAATATTTCAGTTATCAATAATATAACATTGAAACCAAAGGAAATGGTAAATCTGCAAGTTTAATTTTACTTTACTAAAGGGTAGCGAAAATACATGACTTTTAAAATTTCTGTATCTGTTTAGAAAAAATACTTGTTGTGGACAGAAACTGTGTTACAATGAAAAAAGTAACTGTAAAATGATGAAAAATTACCTTTACAATGTGCCCATCAGTGCTGAAAACTATTGAAAACTGAAAATAGTTTTGGAGGGAAAAATGCAACACTTGGCCATTTTGATAAGGTGTCTTGTAATATTTGTTCTGCTGTGAAAATTGCTAAGATGGGTATATTGCCAGTGTATTGCCATTGTGTAGCCAGTGCATTGTCAGAATCTGCTCTGAGTAAATTTATATCCAATGTACTGTCAGACAGACAGCCAATCCATACAATATTGTCACTTATGTAATTTTTATCTCGATTATTCAAAGAATAGAAGTTTATTGGACATGCCCCTATGTTGTTTTTTTTTACAAAATTATAGATTGAAACTAATTACACACTTGTTCAATGTCATGACCTGATATGTACTAAGCAGGTCCCATAAACTATACTTTTTTTCCAAAATTAAGCCCGTTTTTCCACTTTAGCATTTTTTGCTTAAGTTTTTGTATGCAAGCTGGTATCTCAGTACTCATTCAATTCGATTATAGAAATTATGTTTTTTATTTCCAGTTTCTTGCCATTTTCCTGTCAGATTTCTTCCAGACACTGGAAACAAGCTGACAATATTGTCAGTGTGTTTACATGCTGATTGTTATGAGCCAGTTTATTGTCATATAGTTTGCAGATTATTCCCAGAAACTGGAAATAATATGGAAATAGTGTCCATATTATTTTCAGCTAAACTTTTTTTCTTGGAAGTTTGTTCCCATATAGGAGTCAGATTATTTCCAGTTACCTTTTTTTTTTGACAGACTGTTGCCAGATCATTGACAGTTACCTTGCAGCTTAATGCCAGCTTGTTTCCATATTTCATTTTCGTAAGGGTTACTCAGAACTTGTCCTGTTAACATCCAGGTAAAAATGGCTACCATATAACTGCAAGTTTTGGTATTCTTGAATATAGGCTGTGACATAAAAACATGATGACCAATGTTAATTGGTATCAATTTCTATTCATAATAAATTTTGTTAAGGATCCATCATGATTAGTCTTTCTAAATACTTGTAAAATGAACATGAAAATCATCATTAAAACAATACTCTAGTCTAGTCAGGTACTGTGAAATCATTAATATTCATGGGGGACTAATTTTTCGTGGATTTCGTGGTAGAGTCAATCCACGAAATTTAATCCCAACGAACAAGTAAAATTCCCATTCATTTTATGTTCAAAAGTTGAAATCCACGAATTCATATCCCTACAAAATTGCCGTTTTGGCCAAAACCATGAAATTTCATGCCCACGAAATTAAATGATTTTTCAGTGCTCTTAACCACATAATTTCTTATCTGTTCTATAGGATCTACTATGATTACAAATGGATCTGCCATGATTACAAATGGAGAAGTTTGACTATGTTCTAGTACATTTATGACTTAGAAGGTGAAAGTAAATTTGAAGCTCAAGAAATGGAACCTTGTCAATATTACAGCAATGCTGTCTTGATTTTGAAGTTCAAGAACCGATGTGCTTAAAGGAGGAGCTGAGGAGAACCTGGATGTCTAAGACACAGATCAGAATGCTCAGCAGAAATAAAGATAGCTGAAAAATAACAATAGTTTGTATTCCAGAAAAGAATGAATGTCATATCATTTCAAGAATAAATGAAGTCCATGGTCTAGAATAGGAGACGGAAGAGAAGATGGCAACTATTTCAGATGATTTTTATGACATTGTATTAGCTAGGTCCATCAGAAAACAGAAGGATCTAGCAGCAGTCTGCTTTGTGTGGTCTGTACAAAAAGAGCTAAGTTTTTTGATAAGTCATGAAATATTAGACTTAATGGCAGACAATAATTAAAACCATGCTCCCATTCATCATGCGCTATCAAGCCCTCAGTGCCAGAGCATGTCAAAAACAATACTATAGGGCAGATGAAGGTCTGATTTAGACCAGTGGGAGGTTAAAATATTTTACAGATTCTGATAATTATACAAATAAAGCAGCAAGATCATGTCAGAAGCAATATATGAGACTTTTAGATAGAGCACAGCCAGCTAAACCACAGGCTGGGTGGAGAAATGGATCTATTTCATACTGAGGTATAAAAGATAAGGGAGACATTTTCCGCCACATATGATATGCTTGGTGCCACCTCTGAAACATCTAAAGCCTTATCAAGATGAGCCTGTCTCTGTGTCTTTATGCACTACAAAAAGTGGAATAAAAATATATAAATTCTGTATTTCTACATCAGAATGAATTAAACAACCCAGAAAATGTCTTTTGTCATTCTCTTTAATTAAAAAGCTCGCCCTGATAGCTCTGAGTAAGTAGTACACAAAACTATGAATCCACACCTTGTGAGATTGATACCCAAACTTTAGTGATGATTTGACAGAAGACAATGTGAAGTCTTTCGTTGACATCCACCTCTGATTCATGTGGAAAAGTTGTCATTTATTTATGAAAAATAATTCAACACTGGTGCTAAATCCAGTAAAACTGGTTACTGTTTCTTGAAATATTGTTGAAAGAAAACAGTGTTTGATCACCGTTGAACAAAACTGGTTGCATGTCACAAGACATTACACAACTTAATCTGCCCTCATTAGTAGAAATCTTAGAGATAACAAGAACCATACTTTGACAAAATCAATGGTATCAGTGCATGTATACATAAATGAACAGATGATCCGATTACACAAATGAATTCACATGCAAAAATACTTTCATACGCAGTTCTAATGGTCAGACTATATGGTATCAAACATATTCTAATGGTCAGACTATATGGTATCAAACAAATTTGATCAGCTGCTTTCTTGTAGCTGTAGAAAGCTTTTTCCATATTCTGATAAATGTTTCCATATGTATCTGATTTTTGTAAATCCACTGAAATTATGATAAATGAGGACAAATTAACACTGGCCATATGTATGTTTGTTTTCAATACCACTGACCATGCCAGTCATATTTCACTCTCTGTTTTCTTTTCATACAATTCATTTCATTCACAGGCAGGTGCCAAACCTGCTTTAGTTTTTGTTACAGTTTCATGGCTGATGCTCCCAGTCTGAAATGAGGCATGCATTTTTAGTTAGCACATGTTACCCGAAAATTCTATGATTTTCATAAAAATACTGCCATCTTTTGACACTTTGAAAAGTAATTTGTCAATATCTGCCAACATGCAGTGCACTACCAAAAAGCAAAAATAGGAAATTTAATTACCCACTAATTTACATAATGAAGATTAAAAAGATGTTTAACCTTACAGTTGATTAATTCCTGCTACCATACCTGTTCAATTTAAACTGTATTTCAGATTGAATTATTACTGACAAAAGGTTTTTCATTTTTAATTGATCCTATAGCTGTCAAGCTTGTGCAAATTTTCATGCAATTACCTTTGAAGGTGTTGATATAGAAAGGAAAGCAGCTGGCTTTTGCACAGGTGTTTGAACGTGCATTATAATTCTGTGCATGCAGCATGAAAAAAAATACCCATTACAGAAGAATCAATGGAAAAGACAAAGGCTAAAGAAACAATGGAAACGAACAAACATCAGAAAACTCAAGATTTTCTATTTTCAGATCACTATGAGAAAAACTGCAAGAAAAAACGACCATTGGAAAATACAAAATATATTTAACATAATTATGACTTCATGTACCTACAAAAAAATACTTTTTTGTATCAAAAAATTATATTTTTCTCTTTATCCTTACCAATTGCCCAAAGCATTCTGCCAATACTGAAGCCATCCTGCAATCCCTTACCATGTCTGAAACTTTCCGGCAATCCCTCATGCATGAAGCCTTCTGGCAATCCAATACCATACCTGAAACCTTCTGGCAATCCCTTATCATGCCCTAAACTGTCTAGCAATCCCTTATCATGCCCGAAACTGTCTAGCAATCCCTTACCATGTCTGAAACTTTCTGGCAATCCCTCATGCTTTAAGCCTTCTGGCAATCCAATACCGTACTTGAAACCTTCTGGCAATCCCTTACTATGCCTGTAACCTTCCAGAAACCCCTTATCATGCCTGAAACTGTCTAGCAATCCCTTAACATGCCTGACACTTTCTGGAAACCCCTTATCATGCCTGAAACTGTCTAGCAATCCCTTAACATGCCTGACACTTTCTGGAAACCCCTTATCATGCCTGAAACCTTCTAGAAACCCCTTATCATGTCTGAAACCTGGCAATTCCTGATCATGCCCGAAACTGTCTAGCAATCCCTTAACATGCCTGACACTTTCTGGAAATCCCTTTTCATGACCAAAACTATCTGGCAATCCCTTACCATGTCTGAAACTTTCTGGCAATCCCTTACCATGCCTGAAACCTTCTGACAATTCAATATCATGCTTCAAACCTTCTAGAAATCCCTTATCATGCCTGAAACAGTCTGGCAATCCCTTACCATGCCTGAAACCTTCCGGCCATCCCTCACCATGCCTGAACCCTTATAATGCCCGGAACTGTCTGACAATCCCTTTCCATGCCTGAAACTGTCTAGCAATACCTTACCATGCCTGACACCTTCTGGCAATTCCTTACCTTGCCTGAAACCTTCTGGAAATCCCTTATCTTGCCCAGAACTGTCTGGCAATCCCATACCATACCTGAAGCATTACGGCAATCCCTTACCAAGCCAATGCCCAAACCATTCCAGCAATCTTAAGCATGCTTGAAGCATTCTTGCAACCCCATGTCTGAAGCATTTTAAGTTGCCAGTGTAACAAAATAAAGGGTGTTACCATAACTTATGATAATTCTGAACAATTCCTAATCTGAAATGAAATCTGGAATGTTTAGATATCAGCTGCCCAGCCTACATCTGTTTATCTTTTTTTACTTCTCTTTTATTGTCTCCTGCATGTTTTTAATGACTGTTTTAGCAATAACCACTGGGTTTTATTCCTTTGAATATCAACAGACAATTAACCTATCTGAAACCCTCACACATGGTATCTTATTCTTCCAGTAGTATAATATGTCTGGCAAACTACAATATGAAAGCTGAAACATTATATTTCCAATGGTATATTACATGGCTGGTAGACTTGCAGTACAGGAGTCAAACTAACCAATCTGAAACATTCATTCTTAAAATCCTTCTTGTGATAGTTATATTACCAATGAAGTATCATGTGACAGGATGAAAAACCCTGGATCTGTCAAACCTTGAATCTTTGCTGTGTTAATTGTAATTCCAACTGTATATACTGCTGGCTAACTTTAGTCTGAAAAGTGAGCCATATTGGACAGCATTAAACCCTTACACCTTGAACATTTGCTTTGGTTATTATTCCTCCAATGGTATTTGTAGATGGATGACTGCACCTTGAGGGAGTCAAACTGGTCAACCTGAAATCTGCACACCTTGAATTTATTTATTGATCATTATTATTCTTCAAACGATATATTTATAAGGCGGACTGCAGTTTTAGGAAGGGAGCCAAATTTGCAAACCTGAAACCCTAGCATTTTTTATATTCAACTTCTTCTTCTTCTTTGTTTACCATTATATCCAACATATATAAATCTAATATATCATATAGGTCAAAACACTAGTTCTGAAACAAAAAAGGAAGGGCCTGCAACTACTAATTTCAAGTTCACTACAAACTTTACAAAATATAATGACTGACTGACCATCCATCAGATTTTGAGTGGAGAAAAAACAACAGCTAAAACAACAATATCAGTAATTACAATCTCACAATTTGGCCACCTAAAAATTTTAGTTTTAGACAACAACAGTTTGAACAAACAAAACACTTAATAAATCTAGCTGGAACTATTTCTGCTATTAGAACACACCTGTTGGATGAAACTGAAAATTTCAAACAGAATATTTCTGTAAACAGAAGAGTCTGCCAATACAAATTTCATAGGATGTCTTGCAATAAGCAGAATTTCCTCTACAGTTCCTTCTAGTGCAAAGCTATCATGTCAACATGCCAAAAGATTCCATACAATATAATTACGTTTCATTTCAAAAATATTGTTTAATGTGAAATAATGAACCAAATCTAAATATCTAAATCTCAAGATAAAACATAACTTGAGGCACAACTAGACATGAAGAAGATTATGCACTTCTGTAAACAACTATCCTGTTAAATGCAACTGCAATAATCAGTTCAAAGCAAAAAACTACTCCCTTAACTGGTAAAAGGTAAGAAGACAACTGACTTCTTGAAGACAGAAATAGCAAATTATCTGGAACTATCCTATTAAACTTTAGCCTGCTGGAGGCAAGTGATTTTGCCTTTGCCAGTCCAGACCAAGATCAGCCTGCACATCTGAGGTCTGCACTGTTTGCTATTCATTCAGTATATTTTCTGTGAACACTCCTTTGAATAATAAGTGGTAATATTGTCCAGATTGAATGATGGACCAGTTCGTTTTTCAAAATTTAGCAGGCTAAAAGTTGATCAGACTGAACATTGGCTGGTTTAGCATCTTATTAAACAATTTTTCAGCCATATAAATGATGGTGTCTACATGTAGCCGTGAGTGCACTTTATAGTGCTGCCTCACTGGAATATCACACCATAAGACACATAACATAATATCCCACCCAGTCACATTGGTTGACCAGTTGTAGAACTATTCTCAATGTCGAATGCCAAGCAAGGCTACCCAGGCCATTCTATTTAGTCAATGTGGACTCTCGCTAAGATTACAACCAAAATCGTCTTACTATATAGCAACAACAAACTGATTTTTTGTCCACTTTTCATGACAAATTACAAGAGATGCATATTATACATATTCAGTATATCAGAATATTGCTTCAGGAAAAGTCTGGAGATATTTCAGCTGCTAATACAGTTCTATTCTAAAGAGGGACTATTATCTATAAACTTCTTGAAGCTATCTTCTTGAGATATGGCATTTTGTCTTGCAGTTAAATATGACAAACAGGGGGCGATATATCAGTATGATGTATCTTGACAAATGCCAAACACAAATCATGAAATCATAGACCACATCACAGCTTCTATCATAAATCCATGTGTGTCTGTCCCAGAGCAACTCATGCAGTGCAAGGTATAAATAAAAGCTGACTTTCTGTCTGCATTCCCACTTTCTGCCTTATTTTCCGAACATTTTGACATATGCATTTAGAGACGTTATGTCATAATCTTAAAAGTACCCTTATGAAATTTACCTTCTGAACACTCAATATGCCAAAAGTTCAGCAAAAAGTTTGCTTTCTTTCAAGAGACTATATAACATAAATTACATCATACAGTGAAAGAATTTTATCAGAACTATCAATGAGTGTGCTAAGTATTTCTAAGCCATTTAAAATTGTCTTGAGCACTTCTAACCCATTATGTAATGAGACGGAAAAAACCACAAGAGCAACATGAAAAGTCTATAAAATCTGAGTCTTGTAGGAGGTTGTAATGGCCCAGTCAAGAGGAGTTTCTCATTGTACCCTTTTGATCACATGGAACCCTGGATAACTCAAGTATTTTGCTCAAGAAGCTTTGCATATGTATGTGAAAATAGATTGATTTCTAGAAATTATATGTATGATCTGTTTCAAATATATTCATTATTGATTAAACTGTCACTGTCAAATACTGTTAAATCATTAACATTTGTTGTGGAAAATTTTTTGTGGATTTTGTGGTTCCCATAATCCAAGAAATCAATGCCTAACAAACATGTAATTACCATTCATTTTCTCTTTGAAAGATCAAATTCACGAATCCATGTACCCGTGATACAGCAGTTTTAGTCAAAACCACCAAAGTTCTGATGCTCATGAAAAATAAATAACTTCACAGTAGACAAACTGAACTGGCCAATACAGAAAACATATAGGAAATATCTTTGTACACCATAATCTCATTAATACAATTTGTCTGCAAAGGACTCCCTTATGAAAAACCTTCCCTATTGTCAGTGTGTGGTCAGTTTATGTCCAGTGTGTTTCCAGTCAATAATACTCTAAAATCCAGTTACTTGCCAGCCTATTTCCAGAGCTGACAATAAACTGATCCAGTGTGTTGCCACTTAATAACCATCATGTGTCCATGTGCTTGTCAGCTTATTTCCAGACCTGAAAACCAGCTGTAAAATTTAACTTCCAGTCTGCTGTCAGTTTATATACAGTTTGTTGTCAGTGATGTTTGTAATGACGTTTTAACAAAATTTCATTGATTTTTCATATAAAACTATTTGAAGGAGCTAAATTATATAGAGGTATCTGGAAATAAACACTGACAACAATCTGGCAACAAACTGGTATGCAATGTCAATCTGACAACACACTGGATACACAACTGACAACAAGCGGCTTTTTGGACTTTCCAGTCTGTTGCCCTTGTATTGTCAGTGCACAGCCAGTCAACTGGAAATATTTTTCTGACAACACACTGGCATATTGCCAGTGTGTTGTCATTGTATTGTCAGTGTATAGTCAGTCACAGCATGCCAGGCTCTCTTACATGGACAAGAGAAACACTTTAGCAAACTGGAATCATTATTTAAAGTTTTAACTAAATTCCTTTATGCAGTACAAAGTTATGAGCACTTATACATGAGTGTTTTTTTGTTTTGGGTTTTAACGCCGTTTTTCAACAGTATTTCAGTCATGTAACAGTGGGTATACATTAGTGTGCCAGATGGACTAGTTTTGTTTGTTTGTTTTGGGTTTAATGCTGTTTTTCAACAGTATTTCAGTCATGTAACAGGGGGCAGTTAACCTAACCAGTGTTCCTGAATTCTGTACCAGTATAAACCTGTTCTCTGTAAGTAACTGCCAACTTCCCCACATGAATCAGAGGTGGATGACTAATGATTTCAGACACAATGTCATTTATCAAATAGTCACGGAGAACATAAGCCCTGTCCTAAGATCGAACTCGCGACCCCATGTTCCGTAGATCGACGCTCTACCTACTGAGCTAAAGATGGACTAGTATCCCAATATATCGCTTACTACTCAGTGTTACTAATTTTTTTATTTCCCCCTAGGAAAATTGTCTTTATTACCATTGTATTGTCATAGCATTGTCAGTGTATGGGAAGTTTGTTTCCAGTTTAGTGTCAGTATATATTTTTTTCTATTTATCCTTATTAATTTTTAAAATATGAATTTTAATGTGGCTTAAAACCTTCATTTGCTTGTGACTCAATTTTAATACAAATTCAGATTTGCAATATTTCAGTTATCAATAATATAACATTGAAACCAAAGGAAATGGTAAATCTGCAAGTTTAATTTTACTTTACTAAAGGGTAGCGAAAATACATGACTTTTAAAATTTCTGTATCTGTTTAGCAAAAATACTTGTTGTGGACAGAAACTGTGTTACAATGAAAACAAGTAACTGTAAAATGATGAAAAATTACCTTTACAATGTGCCCATCAGTGCTGAAAACTATTGAAAACTGAAAATAGTTTTGGAGGGAAAAATGCAACACTTGGCCATTTTGATAAGGTGTCTTGTAATATTTGTTCTGCTGTGAAAATTGCTAAGATGGGTATATTGCCAGTGTATTGCCATTGTGTAGCCAGTGCATTGTCAGAATCTGCTCTGAGTAAATTTATATCCAATGTACTGTCAGACAGACAGCCAATCCATACAATATTGTCACTTATGTAATTTTTATCTCGATTATTCAAAGAATAGAAGTTATTGGACATGCCCCTATGTTGTTTTTTTTTACAAAATTATAGATTGAAACTAATTACACACTTGTTCAATGTCATGACCTGATATGTACTAAGCAGGTCCCATAACTATACTTTTTTCCAAAATTAAGCCCGTTTTTCCACATAGCATTTTTTGCTTAAGTTTTTGTATGCAAGCTGGTATCTCAGTACTCATTCAATTCGATTATAGAAATTATGTTTTTTATTTCCAGTTTCTTGCCATTTTCCTGTCAGATTTCTTCCAGACACTGGAAACAAGCTGACAATATTGTCAGTGTGTTTACATGCTGATTGTTATGAGCCAGTTTATTGTCATATAGTTTGCAGATTATTCCCAGAAACTGGAAATAATATGGAAATAGTGTCCATATTATTTTCAGCTAAACTTTTTTTCTTGGAAGTTTGTTCCCATATAGGAGTCAGATTATTTCCAGTTACCTTTTTTTTTTGACAGACTGTTGCCAGATCATTGACAGTTACCTTGCAGCTTAATGCCAGCTTGTTTCCATATTTCATTTTCGTAAGGGCTACCATAAATCCTAACAGAGATCTATTAAAGAATCAATGAACGATCATCCAGGGACTGTCTATATACATGGAAACCTCCAAAATGTTAACCACTCTTCCTAATTAAATGGACTAATCTATAAAATATATATATAAAACCTGATCCCCTGGACAGCAATTGGCAGAATTAGAACCAAACATTACCAAACTGGAGTAAAATCCGCATTTACCATGCAGATAAACCAATAAATGTAGAGAAATCTGCCAAACTGTACTTTCTGTCTCGGACTTAAAACAATTTGAGTCAACAATTGTTTGCATTATGCAGACACTGCAGAAGTTTTTGCCACCCATTAGACTAAAGTTTCCTTTTGAAATTATATTTTCAAAATAAACAGCGTATGAATCATTTTGAAAAATCATGTGATATTTTAAGCATTCAATTATGAAGAGCACAGCATTTTATTGAGACATTTTAAAGACATGAATTCCAAGCTTATGGTTTCTTTTCCCTAGTATTTTTTATAAAACAATTAGTAGCCAGAATTTTGTAGAAAACAAGTACTCATTAAAATTCCAAAAGTGTCCACAAAATAATTTCATCTTCTGTCAAGGAATAACCTTGTAATCCATCTGACACTGCCTTACTTGGAGCAATCTGCATACCTCCTGTGACAACTGAAACAAAACTCTAGAATATTTTGCACATTTCATGGAAAAATCAATTGATTTTTTATTATTCCTTACTATAACACAGTCTGCTTTTGGAAAACTTGTTTCAAAGAAATACAGATATTTATGATGTGTTATAAATGTTTCATGGAAGCACTTTTGGAACATATGAAAATATATAATGCTGGTCTATTTCACTTATTACTGAAATGATACAGAAAATGGCATATCTCTCTTTAGAACATATTTCATTGTTTACAAAAAACTTACTTCATTTTGTACCAAACATACACATTTGAGTGTTTGTCTCAATCCATCAGGAGTGGCAAGACGTCTGCAATATTTGCACAGATACAAAGTTTCCTGTATATGTCTAGGTAAAACATAATTATGAACCTTGGCTTGGGCCAATTTTGAGCAAATTTTGTAGAGGACCACTACACAATGCTACATGCTTAAGCAATATCTAAGCTCAGGGTACTACAGTTTTTGGCAAAAGATTTTTGCATGCTCGGGTTTGCTAAAAACAAAACATGTCTTGGGGTATCAAATTGTTTAAAGTTATAATATATGCCTAAGGCAATGTCAATGGACCACCTCAAAATTTCTTATCATTTTTCAGTTGCATAAAAAAGATCTTTTGACTTTTTTTTTTATTTGTTTTCTACAATCAGAAATAGTAAAACTCCTTGGCAATTTCTCAACTTTCATACCATCAAGGGAATTTAATCTTATCTATTCCTGCTTATAACAATCTTAATTAGAGTGATCATAACTCAAAATATTCTCTGTAACATATGGAATTTGGATCAAGCCCATGAAAACAAAGTTTCATTTTCTGAGAAAATATATCAAAGCATTGTCAATACTTGAAGCATCTCCTTGAATACCTTAAGAATGACAGGGCAAACAAAAACATCAGTTTTCCCTTTAATCTGTAGAGGAAATAAAATGTTTGCAACAGTCAATAGTCTTAATAGCAAAATTAACATGGATTGTCATGTCTGTAAATATGATCCAGGAAATGAATACCACTAAGGTAGCTTAAGTAAATACAAATACTAGTTTTGTTAGTTAAATTCAGAGTCTTTATTAACCTTTAGCATGCTAGATAAATTGTCGTCTGCTGGAAATGTCGTCTGCTAAAATTGTAAAGTTCATTCAATTTGCTCCAAAACTGGAAGAAATATTGTCAGAGTAGCAAACATCTTGGAACCTGATCAGACGCCGATTTAATCGTTGTCTGATCTGGTTCCAAGCTGTTTGCAAAGGCTGTTAAATTCGCCTGCAGCAGGCTAAGGGTTAAGGATTTCTATAAAATTAGAAAAGGAATATTTCTTCTTTGCCAATAGTATACCTATATTTCACTTTGGTTTATAAAATATCTCTAAAACTTCTTTGCCAATTAATTATATATAATAGTATACCTATATTTCATTTTGGTTTATAAAATATTTCTATGACATCTACAATAGTTTTCTAATGTTAGTGTCTAGTATCAGGTTTAGCTTGTTGCTTATATTGCTATTGTGGCCGAAATGAAGATAATTATATTTATTACACATTTGCGTCATCAGACAAATGTATTTATTACAAGATAAATGACTTGTATAAGGTATAGATTACAAACACTGCATATTTAATTACCTAAAGACACATATGTTAGTGGATCTAGAAGCTGCTAAAGCAAAACAAAACATGACACATAATTATAACTTTGTAGAATAATACAATTTCGACAAATTCCTACTAAATACAAGAAACTGCAATATCATTATGACTTCTCATTGAAATAATCATCTATTTCCTTAGAAATTTTATTATTCCAGGAAACAAGTCATTTAATGTCACTAATCTATATAATACAAAATACGGACATTGATCAGGTAAAATTGTTACTATAAAATGATATTACAGTTCAAGACTAAAATTGCTTTGGATTAGAGGGTAAATGTTTATCATAAGCCATCTGTTTTTCTACCTGAGGTTTGTTCATACAACACTCAGGGGTATAATCTTACCGATAATTACTGAAACAGATTTCTTCACAGACTTATTTCTAAATAAAATCATCTAATAGTGATCAAAAATACTCCCAAACCAACAAAACACAAAGCCTCACACCACAATTATTTTCCATGGCTTGTTCAGAAAGAAAAAAGCCTCACACAAAGAATTACACCGATATGTGCCTGCAAATGTAATTTACGTAGATACCAAGTCTGTCATGCCGTCTGCATGCTTACTGGGCTTATGGCAGTTGATAAAAAAAAAGGCTGCAGAATCTGTCATATGTCTATTACACATTCCAACAGATGAAACCGTTTTTTTTTTCTGTTTAAAACATGGAAAGGCATCAAAGTTTTGTCTACTGTATTAACCATAACTCAGCAGCTTCTTTTGCATCAGATAATGCTCCACACTACTATATATCTAGTAAAATACTAAACGTTTTTCAAAAGATAGTTTCTCTTAGCCTGGCTCCCTGGCTGCATGGCTATTTTTTTAAAAATATTTTATAAGTAAATTTTAAGCTTCTAAAATAGCACATTTTTTACTGATGGCTGTACCTATGCTCCTATGCTTAGAGCCAGGGGCAATAAAAATGTCAGTCTAGAAAGAACCTGCAGCAGTATAAAAAAAATTTATATGAGAAATATGACAGAACAAACATTATCTAAGGAAAGGGAACCAGTCTTAGTTTCTCTCTTTAAGTGTTCTTACATGTAGTAATTATGAATAACAGATAATAAATAAGTTTGGCTGTTTCCATTTCCGAAAACAGTTAAACCCAGACATAGTCAACTCAGTAATAGGTAAAGCTCCAACATAAAAAACAAGTTTTTTATTACTCAATTTTTTGCCTTCCGAACATGGTTCTAGTGAAAACTTTGTTATAAAAAACACCTTTTAAATAATAGTCCAAAGCAGTAAATGACAAAGAAAAGTAAATGGGTAAAACAAACATTTTCAGATGTGTAATTTTAATAATTTCTTGTGACTACTGTCTTTTCTGATGATCAAAATGAATGAATGTTGACATGTATGTTGCAACAATAAAAATCAGACTTTTTATTTCCAAAGTTAAACTTGACTAAGTATACCAACTACCAGAAGAAAATATATAAAACCACATATTCTTATCGTTATTTTGTACAAAAATGTAAATCGTAAATGCAGCCCTTACTGACATACAGTAATTTCTTATAACTATCTGTTTATAAAATAAGTATATATATGTCATTTTAAAATACCTACTATTTAAAGAAGAATGTTTTTTCTTTATGGGAAGCCATGGTTTGATATACGTACATAATGATATATTTCTTTAACAAATTACCATAAAAAAATATGGAAACAAGAGCTGTCACTATTAGCACTATTAGTGACAAATGCCCACCCCAAAGCGTGCCCAAGTATGCTACAGCAGCTGTCTGCACAAAATATGCTGGAATAGTTTAGGTATGAATCATTTTGTGACCAGGTCCTTGACCTTGACCTGAGAGACTCGGGTAATAAGTGTGACACACTTTCTCAAGATGGTTAACATTTGTGTCAAATTATTTTCAAATGCCTTGATAAATGGCAGAGTTATGGATTGGACAAGAAACAGACCATGTTAACCTTTAACCTGTATGTGTGACCTTGATCTTAAAGCTAGTTTTCTGGATCTTGCGCAGGACATGTCGTCTCATTGTGAGGAACATTTATGCCAAGTAATTTCAAAATCCCTTCATGAATGAAAGAGTTATGAACTGGACACGAAACAGACCCTGTTAACCTTTGACTTCTAAGTGTGAAATTGACTTTATAAGAGCTAGGGGTCTTGGTCTTGCACATGACACATCGTCTGATTATGGTGAACATTTATGCCAAGTTATTTCAAAATCCCTTTATGGATGGCAGTGTTACAGCGTGGAAAAGAATTTGCATGGACACACACACACAGATGCACACACACGGACGGACAGTGCGATTTTAATATGCACACCTACATTTCAACATAACAAAATTATACTTTTATTTATGCTTAAAGAAGTCACCTGATATGCATCATTATTGTTAAGTTATTGGAGTGTTTTGTAAAGATTTACCATCTCTTAACATTTTCAAAGGAGTGATGAGCTACAAAAAAACAAGGTAAATTATGTTTCTCTACACTTCGTGACTTCTTCTGCAGTCGCTTTCATCAAAATTTCCATAATGCTGACAAAATACTTTTAACATTGAAGCTATTATTTACATTGCTAATGTGCAATATTGTAATGGGTGGTATGCAAATAATTTACAAAATTTATTACATATCATCACTCAACGATCCACCGCAGATTTACTTTTTGTAATAAATAAAACATTCATTATGCATGCTGATACTGCAAAACTATAAGCGTGTTCTTTAAATTATTCTCAGCAAATCTCAAAAATTTCATCAGAGATTTCTTCATCATTTCATCAGAGCCTACAAGCAAACACAGGTTTTTATGATTTAAATACTGTGGCCAAGGAAAAATTAACAGCAAGTTGAATATAATTAATAATTTCCATGTTATCTGTCCTGTTGACTGTTTAAAAATTCTTATATAAAATTTCAGTGATTTTAATGCCACCTGTAGGACACAAGATGACCTTACATGGCTCATAGATCTGAAAAAAGGCAAACTGGTTGCTCTCGAAAGAACTTGAATGCCCATAATAAATGTGCAATAGGGATATAAAACATGAGACATATATAACCATAGCAATATATGTAGTATTCATCGCTTACCATAAAGGTAACATTTTGAGATGTATGTCTGGTTATTTTAGTAACACTCTTATATTAGATTATATTAACATCGATTTTTTTTCCAGTCCTGAATTAGAAAGTCCACAATCTACACCTTAGACTTACAACGTCTGTTGAGATCAAGTTATCTGTAATAAATTTTATTCTTTCTTCATACTGACACTAATATTTTCCAAGAAAAACATTTTCTCTCTAGGCTCATCTCAACAGACTTATAAAATGCGATTCTGGGGTTATATAATGTCATGAAGAGGGATTAGTTCCACCTGTCAATAGCCACCCTAAACTGACCGGCAACAAGATTAATTGAACTATTTCAAATCACCTGTACCAGATGTTTGATTTTTCTCTAGAAATGAAAGAAAGCAAAGCCTTTACCATGTTGTAAATTCCCTGCAGAAGTATGCTCAAGCATTTATAGTTGCTGAATCGCTAACATTTACACCCTTCAAAATATTTTTTATAACTTTCATTGTTATGGACAATATGACAGGAGTTTATGTTTTTATCATAATACCATAAGAACTGTTTTTGAAAACGTTAGATAGACTTCTGCGGTCAATTAGTATAGATATATTTAGTAATATGAATTTTAGCTCCACTATTCGGAGAATAGTGGGGCTATTCAACTCGCGTCGGCGTCGGCGCTGGCGTGACCTTTCTTGGTTAAAGTTTTTCAGCAACCTTTGTTTTTCTGTCATATCTTTGTTACTATTGCTTATATCTTACTGTAACTTCAAAAAAACATTGTCCAGCATACAAGCAAATTATGTGCAGGGGCTGGGCCCATTGTACATAAGGTCAAGGTCACCAAGGTGTTATACTTAGGTTATTTTTAAGGTTAAAGCTTTTCGGCAACCTTTGTTTTTCCTGTCATATCTTTGTTACTATAGCACATTCTCTAATCAGCCCCTGTGTCTATTTTTAGAACGACCTGATAAAACTCAGGTTTGTGGTTTTATGATTCGATAAACATTCAGAGAGATGTGTGTTATTTATATAGACTCAATGAATGTTATGTGATAATTGAATATTGTTTTACACATTATTTTTTCTGTTTAAGAACTTAAATGGATTCAGACATGTCCTAGAACTCTGTTGACTGAATTACAGAAACATTTACTTTACCTGATGTTATTATAACATGCAGTAAACTGTTTTCACACCAAATTAGATTACTAGTATATCTTATCAGTGTTGAAATTTAATTAGATTGACTATATACTGAGAGCTATGACATTAGTTATAACAAATAATGATTCAGGAAAACTTGATGAATAAAAAATAACATTAAAAATTGGTTTTAACTAAGATTATCATAAAATCACTTAAAATAGAGGTCTCTTATAGAGACATATATTCATTTTACTGTCAAATCGCCGAATAGTGGAGCGCGCTGTCTTACGGACAGCTCTTGTTTACAGAACCAATAATAGATAGTATATGTATAATTTCATAAAGAATTCCTGATTATCTAATAGATTATATATTTAAAAATAATTTTTTAAACTCTCCCTTCTTTCAATGTCTCGCACAAACTTCCTAAGTATAAATTAAAGACACATTTGATCAAGTTCTGAATTCGACAGATGAAGTAGGCAATAATTCAGTATTGTTTTATTAGATATTTTTGAACTTTGTTTTATTAGATATTTTTGAATTTTTATTTTTTGTTTTTGGTATTTTTCGGGGTATGTAGTTGGGGTATAGTCACACTGTCACAGTTTGATCATGCGATGGCATTTAATAGCAGAGGAAGAGACCCAAGGGGCATCTCTAGGCACTCCAGGCATGGGCAGACATCAGATTAAAATCGCCGACCTTCCATATATAAGCCACCCGGACGGTTTATGCGCATGAAGAATTGAAACATCTCATGTGAAGTCTGGAACCTTTACCATTCGGCTATGGAGGCCTCTCTTGAAATTATGTGAACAGTGCAAAAGTATAATTAAAGTATATCATGAAAGTTACTAAATATTATGACTGCCAGTTATTGTTTCAACCGATTGTGTGATTTGATTAATAAACTTTCTCTCATCTAAGGCACTGACCTACAAATCTTGGCTACGAATGATTTTTCTTTTAAATTGAAGTCCGGTCATATTATGAACATTAAAACACGAGTTTTTGTTTCTAAACTATCTTTAATTTGCTCAGTCAAGAAAAACAAGATGCCAGAGTCGGGCATTGAACCCGGGCAGCTACAGCAATTGCTAAGGACCTGAATATGTATACAACAATATTTATAATTAGGCAGTTGACCTCGAGTAAAATGTTATAAACGCTTTTGAATTTCCAGTGTAAAAATTAGTAAAAACAACCAATTCTCATGTGTTTCAATAACATATAGTCTGTCAGTAATTAATTCAAAGCTTTCTTAAGATTTATAGCATTAATTTCTTGTTACCTAAAATTTTCTCTTTTTTCTGTTGTCCTATGATCTCGAGGACAGAGCTTTGATAATCAATATCTGTTTGGTGTTATAATAATTTTTTTCTACATACAGTTCAAGTATTAACTAGTTACAGGAAATTACTGTAACTGCATCTAAAGCATGATTTAACATGACAATAAACTATTGATACTCTTTTTTTTTGGTATTAAACACTCATTTCTACTTAACTTGCAATTTAAAGATGATACTTTTATGAAAGTATAAAGTTGATTAACACCTGAAATAAAACGTTGGCAAGCACTTCTATACAGACTGTGAAGGTCATTAAGGAGAACTATGATCCAGGGCACTGGAGTCATTCAAGGGTTATGTTACATCATGAACACATTTGCAATGATCTCTAATGAGATGGTGATTATTATAGCTGGGATGAAAAGTGCCTAGCTCAGATCGCATTTGTCCAGTCGTTAGAGTCAGAGGTTAGAGATATTGTAAATTTTTTTAGAAAGTGCTATCAAAGAGGATTGATTTTATGGCCAAGTGCTTTACATTTAATGACTCTAACGACTGATGCCAGTCTATCTACACCTGTGCAACCCTGGAACCTTGATCTTGGATGCCAGAATATACTTTGGCATCTGATTCACATTGACTGAAACAAAATTCTATATATATTGCACTGGTCCTCTCACTTGTACTTCTGAGCAAACCGATTACATAATTGAGCCGCGTCATGAATAAGCATGGATCCAGACCAGCCTGCGCATCCGCGCAGTCTGGTCAGGATCCATGCTGTTTGCTAACAGTTTCTCTAATTGCAATGGGTTTTGAAAGCGAACAGTATGGATCCTGACGGATGCGCAGGCTGGTCTGGATCCATGCTGGTCGCAAAGCCACTATGTTGGTTTTCTAATGGCGCGGCTCAATTATTATTATGTTCAAAAAGATGGCAAAGACTTTTGCAATCTTTGGAAACATAATTATGTAGTCACTACCATGTTTGGTTCACACTGAAACTGGCTTAAATATTTCACGAATGCTTACCTTTATCTGTGACTTTGAAGAAGAAACTATCAGAACTGGCATTTTCACCTGCATTCAGCACATACTGTATCTCTTGTCTATCTATGTCACCTGAAAATAGATAACATTCTATTTTTAGCACTGAAGATCTTCCTATCAATATACAATGTATAACTTAAAATAGAAATCATTCTATTATTAGCACTGAAGATCTTGATAAACAAAACCTAACAAAAGGTCAATACACAACAAAGTATCCTAAAGTTATAAACAAAAGCAGAGTATATTAAAATGCAATTTTACTGTTTTGTTACGCATTTTGAGTACGATTTGAGTACGATTTGAGTACGATTTTTTGCATAACCAGAAATATTCACATGACGTAATTAACAGCAATTTTTTCGATTTGAGTACGATTTCTTGCATAACCAGATATATTCACATGATGTATTTAACAGCAATTTTTCTCGTCTAAAATGGTATAAGCCTAAAGTGTTAATAACTAAGATCTGAATATTAAAAAATATTGGTTTGTTGAAAGAATTGTATTCTTCAAAAAGCAGGCGCAACAATTGGAAACATGGAATTACATTTTTTACCCATGGAGGTTTTGTTCAAACAATTAAGATAGTCTCTCAGGGCAAATTCTGGCTGTCTGTCTATATGCCAACATAAATTGTAGATTGTTTTATCATTGGCAAAAAGGCTTTGTCTGGAAACTATTTGTCAGGCTGGAGACATTTTGTCTGGTGTATGCAATCTTTTCAGGTATGGCAGAGCTTTTTAGAAACTCGAGGGAAATCTGTGCATGGCGGTTACATTAAATAATTTCTAAACTGCTTACAGACACACATTATCTTCACTACCATTTTTGTAATGGCGTGTACTCCGTCTTTTGGGCTTACACTTCTATTCTCTACAGGCTGTATTGGGTTTGATAGAACAAAACCCCCTTATCTGATTATAAAATATGCAAATATAAAGACCATCATGGAAATGAGTTTTATATTACATACAAGATTTTTTTTTTTCTTTTTTAATCCTCATGTCTCCTCTATCTGCTTCATTTAAATGGAAGGGTGAAAGACTTTGCAGTATCTTAAAGTTAACAGTTCTTAACCGGCCCAGGTTATCATGCTGGATACGATTGACTCTGCATTTGCGACCAGTGTGGATCATGATCAGCCTGCATGGATGTGCAGTCTGATCAAGATCTGCATGCACTGTTTGCCATTCAGTTGGTATCTTTTTGATTATAGCATCCCTTTTAACAGTTAAAGGTATTGTCCAAATTGAAAGATGGACAAGTTCATTACAGAAATTTTGCGGGGTAACTTGGTTTAAATCTCTTACTTACGACTCAGACGCATTTAAGCTGACTTTCTTCCTAAAATTAAACAATTTCATAAGGATGTTTGCGCTAACAAGACAGAATCTATATTAATTTACGAAATAATACAAAACATATCCTTGCCATAAACAACATCTGTTCTTAACATTACAGTACAATTTGTATGCTGCTCCAATTCTTGGAATAGATCTCAGATAATCTGTTTTGAAGTAAAATGTATTTTTACATAATAAATGGCAAGATTTCATGAAAGGATGTAGCTTAGATGCTTTGTTGTTGTAACATCATTTGAGTGTACCTATAATCTACCCACTTCAAATTGAAGGAGAATGAAGTTCTATATGGATGATGAACACCTATTCTCAGTAACTTTTTGCAATTTCATTTGCAGTTTCCTGGGATAAACACAGACAGTAATTTCTGAATACAAATGTCATGTCTAAAGGAGATGCATATCAAAACTGAAGGAAAAGTTATTTCTCACAACAATGTAAGCCTGATTTAAATCAATCTGAACTTTTATCTCTTACTTTTCAAGTCAGCAGACTCAGTCTGAAATCTAATCAAATCAAAATCGGCACTACCAGCAGTATCAGGTACTTATGATACCATGTCAAGATTACAAGCATCTACCTGGGCTGATCCAAATTTATTACATATCCTGTATTAAAACACGGTTGTGATGTAATCCTTTGTTAGTTTTGTCCATTATAAAGGTTATTGTACCGATACCGTTCTATACATACGATTATTTTACTATACCTGTCCATTATTAACCTGTAACTGTCCATTCTTAAAATAATGGATACTTTAAGAATGGACAGGTACAGGTTAATAATGAACAGGTATAGTAACAACCTTGTACGTTGAGAGGTGTGAGTACATCAACCTATGAAATTCGAAAGTTTCAAAATATAAACTGCAACGTTTTACAGAACTTGTAGCTGCAATAAAAACCCTGAAGGGGAACGTATGACATTAACCAAAATCGCCCCACAAATTATCAGTCAAATGAAAATCAAACAATGTGCCAAAAGTAATTACAGAATGTTAGTTTAAATCTTCAACCGTTAGAAAGTAGTAAAGACCTCTTTGTGTACTCCTAAATCGCAATAGAAAAGTATCGCAGATATACGGTTGATATGGCATTTTCAGTCGAAAATAGATGAAAATAGGCAACGTAATGTAAAAACAAGAGCTATCGGAGGACAGCAACGCTCGACTATTCAACAGCTTTGACAACTGAATGAATATTAAGGTCGAAAAGGGGGCATAATTTTGTAAAACTTGCAAAAAAGGGTTATGGAACATGTACAATGCATATCAGCTCATAAAAAATGGGGCAACTGTACAAGTTTCAGTCCACTCCCCTTAGTGGGTACTGAGATACCAGCTTACATGCATAAAGTTAACCAACAACTGCTTAGTCGAAAAATGGCATAAATTTTGTAAAAATGCAAAGTAGAGTTACGGAACCTGAGCACTGCATGTCAGATCATCACAGTGAAAAACTGTGTGACGTTCCAATCCATTTCCATTAGTAGGTACTGAAATACCAGCTTACATATAAAACCTTAATCAAAATGAACTTGTGCAGTGTAAGTCAATTTATCACAGTGAATAAGTGTGTGCAGTTTCAATCCATTCCGACAAGTGGTTACTGAGATACTAACTTAAATACAAAAACTTAACCAAATCGGGACGCCGACGCATGGATGTAATACAAAAAATGGAACACTACAGGTCGCCCAACACGACATAAACGAAAATGTTGCAGGCTCGGTTTGATTGAGCCTGTTCGTGGACGGTAGTGGAAGTGCAGGCTAACGTACACGCCCTCTAGCCCGGGTTGAGCAGAACTCAACATTTACACATGTTATAAGTACCAGAAGTAATTTAGAGACATCGCAGATGTATTCATACGGCGGTGCACATGGAACTTCAATGATGCACAGAGTGCAATTCAATGAAAAGCGGCGTATTGTCCCCAGACAAAATAATGGCTGTGCCTTAAACGAAAAACAATGGGCAGAAACTGGAATCCAATAGCTCCACCTGTTCTTTGAATAGTCGAGCTGAAAACATAATTTTTCTTTCTTTTTCAAATGCTGCAGACCTATCTTTCTCATGCGGTGTTCGTGTAAAATTGGTTAAATGTTTGCAATAACTGACATTAATTTTGTTAAAGTCCTTCCAAGAAATGTGCAATTTCACCTTTCTACTACAAAGACAAAAAAAAAACAAAAAAAAACAAAAAACAAAAAAACGTCAAGTTCCCTGAAGTTTTACTGCACGTTTCGGTATTACCAGAAAATTTGGCCGTAATGATCTTAATTTAACAATACAATTTTCTTACAATAACGATGTTATTTATTGTAATAACTATATATTTTTGGTAAAAACGAGATTTTGAGTCATGACGAGTAAAGATCCCATGTGATACGGGTAAATTTCTTCTAAAAATTGATAGAATATCCGTAATTACGATAAAGAACCATTGTTTTTTAATTATAATGATATGAAAATACATACATGTACATACATTTTAGTGTCTTCACCTGGACCCGTCATTTATTAATTACTTGATTTATATAAAACTGCAAACTCAGCACGAACAAAGCATGGACAACTATTAATACATACATCATAAGGCCAAGTTAATTTTAATTTTTTAAAGGTACTTCAAATCATTCATAAACATGACAAAGCGAAAAATGTTCAAAACTTTCCTAAGAATCAGCACTGAATATCATTAATGTTTAAAAAACTTTTATTTGCAATAAATATTTATATGCAATCTTATTTAAACTCCATTTGACTTGGTATTTTTTATTTAGCACAGAGACACAAATCAATGAATTGTCTTTGCCTCATAGTGGACAATATTAGAGACATTATATAATATCACGACAATCTTGATTTGTTCGTGAAGACCGTGTTTTAAGTCAGAGAAAAGCCTCAAACTATCCATTATGTGAAAGAATGGACAATCTCGGCGCGTTGCGCCTCGATTTGTCCATTCTTTCACATAATGGACAGTTTTCGGCTTTTCTCCTTTACATAATCACACCCAGTTGCAGAATTTTTACGTAATACGTAAGTGCTTGATTTTTCTTAAAAGATTCCACCGATATTTGCTCAGGTGAAAATAGACCGATTGTCTTCTAGAATTACTTTTTGCAATAGTTTTAGATATGATCTTGCAAAACGAAACTTGTTGGAAAAAAAGTCAAATTCTAAACTTGTGTCTGTCTTATGTTTAGAAGAAAGAAAACATGATTTAATGTCTGTCTGTGATAAATGATAGGAGAAATTTTAAAGATTAATTTCAAGGAAACATCATTAATAATGCAGAAAGCAAACCCCAATTTTCACAGTAATTATAATGGCCTAGTGTGATTTATATACAAACTGATTTAATACAGTAAGTGAAAGAGCTGGCTCATAATTCACTGCTTAACTACTGTAATTTAGCTTCTTTAATGACAAGTTATAATAAATATGCATTGGAAAAATAAGTAAGAAATTAAAGAAACATTTTTTGTTAAAATCTATAATAAATTGCAACTTGGATTAAACTTTTTTTTGCAAAGAGAAAGAAAATTGTGATACCTAAATTTTAAAGGTACAGAACCATCATTTTGCAAAAAATGTACAACTTTGAAACTTTGTTGCAAATTGTCTTAAATTCTGGAATAAAATTTCCTGAAGAAAATTCTCTAAAGAAAGAGATGATACTAAAAGATAAACAAGACCAGTACTTTAAATTTCTTATTTTGCTGTTTATTATACTTATGGAAATTATAACGGATATCTTTTAGTAATTACAGGGCTAGTGCAAATTCTCAAAATTCCTCATAATGTTCAAGATAATGCAAAATGTTTGGGTGGCAACATCATTTGGGTGGGTACACTTTTCATACTAGACACTTGTTTTTTGACAGTTGTATAAAATGACTAGTGTCTAAGTAGGAAGGTGTGTTGTTTTGTAAAAGAGGGCCATATCTGCTCTTGACGCTTACCTGACCTTGACCATTACAGAGCAACCTTAAATATAATATCATATAAACAAAATATACCATTAATTAAGTGCAACAATAATTATTATTGAAGACCAATGAACTACTTCATGATCGAGTAAAAGATGTTTCAAATCAATTTTCTCCATTTTTAGCTCTAGTCGTCTTAAAGGGACCAAGCGCAAGCATTGAACAAAGCTGAGAGATATCCATCCAAGGATGCTATCGACCAAGTTTGGTGAAGACCTATCAATTTTTTGTATGATTTTAGCTCTGGGGATGCCTAAAAGGTCAGTCAAGGAGGCGTCCGTGCAGGCTGATCAAGGTCTACACTTTTTCGCTATTCAGTCAGTTAAATTTTCAGTGAACACTCCTTCAAATAATAAATGGTACTGCCCAAAGTGAATGATGGACTAGTTCATTTTAGAAATTTAGAAGGCTAAAGGTTAAAATACTGATGCAGACAAGAGAAGCAGGACAACTGACAAAGTTCACCAGAGCTAAAAATGTAGACAGGATTTATATATTAATATGTGCATCTATATATGAAATAACAAGAGCTAGCTGTCTCCATAGGATGACACATGCCCCTGATGGCACTTTGAAAGAATAGTTATGGCCGATGTTAAGAGTTTAGGACCTTTGACCTACGGACCTGGGTCTTGTGCATGACACGTCGTCTTACTGTGCCACACATTCATGCATAGTTATTTTAAAATCCATGCATGAATGACAAAGATATGGACCGGACACGCCCATCATTGCACTATCATGAAATATGACCTTTAACGTCTAAGTGTGACCTTGACCTTTGAGCTACAGACCTGGGTCTTGTGCGCGACACGTCGTCTTACTGTGCCACACATTTATGCGTAGTTACTTGCAAATCCATCTATGGATGACAAAGATATGGACCGGACACGCCCATCAATGCACTATCATGAAAAATGACCTTTAACGTCTTAAGTGTGACCTTGACCTTTGAGCTACGGACCTGGGTCTTGCGTGCAACAAGTCGTCTAACTGTGGTACACATTCATGCCGAGTTATTTGAAAATCCATCCATGGATGACAAATTAAGATATGGACCGGACACGAAAATTGCGGACAGACCAACAGACGGTTCAAAAACTATATATGCCTCCTTTCGGGGGCATAAAAAGTACACAAATTCTTACAGATTTCAACTACATTCTTGACAAAAATTAAACATGACATCAGTCATTGCAAAGTCATTAATACATATCTTCCTAATATATCCCATGTTTTAACGAACTTGAAAAATTTTGGAAATTTAGATTCATGGTTTTACTTACTGTAGACATGCATTAGTTTAAAATTACATAATAAATGTAAAACCACACAAAAACTGTTCTGATAATAATGATGAAAGTGTCTTAAAGATGTTGGTGTAATGAAGTGCACATGCCTCCCTGATTTATGATAGCTGCTAAATGGATAATTATTATGTACAAAATATGAGCCACACCATGAGAAAACCAACATAGCGCATTTGCGACCAGCATGAATCCAGACCAGCCTGTGCATCCACGCAGTCTGCTGAGGATCCATGCTGTTCGCTTTCAAAGCCTATTGCAATTAGAGAAACCGTTAGCGAACAGCATGGATCCTGACCAGACTGTGTCCATGCTGGTCACAAATGCACTATGTTGGTTTTCTCATGGCATGGCTCATATTCACTTTCTGAGAAATTCACTCAAAAAAACGAGTAAACAAAACAGAGACCAGAGACAGAAATTTTAGCAATGTTCTCTTTATTGCAGACAAATATTTTCTTTTACATAACAACATTCTTAAACAAAATTAAATTAGTACTTTTATCGTAAAAAGTAATCTAATTTAAATCTGAGTATTTATCATTTTCTCTGTGACATAACACCAGAGAAAATCAGATGCCGGTATAGTAGATGAGAAAAATTCAGCATCAAATCAAATATGAGCCGCACCATGAGAAAACCAACATAGTGCATTTCCGACCAGCATCCACGCAATTCAGTCTGGATCCATGCTGTACGCTTTCAAATCCTATTGCAATTAGAGAAAGTAAACGAACAGCATGGATCCTGACCAGACTGCGCGGATGCACAGGCTGGTCTGTATCCATGCTGGTCGCAAATGAACTATGTTGGTTTTCTCACAGCACGACTCATATGATATTTATTATATTATAGTCAATGCATAGAACAACAAGAGCTTCAGAGGACAGCAACGCTCGACTATTCAACAGCCTTGTCAATTGAATGAATATAAATATCAATAAAGGGGCATAATTTTGTAAAATAAAGCAAAACAGAGTGATGGAACTTGAGCCATGTAAGCCGGTTTATCACAGAGAATAAGTGTGTGAAGTTTCAATCCATTCCCTTAAGTGGTTACTGAGATACCAGCTTACACACAAATATCTAACAAAATTGGGATGCCGACATTGACACATTATAATACAAGGGTGAGTCCAATCACAGCTCTAGAGAATCTTTTCATTAAGGACCTCATAACATTATATCAGTTCCTTACTAATAATTACAGAAAAACAAACAAGAGGACCATGATGGTCCTGAATCGCTCACCTGTTCCCACATGACCCAGTTTTGAGTATGACATCGTTTTTTCTATTATTTGACGTATTGACCTAGTTTTTGAGCTCATGTGACCCAGTTTTGAACTTGACCTAGATATCATCAAGATAAAAATTCTGACCAATTTTCAAGAAGATCCATTGAAAAATATGGCCTCTAGAGAGGTCACAAGGTTTTTCTATTATTTGACCTATTGACCTAGTTTTCAAAGGTACGTGACCCTGTTTTGAACTTCACCTATATATCATCAAGATGAACATTCTCACTAATTTTCATGAAGATCTCATGAAAAATATGGCCTCTACAGAGGTCACAAGGTTTTCCTATTTTTATACCTACTGGCCTAGTTTTTGACCGCACATGACCCATTTTCGAAAGTGACCTAGATATCATCAAGGTGAACATTCAGACCAATTTTCATACAGATCCATTGGAAAATATGGCCTCTAGAGATGTCAAAAGATTTTCCTAATTTTAGACCTACTGACCTAGTTTTTGACCGCAGTTGACCCAGTTTCGAACTTGACCTAGATATCATCAAGATGAACATTCAGACCAACTTTCATACAGATTCCATGAAAAGTATGGCCTCTAGAGAGGTCACAACGTTTTTTTTATTATTTGATCTACTGACCTAGTTTTTTAAGGCATGTGACCCAATTTCAAACTAGACCTAGATATCATTAAGGTGAACATTCTAACCAATTTTCATGAAGATCCATTCAAGGGTATGGCCTCTAGAGAGGTCACAAGGTTTTTCTATTTTAAGACCTACTGACCTAGTTTTTGACCCCAGTTGACCCAGTTTCAAATTTGACCGATAAATCATCAAGATAAACATTCAGACCAACTTTCATACAGATCCCATGAAAAATATGGCCTCTAGAGAGGTCACAAAGTTTTTTCATTATTTGACCTACTGACCTACTTTTTGAAGGCATGTGACCCACTTTCAAACTTGACCTAGATATCATCAAGATGAACAATCTAACCATTTTTATAAGATCCATTCACAAGTAATTGGCCTCTAGAGATGTCACAAGGTTTTTCTATTTTTAGACCTACTGACCTAGTTTTTGACCGCACATGACCCAGTTTTGAACTTGACCTAGTTATCATCAAGATGAACAATCAGATCAACTTTCATACAGATCCCATGAAAAATATGGCCTTTAGAGAGGTCAGAAGGTTTTTCTATTATTTGACCTATTGACCTAGTTTTTTAAGGCACATGACCTAGTTTCAAACTTGGTCTAGATATCATCAAGGTGAACATTCTGACCAATTTTCATGAAGATCTTGTGAAAAATTTGGCCTCTAGAGAGGTCACAAGGTTTTTCTATTTTTAGACCTACTGACCTAGTTTTTGACCGCACATGACCCAGTTTCGAACTCGACCTAGATATCATCAAGGTGAACATTCTGACCAATTTTCATAAAGACCCCATGAAAAATGTGACCTCTAGAACCGTCACAAGCAAAAGTTTACGCACGGACGGACGCACGCACGGACGCTGCGCGATCACAAAAGCTCACCTTGTCACTTTGTGACAAATGAGCTAAAACAACGTGTTACTGTTCATGTTCTTGTATTGAAAATGCATAAAAACTGGCTTCAAAAAATAAGCACACTGACTCTCTTAAATCTATAAATAGCATGAGTTCAGTAGAATTAAGTAACTGCCGGCCTGTCGCTCTACTAATGTACCATGAACATGCAAACATGTTACATGCATGCAATTATGTAAAAGACAACAGCTGCAGATATTCATATTCTGTCATGTTAAACAACATTTTAATGATCATGTTGAAAACAAAAATTATACATGCCATGGCAAAATTACATTTTAATGATCGTGTTGAAAATAAAATGAAAATGCAGACAGTCTGAAAAAAACCCAACATATTTCAACAGTTCTAGCAAGATCTGAAACATTTTGAGTTTTTGTCCCATCTTTCAAAACTGTCATAATTTTTGTCTCTATCTTAGATATTTCCAAGACCATTTATCATTTTCTCAGTCACTGTGGAGATTTGTATACTGTGCTTTATTCACTCTCATAAACATTAAGATTTATTTACATCATAATTGCTGCAAACCCTACTTGATGTAAATCAGATTTTCCATTATCCAGGTCCCAAATTCAAGATAATGTACTTAACTGTCCAAAATTGTCTTTACTGTCGGAGCAAAAAAAACAAACCCAATGGACTTTGTTGCCCAATTCCAAAGTAAGTAATGTACCTCACTGACTGCCCAAATACAATAAGCAATAACCAAATTATACATCATTGCCCAAGTCCCCTCCAAGCAATACTCTTGAATGCAGCTTAAGTCCAAAATGAGCTAAGACATTTATTACTAATTTTTAGTCCTAAATAAGTAATATACCTCACTAACCAAGTCAAAACAATCTACTTTGAAAAGCAATATACTTAAATGCCCAAGTCCAAAATGAGAAATAATTTCTATTAAATCTTTGTGGCAGCAACTTAAAATGTTACTATTCTAATAGAGGAGTTTGAAGATTTTCTAAGAAAGTAATCTTCTTTGGTGTTAAAGTAGATGCTGACTACAAAAGCCTCATTATTAACGATAAATAACAGTACGAGAGTAATAATCAGTTGCTGTGGTATGATTTTTATGTCCAGCTTTTGTCTGATGTAGCAATATAATTCTCTGCAGGTAGAAATCTGATTAAGTAATGAAGAGTATAACAAGCTAAAAATCCTCTCTAAAATAATAAAGACCAAATAATCTAATAAATCATAATTCATATTCTTTGAAGATATAGTTAAAACAGCTGCTAGGAATCTAACACTGAGGCCCAATATGTTGTGTTTGACTTAATACTAAAATGTGTGTGGCCCAGTCTGTAGTATACTGTGACCCATATTGATGTATATATTACCCAATATGGTGACGTGTGTGAGCCACTATGGTTTGTTATAATAAGTACCAACTTTGATGCGTGCAACTCAAATTGGTGTGTATAACCCAATTAATGTAGTGTAACTGTTTGACCCACTGTGGTATGACCCAATGTAGTGTGTTTGGCCCACGATGGTGTGTGTTCCTGGAGAGTTGTTTGTTTGAGTCTCTACAGTTTAATTAACCCTTAGCCTGCTGCAGGCGAATTTAACAGCCTTTGCAAACAGCTTGGAACCAGATCAGACGCCGATTAAATCGGCGTCTGATCAGGTTCCAAGCTGTTTGCTACTCTGACAATATTTCTTCCAATTTTGGAGCAAATTGAATGAACTTTACAATTTAAGCAGACGACATTTCCAGCAGACGACAATTTATCTAGCATGCTAAAGGTTAATCAGTTGTATCATCACAGTGACTCAGTAATACAGTTTACATGCTCTTGAAGGAATATAATTTTGAAAGCAATGAACAGAACAAATTTGCTCCAGTACAGTATGTAGTATTCAGTGTACAGCATGTAGTATTCAGTGTACAGTATGTAGTATTCAGTGTACAGTCAAACTTTGTTCACTTGAACTCGGATAATTCGTACACCACCCTTCTCTCGAACTCGTCGTCAGGTCCCAGCAAATCCCCTGTATAACAAATTTTGTTTGATAACTCGAACAACCGATCACTCAAACAAATTTTGCTAGTCCCGTCGAGTTCGAGTTAGCGAAGTTCGACTGTATATTAAGGTTTTCATCCTTCCTAAGAAGTAACTAACTCATTCTGAATAAAACTAATTTGTCTGCTATGTCTTAAATTTCCGCTGCAATTTCTTTTTGTTGCTGGCCTGCTTTGCAGAGCATGGCCATTTGGAGTGCTCTGTACTTCCAGAAAATCTACCCTAATTCAAATGCAACTCCAAAAATGATATGCAAACTGCAGATTTTTTCTCACCTTTCAAGATGAAACAAGAGCTGTCTCCATAGGATGACACATGCCCCCGATGGCACTTTGAATGAATAGTTATGGCCGGTGTTAGAGTTTTAAGACCTTTGACCTACGGAGCTGGGTCTTGCGCGCGACACGTCGTCTTACTGTGCCACACATTCATGCGTAGTTATTTTAAAATCCATGCATGAATGACAAAGATATGGACCGGACACGCCCATCAATGCACTATCATGAAAAATGACCTTTAACGTCTAAGTGTGACCTTGACCTTTGAGCTACGGACCTGGGTCTTGCGCGCGACATGTCGTCTTACTGTGGTACACATTCAGGCCAAGTTATTTGAAAATCCATCCATCGATGACAAAGATATGGACCGGACACGCCCATCAATGCACTATCCTTTAACGTCTAAGTGTGAACTTGACCTTTGAGCAACGGACCTGGGTCCTGCGCGCGACATGTCGTCTTACTGTGGTACACATTATGCCAAGCTATTTGAAAATCCATCCATCGATGACAAAGATATGGACCAGACGAAATGCGACAGACGCAGCGGTTCAAAAACATAGCCTCCCTTCGGGGGAGGGGGGGGGGCGCATAAAAAAATGTTATCTTGACTATCTTAGGCAAGTCAGTGTTTAACAGTTTACCATATGACATTAATTACATAAAAAGCAATAAATCGGACACAGCTTAACCATTCTATTTCTCACATAAATGTCATCTCCAGCAGCTTTAACTATTTCTGTTTCTCAAACCCTCTTCTGCATTGCTCTCGCATTGTCACTCATTGCCCTTTAATTTCTCAATAAACCTTTCTTCAAGCTTGTATATTGATGTTTCTACATCAGCTTGTATTAGTTAGTAGAAATATCAATTTCGACCACCCAATCAACCTTTTGCAAGAGCCTAATTTAAGCATGTGATAATTAGCTTTACAAGCTCATTTGTCTTTTCTAATTAAAGCCCAGAAAAAAACACTAACTGGTGATATTGATGCACCAGTTCAGCTGACTGATACAGCATTAACACATCAATAGGAGACTGATCATTCTGAAATTCTGATTTTTGTTTTATTTTATTTACTGCATAAATGCACAGAATGCTTAATTGTTTTTGACAGAAAAATGATGCGTATAATGATGTTTTAAATCTGGTATTTCTCAAATTGTATCAAAAATAGGGAAACATTTCATAGCTTCTTTAATATGTTATCTGTTATTAAATATCAGTTTTGGAGAAACATACAGTACCAGGGTGTAAATAACAGAATTTTTTTTTATTTAAATCACCACGGTTATCTTAAATACCATCCTGAACAGTTCAAGAAATGCATTTTCAAACTTTTAATCTTCCTGTGCATCCAAACTGTCTAAAACAGTTCCAGATTTTCCCTTTGATTATCTGCCAAATCATTTCCGAAAGATATGTAATCAATTTTTCTTGACGAGTTTTCTGAAAATTTATTAACTGTCTACCACATTTGAAATGAAATGTGTTGAAAATGGAAGTGAGACTGGGAGAAAACCAGATAAATCTATAAATATTTTGATTTCAAAAACTTTTTCTTTCTCATGGAATGTTAGTTTTAACAGAGAAAAAAAAAACAAAATTTTCTGGCAGTATATATTATGCACGCCTTCCATTATAAGAGCAATTCTCAATAAAAAGCAATATATTCTGGACAAACTTAGCAGATAGATTGTTTTTTTTGTATGTAATTGAACATTAATTTGTCTTTCTCTGGCACAGACATTTTCAGCACAAACCGGAAATGAAATTTCTTTTGTTCTTATACAGAATACAGAATGCCTTCAGCTCAAGGCAAAAAGAAAAGGGGGAAAAAAGAAGTTGCAAATTAGTTTGAATATAATGAAATGGGCAAATTTTCTAAACCGTAATTTACCGAATGCCAAATTTTCTGCCAAAAGTAATCAGGTTACTGTAAAATAAATGTCAGTATGAAGAATGGTGATGAAAATAGAATTATCCCCAAGATTAGTTTTGGATGAATTTTCTTTTCTTCATTTTTGATGAATTTGTGTTCAGACTTTCCTTGTACAGTGAAGTTGAAGTTGCTTCCATAACTCAGAAACCCTCTGCATCATTGAAAAAACATGAATTTTTGCCGGGAACTATTAACATTGCATCATAATGGTAAACTGAATAATTTTTAAGCAAGTAGTTGGGAGTAAAACAAATATACAAACAAGAAAACCGCAAAGCGGAGCAATATACGCACGAAAGTATGACCTTTGACCCCGAAGTATGACCTTGATCTTGAAGCGAGCCATTCAGAATATGCGCTCTGTATGTCGTCTCGATGTGGTGAACATTTTGGCCAAGTTTCTTTAAAATCAAGTTCAAGAGTTACAGAGCGGACACAAAACATAGTCATATGACCTTTGGCCCCTAAGTGTGACCTTGACTTTGGAGCAAGCCATCCAGAACATGTGCTCTGCACGTTGTCTCGATGTGTTGAACATTTTGTCAAGTTTCTGCGAAATCCTTCAAGGGGTTCAAGAGTTACAAAGCGAACACGAAATTGCTAACGGATGGACGGACACCGCGGGCATAACATAATACGTCCCTTCGGGAGTATAAGTGCAGCTATACCTAAACTAACTTTTAGCCGTAAAAACATTTTGCTTACCAATCTATATGTTACCATGCATTTGTATACAGTTATAACAAGTACATGATTTACATCCTAGACAGGGCTATAATAGCCTAGTCCACTCGATAAGTTTTATTTCATAAATTTTTGACAAGGTTAAAAGACCCTTTAAAATGCTTAAAAACTGTACAACATAATTAACAGACTAGAGAAAAAATATACTTCGTATAATAATCATAGACTGGAAGTCTAAATAATGCTATTGTTTCAACAACATCGGTTAATCATTGCTAAGATTTCTTCAATTGTTAATTAGGAGCCACTTAACAAGTGATCCAACATGTTACAATATAAGGGGAAATCACTTCTCAACTTTAATCATAGTACAGTGTACTTTTAAATTAGAAGATACAAAGTGTCTTTTTAATACTTTAAGAGACTGTACTTGAAACCTGATCCCACCCAAAAAATCATCCTTATTTATTCATGCAGACAACATGTTATTTTATCATTTCTTTTTTATAAAAAGCTAATATAACTTCTGAAATGAGTATGAATTTGTACCTGACACTGTAAGTGACAAGTTTAAGGCCTTCAAGTTAATATAGTATCTTCACTGTTTTATAGACACTAAGAAATTGTAGCTTGTTCAAAGACCTTTTATTTTAAAACAGTGACCGACTGCTTTGCAATTTGTACTATGTGAATTGTTCAAATGATTAGCGTGGTTGCAATTAACTAACATCGAGGGACACACCTTCTTGTACCAATGAAGAGAATTTCTCCATACTGGCATCAAAGATAAGAAATTTCCTTTCAAAAAAATAACATGAACCCTGAACGATTTTAGTTAATTTAATTTACCTGTTTTTGTGGCAAACTCTATACAATGTAAATCTCTTCTACCAACAAGTACACTTGTTAACATAACCGGACAGAGTATTCCTGGATTTTGTAGGTGTACTAACCTGTTGTACGCAAGTAAAAGTCACCTTCTCCACATACTTCAGTGCTGGAGAACAAATGACTTTTGACACATCAATTATCAGGTTGTCATGGTGAAGGTATGCCTCACCCCGCTGATGGCACTTAACAACCCTGCGGTCCAGTCCCTGTCAGAGTAAACTGATGAGCAAATTGACTAAGGATTATCGCAATTTATATACAATGAATACTTCCTGCTCAAGTGATCTACCAAAATTGAAGTAGAAATTGGAAAAGTTGATGTTTGCCTCAACTAAGTTTGAGCGGGATCAATTCAGAAGGATACTTCTGCTACAAAACTCCTCTTCAGTGTCTTAGGAATGTTCTTACCTTCTTGTCACGTTAACCCTCTTTAATTGGTCGAAACATACAGACTTTAGGTCTTCTTATTACAATGGACCCATTAATATCAGCCCTTGTGTTGTATAAATCTATTTTTGTTGACTTATTCCCACAATTTGCAAACATGTAAATTTGCTGGAGCAACAATTACAGCCAATAAATACTAAATACTGACAACAAATTACATATTACACAATGTTAAACTATAAATTTAAACACCAGATAGTAATTTCTGTAGTCAATTTGTCATTCTGTGTAAAGTTATATTGTCTAATTAGACTATTGCATGACGATATACAATCTCTAATGACAGGGTGCTACAAAATATCATTACACCCCTGGATTGTACAACCAAATCTTTCATAGCATACCCCCTTTCGTAATTCTATCTGTCCAACAGCTGTGAAGTTTTAAACTGTTTGCTGTAATACATTTTAAAACTATTTGCAGCAATAAATTATTCTTTTATGATTTAAAGAGACTAACCCACACATTTAAGACGAAAAATAATTTTGATCAAAAATCCATAATAAGGGAGTACTCAGAAAGTGACTAATGGTACAAACTTTTGCAAGATATTATAATAAATAATTTGTGCAGACTTCTTGCATTTTTAACGATATCTATCTTTTATTTTCACCGACTTCATCATTTTTTAGTGTCATATATACATTCTATGCCAAACTTGGTGGAAATGAAAAACGCTGAAAATTTTTAACCAAACTATGGGCGAGTAGCTTTAAAGTTTAAGTAGAACATTATGCAGTAAATGTCTTTTTGAATCAATTTTTTGTGCATCAGAGTAGAAAATATCATTTAGTGTGTCATTTAAGCATTCAGTCAAAAACATCTCAAACTGCAACTGTTTTGCATTTTTTGTTCCTTTTTGTGGGTATATAAAACATGCACATTTTCACTTTGTAGTGTGATAGGAGTGCTCAAGAATGATAAGTATTTCAATGTTGTGTACTTAATGCATCTGCTAAACAGTTTTGGATAAATACATAAAGATAATCTTTACATAAAATGAACCTGCAACTAATTTGCAAACAAGTGCACCACAATGTGGTATGACATTTGACCCCTAAGTGTGACCTTGACCTTCAAGCAAGCCATCCGAAAACATGCTCTCTGCACGTCATCTTGATGTGGTGAACATTTGTGCCAAGTTTCTTTAATCTCCTTCAAGCAGTTCAAGAGTTACAGAGCGGACACGAAACAAACTCGTATGACCTTTGACCCCTAAGTGTGACCTTGACCTTGAAGCGAGCCATCCAAAACATGTGCTCTGCATGTAGTCTTGATGTGGTGAACATTTGTGTCAAGATTCTTCGAAATCCTTAAAGGGGTTCAAGAGTTACAGAGCAGACACAAAATTGCTAATGGACGGACGGACGACTACAGATGGACGGATGGACAGACACAGGCGTCATGACATAATACGTTCCTTCGGATGTATAAAAAGGTTTTACATGTGCGTTATGAATGCATTCCTCTAGATTTGTTTAAATCTTGAATGATGTGCATTTTGACACCACAGGAACTTAGTATTGAAATTAATGTAAATACTCAAACTGCGAGTATGCATACATTTTCTAATGTTTTACAGAAGGGCAATTAAAATTGTCACACAATTTCAGCACCAATGTGTCTAAAACAGGAATACAGCCATCCAAAAGAAGCTCCAAGTCATTATACAGACCAGAAAAGTATTATTTTATAAGTAAGCATGTCATTTGGGTCAAGCATGACAAAACCCTCTAATCCTTCTGAAAATTCAATTTTGAGACACCCTGAAAACTTTCATTTAAAAACTCATTGACCCTATTGAAAATTCTGTTCAGAGACACCCTACTGAAATCTTTCATTTAAAAACTCATTGACCGTATATGATGACATGTCATGCCCTGTCAATACTTCACAATATTTTCGGTCAAATTACCTTTGATACTTAAACTGCTCATCTGAAAGTAATCTCCCTTCAATGTTTAACAGTCAATTTAGCCAGCAATTTAGACATCACTGTAACAAAATCAGCTAATAACACCAACATGAGACACATTTGAATGATTTTATAAGATTTTGAAAATTTCATGAATTTAAACTTGTTATCTCATTATACAGGTTTCAAAAACAAAATGTGTGTTTTTCAGCTGGGTATCATCTGCTTTGTTTCTGATACATGTCACCAGATAGTTAAATTGCCTCCATACCAAAAGAGAAGTGGCTAGAACTTTGTGTAAGACCACACCAAATTTAAGCTTGCCCTATATATAAGTGATTTACTGACATAAGAACCACATATCCAGTTTTGTACAAAGTAACTACTTGTTTTGTCCAGTACTGTCACACCAACAATTTTGATTATATAATTATGCATTTCTAAGACTTTAATTATTGAGGAAAACCCCAGGTTCTCCTATGAAGATTATTTCTTGATTAACACTTGCCTTGCTAAAATTCTATAATGGACTGGTCCATCTTCCAATTTGGGCAGTACCATTTATCATTTGAAGGGGTTTTTACTGAAAACTTACAGACTGAATAGCGAACAGTGCAGACCATGATCAGACTGCACGGATGTGCAGGCTGATCTTGGTCTACACTGGTCGCAAAGGCAGAATCAATCGTGTCTAACATGGTAGGGGTTGAAAAATCCTACATCCCTTGTAAACTCCTTAAACTGATAAGAACTGAGAACTAAGTGATCTGAAATCAGTAATTAGTTGAAATCAAGTTATTCATGAGAAAAACTTTAAAAAAATATTTTTACTGTTTTTTAACTCTGGCGGCCAGTAAAATGGGCCAAGTCGAACATTTTACCAAATTTGAGAGAACTCCAGACAAGGATGTTTAGGTCAAGTCAAATGAAAATCCATCAAGTGATCCATGAGAAAAAGATGTTTAAAGCTTTTTATTCACTCTAATGGCCCAGAAATGGGGTCATCCGGAACCTTTTGAAAAACGATGCTATAAAGACCAAATGTTAATGAAGGATGATAGCTAGATGATGGACACTGAGTTCATGCATCTTTAATTAAAGCTCACCCACAACTTTCATCCTCCTGATATGGCCATCACTTTTATAATAAAATTATAAAAAAAATCTGTATAATTTTGACAAGATTATTTAAATGAAGCAACGTGAACGAGTTAACTTTTAAATGTAATTACTTTTTGAAGATGTTCCTTCTGATAAGCGCTTTAATCAAGGTTTAAACCAGGCAAAGAAATGTATCAAAAACTGGTTCAAAAGTCAATTTGAAAAAAGTTAGTCCTATAGAAATTATTTAAATGCATGGATGCGCCTATCAAACATATCTTTGAATATATTTTCAATTTCACTTGCACTAAATACTGAAAAACAGCAAACTCAGCTACCTTTCGCACATCATTTATCTATTCAAAACATCAAGAAATTATGTGCCATAAAATTTCTGAAACTGGATGACACTGAAAGATCTATGAAAAATCTAAAAAAAAATCTAGAGCAGCTTTTGAGAAAAGTGCATGTCTCCCACAACTGCCTAATATCTAAATTGGCATTTCTTCTCCATTACGTATCTGAGTCAACCATGCACGAAGACCTGTATCACTGGCATCAGTATTTTCAGTAATTAAAGGGCTATAATTCCGAGTGCCTGGGCAGCTTTGGCTAGTTATTGAACTTGGCTGAGGACTTATTGGCAAACACATTTTGTTCAAGTTTGGTGAAGATCAGATGAGCATTGTTCAACTTAGAGCACAGACAAGATTTGTGACAGACTGACTGACTGACACACACACAGACAGGAGTAAATATGTCTCCCACCACAGTGGTGTGGGAGACATAATTATCCAGTAATTCTTTCAGCGCTTTGAACAAAATTTCTATAAATCCTTTCGCTAGTAGGAAATATGGTAGGTTAAATAAAAGGATATCAACACTCTTTCTTCAGTGTTTTCTATTTTTCTGTACTTATTAACAATGGTTTATTAATATTACCTTTTTTAATCAAGATAATAAATCGATTTCAAGGAAAAAATCTGGGAGAACTGAATGTTGTAATGAATTTCTATTGATATTATACACCATTTTCATACAACCAACTGCTGTCTTTCAAAAGCCAGTCATAGCATTCAATTTACTTCTATAGACCAAAATTAAATTGAATTTCCCAGAATACTATTGATCTCTGTCAAATAGATGTTTGTTACATCAGTATTGATGGGAAGCTTGATTAGAGAGTTGACAGGTTTTATTGATGAGTGGGAGAATGTTTTGGAAAGCTTCAAAATGTCAGCAAGACTCATTTCTACATCCGTCCGGATATTGATGCTGAAGCAAAAATGTTTATTTACACTTTCAAAACGTCAATTGGTCCTGGAATTCTTTTAGAGACAAAATGAATGGTGTAATCCATAAAGTATAAAATGCTAACAGAAACAGGCTTTTTTTTAAATCCTTAAATAACTCAAGCTTACAGCCACAGACTGATATGCTTTCTATTCCAAATTCATATAAATTCTTGATGAAATAAAGCATTAACCATGAGCAACAGTTTTTCATACAAAATTAGCACACTGCAAATGAAAGAAATTATAAAAAAAAAAAAATTTTGGTCTATATCATTTTTCACAAAACAAATGTTACAAATACATCAACAGTATCAAAATGGAAGATAAATTACGAATGTCCGCTGTCACTTGTAAACAACTTCTTCAGCTGATAGTTTTCTGTCTTTTTGACTCACAACTGAAATGTTATCTGTTTATACAAAGACAAAAAAGGTTTCTCAAAAGTACTAGATATTGGTATGAAACACAGCATGATATGTTTTAATAACATTTGGCAACTGGAAAAGAAAAACAAGAGGGCCATGAAGGCCCTGTATCGCTCACCTGACCTACAGACCTAAAGATCATTAAGATTAACATTCTGACCAAGTTTCATTAAGATATGGTCATAAATGTGGCCTCTAAAGTGTTAACTAGCCATTCCTTTGAAATGACCCCGTGACCTAGTTTTTGACCCGATATGACCCAGATTCGAACTTGACCTAAAGATCATCAAGTTTAACATTCTGACTAAGTTTCATGAATATACAGTCATAAATGTGGCCTCTAGAGTGTTAACAAGGTTTTCCTTTGATATGACCTAGTGACCTAGTTTTTGACCCCAACTGACCCAGATTTACACTTGATCTAAAGATCATCAAGATTAATATTCTGACAAAGTTTCATTAAGATATGGTCATAACTGTGGCCTCTAAAGTGTTAACTAGCTTTTCCTTTGATTTGACCTGGTGACCTAGTTTTTGATCCGACATGACCCAGATTCAAACCTGCCCTAAAGATCATCAAGTTTAACATTCTGACTAAGTTTCATGAAGATACAGTCATAAATATGGCCTCTACAGTGTTAACAAGCTTTTCCTGTGATCTGACCTAGTGACCTAGTTTTTGACCCCACCTGACCCAGATTTACAACTGACCTTAAGATCATCAAGATTTACATTCTGACCAAGTTTCATTATGATATGGTCATAAATGTGGTCTCTACAGTGTAAACTAGCTTTTCCTTTGATTTGACCTGGTGACCTAGTTTTTGATCCTACATGACCCAGATTCAAACTGGACCTTAAGATCATCAAGATTAACATTCTGGTCAAGTTTCATTAAGATTGGGCCAAAATTGTGACCTCTAGAGTGTTAACAAGCTTTTCCTTTGATTTGACCTGGTGACCTAGTTTTTGAACCCAGATGACCCAATATCGAACTCGTCCAAGATTTTATTGAGGGTAACATTCTGACCAAGTTTCATTAAGATTGGGCCAAAAATGTGACCTCTAGAGTGTTAACAAGCTTTTCCTTTGATTTGACCTGATGACCTAGTTTTTGATCCCAGATGACCCAATATCGAACTCGTCCAAGATTTTATTGAGGGTAACATTCTGACCAAGTTTCATTAAGATTGGGCCAAAAATGTGACCTCTAGAGTGTTAACAAGCTTTTCCTTTGATTTGACCTGATGACCTAGTTTTTGATCCCAGATGACCCAGTATCGAACTCGTCCAAGATTTTATTGAGGGTAACATTCTGACCAAGTTTCATTAAGATTGGGCCAAAAATGTGACCTCTAGAGTGTTAACAGTCAAATTGTTGACGACGGACGGACGGACGGACGGACGGACGACGGACGACGACGGACGACGGACACAGGGCGATCACTAAAGCTCACCTTTGAGCACTTCGTGCTCAGGTGAGCTAAAAATGGTGACAAATTATGTAAAGCCACTTAATACACTGTAGTTTGACAAAAATATTATATTTGGCTGGACGCCACAAAGATGCACAGTAGATTAGATCTCCAAACATTGTGGGTGGGCAGAACAGTCTTCAAGTCACCCTAAACATTTACTGTAGTTATTCATAAATTCTTACACTATTTTTTCTAATCAAGCCAATCGCAATTGTCAAATAATAAGTTCCTTCCATTCCACTGCAATCAAGCTGGCATTTTTCACAAAATGTGTCTGACATGGTGACCTGATTTTATTAAGTATGGTAAAAAAGCAGAAATTTACAACAAGAAAAGAAAGAATTTTCTCAGTCCAGTACAGACTGCAGGCTGTCTATAGCAAACAGTGCTGAGTATTTTACCCTGTAATCAACTGTTTGAACAGTAGAATTAATTACCGGTAGTGTTGATTGCGACCATTCTCAGCTGCTGCTGGAGACACATGTTCTACGCCCTTACCCTGCTAAATTTCTATAACAAACTTGTCCATCTTTCAATTTGGACAATACCATTGAGTGTTAAAAGGGGTGCTTACCAAAAATATACTGACTGAATTGCAAACAGTGCAGATCTTGATCAGACTGCACATCACGATCTACACTGGTCGCAAAGGCAGAATCAATCGTGTTCAGCATGGTTAAAGGGTTAGAAATTGCATGATTAAAAACATCTGTAACAATTTGTGAAACAGAAAGTATTCAGACATTATAGCAAGTGATCCTTTTAATTTCAACAAAATTGTCCAGATTTTATCTTGAAAGCATTGTTTCATGGGTGATTAGATCTGAAATCAAGCCTTACATTAGCATATCAGATTCAATTACCAAATTTTTAGGTCATTATATGATATATATAATATGGGTTAAAGTTTTTCAGTTCAAAAGATCCTAACATTTGAGGAACCTTTGATGTCTATAATACAATAATCTGTGACCCATTAGCAGAATAATCTTGAATACATCTGTCAATTTTACAAAAGAAAGATAAAACATCTAAACATTTTAAAATGCAAATTTCAACTCATTCACAAAAATATATCACAGCAGGTGTTTCTATAGTTTCAAGATTATCCTTGCAGATTGCACAGCTACAATCTAAATCCAAATCACAAATGCTAATTAGTACAATACTGAATGCATATTAGAACAGTCTGATTAATTTTTAACACATTTATATAAAAAAAAACACATTGTTTTGTTCTATTATACGTACATGAATTCTTACACAGTAAATTTCTTTATCAGATCTGGCGACTAATTACAATTATAATTGTAAGTAACAATTAATTCTAATACATTATGATAATATAATACTACAAAAATAGTAACAAAATCATGTAACCAGTGCCAGAAACTGCAACCGCAGGTTAAAAGTTAGTTCTTCAGATATACAACAGTAGTTATCAGCATTACTATAAACCTAAATAAGCATATCAGGCTTCCCCCTTGTTCCATTACAGGTTCAGCTCTGCTAAGATACATTGCCATCTAATAACTGTATATAACCTTTAGCCTCCTTGCGGCAAGTGATTTTGTCTCTGCAATCAGTGCAGACCAAGACCACTGAGCCTGCATGCACATCTGTGCATAGTCTGCACTGTTTGCTATTCAGTCAGTAAATTTTCAGTTAACAACCCTTTGAATAATAAGTGGTACTGCCCAAACTGAATGATGGACCAGTCCATTTTAGAAATGTTAGGTCGCTTGTATTGATCATTTAGGACAATGTGTCAGTGGAGAAGGTAGATGTAAATGCACTCCATTATGAGTGAACAAAGATATATTTTTATATCTCACTATTGACAGTTTGTTTTGTTTTGGGTTTTAACACATGTTTTTTACCAGTATTTCAGTTATGTAACAGCAGGGATTTAACCATACCAGTGTTTCTGGATTCTGTACCAGTACAAACCTATTCTCCACAAGAAACTGCCAACTTCCCCATTTGCATCAGAGGTGGAGGACAAATGATGTCGGACACAATGTCTTTTATCAAATCATCACAGAGAACATACGCCGTGTCCAGGGATCAAACTCGCGACCCCACAATCCAATATCCCCATTATATATAGCTAAGCGGGTGGGTTTCATTACTGATTACTGAGCACTGTCAGTTCAACTAGTAGTAAATATAAAATACAAAAACCTGTTTATTCTGATCCCCAAACTGACAGAATATCCTGAGTAATTTATATGTTTCAATTAATTTGATAATAGTCTTTGGGGTATTTGTTTTGGTTCAATGTCCTGTTACTGCTTCACAAACATGTTATAAGATTATTCCAATCAATCTTGTGTAACAGTATCTGAGAACATCCAAGAACATCTTTACAGCATTATCACAGAAGACTGGTAAATCTACCTCTAAGATATCATATCTGTGGATAACAGATAAGGGAGGGGCAGCAGTCTGCACTATACATTTAAAAAACCCTTGGCAAATACTTTTTCGCTTTAATATACACTGATCTCAAATCTCTTTATGTTGGGGAATAAACCTGTTACTGACTGCAACAGCCGCCACCTTCAACTGACACAAAATGGCCTGCCGGTAAATATAAATGGCAAGTTGTCAAATAAAATGAAATCAAATCAAACTTAAAGAAATATAATTTTATCCTTCATCATTTTCATGCATTTTTATGATAAGATCATTTTGATGAAAGAATATAGATGTATTTTTCCTTTGAATATTTTACAGAATGATAGAAAGTTGTTATCAAAAAGTCAGATAATTCTGGTATAAAAGAAATATTTCTTTGCTAACTATTTTTCTCCATGAATTTGAAACAAAATCAATTGCAAAGCAATATAATTACACCAGCAGGAATGGCTGCTGCTAAATTATCACATTGTCATCAAACTATATATAATAAAAGTAATTTTTTCAGTCAAATAATGACTTAATTTGCTTGCAAATTAATTACGATTACAGCATGTATGTGCTAATGCAGAAAGTATATCTCATCAGCATTTTTTAGTCTATAATAATTTTTATGGGGTTTTGATTGCCACAAGAAAACCAATATAATTTTCATCTTCTATCAAAACACCATATATTAATCAAACCATTTTCATTTAAAATCGTACAGATTTGCAAATCTTCTGTTTTAGTTTATGGGAAACTAATTTTATATACACACAGGAAAAGAATTTAACTTTTGTGAGGATACTGAAATAATCTCTAATCATGATTTAATGAGACTTAAATATGTTTATTTCATCAGAACCAAAGGATGTACAATAAATCTCAGCTCAGAAATATCCATAAACTGCAACAAGCAATTAAAATTTCATAAACAGAACAAAGTAATGGACTACATATCCACAAGCAAACATTAACAAATCTAAATATACATGAGCAATAATCAATACAAACAGCAAAAGCATTCAGTAATATTAACATGCACAAGCAATTTATAATATCACAAACGAAGAACAATTTTGAATTCTAAAAGAGCAATGAGAATGAATCAATTCTATTACAGAAACAACAATTCTGAAATTTCATAAAGAGCAACTGATTACATGTAATCATAAAATCCATAAACTGCATCTAAAACAATTTATGAAATATCCAAAAACAGCAACACCAAAACAATTATGAAATGATTCTAAATAAGCATATTAGTAATGAATCAAAAACACCATAAACAGCAACAAAGCAATTTATGAAATATTCACAAACAGCAACAAAGCTATTTTGAAATTTCTAAAAAAGCAACTGAGTAATGATACAAATATCATAATACACAAAAAAGCAATTTATGAAAATCCAAAAAGCAACAACCGAGCTAAGCATCAAATAGTGCTGTACGAACGCAGCAAAGCATTGGCGGAAGTATGTTCTCAGTGAACTATTGATAAACGACATTTTCTGAAATCATTAACGCCACTTGATTACATGTGAAAGTTGCTAACGCAGAACAGAGTATTGGTATGACAAATCCAGAAACAGCTACAAAGCCAATTTTAACTGAAATTTTAAAAGAGCAACGACGCTAATGAAACAAATACCATAAACAGCAAAAAACAATTTATGAAATATCCACAAACAGCAACAAAACAATTTCTGAAATTTCTAAAAAGAGCAACTGAGTAATGAATCAAATATCCATAAACAGCAACAAAGCAATTTATGAAATATCCACAAACAGCAACAAACCAATTTCTGAAATTTCTAAAAAGAGCAACTGAGCAATGAATCAAATATCCATAAACAGCAAAAAAGCAATTTATGAAATATCCACAAACAGCAATGGGGCAATTTATGAAATATCCACAAACAGCAACAAAACAATTTCTGAAATTTCTAAAAAGAGCAACTGAGCATGAATCAAATATCCTTACAGCAGCATTATGATATCAGTACAACAAAAAGCATTTATGAAAATTTCAAATATCCACAAAAGCAACAGAGCAATTACTGAAATTTCTCATTAAAAAAAGAGCAACTGAGCAATGAATCAAATATCCATAAACAGCAAAAAAGCAATTTATAAAATATCCACAAACAGCAACAAAACAATTTATGAAATATCCACAAACAGCAACAAAACAATTTCTACAAGAATTCATGAATTGTTCCTGAAAGGTCAAGTTGAGGAACGGGAAAAAAATAAATCAGCAAAAGTTAAGAATTCCAAGAAGCAAATAATTTATTAGTCAAAATCAAAAAAAAAAATGAATGTTTTTTGGGGCTGAGAACAACTGTTAATTTGAAAAATCCATAAAACAGAAAAAGAAAAAAAAAAATAGTAAAAGAAAAGCAATTTATGAGATAGTCCCAAAAGCAACACAACAAAAGGCAATGGTACAAATATCCATACAGAAACACAAAATACAAACAAAGCATTTATGAAAATTTCCATAAAAGCAATCAAGAATTTCAATGAAATCAATGACCAATTGTTGTAAATATCTAAATGTCAGCATTGATAACCTTATAGAAAACAATTAAGGGAACATAAACAGTAAAAATTGACCAATTTCTGAATCAAACAACCTTGAAGGGCAACTTCAGTATCTTTTCATGTCAGTTGTTTTTCCATGATGTGATATGAAATTCACATTGTATTCTGGAAATTTGGCTGACAGACCATCATTTGTAAAAAAAGGGCAAATTACAGTAACGAAAATTGACATCTAGTCCAACAAGTCCAGAACGCTTGATGGGCACTGACCAGTATTTACCATGTATCAAACCATTTACATTAACTGATATAAATAGTGTTAAAAGTGGATCAAAGAACCATTCCCAACTGCTGCAAAAGACATACCGGTATGTTTCCATGCCATTCAAGAAATTACATTAAAATCAATGGAAAACAGTTTCATGCACACCTTTTGATTCAAGTCAGTAATTACATGATAAAAACATCTTTAACAATTTGTGAAAGAACACAAAGTATTCAAACATTACAGCAAGTCACCCTTTTAATTTCAACAAAATTGACTGTACAGATTTTATCCGGAAACCATTGTTCCACAGGTGATCAGATCAGATCTGAAAGGAAGTCTTACCTTAGCATAATTATCAGATTCAAGTACCAAATTTTAGGTCAATATATGATATATATATTTTATGGGTTAAAGTTTTCAGTTCAAAAGATCCTAAGTGGTGAGCATTCTTTGATGTCTGAAATACAATAATGTGCAACACATTAGCAGAATAATCTCATATACATCTGTCAGTTTTACCAAAGAAAGATAAAACATCTTACAATTTTAAAATGCAAATTTTAACTCATTCACAAAACTATATGTATCACAGCATGTGTTCTTAAATTGCAAGATTATCCCTGTAGATTGCAAAGCTAAAATCTAACGCTAATTAGTACAATACTTATTAGGGCAGTCATATCAACACAATACATTATTTTAAGCAAAAAACATTGGTTTTGTTCTGATGTACACAAGAATTCAATACACTGTACATTTCATTTTTATAATTTAACATACCTTCTGTTAATAAAATACTGAATACTCAGTATATTTTGATGATCAATTCAAATTTATTTATTTATTTGGGTTTTACGGCACACCAACACAATTCAAAAGTAATCAAGATATTCTGAAAATTTAAAAAAAAGTTCCTAATACCACCATAGAGTTGTTTGAAAGTGTTTCATTTTTAAACCAGAAATCAAGGAAAGAACGGTGTTGTAAAATATCAGTATAAGTGTTTTATTTTTAAAAGAGAAATCACGGAAAAACAGTGTTGTAAAATATCAGTGAAATTGTTTTAAAAATTTTATGAGATATTTCACAGGAAAACAGTGTTGTGAAACTGCTTTATTTTTAAAACAGAATTTACAGAAAAACTGCGTTGTAAAATATCAGTGAATGGACATGATGGAAAACAGTACTGTAAAATATCAGTGAAATTGCTTAAAATATTTTTAAAAGAGAATTCACAGAAATAGTGCCTGAGGAAAAGATGGCAATTAGTCCATAGAGCCAAACCCTCATGCCAGTATAGGTTAATTTAGTTCTGCCATTTGATCATTGCCATTAAAAAATTTAGTAAATATATATTATTTTTTTAATTTCCATTATATACTGGGTAGCTAATGTACATGTTTCGATGAAACTGGTATAGATCATCTTTGGTGTTTTTGTTTGTTTCAGTTCAACCTCCTGTTACATAGGACTGGTTAGTGATTAATAAACACACAATAAGATAATTCCTATCAATCATGTGTAACTGTATCCAGACATTGAGCTGCATGAAAAACCACATGAGTGGTATGCGACAGCAAGGATCCAGTCCAGCCTGTCATCCCGCAGTTGGTTCAGATCCAGCTGTTCGCTTCAAGCCTATTACAATTAGAGAAACCGTTAGCGAAAACTGGATCCTGACCAGATGCGCGGATGCGCAGCTGGTGATCCTGCGGTCATACCCACTATGTTGGTTTTCTCATGCACGGCTCATTTTTACAGCATTATTACAAAAGACTGGTAAATCTATCTCTAAGATATCATATCTGTGAACTTGAGATAGGGAGGTGCGGCCAGTCTGTACTACCTTCAGCTAATACTGAAACATATGTTTCACTTCAAATTGTGATTAACATATAAATTATAAGACAAACTAATCAGACTTTCAGATTTCTGTATATCTTTGTAGGTGAATAAATGTCAAGTATTGAAACAACACCACCTAAGCAACACAAGACTGCTTGGTAGTATTATATAAATAGAAGTTGTTTTTTTTAAACATTTACATTAGCTTTTCATGCATTTTGATTTTCAAGTCACGCATTTTGATTAAAGAATATTGATATAAATGTTTAAACTTTATTTTATGCTTTTTAGTGAAATACTAATTTATATTAGTGAAATAAAATTGTTATTGTCACTATTTCAAAGCAGAGAAAATATCAGTGAAAAATGTCATTTTTATTTTTCACTGGTTTGAACTGTGAAAGAATATGAATTATAAATAATAGAAAATTCTTTGCAAAGTAACTTCAATAAAGATAAAGATGTATATATCTACACAAACATAAAGATATATGTTCCATCGTAATAAAATGTTAAAGAAATCTATAAAAACTTCAAAGATTTTCAACACAGATATTATGACATTTTGACGTTATAACGCAATGCACATGACCTTGCACAGGTAAAATGGGTATAATTTGATTAAAACTGTTGAAAATCAAGAAATAAAAAGAAAACTTGTTTGTTTTACGTGTAAGATTGAAATATATTTCACTTTTTCATTTATGGTTAAGCTACTAGTGAAAATATTGCATATGCCATGGTTTTAACTCAGTGAAATATATTAAGATCTTACACTGAAACAAACAAATATCCTCATATTTTCTTTAAATACTACTTTATGGTAAGAAAGTGCTTATTAAGCAGTCAAATGATACTTCTATGAAAACTATTTTTTCTTGATGAATTTGAAACAAAATCTGACAATGGCAAGATAATAAATACATCAAAGGAATTAGATAATTGCTGCTAAATTATCAAGCTTTTATCAAACTTTATAATAAAAGTAATTTTCCCAGTCAAATAATGACTTTATTTGCTTGCATTAATAAAATTGCAGCATCATGGTACACAGATCAATTCATCTGTTATACCAGTTTATACCAACTTCATTAATAAGAGAGTTATTAAACTTCTTGTTAGTCTTGTGCAATAATTTAGTGTCAAAAGGTGATAGAAAATTTGACTTTTACAACTTCATTTTAAATTTTTTACACCTATTTTATAAAACTCCTGTAATAAATACATTATTCAGACTGTATCCCTATCTAAAATCTTCATCTTTCATGGTAGTGACTTCAATCTTTGATGTACATTACCAATCTTCTACTTCGGTGAGCAAAATCGTACAATAGCAATATTATGCTTCGTAAGTAATACAATGTAGTCTGTTTTTTCAAACAGGAAAGGTATTTTATGTGGCGACGTCTGTTGCATGACTATCACCAAATCAAGATATATTTTACAATTTAATTCATCATCAAAATGCAACTGCTATAAATCTGATTTAGTCTAGTGAATTAAGTGCATGTTTAGTTTCATTCATAAAATGACAATGAAGACAGGCTGGTATATAGTGTCAGTAAAAACACTCTTCAAAACTGAAGAATTATTTTAAGATCAAACTAACATCCAGAAAGAAATGTCAAAAAGAAAGGTAATGATGGAAAAACAACAAAACAATAATAAACAGTAAAAGGAAATGTCCATAAACAACAACAGAGCAATAAACAGCAAAAGGACAATGGTGAAAGTCAAAATACTAGCAACAAAGCATTGAATAAAATTATCAGAAACAACAGAGAATGATTGAAATGTCTATTAACAGCAACAGAGCAATGAATGTAATTTCTGTAGACATCAACTGATTGACGAAGGAAATATAAATGAACAGCAACAGCGCAATGAATGAAATGTCATTAACAGCAAAAGGATGTTGTTTTGGGTTTAACACCATTTTTCAACAGTATTTCAGTTAATACGTATTAAATGGCAGGCAGTTAACCTAACCAGTGTTCCTGGATTTTGTACCAGTACAAACCTGTTCTCAGCAAGTGACACATGAATCAGAGGTGGAGGAAGAATGATTTCAGACACAATGTCTTTTATCAAATTGTCACAGAAAACATATTCCTCGCCCAGGGCTCAAACTCGCGACCACATGATCCGTAGATCTGCGTTCTCCCTATTGAGTTAAGTGGGCAAGCATAACAGCGAAAGGACACTGAGTCCTATAATGCCCTAGAAACAGACAGACCAATTAATTACTGAATGTTCATAAACAGTGACAGAGCAAAGTTACAGCAAAAGGAGGATGGATGTCTTTTGGATGATATGTCCATAAAAGCAGTACAATGCATGAAATGTCCATAAACAGAAACACAGCAATAACTATAACGTCTTTAAACAAAGACAGCGCAAAAATGAAAAAAATATAGCCTCAAGTATCAACAGAAAAATATTGAATCGTGATGCAACAGAACTGTATTTTTTTCTCATGTCACAGCCTCAAGAAAAAAAATTAACTAATATAAAAATAATGTACATTTTTCAAAAGTATGTACTCCTTCCAGTACTGACCAGTCACAATTTCTAGCATGATGATTACTAAATTATCTCCTACAGCAAACCAGCTGGTTCGCTCATTACCTGGGTCAAGTGTTAATTATATTTCTACAATTAGCACCTGCCTTCTAGCCAATTATGCAAGACTGATCACTTCTTAATTGAATTTTTGTGTAGTTATGTATATACATTCTGGCCGGCTGAGTCTGCATTTATCTAAATCTCTTTATAATGCAGGATGGGGTCTACATCAGCACTACATTTACATAAATCATTAAATGTCATGGTAATCTTTTATAAAACAAGAGCTGTCGGAGGACAGCAACGCTCGACTATTCAACAGCCTTGTCAATTGAATGAATACAAAAGTTGAAAAAGGGGCATAATTTTGTAAAATGCAAAGTAGAGGTATTGAACCTCTGTACTGCATGTCATATCATGACAGTGAACAAGTGTGTGAAGTTTCAATCCTTTCCAATTTGTGGATACTGAGATACCAGCTTACATACAAAAACTTAACAAAAAACTGCTAAGTCAAAGGGGCATAATTTTGTAAAAATGCCAAGTAGAGTTATGGGACCTTCACAGTGCATGTTAGATCATGACAGTGAACAAGTGTGTGAAGTTTCAATCCATTCCAATTAGTGGATACTGAGATATCAGATTACATACAAAAATTTAACCAAAAACTGCTAAGTCGAAAAAGGGGCATAATTTTGAAAAAAAAGAGAGTAGATTTATGGGACTTGCTTAGTGCATGTCAGATCATGATAGTGAACAAGTATGTGAAGTTTCAATCCATTCCCATTAGTAAGTACTGAGATACCAGCTTACATACAAAACCTTAACCAAAAATTTCTAAGTCGAAAAAGGGGCATAATTTTGTAAATAAGCAAAATAGAGTTATGGAACCTGTGCAATGTAGATAAGTTCATCACAGTGAATAAGTGTGTGAAGTTTCAATCCATTCCCACAAGTGGTTACTGAGTTACCAGCTTACATACAAAACCTTAACCAAAAATTTCTAAGTCGAAAAAGGGGCATAATTTTGTAAAAAAGCAAAATAGAGTTATGGAACCTGTGCAATGTAAGTCAGTTTGTCACAGTGAATAAGTGTGTGAAGTTTCAATCCATTCCCACAAGTGGTTACTGAGATACCAGCTTACATACAAAACCTTAACCAAAATCGGGACGCGGACGCCGACGCCGACGCCGACGCGGACGCCGACGCATGGGCGAGTGCAATAGCTCACTATTCTATGAATAGTCGAGCTAAAAATTTAATTAAACTTCTGTTATGTTAAAAGGACCCTTTTTGGTAATTAAAGATAACAATAACAGTTACTGCTTCAGCATACATAAAAATCAGGATATATTAAATTTGTACCCTAAACTGTCAAAGATAAGTGAGTCTGTTTATACATAAAAATGAACCGCTCAACAAATCAAAATCATTAGAATATTCGACTTCCATATTAGACTGTATTTATTCTCAGGTAACTTCGAAAACGCCAGTTACCCTTCAAAAATTCTATGAAATGATTTAAATGTTTACTGGTATACGAATATACTGGTAAGAAATACTGCAAGCAGTGCAGGAGATCTTTCATTTCAGCTAAACAATATTCATAATTGAGCCGTGCCATGAGAAAATCAACATAGTGTGTTTGCGACCAGCATGGATCCAGACCAGCCTGCGCATCCGCGCAGTCTGGTCAGGATCCATGCTGTCCGCTTTCAAAGCCTATTGCAATTGAAGAAACTGATAGCGAACAGCATGGATCCTGACCAGACAGCGCGGATGCGCAGGCTGGTCTGGATCCATGCTGGTCGCAAACCCACTATGTTGGTTTTCTCATGGCGCGGCTCATATATTATGCAGTCAAATGTTTTTAACTATTGTTTTCACATACAATACATAAATGTTATCTCAAGTAACAGATCAAGCTATGCAGGAATAAATTAACCCTTACCCTGCTATATTTCTATAATGAACTTGTCTATCTTTTAATTTGGACAGTACCATTAACTGCTAAAAGGGGTGCTTACCAAAAAGATACTGACTGAATAGCAAACAGTGCAGATCTTGATCAGACTGCATGGATGTGCAAGCAAGATCTACACTGGTCGCAAATGCAGAATCAATTGTGTCCAACGTGATAAGAGTTAACATAGTACACACCAGTTACTCTAAATAATCTTTCGAATAACAAAGTGATATTTTATGCAAATAAACAGAAAAGAAAAATCATAATTCGTATTTTTCAAATTCCTTCATGAAGTGATTGCTGACATCAATAACCAAAATGGAAATATTGCCAAGTAATGAATGTTATAGAATAGCTTTTTTATATCTCTTGGTGATTAAACAGTAAAATCTGCTAATAATCTTATTTCCCTGCCACAATAGAACCAAGCTATTATTCACTTGTTTTCATTAGTGGAAATTATTAAGACAAATGTAATAGGAAAATAGAAATAGCATTTCTGGAGATATTTTGATCCCAAAACTCTCATTATTCAATGTTGACTTGATTACAGCTAATCTAGGTATTGATGCTTCACAACATAAAACAAGTACATCCTGTAAAGCTCGTCTAGTCTTTGATACAACATTCCTGGAAATCAGAGGCGTTTCTGTTCTTGACGATAAAAATTCAAGGGGTACTTATGCTATCAAAGTGTACATGAAAATATGAGAAAATTTCTCAAATGAAACATCATCTGAACATTTACACATCAGGTAAATGTTTTAAAGGATATTTCCTAGTTTTATCAAATACACTGTAAACAGACTGAAATTCTTGAACTAAAATAATTATTAGATTTCAAAAGAAGATTATGCTTTTGAAATTGTGATAAAGATAATTATTCTTCCATTTTAAAATACAATATTTTATCTAAAGAGAATAAAATCTAAATCTAAAAGTTTCTATGATTTTGATATTCAAATTCGTTCATGTGGGCAATACTGCTGTACTCATTAAAAGTGCTTTATTAGAGGTCCGTATTACTGAGCTATGGCTTGATACGATTTACTGAAACAGTTATTAGTTTTATGTTTGCTTTTTCACAGGAAGATGCAATCTAAATGTTAGGTCTGGTATTGTTTAATTATTTGGATTAATTTAAACAATATAATCACATGAAATACCTATAGACAAGATTCCAGTCATGATATATTTATATATAGTGAGCTGGATTAAACAGTTTGTAAAATCAATGAAGCTTTTGATCTAGATTTATCATTATCGACAGATATATTACCTTGTGTCCAAGAAGCCACGCCTCCATTTCCTCTGCGTATGTTACGTATGTAACCATGTTTTGGCGGAACTGTCACAATGTATCGCAGACTGTCAACAGGGCTATCGTGATCTTTGCTCTGCAAGCATCGACTTGTGAACTGGAATCCAAGACCCACATCTAATGGAGTCAGGTAAGTTGACCCCGTATTTACCGACATCTGGGGCAGCCCGTTATCTACCGGGATGATTTCAATGTCCATTTCCTGAGGCCGTCGTGTTGGTATATTAGAGCCAGGAATGAAAAATTGTAAATGTGTACCGTCAGTGACAGTAAAAGTAAAACTGTCTGACAGAGTCTCAGTTCCATCGTGCTGGTAGCATATCAAGTTCTGGTTTAAATCTGTCAGCGAGAACCTGGACACAATTCTAGAGAAATTATATAGTAGATTTCCATGCAATGGTACTTGTGTGATAGTAAACATTATTTTTTCATCTGGCGTGTCCATGTCAACAGCTTTCAGTTCAAATGGCGTAATAATTTTGCTTGTTCCTTCTTTTAATCTCAATACCGTAAACATTAACACGGGTCTCTTATTATCTACGTCAGTTAGAGCAATTCTAAATGTACGGAACACAGGGTTAAACCCATCAGTTACTTCAAACTCAAAACTGTCCATTTTCATTTCATCCTCTGCATTATGAATATAGCGTACACGACTAGCTGCCAGGTCCAGCTGACTAAATGTAAGGATAGGTATTCCAGGACGAATAACATATTCAACAAAACCATGCTTTGGTGCTTTTGTTATAGTGAATTTCAGCTTTTCATCTGGAGAATTCATGTCAGTGCCACTAATGAGGTCAGTCGACAAGACAATCGTGCCACCCTCGGGCAATTCGACTCCACGATTAACAACTTCTGGGTAGATAATATCCATTCCTTGTATAGTAATGTAGAAATACCGATCAATTAGCGGATTAAGCCCATCTGTTACATCGAATTTTATCAAGTCACGTTTTGCTTCTTGTCCAGTATGAACGTAAGTTATCACTTGATTATCAATGTCAGTTTGTGTAAAATTTGAACCAAGCGTAAGATTTCTCTCATAATCTCTGAACTTTTTTATAAGATAGCCTTGCTGAGGGGTTCTTCTAATAATGTAAGTAATATTTCCAATGGAAGAATCTATGTCTTCAGCAAGAAGATCATTATTTGTAATTACCTTACGATCTCCTAAATTTTCTATTTCAAGTCCATTATTTATTTTCAGTCTCGGTGTTTCATCATCTACAGGAAATATGATAATCGGGACAGATTTTGATATGTTATGCTTTCCATCTGTTAGTAAGAATTCAAAATGGTCCGACTGTGTTTCAGAATCATCGTGTTCATAAATAATGGTCGAAAACTGTTCAATATCTCCGAGAGTGAAGTTATTAACAAGAATATCTCCGCTCCTGGTTTGCTGGAAAATTCTGCCATGCGCGGGATGTTCTGTTATTATGAAATTTAACATATCAGGAGGTTCATCCTTATCTACAGCATTTAATATAGGGGAATCTATTCGTATTTCCATACCCTCAGATCCAATGAATTCTCGAATATAGACTTCTGGCTCTTCATCATTTACTGGGTGAATTACAATATTTAGCTTTTCAGGATTTGACAGATTTATTCCATCTGAACATTGAAATGTAAATTCATCGCTTCTTGGTTCGACTCCTTTATGAACACTCTGAACATAGATTATGTCCCCCCGGCGTAAACTTTTAATAGTGAAAGCTGAAATTGGCAAACCTTCCCTAGATGTTTCAGATCCGAGAAGAGGGGCTTTGTTTTCTAGAAACCCATTTTTCGCTTGCTCAGTTATCATGCAAAGAATTTCATCTTCATTGGAATCAGTATCTTGGACATCTATATTCATTGGCAAAATTGGTGACTTATCACCTTCTGAAACATCCAGACTTTTACCTACTGTAACTACTGGCGCAATATCATTTACTGGAAACACACTTATATATAAATAAATATCTTTCAGTCTTGTCCCATCTTCAAGAACTATTCTGTCATTGTCATGTACTCCTAGTTTAACCTGATCCAAAGTTTCATTTCTTCCAATTTCTTCACCAGTGTGCTGATAAGTAACCAGTTTTCGCCAAATATCTCTTTGAGAAAAATAGCTTACTCTACGCCCATTCTTAAGAATGCTGCCAAATTTGGGGTATTCATTTATTAGATACATAACATTCATGACATCAGAATCAGGGTCTCTGATCTTAAATTGGTCCGATCGCAATGTTACACTTTGTTTTTCGTTTACGTCTAGCTGAATATTCAGGGTACCGGATGCCGCTGTGCCTTCAAAGTAAGCGGGTTCATCATCAGTTGGACGAATTTTAATTTTGAAAATGACTGGTATTACGTGAACTCCATCTGTCACTTCCAAAATAAAGCTATCTACAGATATTTCAATGCTTTCACCAAGATTTCTATATATTAGATGTCTTTGCACTATGTCACTTCTCTTAAACATATCTCCGACAGAGAGTAGCCTCCCTTCTTTGTACAGATTACCATGACTCGGAATAGCTCTTACAATTATGACAATATCAGACAAGTCTGTGTCACTATCATCAATGTCCAGCATATCAGAAGTTATAAGAATTTCATCATTTTCGAATATGATTGCTCCAGTATTTTTTATTATTGGGGGCTGATTATTGATAGGTTTTACTATGATATTGCACTGTTGATTGGGGAGAATGTTTCCTAATGCATCTTCAACTCTAAAATCAAACCGAATAATTCTGGTTGTAAGACCTAGCTCTACTGACGGAGGCTGAAAGCAGATTTTGTGGTGGTTTACTTCTGACTGAATGAATTGTGTTATTGGGCGGTAAGGATCCTCACAGTAAACAACCTTCCCAGCATCCTCAGCACCTCCTGTATAAGTATCGTAGGGCTGGCGCGTAATTGTATATTTGATTTCTCTGTCATTTGTGTCATCATCAGAATACCTTAATGTCTTCCTACGGAAATGAACGAGCTCAGATTCTTCTACTTCTAATTGTAACTGCGTGTTTGGATATAAATATGGTGGAATGTCATCAACAGGGTGGATTTTCACTATCAATTCATATTCTGGGGACATGTTTGGAGGGCTTCCAGTATCAGAGAGAATAAATCTTATTTTATCTGTAACTACATCTGAAATATGACCACCAACATGTTTGTAAAATATTTTACCTTCAACAATATCCTTTTGAGTAAAAGAAGTAACAACTTTTTCATAAATTCCGTTCTTAAACAGCCAGTTTTCAACTTCACTAGGCATTTGAAATTGCCTTTTATTTATTATTCCTAATGTGGAATAAGGAGGTCTAAGATCATAAATAATTGATTCATCCGCTGTATCAGTATCAGTAGCACTTAAAGTAAATTGACTTATTTCGATTATATCATTTTTACTCAACTCTAATCCTGTATTCACATTCAGTGTTGGCGCTTGGTCATCTTTTGGGTAAATTGTGATAGGAAACAAAAATTCTACTTCACTGTTTCCATCTGACATTTTGAAAATAATATTATCACTTAAGCTTTCACTATCGTCATGATGGTAAACAACACTACCCTGTCTCAGATCAGATGGAGTAAACAATTTTTTTCCTGGAGGGAGTACAAGATGACCGTGTTTCATGCCGTCTATATGACTTATTTCTACATTGTCTAAATTATCTTCGTCTGAAATTTCTAGTATATCTGGACTTTCTATTGCACGAGATTCCCCTTCTGTCAGCTGAATCCCAGTGTTTGTTGTTACAACTGGGGCATATGTGTGCATTGGTGCTACGACTATCATCAGTGGAATTGGGTCTGATGCAAGACCATCTGTATCAGCTATTGCAATCTCAAGTTGAAAAATTCTCTTGATATTGGAGTCTGAGCTGGGAGGTCGATAGGCAATTTTGAGATCATTGACTTCATGTTGAAAAAAAGAAGAGATTGGAATATCACGATTGTCTGTATTGACTATTACCCCTTCCCCTGGACCAAGTGGTTGCGTAATATTGAATAAAAGTTTATCTGACGGTGTCTGAGCATCAAAAGCAGAAATAATATCAGGAGTTATTGCGGTCATGACAAACTGGTTAATAGAGTTCATAATAAATTTAGCATTTCTACTTGGCTCTGGTCTTGTATTTTCTTGCCCCGATAAAATCTCCACTTTTACTTGAAAATACTCCTGTTTTAATAAATCCCCATTTGGACTCAGAATCTGGACTGTCATTGGAATGAAATCTATGTTTGGTGCACTGACATGTGCATGGTGTTTATATCTTACTCCCAGTTTTAAAAAATCCTCACAGTCAATATTTGTTAAAGTAAAACTGTTGTTTGTTAGATATCCATACTGAGGTAGTCCACTAGAGCGACTAACTATGCTAATTTTACACACCATTTTATCTTTATTGTATGATGAAAATTTCAGTGTTCTAGAGTCTATTGGTGTGCTTAATCCAGCATGATGATTGACAATTATTGCATTTGTGTGGGAAATAATCTCCAATGGTTTAAACTCAATATTTATCACTAAGCTAAATGGAATGATTATGGTTTGAGTGGCTGAATCATATCTCAGCAATAGTCGAACAATATCAGTTGACAATCTCCGATTGCCAAAATGAACGTACACTAATTCTGATGGTCCAAAATTACATGGAAAATTGGAAGCACTGAGTTTTCCTGGTTTGAATGTTAAATCCCAATTCCTGTCCAGAACTGTCACATCACAACTGTCCCCTGGACGCACATTTATTCTCAAGTTATTTAATGGATCAACCGTAACTGATCTCCCAAGTAAAACTTTAACAGGTCGATTAACAATCAAAATATCATTTTCTCCTAATTTAGCACCCTCTATAATCCCATTTGTTAAAAATAACAAATATAAACTGAAAGTAAGGTGCGCGTATGTCATCAAATTTAACTCCATGATTTTTCAATTATGAATAATTTCTGGCATAACTGGAACCTTTATCCTGGTTCCGCTTCCATTTTTCTATAACAGTAAAACCTCATTTGTACATGTCAACACCTTTCTTGTCAATAAATACAACATTTGTGCAGCGTCTCGCATAGCGCTCCATTCTTATTCATTTCGCTGTAAACTAACGACCGATTAACCGTGTATTGATATTACATCTGGACTTTTTGTTCGTGGGAAATTTTTCTGAGTACAAATAAAACTGAAGTACACAATGGTAAAACAAGCATCCTTTTACATTTGATGCTTTCTAGCTATTAATGAAAATTGTTTTCCCCACAATCAGGAATAGACAGGAAGAAATATTAGAACTATATTATGTACGCGCTTTTGTACTATCTATCGTTGTTGTGAGGTTTATACAGTGTGTGCCCACAAGTTTAGTCATACACCGGCTTTTCTGTTGATATTTATTTAAGAAAATAAAACACTGAGACATAGGATTATTTACTTAAATACCTATTTATTTTAAAATTTTAAAACAATAATTTTAATTTCTCCCCTTAAATACGAAAGTATTTAACAGGGAGACTATTTCTCTTTATTTCAATGTAATTCTTAGTTTTGCATTTGATAGATATTTCAAAATCTGAACCAAAAGACTGTATATGATATGAGCCGTGCCATGAGAAAACCAACATAGTGGCTTTGCGACCAACATGGATCCAGACCAGCCTGCGCATCCGCGCAGTCTGGTCAGGCTCCATGCTGTTCGCTTTCAAAGCCTATTACAATTAGAGAAACCGTTAGTAAACAGCATGGATCCTGACCAGACTGCGCGGATGCGCAGGCTGGTCTGGATCCATGCTGGTCACAAAGCCACTATGTTGGTTTTCTCATGGCGCGGCTCATATTATGTACTGTAGCCTCCTAATCACAACTTGTCACGCTTGCAGAAATAAGATGGGAAAAGATATAGGTAACAACAATCCTACAAAATTGCAATTCTAATACATTTTGGCTAAACATATGATTGTTAATGCACATCTTTCAGAAATATTTATATTTATATCATTCTCTAGAAAGTGTATGTTTAACAAATTTATACTAAAGATAAAATAACTATATAAGAATTAAAAAGAACTTTGAAAATAACATCTGTATTCATGTCGTCTTCCAATATTTGGTCAGGAGTCTTCTTCAGACTGTAAACGTTGACCACTATAGAGATCAGTGATTATATCAGTGTAAATGATTTGTTGTGAATTTCAAGGAAAACCATTACTTGACCAAAATCCGATTGCCTACCTTTAAAGGCCCTACACAAATGTAACTTTTTCTCGATAGTCAAATTGCTATAGAAGACATTGTTTCAAAAAATCTTTACGCTATGCTTTGTCTAAGAATGTACTTTTATGTGCACTTCTTACATGGCATGGTAAAATGTAAGGTAATAAGTGAGAACATGTTAAAAACACGGAAGCCAGACACACACAGACATGTTACTAGGAAATTGGTTCCAAGGGTGCGTGGTCCTGTGTGAAAAAAAACAAAACAACGAATACTTGTCATAATCAGGGAAGACTTTTAGCTGTCTGAGAGATATTTGATGCGTCTGTCTAGTTATTCTGATAGGTGTCTGAATGTATGATGGAAGGACGATTGCTAAGTTATAGTAGATTTTGTAAAACATAATGAATATGAAGTTTTCCGGCATGAAGACTTGAATAATCATACTTCATCCACCATAGCACGCCTCTGGACCATCCGTACCTGGTTATGGCTCTAAATGGCAAACACATATTTCAGCTTGGGCCAGACCAAGGCCTCGTATGTCACTTCTTTTACCTTTTCATGGTTGGTGGTTATGTTTTGCATTATGAGTCCAAGGGTTTTATTAGCAGTTGCTGTTATTTCTGAGATGCGAGTTATATAGCTTATGACTGAAGAGAGATGTACTCCAAATTACTTAGCATGTGGGTCAGTATTTTTTATAGTGACTTTTTATATTTTCAGTGATGTGTACAGGGCGGATCTGGGAATTTGGTTTAGGGGAGATGCAGAGTTTCCATGGAGTCTTGGGGCACGTTGAAAACCGTTTGAAAGTTAAGGTGCAATCTGACGTTTAGTTGACACAGTTCGAGCATGAATACTGGGCACGATGTCATCTTCTTTAAACTTTTCAAGAAAAGCAATTGGCCAAGTCAACTGTTAAATTTGACTGTCGTCCAATCACAGCACTTCAGCAATTATAAATACTATCGATATAAATAACATAACAATTTTGTTATGACGTTGTTTGTTTGTTTGCTTTGGATTAAGCGCTGTTCAATTATGTAAAGACGTACATGTAACCTAACCAGCGTACATAGATTCTGTACCAGTACTAACCTGTACTACAATAGCCAAATTCTCCACAATAAATCAAAGGTTGAGAACGAAATGACTTCAGACACGATGTCTTTTATCAAATTGTCACGATAAACATACGTCTCACCCGGGTATCGAACTCACTACCCCGTGATCCGTAGATCTGTGCTCTGAGACTCTTTATTGAGCTAAGCGGGCAACTGGCATGCGTTCGGCTATGGTAAATGTTACTGTTACAAAAATAGAACTTTTAATTCTAATCAACAGCCATATTAGCCTTGTAAATGGTTTAAGTTCATGCCTTGGGAACTTTCTTACCAAGGCCTGCAAATACTAATAATATTTATTTCTGTACAAGCAAACTGTGACAAACATTTAAAAAATCTTATGTCTCCCCCCCCCCCCCCCCCCACATACACTTGGGGAGACATATTGTTTTTGCACTGTACGTCCGTCCGTCACACTTCATTTCCGATAATAACTTAAGAACCATTTGACCTAGAACCTTCAAACTTCAAAGGGTGATAGGACTTATGGAGGAGACTACCTTTATTGATATTGGGGTCACTCAATCAAAGGTCAAGGACACAGGGATCAGAATTCGTCACACTTCATTTCCGATCAATAACTGGTGAACCATTTATACTAGAACCTTCAAACTTCATAGGGTGATAGACCTTACTGATTAAATGGCCCTTAATGTTGTTGATTTTTTTTTGCCACTATATCAAAATTCAAGATCAGAGGGGCGTGAAAATGGAAAAACGTTTCCGATCAATAACTTGAGAACCTTTTGATAGGGGGCAGGAGCGATTTTCCATGTTCTAGTCCCTTTCACCTTGACCTCTGACCAAGTGACCCGAAAATCAATAGGGGAACGTTTTTCCATGTTCTGGCCCCTGTGACCTTGACCTTCATTCAATTAAAGTGACCCCAAAATCAATAGGAATCAGAACATGGAAAAACGTTTCCGACCAATAATTGGAAAACCATTTGACGCAGAATGTTGAAACTTCATAGGATGGTTGGACATGCAGATTAGTTGACCCCTATTGATTTTCGGGTCACTTGGTCAGAGGTCAAGGTCAAAGGGACTAGAAGATGGAAAATGGCTCCTGCCCCCTATTGACGTCTTGCCTATTACTACTACGCTTTGGGGGAGACATTAGTCTGGGAATCCAGTCTGACAATTTCTAACTTTTTTTTCTACCTGCAAATTGACAATATCAGAAACTAGATGAATAACAATTAACACTAATTAGCGCAAATTAAGCGGGGTCTTTAAAGCATAGATATTAGGTATAGTTTCTTCTGACAAAGCATGAATATTATCAACGGCTTCACAGTGTAGAGGGACATGTGCTTCAAAATTCTACAAAAGCATATTGTAGTTTGAATATAGCATATTTACATTGAAAACAATTTTATGAGATGTCAGTATATATGGCTTTCAATTAGGCCTAAAAAAAATTCTTTGTTTCCGGTAACATGCTCAAAAAAATTGGGGTAGGTAGGTCGGATATTTTTTTTTTTTTTTGGAATTTTTTTTTATTAAGGGAGACTTTTCGGAAATTATTTTTTTGTCAAAAAATGATTACAAATAAGGAGGTTATGCCTTTAGAGCATCAGTAAGTTGATTTCTAACATCACTGGCCATGTTTAAAGCATAAAAAGTGCAGTTTTGCATCTTTTTGTTTAAAAAGTTGAAAAAAATGTTCTCCAAGGCCATAAAAACATTTAGGGTCGGGCCAAAAATTTAGGGTAGGTCGGGATACCGGAAACAAACAATTTTTTTTTTACGCCTTACATATTCTTTCAAAGTTCGATCACAATCTGTGAACATACAAGGTTGAAAAAAAGCAAAACAAAAATTTAGCATTTCAATGTTTAGACTTACAAATAAAGTTCATGAATATGAACGCAGTGCTCAGCCTTTCTCTAGTGTAATTGTAATGACAAAGAATATCCATAACCCTTGGCTTTGTAGATGACCCAATCTGTATTCTGAAGAAAAATTAAAGTCATAGATCAAATTATTCATTTTATTCTAGAAACAAAATGTTTCCTTGTTTTAAAACAGTATTTAATGTGTCTGGTATATATCTGTGGAGAATTTAAAGTATTACACCGTCTAAATTTTAACATCAATCTCTGCATACAAAGTCAGGAAATTGAATTTCTTCTGTATGCTAAACATTGAATAATGTAAATTTCTAATATTCCTATGGGAGTTAAAAACTATAGTGTATAATACCGTGTTCAGACTACGATTTTAATCCTATATTAACTTGGGTTTATTTTTTAAACTCGTTTGCGTCCACACTATATGTCGTGTTAAACGTGAATTATGTAAAGGTCAAGTGGTTTCTGTAATGTACCATTAAAACTACCTCGGGAGATGGTTTTAATACTACATTAAAAAGTAATATTACATTATTTTACAAGTGTGAACGCAAATGTGAGTTATAACTAGTTTTACAATCCCAAATCCACAGATCTTACCTTTTGGCGGAAGAATATCATGTGTTTCTCTTTTGTATCAAACAATTGATGCTATGGCTGGCAAAAGTAGTTGGAGTTGATGAAACAAAAACATTAAATTGCGATATGGAGTCATGCTGATGCTCAAAATGGACTATAGATGGAATGAACAGAAATTCTTAGATAAACAAGAAGTTTAAACATTGATGACTCCTTCTTGTTTCTGTTAACCTCCTTCTATGTAACCATTTTTGCTTATTGCAAAATATTTGTTTACTTTCAGCATTGCATGTATATATTTAAACCACATTTCTTTGCCTAGTGTGGACGCAAACTAGATATTTTGATGGGTTTTAAATGTCAAATACCAATTATAGCCAATGAGTGCCTGATAAAAATAAAACCGATCCGCTAGTGTGAACACGGTATAATAACAGGAAAATGCATGCAAATATGTTAGACTAATTTTCTCCCCAAAATAAAAACTAGGATGTTTCAGGTTTTGCTAGAGGTTGGAACATCGTTTGTGTTTTCAAATGATTTAGCTCAGTCATTTAAATGTTGTTTACAGTGACATGTATTAATGTTTGCAGCTGTTGTCATATACATAATTTCATGCATGTAACATTTTTTGCATGTTAAGCATACTGTACACAGCAGACCAGCAGTTGCATATACCGGACTGTTTTTGCCCAGTTAGTGTTACTAGTGTTACACAGACTTCTAGACTACTTAAATTTAGTTCAGGTTTTGAGATTTCGAAGAAAAAGATCGTATGTCAAACCGTTTGAAGGTTTAAACAGAATAACACTGTTCAAGCTATTATATTCACAATTTATGAGCAAACTTCTCAAATAGTAAATCTAGAATAGAATGAACATACATTAAGGAGCTATCTGAAATCAGGGAGGCATGTGCAAATCATTACAGCGCAGTTCTCAAGGTCTTTAAGACATTTTTTATCATTATTACAAGAACAACGTTTTGCGTGATTTTGCATTTATTCAAATGCGTGTCTATGCATTGAGCAATGGATCTAAATTGTCAGAATTCTTCAAGAGAATGAATGTCTTATCCTACAAGTGTATGAGACATATGGAAAGACATATTAATGGTCTCTCAATGACTGGTGTCATGTTTGGTTTTCTTCAAGAATGTGGCTTGAATTCTTTTAAATAGGTGTTTTTGTACTGTTTTACCTTCTTTAGTGCCAGGAATAGCATATCTGGCAATTCTTGCATGAAATTGATACCATCCGAACTTTTTGTGTTCAAGGAGAAAAACTAACTTTTGAACAATTCGGAATTTAGAAGGCCCACCCAGGACCATCCGAGAGTTAATAAATGTCACTTTGTTATAATTTCATATGTATCATGCTATGTTTTTATTAAGTAATAAAAGAAAATTACATATAAATCAAAGTAATAATTTTTAAAACGAAAAAAAAGAAGAAATTAAGAGAGTAATGATACGTTAAGAGTCTTAAAATATTGAGAGATATAACTGTATGATTCTTTTCTGTTTTCTTTTTCACAAGAACACATAATGACTCACATACACAAAGCTTTATTGAATAATGAATTAAAGGTAATTGCTGTTATGTGAATTGCAAGTAATAGATTTTAGCAATTTGCAAAAATCTTCCGATTTATGTCACTTTCCACTTTTTGTATATTCTGTCCAAGACTTAGTTAAGGAACAAAAAGCCAAGTTTCTTAGAGTTTTACAAATTAATCCCTTATCTAAAAAGCTGAGTAATGTGTCTTGATATTTCATCACTTTGAACCAAAAGATAAGTTTTAAAACTATGTCTAGCTTCGGAATTCATTTATTACTAATATAACCAAGATCGGCAAAATGGAAGTAATAATAATTAAACAAATTTGCACTACTAATGAATTTCGGCTGAATATGTAATTTTCAATGCAAATCTTTAACAAATAATACAATAGTTTTTATTCATATTATTTTTTGTTCAAATTTATACTTGATTTATATATACTGTTATGATATAAATTTATACCTTTGCTTAAAAACCCTATCTTGCTTGTGCAACCGTGATAGAAAAATCAAACTGTAAAAATACTTCTAGTAAAAAACTTAACATTTATTATAGAGCACTCGGTGAATATAAAGTACATGTAAATGATTAGATGTCACAACTTTCAAAGGAATCCATAACGTGACCAAAATCAGATTAAATACCTCTTATATCAACTTAAATAGCTTGGAAATTGTCCATGACATGTGATGCATGCCCCATTGAAAGCTAGGTTGCTCTGTAACTATTTTCTGTATGATCATTTTATCTTATTATTAATTATAGTATAATAACGTAAGCTCACCCAAAATGGTTAGCATTCAATTTAGATAAATTAAAAATATGAGCCTTAACTAGCTTTTATTATAATAAACAATTTAGTATTACCTCAAATAAGTTTTAGACGATAATTACTGACACTTTTTGTTTGCTTTCTTCATTTGATTATGCTTGTTTTTGTGAAGTCAATCTTTTAAATTCGTTTGTGAAGTCAGTCTTTTAAATTCTTCTATCATTTATCACAGACTTGAATTAAATTAACATATTGTCTTCCTAAATATCCAAAATTGGAAACCTATTTTGGAATCGAGAGGGTTTTGTTTGCATGAGATCTTACAAAAGCAAACAACATACTATTTGCAGTATCAGGATTTATCAAAGGAATTCAGTTAAAGAAAATCAAACACTTACATATTGTGTACGAAAGACCCGTGGTGACATTTCAACTTCATTATTTCACGATTTCTGCTTCATAATTTCACGATTTCCACTTCATGAATTCACGTTTTCACGATTTCCACTTCATGAATTCACGATTTCACGAATTCACGAGTTCACGAAAAAACTTCACGATTTCTTGATTTCACGATTTCATGATTTCACGATTTCCACTTCATGAATTCACGATTTCACGATTTCTGCTTCCTGAATTCACGATTTCCACTTCTTGAATTCACGATTTCACGATTTCCACTTCATGAATTCACGATTTCACGAACTCACGATTTCACGAAAAAACTTCACGATTTCTTGATTTCACGATTTCCACTTCATGAATTCACGATTTCACGATTTCTGCTTCCTGAATTCACGATTTCCACTTCACGAATTCACAATTTCACGATTTCCACTTTATGAATTCACGATTTCCACTTCATGAATTCTCGATTTCACGATTTCCACTTAATGAATTCACGATTTCACGATTTCCACTTTACGAATTCACGATTTCACGATTTCCACTTCATGAATTCACGATTTCCACTTCGTGAATTCACGATTTCACAATTTCAACTTCATGAATTCACGATTTCATCATTGTGAAATCGTGAATTCGTGAAGTAGAAATCGTGAAATCGTGAATTCATGAAGTGGAAATTGTGAAATCGAGAATTCGTGAAGTTGAAATCGTGAATTCATGGAGTGGAAATCGTGAAATCGTGAATTCATGAAGTGGAAATCGTGAATTCAGGAAGTAGAAAACGTGAAATCGTGAATTCATGAAGTGGAAATCGTGAAATCAAGAAATCGTGAAATTATGAAATCGTGAAATCAAGAAATCGTGAAGTTTTTTCGTGAATTCGTGAAATCGTGAATTCATGAAGTTGAAATCGTGAAATCGTGTATTCATGAAGTCGAAATTGTGAAATCAGGAAGCAGAAATCGTGAATTCGTGAATTCATGAAGTGGAAATCGTGAAATCAGGAAGCAGAAATCGTGAAATAATGAAGTTGAAATGTCACCACGGGTCTTTCTTAAGAAAGTGATAATGCCTGATAGTGTCATTCTGCGATCAAGTGCTTACTTGTAGATTTAAATAGACAATTCTCATTTTGATTGTTGAAAAAAAAACGTATTTACCTACTCTAGGTAGGTGTATGCTGGTGTTAGAATTTAGAAAGAAACAAATATTTCAGATGAAACTGTTGTCATCTGGCTGGTGGTTGTGAACACAATCTTCATATTGACCGAGCAAAGGCAAGGGCACATTTTGAAAATGGTCTACAGTCTTACAACAAGGTGATGTCATTTACTTGTAGCTTTCAGAATTGTATCTTTATTATAATATACCGTTAAAAATAAATATGAGTGGATTACAGTCACACAAAGGAAGTGATTTATTTGGTGATGTCTTCAAAGAAAGTATTGCAAACAACTGAAGTATATAAAGTTTATCAGCTTTTGCTTTTTCCTTCGATTGAAGGAGATTTTCTGGTAAGTTCTTGAAAAAAGAAACCCACAACAAAATAGCTCTAGAACAGTCTAGCTAGACATTTCTTTTCGTGAAATCATGTTATGTATTATCAACTTCAAAACAAATTATCTACAATTTTTTTCCAGGAATGTTTAAGGCTGAAACTGTTATGTTAAAAACAGATGTCGATTAATGGAAAGAAGTTTGCTAGTATTTTGTAATAGAATATAACTTACTATCACAATTGTTTAATTTAGGAAACAAAGAGCTTTATGTCAGTCGGAAGTTCAAGACTGAAACAGATCTAGTGCCAACAAATGCATATATAACTCCTACCATTCCTAAGTACAAAGAGAAAGTAATGATTTAATGTTTGTTACTTACTGGGAAAAACGCACTTTAAACAGATTGAAGAAGATGCCACTTAATCTGTTCTGTTCTTATTAAAATGATAAGATTCCAGTCTTACCATTCTAGACACTGAACTATTAAAAACAATTGAAGAGGGAAAGGAATGGAATCATGAGTTAATCTTAACTAAACAAATGCTTTCGAAAATCGTTATGTAATTGATAAGAAAGAAGAACTTTTAATTGTTTTATAATAGCTTCTGCACTAGAACTCAAGTACTTAAACGAAATATCAATGAAAAGTTGTTAGATTCTAATTATTTCATTTGAGATTAATTCGTCATTACCCATAGTGATTGTAACTCCCAGTGATTTAGATAATGAATTTTGATATAAATTGTAGACATTTTCTTCTTTTTCAATATTGCACATGCCATTCTCAAGAATTTTCCCAGTCATCAGGTGTCGCCTTGATAGAACCGCCGACCTTCCACAAGCCAGGTGAATGGCTAACTCACATGAAGACCCAAGCAAGACTTAAAGCAACAGAAATCTGTTACATTTGAAATTGCTTTCAGACAAAACATTTTTGCTAAATGATGGACCATTCTGCCATTTCTGTACAAAATAGTCTCTGAGAGAGAAGCTTGTTTTTTAAATTACCGTCAACAGATAAAATGTGATTCCAAGCTCTCGATTGAAGTGAATCTTCTATTTATGATATGTGTACAGTACAGTAATTTGTGAGAAAGCCAATGAAGTTTGCTTCCATTTAAGACAATAGTTCTCAATCTCCGTACTCAGAGTAACAAATCAAGATACCCCAAGGAATCAATCAAGAAACTCTGAGGATTCAATAAAGAAAGTTTGAGGAATAAAGCAAGATAAGGAATAGTTGCTTGCACTCTCGCCATCAGCCAGGTCTTTAAAATGTTAACACGATTAAAATATTCGATTTTGCTAGACCAAGATGATGAAATTTTGCAAAGTCCACTTCATGCTAAAAACTAATATTGTCTTGTTTCCTTTGTGAAGTTCTTCTTAGATAATAATATACATTCTTTATTTTCAGGTGGCATAAGGACAGGCAAGATATACAAAATGTGCTAATTCTGGGAGTAAATGATTGCTCAGATAGATTCTGATAAATATAGGTGCTATTGGTATGACATTGACATCAATATTTAAAGTGGAAGGAATTCCTACTCATCATTCGATTTTATTAGAAAGCCATTGTCAAACTATCTCTAAGAGAACTAATTGTTAAAAAGAAAGAAACGAACATCTCAATATTTGATCAAATGGCAGTCACTTTGTTTCCATGGCAATGTACAATTGAAAGTCTTTCAGATAATTATTTGAGCTGTATTTCCTTAAAAATTCGAAACATTCAACTACAGTGAAAGAACGTATGTGTATCTTAAATTGAAAACTATAGAATTAATCTATTTAAAAAGTATATGCCAAAGATTTCAACACTGTGTAAATGAAATCATACGAGGGGTGTTCAATAAATACCCGGAAAAGTAATGTCATTTCTTCATGTGTCATCAAAAGTCAATAATACTGTTACAAAATGTTAATTAGGGAATATTTTCTTGATACTTCAAAATCATATTTTCTCTGGATAATTTGTAAGTATATGTTATTTCCCGTGGCAACGTCTTGTGACGTCATCCGGCCCAATTTTATATCTTTTTCTATTTTGCATTCGCTAAAGCATTACTTGCCATTTACCTATTTTTCAAGGTACCTTTTCTTAAATCGGAAGAATATTAACTTGAAATGTTAGCATTACTCTAATAACGTTGAACGTTAAATTATCAATGTGACATCATGTAAATGTTTGGTCATCGCCTGAAAATCAGTGTTGAACGGAGATATTATATTAGGTAACGTCTTGTTTTGTGGGGTTTTTCTTAATAGCGAGCTCGAAGAGCAGGCCCAAAGGGCCTGCTCGAAAATCGAGCTTTACGGTAACGCAAGTATACTTTCACACTTGGTGATGGATTTGAAAAGTTTCGTCGGAAGTTTTAAAAAAGCGCACCCTAGCGGACTGGTGCTCACAGGAAGTACTTCTTTCCGGAGTGAATACAGAACTTCATTCAATTGCTAAAAATTATTCATCACTTAACAGTAATGAAAGAATGATTTCCAGTTGTTTGAAAAAAAAATGTTTTCATTTAAAAGATCAAGCATCGGCCAGAAAATGGAAAAAATGTCATAATAAGCAAAAAGAAACGGGAACGCGGTAATGACGTCGTCGTGACACCGGCTTCCCATAAATTTTGCAACGTATGATATTCACTGTTATAGGTATGGTGACACTAAATGTAGACTTTTTCAGTGAATAGGTTCTCCTGAATTCTTGTGACTAGTGAATAGTTTCTTTGTGACAAATAAATGATGCATAATTTTTATAGGTTATAATGCAGTAATTCGGTCCAAAATGTGCTTCCGTGGTGTAGTCGAAAGAAGTCCCTAATAAATAGATCCTAATTTTTCCATTTTTCGCGCATTTGCGCGTAAATCGGGGGCCAAATGGGCATTATTTCACTCGTGGAATGAATTTTACATAAAATAGGACACGTTTCATGCTAATACTCGCATGTTTTCGAGTTGTTTACTTGAAAACGAAAGTAGGGTGTTTATTCTGTGGACCGCTTTCTGAAATGCGGCAATATGAGGGTACCTGACTTCATTTGAGTTGCATTTCACTGCATACTATTCAACACCCCTTTTTCTTTTCGTTTTCTTGAAGCAAATGTATGGATATCTTGTGGAAAATAGGTCTACGATGGAGTGAAAATCTAGAAACTGTAACAAAATTGGTCTGAAGTAGCTGAATTTTATATGAAACAAAGAACAATTTCTTTTATTGGTATATAGCCTTTAGATAAATCCGATTTCTTTGAGCTCGCTTTGAGGCTTTGCCTTATTTCATATTAAAAAAAAATAAGAAAAAAGACAACTGCTATGCTGCATCAGATTTGTAAGTCAATGCCCTGAAGAAACAACATTTATCAGTGGATCGGGAGGTTTAAAAGTGGTCAGGAGAATATAGCTGACGACTAGCAGTCAAGATATCAAAATAAATTTCGGCCACGTTTTGAAAATTTAAGAGCTCCTTGAAGTTAATTCTAAGCGGTGCATCACAGTTCAATATCCCATTTCATCAATACGAAACTAATATTATATGAACAGTACTTATCTTTTCGTAGGAAAGTGTAGGAAATGCATTTAATGGCAAGAAACACTTGTAATCACAAACTAATATTATATGAACAGTACTTATCTTTTCGTAGGAAAGTGTAGGAAATGCATTTAATGGCAAGAAACACTTGTAATGAGTGGTATTGATTAATTGTGTGTGATATGGCAGCGTCATAATGACGTTGGGCCACTTAAGAGGTAGTAGCGTTGCCATAGAGACGATAAATAAATAATGTGCTTGTTCTGAAACTTGTTATTGACATTTAATATGTTCTTATCAATCATATTTTCAAATTTTAGCAACATAGCACAAGAAATAAAGATATTAGAGCACTTTTCCGTGTATTTTTTTAACACCCCTCGTATACACCAAAATGGCTGATTACTTACCTATGCATTTACTTTTTCAAAAGTGATCCAATTTTAGTAATTCTTTCAGAATCATCAAATGAATGGTTGGACAATGGCTTTCATTAAAAGACAAATAATGGCCATTTAAACACAAATTTCGTATGATGTTTATATCACTCAAGCTAAATTGCAATAATATGGATTACTTAGATATTGGGCTTTTGTTCGTTCTGTATTTGTTGCCATTTTCTAACCTCAGTATTAAGGTTTGTCCGAAGTAAACAGGGCGTTTTGTATAAATTCTTCCCCTTTATAACCCCAATCGTCTGGATACAGCATTTCATAATAGAGACGGTATTAGTGTGTTAGAAATTCAATGAATATAATCTTCGAAATGTTTACTATGTGCACATTTTGATGGAAGAAAAATTGAATTCTTAGCCTTCTTCACCTCATTCAGTTTATGGGTAATGCATTAATATTGAACCTTATACCAAATAGAGCTTTTAGGTTTAATGGACATCAATATATGGGAGATAATTGTTCGTTTGTGATAAAATAACATATTCGTCTCCTTTGACCCATAATTATCGGTCACTTAATAGTTATTTTTATCAAGATAAGTTGTTATTAACAAATTTTATACAGGATGAGAACAACATCAATTTTATGAAGTGTTTAAATAGGGTACTTTAAAAACTTTAAAGGAAAATGGAACAGTCAATTACTGTTGATTTATCTGTTATTATTGCATTCAGAACATTATTAATAACACAAACTTGTATTACAGCGGTCAATCCAGGTATGTATCAATCCAATATACCAGGTTTGAAATCTGACCTTTATATCAGTGTACTGTATTGACCGTAAACATTTGAGCCGTGCCATGAGAAAACCAACATAGTGGGTTTGCGACCAGCATGGATCCAGACCAGCCTTCGCATCCGCGCAGTCTGGTCAGGATCCATGCTGTTCGCTTTTAAAGCCTCTGCAATTAGAGAAACCGTTAGCGAACAGCATGGATCCTGACCAGACTGCGCGGATGCGCAGGCTGGTCTGGATCCATGCTGGTCGCAAAGCCACTATGTTGGTTTTCCCATGGCACGGCTCAAAATTTTATTTTCCCTGATCACTCAATGCATGTTAGATTAAAGAATTCATAAATACGGAGAATAGTATTTTAAACTTAATATACAGCTAAACTCGAATTTAGTCTCGTGATAATGGGCGATAGAGCATAAAAACAATTTTTGTAAGTTTGTCTGACTCTTTGCGTGTGGTGTGAAAGGAGTAGAAAAACAATAGTACATGTGGCGGGTTTACCTGCACCTGTAATATACTTTTGAAGATTATACAGTCTTTATAATGATTTTAACAACTTCTTACTTTAAGCGCTACATAAAATAAATATTTTCATGAACACCGCAGATGAATTATCAATGATAAAGTAGTTCAGAGCCTGAATTCAGATCAAGCTGATTGCATAGATTATGTTAATTCTATCAATGATAAATTTACAGGGTGGTTGCATTAGCACAACTATTACGGTAAGTGAGATATTCATAACACGGACATGTGGATAATTTATTATATGGCGTTTATAAAACATGATCTTAATTAATTGTAAGATGTTTGAACTCTTTGTAACTGACGTATATGTTCCAATAGAATATATGAAAATTGAAATTGAAATAAAGCTTTATGAATGATATTATCATTGAAAATGAATAAGGTTGTAGCATTACCGAAACTGTACTGCTTTGATAAGAATTGATTTAATCAGAAAAAGAGACCATTTGGAAGATTGCGAAGGTTTTCCTAATAGATTAGACAGTATTAGGAAGAGTGCAATATTTGTATATTTCAGCTTTCGATATGTGCCTTATCATATTAAGCACAATAATAATAATTATGTAAGTGAGATATTCATAAAACGGACTTGTGGATGATTTGTTATAAAAGCGTTTTAAAAACATGTTCATGATTTTAAATATAAGATGTTTGACATACATTTCTGATTAGGTATTTAACTCTTTGTATCTGACGTATATGTTACTTAACCCTTAGCCTGCTGGCGGCAGATGATTCTGCCTTTGCGACCAGTGCAGACCAAGAGCAGCCTGCACATCCGTGCAGTCTGATCATGGTCTGCACTGTTCGCTATTCAGTCAGTAAATTTTCAGTGCAAACCCCTTTGAATAATAAATGGTACGGTCCAAACTGAAAGATGGACCAGTCCATTATAGAAATACAGCAGGGTAAGGGTTAAATGAATATCTAACAGAATATATGAAAAGTGAAATTGTAATAAAGCATTATGAATAGCCAATACGATCATTGAAAATGAAATGTTTGTAGCATTACCGATACTGTACTGCTTTTATAGGAATGTAATGAATTTCCATGATTTATATCTTTGTCAGGGTATTATTTATTATTAGATCCCATATTCCTGAATTTGTAAAAGGCATATGACACATTCTGTAGATTTTACTCGATCATCTTTTGTGAAGCAAATTGCATTACAGACTCATAGACTGATAAATTACGTTTGCAGACACCTGTCAATTTAATTGTTTTTGTGAGGTTTCTTTCGGGAACAAACCATACAAAACTTCCACTCAAAATAATGAATTATATTCATTTCATATACCTTGTTTGCAGACACGACAGTACATGTAATAATTTCTAAATGGTACTTTCAAATGTTTTACTGTGTTTGTTTGCACTGTCAATTTAAATAGATTAAAGGAGATTCTATTACATATTGTTTCAAAGTTTCCTCACATTCTGTGAAAATATAAAGCAAAACAAATAGTTAGCATTTAAATGTTTAGACCAAACAAGCTGATGAATATGGGCTGAATTCTCAGCTGCTTTTCTAGTGTAATTATTATTATTAAAAACCTCCCTTAACCCTTTGATTTTAAGAATTATATTCTTGTAGAGATGTAGACAGTGTATTTTGAAGAATAAAATGAAAGTCCTAGACCAAATCATTCATTATATTATAGAAACAAAATGTTTTCTTCTTTTACAAACAGTATTTAATGTGTCTGGTATATATCTGTATAGAATTTAAAGTATTACACAGTCTAAATTTTAACATCAATCTCTGCATAGACAGTCAGGAAATCTAATTTCTTCTGTATGCTAAACATTGAATAATGTAAATTTCTAATATTCCTATGGGAGTTAAAAACTAGACTGAATAATATCAGCGAAATTCATGCAAATATGTTAGACTGATATTCTCCAAAAATAAAAACCAGGATGTTTCAGGTTTTGCTAGAAATTGCAACATCGTTTGTATTTTCACTTTATTTAGCTCAATCGTTAGAATGTTGTTTATAGAAACATGCATTAATATTTGCAGCTGGTGTCATGTACATAATTTCATGCATATAACATGTTTTTCATGTTAAGTATACTGTACACAACAGACCAGCAGTTGCATATACCGGACTGGTTTTGCCTAATTAGTGTTTGACAGACTTATAGACTCCTTAAATGTAGTTAAGGTTTTGAGATTTAAAAAAAATGTCGTATTTTAAACCGTTTGAAGGTTAAGAGAATAACATTGTTCAAGCTATTATGTACACAATCTATGAGCAAATTTCTCAAATAGTAAATCTAGAATAGAATGAACATACATCAAGCAGCTATCTGAAATCCGGGAGGCATGTGCAAATCATACAGCACAGTTCTCAAGGTCTTTAAGACATTTTTATCATTATTACCAGAACACATTTTTTTGCGTGATTTTGCATTTATTCAAATGCGTGTCTATGCATTGAGCAATGGATCTAAATTGTCAGAATTCTTCAAGAGAATGAATGACTTATCCTAGAAATGTATGAGACATTTGGAAAGACATATTAATGGTCTCTCAATGACTGGTGTCATGTTTGGTTTTCTTCAAGAATGTGGCTTGTATTCTTTTAGATAGGTGTTTTTGTACTGTTATACCTTCTTTAGTGCCAGGAATAGCGTATCTGGCAATTCTTACATGAAATTGATACCACCCGAACTTTTTTGTATTCAAGGTAAAAACTTATTTTTGAACAATTCGGAATTTAGAAGGCCCACCCAGGACCGTGCAAGAGTTAATAAATGTCACTTTGTTATAATTCATATGTATCATACTTTGTTTTTATTAAGTAATATAAATAAAATACATATAAATCAAAGTAATGATTTTTAAAACGAAAAAAGAAAAAATTAAGAGAGTAATGATACGTTAAGAATCTTAAAATCTTGAGAGATATAACTGAATGATTCTTTTTTGTTTTCTTTTTCACAAGAGCACCTAATGACTCATACAAAACATTACTGAATAATGAATTAAAGGTAATTGCTGTCGTGTGGACTGCAAGTAACAACATTTTAGCAATTTGCAAAAATCTTCCAATTTATGTCACTTTCCACTTTTTGTATATTCTGTCCGAGACTTAGTTAAGGAATAAAAAGCCCAATTTCATAGAGTACTAATATTCCTTATCTAAAATGCCGAGTATTGTTTCGTGATATTTCAACAATTTGAACCAAAAGAGAAGTTTTAAATCTAAGCTAATTCTTCCTTCGGAATTCATTTATTACCAATATAACCAAGATCGGCAAATGGATGTAATAATAATTTCACTAACTTTCACTACTAATGTATTTCGGCTAAATGTGTAATTTTCCATTAAAATCGTTAACAAATAATACAATAGTTTTTATTCATATTACTTTTTTTTATTCAAATTCATACTTTATTTATATACGGTATACAAATTTATACCTTTGCTTAAAAACCCAAACTTGCTTAGGCAACCATGATAGAAAAATCAAACTGTAAAAATACTTTTATTAGAAATTTTAACTTGTATTAAGCACTCAGTGAACATAAAGTGTGTAAATGATTAGAATTCACAAGTTTCAATGAAATCCATTTCATGACCAAATTCAGATTAAATACCTCTTATATTAACTTAAATAGCTTGGAAATAGTCCTTGTTTTAACAACTTTGATATGTGATGCATGTCCGCTTGAAAACTAGTTTGCTCTGTAACTATTTTCTGTATGATCATTTTATCTAATTATTAATTATAGTATATCAACTGAAGCTCACCCAAAATGGTAGCTTTATTATAATAAACAATTTAGTATTACCCCATATAATTCTTAGACAATAATAAATGGCACTTTTTTTTGCTTTCTTCATTAATGATTATGTTTTTGTGAAATCAGTCTTTTAAATTCTTCAATTATTTATCACAGAGTTGCATTAAATTGACATACCTTCTTCCTAGATATCTTAAAACAGAAACTTAATTTGGAAACGAGAGCGGTTTTTTTGCACTAAGAAAGATTTATCTGGAGATCTTACAAAAACTATTCAAGCGAACAACAGACTATTTGCAATATCAGGATTTATCAAAGGAATTTACTTTTAGAAACTTTAGCACTTACATATTGTGTTAAAATTCTGCAATAGGATGTCATTATCAATGATCAGCCTAGGTTGTTGCTGGTATATCCCGCAAGAAAGTGATAATGCCTGATAGTGTCATTCTGCGATCAAGTGCTTACTTGCAGATTTAAATAGACAATTCTCATTTTGATTGTTGAAAAAAACCCAACGTATTTACCTACTCTAGGTAGGTGTATGCTGGTGTTAGAATTTAGAAAGAAACAAATATTTCAGGTGGAAATGTTGTCATCTGACTGGTGTTTGTAAATACAATCTTCATATCGACTGGGCAAAGGCAAGGGCACATTTTGAAAATGGTCTACAATCTTAGTAACAGGAGATGTCATAAACTTGTAGCTTCCAAAATTGTATCTTTATTATAATACTAGTATACTGTCAAATATAAATATGAGTGAATTACAGACACACAAAGGAAATGATTTATTAGGTGATGTTTTCACAGAAGGTATAGCAAATAACTGAAGTATGTAAAGTTTATCATCTCTTGCTTTTCCTTTTGACTGAAGGAGTTTATTTTGGTAAGTTCTTGAACAAAAACACAAAACAAAAAAGTTCCAGGACATTGTAGTTAGACATTTCATTTCATGAAATCCTGTCATATATTATTCAACTTCAAAACAAATTATCTGCAATTCTGACACGACCAGCAAATAACCTACATACATGCAGAGCGAAATCTATCTCGGGTTATTCTGCAATAAACCACTCGCGTGCAATGACGTCATCCGATTCAGATGCGTAGCACGGTCATAAAAAGTAGTTACCATTTTTTAACACTGTTGATACCAGTATGTCGTGTTAGAATCGAAATAATAAGTTCCCAAGTGTGATTTATCGTAGAATAACCCGAGTTTTTTCGTTCAATCACGACGGGCGACGGCCTTCGTGATATATTCTGACGCATAAGAACTCAAATTTCGGGTTATTCTACGATAAACCACGTTTGGGAAGTTATTATTTCTTAATTTCTTTCCAGGAACGTTTAAGGCTGAAACTGTTATGTTAAAAACAGATGTTGGTTATTGCAAAGATGTTTTCTAGTATTTTGTAATTGAATATAACTTACTATCACAATTGTTTAATTTAGGAAACAAAGAGCTTTAAGTCAGTCGGAAGTTCAAGACTGAAATAGATTTAGTGCCAAAATGCATATATAACTCCTAGAATTCTTAAGTACAAAGATAAAATAATGATTTAATGTTTGTTACTTACCAGGAATAAACGCATTTTAAACAGATTGCAGAAGATGCCACTTGATCTGTGATAATATTCTAGTCTTATCATTCTAGACACTGAAATATTAAAAACAATTGGAGATGGAAAGGAATGGAATCATAAGTTAATCTTAATTAAACAAAAGTTATCTAAAATCGTTATGTAACTGATAAGAAAGAAGAACTTTTAATTGTTTTATAATAGCTTTTGCACTTAGAACTCAAGTACTTAAACGAAATATCAATGAAAAGTTGGTAAATTCTAATTCTAACACGACCAGCAAATAAATTACATACATGCAGAGCAAAATCTATATCGGGTTATTCTGCGATAAACCACTCGCGTGCAATGACGTCATCCAATCCAGGTGCGTAAACACTGTTTTTCTAACACTGTTGATACTAGTATGTCGTGTTAGAATCGAAATAATAAGTTCCCAAGTGTGATTTATTGTAGAATAACCCGAGTTTTTCATTCTTATGCGAAACAATATATCACTCAGGCCTACAGCCTTCGTGATATATTCTGACGCATAAGAACTCAAAACTCGTGTTATTCTACGATAAACCACGTTTGGGAACTTATTATTTCTTAATTATTTTATTTGAGATTGATTCGTCATTACCTATAGTGATAGCAACTCCCACTGATTTAGATAATGAATTTTGATATAAATTGTAGACATTACAATATTGAACTTGATCGCATATGTTGATATAATTTATATATATAATTATGTTTTATTGTTATGATGTTTTTAGTTTTTTTTAATCAGTCCACAACTGGAGAACATCATAAACATCAAACTTGTATGTTGGGTTTGAAGTGACATTGACACAATCAGATCATATGGCAATTATTAAGGTATAAGCTAGGTGCCATTTTCAGGCATTTTCCCAGGCATCGGGTGTCGCCTTGATAGAAACGTCGACCTTACACAAGGCAGCTGGATGGCTTATTCACATGAAGACCCAAGCAAGGCTCAAAACAACAACAGAAGTCTGTGACCTTTGACATTGCTTTCAGATAAACATTTATGCTAATGATGGACCATTCTGCCATTTCTTTGACATGTACTAATCTACGAAATATTCTCTGAGAGAGAAGCTTGTTGTTTAAATTACCATCAACATATAAAAATGTGATTCCGAGCCCTCGTTTTAAGTGAATCTTCTATTTCTGATATGAACAGTAGAGTAATACACGAAGGTGATAATATTGTTAAACATTTCTATTTGTTGATCCAAGTGTGTGACAAAGTAATCTGTAAGAAATGAAGCTTGCTTCCATTTAAGAAAATAGTTCCCAATCTCCATACTCAGAGTAATAAATCAAGATACCCCGATGAATCAATCAACAAACTCGGAGGATTCAATAAAGAAATTTTGAGGAATAAAGCAAGATAAGGAATAGTTGCTTGATGATATCCACAGCCACTCTCGCCATCAGCCAGGTCTTTAAATTGTAAACACGATTAAAATATTCGGTCTTACTAAACCAAAATGCTAAAATTTTGCAAAGTCAAGTACAAGCTAAAGCTAATATTGTCTTGTTTCCTTTGTGAAGTTCTTTACAGATAATGATATACATTTTTTTTTATTTTCAGGTGGCATAAGGACAGGCAAGATATACAATATGTACTAATTCTGGGAGTAAATGATTGCTCAGATAGATTCTGATAAATATAGGTGCTATTGGTATGACCTTGACATCAAGATTTACAATATATTTAAAGTGGTAGGAATTCCTACTCATCGATTTTATTAGAATGCCATTGTCAAACTATCTTTAAGAGAAATAATTTTTAAAAAGAAAGTAATGAACATTTCAATATTTGATCAAATGGCAGTCACTTTGTTTCCATAGCAATGTAAAAGTAAATGTCTTTCAGATAATTATTTGAGCTGTATTTCCTGAAATCTCAAAATTCGAAACATTCATCTACAATGAAAGAGCGTATACGTATCTTAAATTGAAGAAACTATAGAATTAATCTATTTAAAAAGTATATGCCAAAGATTTCAACACTGTGTAAATGAAATCATACGAGGGGTGTTCAATAAATACCCGGAAAAGTGATGCCATTTCTTCATGTATCATCAAAAGTCAATGACACTGTTACAAAATGTAGATTAGGGAATACTTTCTTGATACGTCAAAATCATATTTTCTCTGGATAATTAATAAGTATATGTTATTCCCCGTGGCAACGTCTTGTGACGTCATCCAGCCCAATTTTATATCTTTTTCTATTTTGCATTCGCTAAAGCATTAATTGTCATTTACCTATTTTTCAAGGTACCTTTTCGGAGGAATATTAACTTGAAGTGTTTGTGTTACGCTAATAACGTTAAATTATAAATGTGACATCATGTAAATGTTTGGTCATTGCTTGAAAATTTGAAAATCAGTGTTGAACGGAGACATTAGGTAACGTCTTGTTTTGTACTTTTTTTTAAATAAAAAACAAGGAAAAAGACAACTTCTATGCTGCATAAGATTTATATTTCAATGCCCTGAAGAAACAACATTTATTAGTGATACGGGAGGTTTAAAAGTGGTTAGGAGAATATTGCCGACGACTATCGGTCAAGATATCAAAATAAATTTCGGTTTACGTTTTGAAAATGTTAGAGCTCCTTGAAGTTGATTCGGAGCGGTGCATCACAGTTCAATATCCCATTTCATCAATACGAAAGTAGTATTATATGAACAGTATTTATCATTTCGTAGGAAGGTGTAGGAAATGCATTTAATGTCAAGAAACACTTGTAATCACGATTGGTATTGATGAATTGTGTGTGATATGACAGCATCATAATGACGTTGGGCCACCTTAGAGGTAGTAGCGTTGCCATAGAGACCATAAATAAATAATGTGCTTGTTCTGAAACTTGTTATTGACATTTAATATGTTCTTATCAATCATATTTTCAAATTTTAGCAACATAGCACAAGAAATAAAGATATTAGAGCACTTTTCCAGGTATTTTTTTAACACCCCTCGTATACACCAAAATGGCTGATTCCATACATTTACCATACCATGCATTTTCTTTTTCAAAAGTGGTCCACTTTTAGTAATATTTTCAGTATCATCAAATGAATGGTTGGACGATGGCTTTCATTAAAAGATAAATGATGGCCATTTAAACACAAATTTCGTATGATGTTTATATCACTCAAGCTATATTGCAATAATATTGATTACTTAGACATTGGGCTTTTGTTCGTTCTGTATTTGTTGCCATTTTCTAACCTCAATATTAAAGTTTGTCCAAAGTAAACATGGCGTTTTGTATAAATTCTTCCCCTTTCTAACCCTATCTTCTGGATACAGCATTTCATAATAGAGACGGTATTAGTGTGTTAGAAATTCAACGAATATAATCTACGAAATGTTTACTATGTGCACCTTTAGATGGAAGAAAAATAGAAATCTTAGCCCTTTTCACCCCATTCAGGTTATGGGGGATGCATTAATATTGAACCATACAGAGCTTTTAGGCTAAATGGACAACAATATCTGGGAGATAATTATTCGTTTGTGATAAAATAACATATTAGTCTCCTTTGACTCATAATTATCAGTCACTTAATAGTTATTTTATCAAGATAAATTTGTTAACAAATATTATACAGGATGATAACAACATCAAGTGTTTAAATATGGTACTTTAGAAACTTTAAAGGAGAAAGGAACAGCCAATTACTGTTCTTTCAACTATTATTATGGCATTCAGAGCAGAATTAATAACAAAAACATGTATTAGAGCGGTCATTCAGATTTGGACATGTAACAGGTTTGAAATGTGACCTTTATATCAGTGTACTATATTGACCGTAAACATTTATTTTCCCTGTTCACTCGATGCATGTTAGATTAAAGACTTTATAAATACGAAGAATAGTATCTTAAACATAACTTAGAGCTAAACACTAATTTAATTTCGTGATAATGGACGATAGAGCTTGTAAGTTTGACCGACATTTTGCATGTGTTGTGAAAGAAGTAGAAGAACAATAGTACTTGCATTTGGAGTATACTTTTGAAAATTGCATAGTCTTTATCATAATCTTAACAACTTCTTACTTTAAGCGCTACATAAAATAATTCTTTTCATGAACACCGCAGATGAATTATCAATGATAAAGTAGTTCAGCGCCTGAACTCGGGTCAAACTAATTTAGATTATGTTAATTCCATCACTGATAAATTTTCATGGTGGTTGCAGACCCCATGTTAACCTCCAAAAGATAATAGGTAATGGTAGATTTCTCCAAGCAGTGTTTCAGGCATTTGCGTGAACCTTAGTAAATTCATCCACCTTCCAAAAGCTAAGACTTACAAAGTATATTGAGATCTAGTAATCTGTAATATTTCTTCATACTGACACTGATATTTTCTCAGAAAACCATTTTCTCTCTAGGCTCATCGGTAAATTTGTCCAGAATATGCTATTAAAGAGGATTTTATGGTAGAGATATTTGTTCTGAAGGACTCTAACGATTGATGCCAGTCTATCCAAAAGCCATCTGGATGGCTTCTTCAAATCATGCATGGTGCATTGGTCAGGGGCTAGCGATGCAACGTCAGAACCATAATAACCATTCGGCCTTGGAGGCCCTCTTAAAAATTGTAGGTATTATCATGCCAGCGAATTTGTTTACCAATGATAAAATAGAAAAAACGTGGAAACTCCACACAAAGATCGCCCAATATGGCAAAAATGAAAATGTTATGGTTCGGTTTGACTGAGCCTTTCATGGATGTAGTGGAAATTCTGTTCAACTCAAAAATTATTCTAACAGATTAGAAAGTATTAGCAAGAGTGTAATATTTGTATATTTCAGCAATCGATTAGTACCTTTATCATTAGCACAACTATTACCATATGTAAGTGAGATATTCATAACGGACATGTGGATAATTTGTTATATGGCGTTTTTAAAACATGATCTTAATTATAAGATGTTTGAACTCTTTGTAACTGACGTATATGTTCCAATAGAACATATGAAAAGTGAAATTGAAATAAAGCTTTATGAATGGTATAATCATTGAAAATGAGTTAGTTTGTAGTATTACCGATATTGTACTGCTTTTATAAGAAATGATTTAATCAGAAAAAAGACGACTCGGAAGATCGCGTTACATCTCTGTCAGGGTAAGATTTATTATTAGATCTTATCTTCCTGAATTTGTAAAAGGCATGTGACACATTCTGTAGAATTTTACTTGATCAACTTTTGTGAAGCAAATTGCATAACAGATTCATAGACTGATAAATTACGTTTGTAGACACATGTCAATTTTATTTTTTGTGTGAATTTTTTCGGGAACACACCATACAAATCTTCCAATCAAAATAATGAATTGTATTTATTTCCTATATCATGTTTGCAGACATGGCAGTACATGGAATAATTTCTCAATGGAACTTTCAAATGTTTTATTATTTTTATTTACACTGTAAATCTAAATAGATTCAAGGAGATTCAGTTACATATTCTTTCAAAGTTTTATCACAATCTGTGGAAATATAAGACTGAAAAAGCAAAACAAAAAGTTAGCATTTAAATGTTTAGACCAAAAAATGATAAATGTGGGCCTAATGCTCAGCCCCTTTTCTAGTATTGTATTATTATGATTAAAAGTCTCCGATAACCCTTTGCTTTCAACAATTATGTTCTTGAAGAGATGTAGACACTGTATTTTGAAGAAAACAAATTGAAAGTCCTAGATCAAATTATTCATTATATTCTAGAAACAAAATGTTTCCTTGTTTTACAAACAGTATTTAATGCGACTGGTATAGATCTGTATAGAATTTAAAGTATTATACAGTCTAAAATTTAACATCAATCTCTGCATGCACAGTCCTGAAATTTAATTTCTTTTGTATGCTAAACATTGAATAATGTAAATTTCTAGTATTCCTATGGGAGCTAAAAACCATACTGAATAAGAACAGGAAAATTCATGCAAATATGCTAGACCAATTTTCTCCCAAAAATAAAATAACTAGGGTATCTCAGGCTTTGCTAGGAGCTGGAACATCGTTTGAGTTTTCGCTTTATTCAGCTCAATCATTAAAATGTTTACAGTGACATGTATTAATGTTTGCCGCTGTTGTCCTGTACATAATTTCATGCATGTAGCATGTTTTGCATGTTAAGCATACTGTACACAGCAGACCAGCAGTTGCATATACCGGACTGTTTTTGCCTCATTAGTGTTTTACAGATTATATACTACTTAAATTTAGTTCAGAATTTTGAGATTTTGCAAAAAAGCAACAACAAAACATTTGTCATACTGTTTGAAGGTTTAAGGAGAATAACACTGTTCAAGCTATTATGTTCACAATTTATGAGCAAAGTTCTCAAATAATAAATCTAGAATAGAATGAATGTCACAAATTGACATACGGGCCTTATTTTATATGTATTGTAAATGCAGGTATTGCATCATCTTTTTGTAAATTTTTGAGTTATTGAGGTAAATGTCAGATTTCACGCATGAAATACCTCTTATATTTTTCTGTATTTCATAACTTAAATTTCCATGTAAATTTCATTAAATTCTGTTCAGTAATAAGAAAGTTGATATTTTATAAACTTCAGTAATTTATGTTTTTATCCCCAAAACCACTATAATGGGCCTCAAATTGTCAATTTAAATTCGCGCCAAAGTAGTTAGATTTCCCGGCTATATCGTGAATCCCGTGAAAATGACAATAGTCATAGTCCACGGCTTAGCCGTGAATCCCATGAAATTTAGTATTTGGCGGGACATTATCCTTTAAATAGACTGGACTAGATATGCCTTGCGCACACCACCTTCCGACATTATAGACGAATCTATGTCTGAATTATTTTCTTGCTAGAAATTTATGCTCGATCGAGGTAAGAAATTTATTTGTTAGATTTTTGTATGATTTTTGCATTACGATTTTTATTTGGTAAATTTTTGTTCATTCTACAGAATTCTGTAACATTTACTTTTCGGCATGTGATTTTGGCTAGTTTCGGTATGTCAGGATTATTTATTAAATTTTTCAGACTTTTGTAAATTATTTAGAAAGAGGAGTCTAAATGTTTCATTTATATAAGATGTTAGATTTATACTGAAATTTGTATCATGATATTTATAAAGTACTTTGTTTCAAAAACTTATGTCAAACATTTCGTTATTATGGAACGCCATTACTGCATTGTATTGTTATGTATAAATTTATATGGCAAGTCTAGTGCCATGTTTGTAATATATTATTGTAATATGAAATTGTGTGCCAGTCTATTGCATATACATACAATGTCCGTTTTAGTGTATGCCATTAGATATTATATGGATGCCAACTATCATATAACGTTTGATTTACATTGAATATTGTTAATTTGTAGTTGTAAATAATGGCTGCAGTTTATCATGTCCGTATCTATAATGTTTCATCATATACTTTTCATATCTTTTCATAGTTTAACTTTAGTCTTTTAAGTAAGTAATTAATTTTGGTAATAATGGAAGTAATAAGTGACGTATTTTAATCATGTGACGTTTGAACTTAGTAGCACATATATTTTGTATAAGTAGCACGTATTATTTATGGGAGCCTACGGAGGTATGGTATACCCAAAGGAGCAGTTTTATGCCCTGACTTATTTGTTTTGCTATGGTGCTTACCATATGTTATATATTTTAGCTTCTTCCGCCAGACGATTTTACCTGGTGATGTCATAACCCGGAAGTACAATGCCCGAGGTTCACTTGTCTTCACTCGCCTGGATGTGATATTCCCAGCGCAGAGCTTTCGTCCCATGGTTGTGCCGTAAACCGCAAAGACGATGATTTTTGTTATCCTCTGAAGTCAGCTCAGGGATGCAATCACCTACCACCATAGGGAGCCAATACGGAATCAACGTATTCACGGTTTAAAGGGACTGAATTTAGAAATCTGTTTTGTTTGTGCTACTTAAAGTTCACAATTACATTAAAGACCTGTGTCACGTCAGATTAGAATGGAAGTATAAGAACTTTTGTATCTAGAGATACTGAACTTTCTTTTTTTTTCTGTCTTATAATCAGTTTTTTTTTCTTTTCATATCTATTCATTGTTAATAATCATCTTATGTAAATAAATTTGTAAATATTGTAAAGGGTGTTGATTTGTTCTGATGGTTACTGTCGCCGGTACGGCCTTTCCTGTCACAATGAACATACATTAAGCAGCTACCTGAAATCAGGGAGGCATGTGTAAATCATTACAACGCAGTTCTCAAGGTCTTTAAGACATTTTTATCATTATTACAAGAACAACGTTTGCGTGATTTTGTATTTATTCAAATGCGTGTCTATGCATTTAGCAAAGGAGCTAAATTGTCAGAATTCTTCAAGAGAATGAATGTCTTATCCTAGAAGTGTATGAGACATTTGGAAAGACATATTTATGGTCTCTCAATGACTGGTGTCATGTTTGGTTTTCTTCAAGAATGTGACTTGAATTCTTTTAAATAGGTTTTTTTTGTACTGTTTACCTTCTTTAGTGCCAGGAATAGCATATCTGGCAATTCTTGCATAAAATTGATACCACCCGAACTTTTTGTGTTCAAGGATAAAAACTTACTTTTGAACAATTCGGAATTTAGAAGGCCCACCCAGGACCATCCAAGAGTTAATAAATGTCACTTTGTTATAATTTCATATGTATCATACTTTGTTTTTTATTAAGACAGTAACAAAAATAAAATACATTTATTACTAATATAACCAAGATCGGCAAAATGGAAGTAATGATAATTTCGCAAACTTGCGCTACTAAAGAATTTCGGCTAAATGTGTAATTTTCAAGGCAAATCTTTAAAAAATAATACAATAGTTTTTATTCATATTATTTTTTGTTCAAATTTTTTTATACATACAAATTTATACCTTTGCTTAAAAACCTTATCTTGCTTGGGCAACCATGATATAAAAATTAAACTGTCAAAATACTTCTTAACTTTTATTAAGCACTCGGTGAACATAAAGTAAATTATTAGATGTCACAACTTTCAAAGAAATCAATTACATGACCAAATTAAACTAAAATACCTTTTAAATCAACTTAAATACATCTTATTTCAACTTAAATAGCTTGGAAATTGTCAATGTTTTAACAATTTTGACATGTGATGCTTGCCCCCCTGAAAACTAGGTTGCTCTGTAACTATCTTTTAGTATGATCATTTTATCTAGTTATTAATTATATTATAATAACTTCAGCTCACCCAAAATGATAAGCAGTCAATTTAGATTAATTGAAAATATGAGCCTGAACTAGTTTTTATTATAATAAGCAATTTAGTATTACCTCAAATAAGTTTTACACAATAATTACTGACACTTTTTGTTAGCTTTCTTCATTATTGATTATGCTTGTTTTTGTGAAACCAGTCTTTTAAATTCTTCTAACATTTATCACAGACTTGCATTAAATTGACATATTTTCTTCCTACATATCCCAAAACAGAAACTTATTTTGGGGATTGTTTTGCATCACGATTTATCTGGAGATCTTACAAAAATTATTCCAGCAAACAACAGACTTTTTTGCAATATCAAAGGAATTTACTTTTAGAAATTCGAGCTCTTAAATATTGTGTTAAAATTCTGCAATAGGATGTCATTATCAATGATCATTTAAATAGAAATTTCTCATTTTGATTGTTGAAAAAAAAAGTATTCACCTACTCTAGGTAGGTGTATGCTGGTGTTAGAATTTAGAAAGAAACAAATATTTCAGGTGAGGCTGTTGTCATCTGACTGGTGTTTTAGAACATAATCTTCATATTGACCGAGCAAAGGCAATGACACTTTTTGAAAATGGTCTACTATCTTAGAACCAGTCTTCCAGAATTGTTTCTATATTATAATATACTGTCAAAAATAAATACATGTATTAGTGAATTACAGTCACACAAAGGAAGTGATGTATTAGTTGATGTCTTAAAAGAAAGTATTGCAAACAACTAAGTATGTAAAGTTTATCATCTTTTGTTTTTCCTTTGATTGAAGGAGTTTTTCTGGTACATTCTGGAAAACAAACCCACAAAAAAAAGTTCTAGGAAATTGTAGCTAGACACTTCTTTTCATGAACTCCTTTCTTATATTATTAAACTTCAAAACAAGTTATCTACAATTTCTTTCCATGAATGTTTAAGGCAGAAACTGTTATGTTAAAAACAGATGTCGATTATTACAAAGATGGTTTCTAGTATTCTGTAATTGAATATAACTTACTATCACAATTGTTTAATTTAGGGAACAAAGAGCTTTACGTCAGTCGGAAGTTTAAGACTGAAGCAGATTGAATCTTCTGATTTGTACAAATCAGTACAGTAATACACTTAAACGTTGCATGATCATATAGCATCATATTAGAAACAAATTGATGCAAAATAACTGGGGGTCCCGGTGTTACTTTTGGAGTTATCTGCACCTGAATGCGAGATCAATTTTTGCTGTGTTTCAATGAGTAAACATACTGCATTTTTCTTGAAAAAAGGGGCATAATTTGAAGAATTTCCTCTTTGTTTGCCTAAGCGACTGTAGAATAAAATCCGTCTCATAAAAGCTTTGCAAATTTTGTACAGTTGCAGGAAATAAAGTAACAAACACTAACTGGAAATGAAATAAAGTGTAACTGACCATTACCTTGAGTTATCTGTCCTTGAAAATGACCTAAAAGACCAAAAAAAACAAAAACCCTCGCATTCAGGGGCAGATAACTCAAAAAGTAGCACCGGTACCCCAATTTTTTTCCATAAATTTGTTTTAAGACAATAGTTCCCAAACTCCATATACTCAGAGTAATAAATCAAGATACCCCGAGGAATCAATCAGGAATCTCTGAGAATTCAATTAAGAAAGTCCGCGGAATAAATCAAGATACTTTAAGGAATGGTTTCTTGATGATGCCCACAACCGCTCCCACCATCAGCAAAATCAGAGGCAGGCGATTCAAAGTCATTATCTTAACCACTCGGCCGTGGAGAACCTCTTAAAAATGTAGATATTATTATGCCAGCGAATTTATTTATCAACAATAAAATAGAAGAAGTGGAAGGTCGCCCAACATGATAAAAATGAAAATGTCAAGGCTCGGTTTGACTGAGTCTGTTCATTGATGGTAGTGTAAGTTTTGTTTAACTCAAAGATTTTCTAATAAATTAGAGAGCTGCATTTTAAAGTACCTGCTAGTTTCCATTTGGGTAAAACAAAGCTTTTTGAAAGTGAACATATAGTGACTTTAGAAGTAAATATCACACTATTTCAGAAGAAATCAAATTAGAGTTTTGACTACACATGCACCAGCCGATGTTACAAAAGTTTCATTGAAGTATTATATGCATTTAATTCTTTAAGATTAACGTTTGAGATTTTATACATTTTATACAGGGAGTCTATGATAGGGAGTCTATGATAAAGTCTGAGTAAAATGTAATCATTACCCAAGTGACATCAGTATCATTCCGCAATATTTCGGACCTGTCAAAATTATGAATAATAATTGAAAATTAATTAGTTTGTAGTATTACTGATACTCTGCTGCTTATATAAGAATGTACTGATTTCCCATGATTGAATCAGGAAACAGAGACAATTTGGAAGATTGCGTTACATCTCTGTCCGGGTAAGATTTATTATTAGATTTCATCTGCCTGAATTTGTGAAAGGCAAGTGACACATTCTGTAGATTTTACATGATCTTCTTTTGTGAAGCAAATTGCATGGCAGACTCATAGAATGGTAAATCACTTTTGCAGACACATGCCAATTTAACTCTTTGTTTGGGTTGATTTTTTCGGGAACAAACCATACAAGTATTCCACTCAAATTAATGAATTGTATTCATTTCCTATTAGATCATGTTTGCAGACATGACAGTACATGTAATAATTTCTAAATGGCACTTTCAAATGTGTTATTGCTTTTGTTTGCACTGTCAGTCTAAATAGATTCAAGGAGAATGATCAAAATTCCGTTACAGAGCATATTTTACTCTGCTAAATTTCTAAAATGGACTGGTCAAGTTTTCAATTTGGGCAGTACCATTTATTATTCGAAGTGGCTTTCACTAAATATTTACTAACTGAATAGTGAACAGTGCAGACCATGATCAAACCATGATCATTCTGGATGTGCAGGCTGATCTTGGTCTGCATTTAGACTAACTGGTCGCAAAGGCAGAATCACTTGCCGCAGCTGGCTAAAGGTTAAGATTATTGTAAGTAGAAATACAAAAGACTACATTTCCTTGAGGGTATGAATGTGGCGAAGTTTTGGGTTAAAATTGTGACAAAATGTTGTTTCTTATCTTTTGTTTTAAATTTCAGATACTTGAATAAAAAGGAAATCTTTGTACTTGGAAATAATGTAAGAATATTATTGATTTTACATTATAGTCGGGATACATTATTGGTTCTAATATTCTAAAGGAAATATTGATATTCCCATTTCGAAGAAGAATGCATTTTTGCCATGTCAGTCTCTCGGTAGACAATTTTGTTTCCGGTCAATAACAAGAGGATGTTTTGTTTTGTAGTGGTCATATTTCATAAGATGGCTGTATATGCTCAGAAGATGAACCCTCAGAATTTAGGATCAGTAGGTTAAAGGCCTGGGTCACAATGACCACAAGACTGAAAATGATTTCCAGTCAATAACTGGAGAAGCTTTGGCTGCACTAGTCAAACTTCGTATGATGATTATGTGTGGCCACGAATGACTATTTCTTTTGGGATCAGTACTGAAGAATGCTTTAATCAAGGATTGTCAAATTTCATAGGATGATTGCATGTAATCAGTTGATTGTTTTTTGTTGGTGTAACGTCACACCGACATAGGTCATATGGTGACTTACCAGCTTTTGATCCAATAGATGTATGTGTTATTGAGGAAGACACTAGGCATCCCCGTGTATTATTTCGTCCCGCACTTTCACCACTGACCTTCCGTAGGCCCACTGGACGGCTTACTCAATTGAAGAATTCAGCGCCCCGAGCGAAACTCGAACACACATCGGTGAGGGGTATATAATACCAAGTCATCGACCTTAACCACTCTGCCAAGGAGGTCCGAATTATCATTAAATGATCCATATTGCCATATACTACCTGTTCTGATAGACCAAGGAGTTAGGAGGTCACATGACAACGTATCTGTGACCTTGGGACTGAAAATGGTTTCCGATCAATAACTATATAATGTTTGCAGTAGTCGAAAGTCTCTGGATGATTGTTTGTGTTCACTAGATTACCCATATTTCTTTTGGGATAAATCGGTCAAGGTCACAGTGAACTTGAGACTAAAATGGCTTTTGTAGCTGAAAAATAATTCTTATGCCTGAGGCCATTTAACGTCAAAGCCTTATTGGTCAAGAGGCCGATAGGTTAAGGTCAAGTTCACATCATAATTTAGACTGAACATAACATCCAATTACTTCCTACAAGCTATCGTTGGAACATTTGTTTTTTACCAGAATAAATTTTCTCGAAAATACTGTTTTATCAAGAATGGTGCATTATTGTATTAAGGTACGAGATAAATATAAATATGCTGAATTTACTCTAGTATGGTAATGTTTTATTCTAATTCTGCTAATGACTCCGAGGAATCGGGAGTTTTATATATGTTTTATAGATTAGTCCATTTAATTAGGAAGAGTGGTTAGATTTTTGGATATTTCTAGGTCCAGACTGAAGTGATTAATATATATACAGTCCCTGGATGTTTGTTCATTGATTCTTTAATAGCTCTCTGCTGTTACGATTTACGGTAGTCTTTTATGAACAAAATGTGCAAATGGGATTATATAGTACATAGATATTTGATGAATATGTTTTTTATTGTAACATTCAGCTTATCTCTTGGCAACAAAGTATTCCCGTAAAATGTCAATGTCTTTCAAAATGCATATTTTCTGTAGAGGAGACTCTGTTTAGCAAAGACACAGGTTGTAGAAGTTATTGTCCGGAGACGGTTATCAATAAAAAGAGAAAATAGCAGGGAACCTAGAAGTTGATTCTATGAAAATGACAGAGGAGAAAAAGTGGCATTCAACAAGAACATGCTGATCCTTACTGGAGAAGGAAAGGACAATTTCTTTAAATATCAGTTTTGTTCATTGTAAAAATTTGTGGGTTTCAAGGTGTTGTGTAACTTGGCTGTACATATCACAGTGATTCATGTTCTATCATTTTATACAGACAAATGTAAGTGAGATTGGCCTAAATTTAAGATTTGGGCTCTTGTCATCTTTTTTGGTCATGAATCTTAACCAAAGGTACAAGGTGGGCTTATAGTACAGGTGGATGCCTTGATGTCCATGTTCCCTTGTCCTGCATAACATTTTTCATTAACGTCTTCTCCTGGTCAGAATTTCTCTTTAAAGTTTGTTCAAATAATTCCACTTTTTAGGGGATGCAAGAGGTAAAAATAGAAAACAAATCTTTAAACATCTTTTCTTCTTATGCGGCTTGATGGATCTTCACCAAACTTGATATGTAGGTTCATGTTTAATTCTCAAAATAGCTTCTTCTCACAAATGCTTGCCAGATCTTTACCAAACTTTGTCTGTAGTATTCTCATTTTGTATAATGAAACTTATATTTCTCGGACGAAGCTTGCTTTTCTTCCTTACTTTTATGTTTATATGAGCCGCGCCATGAGAAAACCAACATAGTGGGTATGCGACCAGCATGGATCCAGACCAGCCTGCGCATCCGCGCAGTCTGGTCAGGATCCATGCTGTTCGCTAACAGTTTCTCCAATTCCAATAGGCTTTAAAAGCGAACAGCATGGGGCCTGACCAGACTGCGCGGATGCGCAGGCTGGTCTGGATCCATGCTGGTCGCAAACCCACTATGTTGGTTTTCTCATGGCACGGCTCAATTATGATATGGTCTCTAGTATTTTGGTATTCCTCCTATTGTTTGATTAAAGTTTACTTTCATGTAGAAAGACTACTTTTAAATATCCTTCACAATTAAAACAACACGAAACAATGCAGTGTTTTTCGTTTGATAAAGGCAACTGCATTCAGTTATCCTTGTATTGACATCCCTAAGTCTGTAAGATAATTTAGCCTGATCAGCTTTGGAGGCCACTAGAGCCAAAAAATAGAAATTCATTTCAAACAGTTTCTTCTGTTCATCTTGTACAAATTTAGTGTATACATCCTTATTTGGACTTTTCTCAAATGTGTTAAGATAATTCGGACTGACTCTTTTTGTTTGGCCGCCAGAACTAAAAATAAAAAACCTTGGAAATGGTTCCAATTGAGGGATCGTTACCAAAGGTGGTGTGTAGCATACCTGTATGAATGTCTCTCATGATTGTTCAGAAAATTCCATCTGACCACTTTTAAAAGCCATCAAAGCTAATATATAAAAGCAATTAAACAGCCTGTAATGAAGATGAAGGGCTTGTTGTATCTGTACCAAAGTTTTTCCATAGCAGAGCTGTCTAAGATTAGTTGACATAATTCCGCCTGAACATTTTAGTGGCCGTCAAATAAAAAAAAAACCAAAAAACCCACACCTTTAAATAACTTTCCTGGTATGAAACATTTCTTGGAGTTTCAGCAAACTTCATCTGTAGCATCCATACAATGACCTCTGTCAAGGTTGTTCGCATTGATTTTTATTGATCCCGTATATTGGGGCTGCCAGAGCTAAAAAGCCTTTAAAGGGCTTCTTCTCATGAACTGTTTGATAATCATTGACATACTTGGTCTGTAGCTTCCTTATGTAGCCCCTTGTCCTGCTTTTTTTCAAATGATTAACCCTGACCTCATTTAGGAGTTTCCAGAGCTTTATACAGACAAGCATTTAAAGACGCGCCACAAAAGAACTGTATTCTTTTGTATTTTCATTATGGTTATTATACATGGTTTGCATGAAAAATGTATCTCATTACAGGTTGACAGTGACTTATATAAGGCCAAGACAATGTGTTTAATGTCTAAATATATTATTACATTAATGTAGTAGTATGCACAGTACTTAATGTGTTAAGGTGAGTTTAGACCATACTTTGTTTCTACAGTGTAAGATAGTTATTGTCCTATGTTTATAAAACTGTACTTAAAAGAAAATGACTGAATAAGTTTGCAGGTGAAGTTGTGAAAACACATTTTTACAGGGAGGGCCTGAATTGTTCACCTGTCATCTTATAGAATAGCCATATTGTAGCAGTATTATCAGAAGGATTTGCACGAAGTTAATGTGGTAGGAAAAAGTAGACCACTAGGTTAAGGTGGATCATTAAAGGACATATTCTCCTGATTCACAAAACTTGGTCTGAAGCAAGATCTAAAGACATAAATAAGGGGAGCGACAAAGAACCTTAAGGCTCTCGTGGTTGAAAATTGGCATGACAAAAGCCAGTTTCCAGTCATCCTGGACTAGCCCGTAGTGTAATATGCCTAAAAGGTTAAAATGAGAATCTGCACACTCTTACAGGAAACAGACTGGTTGTTAAAATATCCGATGTTTACGTTTTGTGCTGTTAGGTTGTTTAGCAGATCCAGTATTCAGTTTTGTGGTTGATGGTAAATGTGTGGAGTTACTATGCATAGTGGACAGTCTCCTCTCATGGTTTAGCATTCAGACTGCTTGCTAGAGATTTCAACTTAACATATTCTACGGTTGGCATTATTTTCCCATTATTTTGAAAGACTTAAGTGAGACATCTGTGACAGTTAAGTGGAATGTTTTACAGCACAATTTTCATTTTGACTTTCATTGCAGCATGTAATGTAAAGTTTTAATAGACATTTCATGTCGCTCTTGTGGTTTTTCTTACTAATTTTATAATGCATTAGGAGGTTTTAAGATAATTTTAAATGGCTTAGAGATACTTATCACACTTATTGATAATTCAGATAAAATTCTTTCACTGTATGAGGTTATTGCTTTGTGCTGTAACTGTAAATATTCCTTTATACTTTAATGTATCTCGAAAGCTCACTTCAGCATTGCACTAAAGCACACTTCAGTAATGATAATTATAATCTACTAAATTATGAAGGGGCTCCTCAATGATTTAAGCCCATGATGCTTCACCTGATTCCCAAAGATGATTTCAGACGAAAACATTTTGACCTGACTCCCTAATTATCTTAAGGTTTTAGATGATTATATTTTTGTCACTGGAATAGCACCGTTTTAATTTTCGGTGTAAAGGGCATGCTAATGAAACTTTTTTCATTTAAAAACAAAATCGCTGAATAAAGAAATAGATGACCAAAACAGAAGAACGTTCAACACGAATTATTGATGAGAATAGAATACTACAATCTGTTGCAGAATAAAGGGTCAGGAAGAAATCATAGGATTAAGGAACATTTGAACATATGACCACCATCAAAGTATATAAAAAGGTGACATAGGGGCCTTTGATAACACATATAAGTTGAAACGATTAAGTTTAAAGGACATATTTATGATAGAAGTTGTGATGTGATCTATGAGTTCACGTTTTTCTAGATACATCTTACAGATACATCAGCCATGTTTGTCATATTTAGATCATTGTCTGCTTGACTGGTGTTTACCGAGACTAAATGTGATACATCTAGTAGATAAAGTTATGTTATTTCTAGATAATATCCCCTCTATAGAATGAAATTGTATCTGTAACAATCAAGTAAATAGATTTCCTTTCTGCATTTGCAGAATGAAAATATTTGCATGATTAAATTTGATACAACTGAATCTCAGTAGATAGTGTGCTCTATTGGAAAATCAAAATGATTTTGCAGAATGTAGTTATTTTGTAATTGTTAGCAACTGCTGAATCTTTTTGCAGGCTTGTGAAGGGAATGTAGATTACAAGTCCATTGGGATCATGGAGTCCGTTCTATTTTACTTCATTAGAATTCCACTGTTCAAATTCGGTGCTAGCAGGCGTAAAGGGAGTTGCATAGTTTTCATAACCTCTAATGAACAAACAACGCTTTCTTTTTGTTTTGTTTTTCACTGGGTTTTATTCTGTGTTCGTACTGGTAGAAACAAGCACCTTTTTCATGAACAGGGCGCTACAAAAGCTGGTGTAGCAATATGATAGTTCCTATATCAGATCAAATAATTTCTTCCCATTTCGCATGTTTTATATATTTCTACCTGTTACTAGTTCTAAAGTACATACATATAATCTGATGCATCAAAATAATAATGATACGCCTGGAGCTAAAAAGTTCTTACTGAATTACGCAAATAAGAAAATATCTGATGTTCATCTAAAGAAACATTTTTATTGAACAAAACGTTTAGCAAAATGGATTTTCATCATTTTCTGTTGGTGTTTTATGCATCGACTGAGTGTTTTATCATGTTGCTGACGTCTGGCTGCACCTTTTGTTATCTAGATTTAGAAATAAAGATTGGCAAATCATGCTGTCATTCATTATTTTATCATAAATAATATTTATATGAAATGAAATGTAATTCTTTCTGGCATCCTGGCATAATGGCTTTGCACTGGAAGAAACTTGGGAGAAATTTCTGCTTATTGCAAGACATCATACAGAATTATGGATTTGCAGACAATTTTGTTTACAGTAATATTCTGTTCTGTCGTACAAGTCTGTTTGAAATTTATTAATTGTTCTTGACTGAGAGTTGAATGAGTTGGACATGTAGTCATTTTTTTTTGGTTTATTTAAAATTTTGTTTCGGGCTGCTGGCTTATAACCAAATCTGCTTTAGCTTAACTTTGTTTTCTGCGTTATCATTAAACTTTTGACAAGAATGATATCACATGCTTGTAAGCAGAGTCAGGTATGTCTTCTCAGCCTCAACCATTTCAAACTATTTACCAATGTTTGTCATCTTTATACAAAAAGGGTGAGCAATGCCAGTTACACTAGTTACTTCAATCCTTTTTACCAATGTTTGTCATGTTTGTATACAAAAAAGGTAATCATGGCCAGTTTTACACCTAAAGACTTCAGTTTTTCTTTACAAATGTGTGTCAAACAAGGAAAGCAATGCCGGTTTTTACCCTCAACCTCTTCAAAAGTTTCATCAATGTTTTGTCATCTTTCTATGCAAAAAGGTAAGCAAGTTTTGTCCCCCAGCCTGTTCAGTCTCTTTACCAATGTTTTGTCATCTTTCTATGCAAAAACAAAACAACAACAACAACAACAACAAAAACAAGCAAGGTCTGTTTTTCCTCCCAGCCACTTCAATCTCTTTAAAAATGTTTGTTATCTTTCTATGCAAAAAGGTAAGCAAGTTCTATTTTGCCCTCAGTCTCTTCAATCTCTTTACCAATATTTGTCATCATTCAAAACGGTACTTTAAAAGCAAGATCAGTTTTACCGTCCGCCACAAATTCTTTATCAATGGTATTCATCTTTACATGTAAAAAGGTAAGCAATGCTAGTCAAACCCTGAACAACTTCATTCTCTTTACCAATTGACTGTCTCAACCAATCACTTGATATTGTAATTACAGAAATTCACCTGTAAATTAATGATGGCAAACTGCAGTCTACGTAATTCTCATTTTATAAACCAAGAAGCACAGCGGTAGATCAGTTTCCAATTTTTGCTTTCTGGCTCGCTGCAAATATAATAAAATCATCGATAAAAGCTTTCCAACTGGTTAAAACTGGCATCATTTTGATGATATTTTAAAAAGGAATAACTTAGTAACTACGATTTACACATACTGACAAAATGCACGCCTCATTTCAGCCGTAACAAAAACTGAATACAAGTTTGGCACTCGTCTGAGAGGAAATGAACTGAAGAAAAGAAAACAGAGAATGAAATATGACTGGCATGGTCAGTGTTATTGAAAACAAACAAAGCAAATGACTCGTGATAATAAGTCCTCATTCATCATATTTTGGTGGATTTTGACAGGTGCCTCATACTGCTCAGAAAACGTGTAATTCATAGAGTATCTAGTGAAATTTGGCATTGCTATAAAATCAATAAATGTTCTACACTTGACTGATACAAATTAAACCCGCCTGCTTAGCTCAGTAGGGAGAGCGCAGATCTACGGACCGCGGGGTCGTGAATTCGATGCCCGAGCCAGGCGTATGTTTTCCGTAACGTTTTGTTAAAAGACACTGTGTCTGAAATCATTCGTCCTCCACATGTATTCATGTGGGAAAGTTGGCTGATTCTTGCGGAGAACCATGCCAGTCATATTTCATTCTCTGTTTTCTTTTCTTCAGTTCATTTCCTCTCAGAATCCAGGATCACAGGTTATGTCAACTTCCCGCCGTTACATAACTGAAATACTGTTGAAAACGGCGTTACACCAAAAAAAAAAAAAAAAAAAAGATACAATTTAAAATTCAAATTAATTTCTAGATAACAAGGACAGAAAAAGCCTGGCTTTTGTGCTCATACACTAATTAACAGTTTTGATCATCTAATTATTTGCCATTTCTTCAGGTTCACTACTCCAAATGATTTTGTCTAGGTAATGCACTACTTATGCTTTCGATTAGTCCTGTATATTAAGTTTTGTGGCATACGACCAAAGCTTGATTCATTTATGTCTTGTTGGATTGTTTGTCTAATTTTTCCATTTCTAGTTCAATTATTTTAGCTGTAATTTTCTTTGATGCTAAGCAGTTTTAAATGACTATCTAATCAAAAGAAATACACACGTAGGCAGGTTCATCTTGATAAGAATAGATCATGACTTCAGTTGTGCCACCAAGTGTATCATATGTTGCAGAAATAGTCTCCCTTATCTTTATACCTCAGTATGAAACAGATCCATCTCTCCGCCCCTACCTGTGGTATAGCCGACTGCGCTCTACATGAAAGTCACATATATTGTTCCTGACATGATCTTGCTTTAGTTTTACGTTTTTCGCAGAGTTATCTATGAATCTCTCATTTTCCATCCATCTTAATCAGTCCACCTCCTGCCCTGTATCATTGTTTCTGACATGCTCTGATGCCAAAGGCTTGACACCATATCATTTGATAACATAGATTATGATGTATTGAAACATGGTTTCTGTTATGAGTGTCTGTTATCTTTATTTTCTGATTTTAATATTTTTTGTAAGACCACCGTAGCAGCTTTATAATAGTAACTGTTGCTGTATTCTATTGATTTGCCGATTTTGCTTTAATGCTCTACTTATATAATAATGTAACGGCGGGCTGTTAACTTAACCGGTGTTCCAAGATTCTCCAGCAGTGCTAACCGCTTCCATGCAATTAAATTACAACTACAGGACATGAGGTGCAGGACAAACGACTTCAGTCGCAACGTCTTCTGTCAAATTGCCACTGAGAACATATATTTCTCTCGGGGGTCGAAACTACCAACATCTCTATTCAAAGTCTTAAATCAGTTCAAAACATGATTCTTTACAAGGGATATGTCGGGTCAAGATCAGTGTTTGTAAACATACTGTCCACACACCAGCATTTGAGTTAGGATTGACATATAAAATTGATCTTTGCCCATTTGGTAGCTAGTAGTAAGACCATGTTTGAGATTTTGTTTATTGTGCCAGTTGGATCAAGGCCGCTGTTTCTAAAATAGAAACATTGCTTACACAATAACTCAAGTTAAGATAGGGACTACACTGAAACTTAAACTTTACTGAGCTATGTCAGTCCCAAGGCAATCAAGGTCATGTCACATAAAATAGAAAATAAATCAGTGTCCACTAAATTACTTAAGTTTACATTTAAAGAATGAAACATAGCCTATAAGTCTTAAGTTATTTAGGCTATATTACGGTTATTTCAATACTAAGGTTAGTAGAAAATACGTCTAGAAGAGTCAGGGTCAATGTTAATGAAACAGGAAAAACTAACCCCTCAGTAATTCCAGTAAGGATAAAGAGAATTAAATGCTTGGGCTAGTATAGATTCTCAAAGTTTATAATCGCATATGACACCTGATTTAAGGTTTTCCTAAAGCATTTTATTTTGCAAAATTTGGAAAAAGAACAATGTAATGTACATGCAAATTTATTTCTGAAAACACATTGCTTAGCAAAATCATATGGTTTTGGTCCAATTTCCATTTCTCTCGATTTTTTGTTTTGTTTCTGCATGAGATCTATTTATCAATTTATCAAAAATTTATTTGCCAAATGATTATGGTCGAATCACCCCTGTGGGCTGAAAAGGTCACATATGGAGAATTCTTTTGTGTGACGAAACCAGGTCAGTGCTTCTACCAAGATGCACGCTCGTGGCTCAGAAGGGCACCTTGGTGTTTCATTCACCATAAAAGGCTTGAAAGTCACCATATGACCTACAATTTGTCGGTGTGATATAAAACCTTACAAAAAAGAGAAAAAAATAGAGATAAACAACACCAATAACAACAAAAAACAACAACAACAACAAAAAAACAAAGGAAAAAGATTGTTTTCTAATCAACCTTTTTAAAGGATCGAACTTAAAATTTATTACAAGTATCAAGGGAAAACTATTTCTGGTTTTTGGTTTTATTATTTAAAGGTAGTATTAACATCAGCATTTAACTAAAACGTTTCCCGGAATCATTAGAAGTATAAATGGTAATCGCGTTAACTTTAAACAGGCAATTATTTACTTATAGATCAATAGAATTTCTAGAAATCTGTTAAATTAGCAAACAGTTGTTTTGTAACAATCACAAAAACAATTAATTTCATTTTCATTTAAATTTAAGAGTTCCATTGCTGTATTTTTTCAGTTTCTATTGATCTAGTCTGTTAAGTTTCCGCTGCAAGATCAAAATACTTTCCTATAAAATGAACTGAATCACTGCTTCTCTTGTAGATGGAAGATAATGTCCATTCCTCCCAAACCGTTCCGTTTAAACATACAACAATTGCCATTTTTCTGTTAAACGATTTTTAATGAAAGAAGAATAAATCTCTTTCACGTACTGATAGTTCTATTGGTATATAGCTCTTTTATCATGTTGGTTTTGATAATTTCATTTTAGTGGACAGTAAGTTAATTATAATAAATAAGCTGTATGAAGAGAACCTGTAATTGTATAGGCTGACTATGATCTAGGTAAAATGTTGAATTTAATCACAGTAAAATACAGTCTAACCTGTCTTAAGCAGCCAGCCAAGGGAACCAGACAATTTGGCCGCTAAAGCCAGGTGACCGCTGACCGGAGGTGCAGCCAGTATATGTATTTTTCAGACTTCTGACCAGTCTATAGCCTTTAAGCCCGTTTCTTTTTGGGTTTTCCATTATTATTTTACCAGGATACAATGACGTGCATTTGCCTTCGCAATACGAATGGTCTTCTTAGCAATCTAAAACTCCGGCGTGTTTTCTTTACTACAAAAATTGTTACAGACAATTTTCCAACTTCAAAACAAGTTTGTTTACAATTTTCGCCATTTTGGTAAGGGAAGCTACTCTCGGCGCTTATTGTCTACGCTAAATCTAAGATTGCCGTTACGTTCCGTAAAAGATAGAGTGGTTTATATTTTTTTTCAAACACAATTAATTTCTTATAAATTTAATAGTATTTTGATGACAGAAGTATAAAAAATTCACAAATATTATGCTACTAATTAGTTATCGAGTATTATCTTTAACCGAGGTCAAACTGTGAACAACAAAATTGACACGAGGTGACAGTGTGACACGCTAATTACCGATAATTACTGGCCATTTGATCATAACAAAAGGGGATTGGTTATCAGTTTTAATTGAGAAGCTCATGTCATTTTGTCGTTCCTGTGGTGAAGTCCCGCGAAACTTAGCAACCACGTGCTTCTCAAAATCGGGTATCTTCGGCGATTATTGCCTAAAAATAATTGGTTTTGGAAGAAAAATGGCCGCTGAAAGGGGTCAAATACGGCGGTCGGGAGGCAATTTCGGTGGCCGCTGGCCGCGGACGGCAGGTGGCCGCTGAATAAAGTGATAAAATAGAGGAAAATCCGTCGGGGGCGTCATAAAATGGCCGCTGAACGGAGGTGACCGCTGATCGGAGGTGACCGTTAGTACAGGTTAGACTGTAGTCTATTTCTAGGCAAACATTCTGTTTCATTTAACAAACTTTATTTGTTTTTACGTAGTATATTTTATGCTCTCTCCCTCTAAGGCAGTAGTATGGTTACTGCTGTTACTGCTATACTGCTGTATATTTTATTCTCTAAAATATATGAAACAGTGAGCTATGACCAACAGTGGATTGAAATTAACTTATTTCATGAATTTTATAGACGGCAGTTTGTTCACACAAAATTCTGCCACAGACTGTCGTAAGACCAACTCGGATAGCAGGAAGGTTGTTCAGTTGAACTCCTCTACCAAGTACACTTGCTATAGAAACACTTGCTATAGATATAGATGTATATAAATACTTACAGGATAATAAAGATATAGGTTCCATCGTAATAAAATCTAAAAGAAATCACGAAACGTCATAAAATCACGAAACGTCATAACACTATGACGTTGCATGGGTAAAATAGATATAATTGTTTAAAACCAATGAAAATACACGGGCAAACCTTGTGACAGTCAGACGGACGTTCGAACGAACGGACAGACAGACAGACGAACAGCGCTAAATCAATATATCTCCCGCACTACTTGTGGAAGACATAATTATTGTTGCAGAAACATAAAACGCAAATGTTTTATGATGACTGGCACCTACCTCTGTCAGAAATGTAGATATAGAGTGTCCAAGAGTCATTACAATAATTACAAACACTCTTACATCATAAATTCCCCTCATTTGACTTTCTTTATCATATTCAACAGTTACATGCTAATGGATTTAATTATTTTTACAACTTACAAAGTAACTTACACAATAAAAATGTAACTGGCAATAAACATCACATGTGAAGTTAAACAAAAGTGCTGATATAATCATTTGCTTTTCTCCTGTATTTTAAGACGGTATTATATAACATTTTTCATCAATTGCATGGCTGTGACTTTGTACTTTAAACTTGTTTGTTGTTTTCGTCATAAATTTCTCAGTCTGTTTAAGCAAGTATTTATTATTGTAAGTTTTCAGAGTATTAATAAACTTAAACCAATCTAAGGTATGTTTTTATTCGCTGAAATTTTTACGGAGATAATCTGGGAATCTCGAAAGATGGTGAATTTGGTTATATAATAATAAAGAGTATCAGTCTAAAAGTAAATGAACAAAACACAATAATATTTGGAAATATTAACAATATTGTTGTATAATTACTGCTGTTGATCCAGCACAAAAGGAATGTGAAGTGAGTAAGTAAAAAATATATGAAATTAGAAAAACAAAGGGTCTCACATAACCAGAACAATGAATAAATGAGTTGGGATTTACGGCGAACCGACACAAAAAGGTCATATATCGCCGAGTTATAACCAGAACAAGTTGAGTTACAATTATTGAAACCTACATCAGACAGAAATCGAGTTACACTGCATAACTGCAGACATCCTAAACTCATTTTCTTAGATACAGAAAAAAAACACACACACAACTAAAACAATTTTCTTAATCAACATGATCTTTCCCCTCATTTAACTATACATTTTATATTCAGCAATTACATGCCAATGAATTACTGCTGTAGTTTTACACAACTTACCTACATGTATACTGAATATATGCAATAAAATGTAATTTGCAATAAACATCACTTCCTTTGCACGGTATTATTTAACACTTTTCATCAATTGCATGGGTGTGATTTTGTACTTAAAACGTGTTTGTTGTTTTCTCCTTAAAGTTCTCAGTCTGTTTAAGCAAGTATTTATTATTGTAAGTTTTAAGAGTATTTATAAACTTAAACCAGTCTCAGATATATTTGTTTTCTTCGCTGAGCATTTCACGTTAGAGAAATAATGGTGATGATCTGGGAGTCTCGAAGGATGGTGAATTTGGTTAATAAAGTGCATCAGGCTAAAATTCGTTAAAACACAAGAATGTTTGGAAATATAAATCATATTTCAAGCTGTATGATTACTGTTGTTGATCCCGCACTAAAAGAATGTGAAGTGAGTAAGTAAAAATAGTATGAAATTAGAAAAACAAAAAGGGCTTCACATAACCAGAATAAGTTGAGTTATAATGATTGAAACCTGCATCAGATAGAAATCGAGTTACATTGCATAACTGAAGACACCCTAGACTCATTTCCTTAAATACAGAAAAGAAAAAAACAACTGAAACAATTTTCTTAATCAACATGATCTTTCTCCTCATTTAACTGTACTTTTTATATTCAGCAATTACATGCCAATGAATTACGGAAGTAGATTTTTTTTCTTAACTATCCTACACTGTAAATATGCAATAAAAATATAACTGGCAATAAACATCACATGCGAAGCTAAATAAACATACTGATGAAATCACTTCTCCTTTGTGTGAAGCTTATATCATTAAACACTTATCGCAAATTGCACGGGTGTGACTTCGTATTTAAAACTTCTGTTCTCCATAAAACTCTCAATTTAGGTTCTTCTTTCTGTCATAACAAATGTTTGTTATCTATTTTTTATTGGAAGTGGGACTGGGCCCATGTCTAGTTACTATGTATCCCAACCATGTGCAAAGGCTTACTGCATACACTGCTCCAAGGCCATGGAAATCTCTTCCCGACAGGATTATGGAAACTGAAATGTCTTCTTTTTAAAACACTTCACATCTTAATCATGTTTTTTTTTTCAGCACGAAAGTGTCAAACAGTATTTTGTACTCATGTATTTTAATTTTTGATGTAATAGCCACCACTGAATGAATTTTCTTCATTTTCATACCGGAAATCTTTGAAAAAATCATAAGTATGATTTTCATACTGAAAATGCTTACATGCTTTTTGATTTATTTAGATGAATCAATGGCCAGAATGATAATAAATATTGTAATCAACGAGCACAAACTGTTCAATGATATTAATGCAATGAGAGTAGTATCTTCTACCCATAGCCTGGAAATAAGACCGTTTAAAAGTACCAAGAGATGCCGACTCATTGGTGCTAATGAATCACCTAGTGAGAGCGAGACAATAAGTCTCAGCAGTTTAAAATCTGACAATAGATGCATTCCAAATGAACTGCAGAATCGGGTATTTTTCTGTATTTTCGAAGATCCAAAGCAAGGTTTGGTTTTTGCCATTCTTGAAAGATTTCAGGATAATTTTGAGGATTTAGAGGGGCTTTATCATTATTTACTGAAGACAAAATTTCTGCACTGTTTATGTTGCAGCTGTGAAAATTTATATTTGTTTCTCAGATTTTAATTCCAGAAATGTATATTTATACAAACTGCAGGTGAAATGTGAGAGCAGAAGTTAGGTGTTGAAAACATTTATTAAACACTTATAACCTTTAAACCACTGCTGTAGACTGCTAACTGGAGGTCCTTGTAAAACTAGTTTTCTATATATCTGTTTGTAATATGGTGACTGTATGTTTATGTTAACTTAAAGCATGATTATAATATAGTGCCACACTGCATTTACAACCTGATGAAATGATTTGATACATTTGCAGCTGTGAAATAACTTGAAATATACTACTAGCTTGAAGATATATCAACTTTAAAACTGGGTTTTCATGTATGGTTATTAATACAGGGTTGGTTGGGCGGGCAGCGTCAAACAAGGTTTCAAGTCGATCAAATTTGTTTGCATTGACACATTGCACCTGACTTGCTATATTGCAAGCTTAATATGGAGACTTATCACATACTCGTTTCTATTCCCCGTTAAGTTATAAGTGTAACCGGAAACGTGAGTAATTTTCCATACCGACGCATGAATTTCTTTCTTTAATTTATTCAGTTTTGTTAACTTTATTCAGGCTATTGAACAAATTTTTAATATTTACATGATATTTTTCAGACCCCGGATGGGTTTTTATATTGTTATATCGTAATGTAAGTAAGTTGTTGGTCTTCTAAGACAATCCCAGTGTTGACTGCAAATACAAAATCCGTGTCCCGAATTCAGGTAAAAACCGTAATTTTCTATGCACATATGTATATAATTATGTATCAGAAATGTCCGTTTTGGCACTATATTTAGAGTATTTTGGTCCCGAAATCATTTTTAAAGTCTTAGTATCGGTGCAAAGTGTATGTGCCCAGCTACAGTATGATGCCTTTCTATCATATTTCTGCCGATCACATATGCGTGTATAGGTATTATATAAGCACGGATTGAATTTAACAAGAAAAAAATAGGAGCACCCGAGACAATGGCTTCGTTTTGTCATGTCGTAGTTTAATACCTAGGATATCGAATTAGGGCTAATGTGGTCCTCCTGTTGGTGAAACGGTGTTATTTAAAGAATGTATGGTTGTTGCAATAAGGAGTTTGCATACTGGGTGTGACATTGCGGTATCAAATATATTAGATTCCTTATGGGTATAATGTTATTATGATAAGTTTCAACAAGATAATACTTTATTTTACAAAATATTATGAGAGAGAGGTTTGGAAACTGCTATTTTCAAGGGATTGCCAGTTAAGTTCTTTTAGGTGATACTGCTTGTTTGATTATAGTTGGCGCATACGTATCGACCTGCTGATAGATATACTCGTTGGATTTTATGTGATGAATGTCAGATGGTAGTGCAGCATTTAAGTTTTGGTCGGACATAAAGGTGTCATATACTGTTTCTTTGACTTTTCTTTTTGTTGTTTTGTCATTTCTCTTGCTGATTCTGGGTGAGTTCTTTGCATTTTGTACTTTTTATTATTTTGATGATTATGTAATGAAATAACTGTGTAATTGTAAATACTTGTTTTTTTTTTCTTTCAAGTAGTCTCTAGTATCCCATATTTTTTTCTGGGTTGAACTTCATTGGCCAATCCTTTCCCCATGCTTCTAGGGAATGAAGATCATTATGCAGAATTTATGTAACAAGTTGGGATTTCCCAGTAAGACACACAATTCTGTTGTATGCAAATAATCTACTTTTACTTTTAATGACGTTGGTAAATGATTAAGGTAAATCAGGAAGAGACAGGGGCCTATTGCTGAACCTTGAAGAACAGCAGCGAGAACAGGTAGAGGGCATGAGGGACAGTCGTCAACAACGACACTTTGGGATCGGTCCTTGAGTAATGACTTTGTGCTCTCTGATGAAAATGGATGGACTCCCAGTGGAGTTTGTGTATTATTTTATGGTGGTCAATGCGTTAGCAAAGTGCATTACCATGATTGTCAGTTTGCTGGCCATTCTCTAGATTCTCGAAGATTCTCCTGTGTGGAATTCACAGATAAGCTCTGAACTGAAACAATACTGGTTATGCAGTCTTTCTTTATCGGAAATATATTGCGCTCTTACAGTCGCGCATTATTTTCGCTACAAATCTCTTGCATATCACCCGATACAAAGCTAATCACTTAGAAATAGCATGGCAGTTTGAATGAGTTAGTAGGATGTCTAGGGCAGTGTTACTTTAAATAGGTAAAAGCATTCTCAGTATCCATACTTTTGGTTGAAATGAAACTTTGCGTAAAGGTAGCTAATAGAAACCATAAGGTTTGAATTGCACATAGGCAAAGAAAGGAAAGGTTATGGTAAGCTATACTAAATTTTGTGGTATACTTTCCAACCTATATCAACACTTTTATGATAATCGAACCAATTAGATGACCAGTGTCTAGATCTCTTTGGAACTTTACAATAGACGAAGTTCGGTCTGGAGTTGTTTTCCTATTAAAGTTACAGTAAACTCGACCTTGACCGCAGTAGAAACCCGGGCTCTATCGCATTGTAAGCTTACTTCATACCAAGTTTTCGTCTCAATATCGTCTTTCTTACTAGAGGTACTGAGCAAAAATGTTTTTTTTACTATTTGAAACAGTAAAAAAGAACTTGACCCCAGCTAGACTGGCATGCATTTGCGTCAAACTTGTTGTTATATATGAACACTTATCATATTACGGGTTATATGGTTGATTGATTTTTACTCTGTTATAGTCTTTGACAAGATTCTTATCTGTTCTCTTGGTCAGATTTTAATGAAACTTCACAGGATTTGAGTGATTAGTATGAAGCCTAGTTGTGTATATCATTTGCATATCCCGTCAGATTATTGTTTTTTGCTGAGTTATGGACCCATAAAGGGTCATTTTGATATTAAAAATGTCTAGTGTGGTGACAATGTTTTTGAAGGTATTCCCGACATTTGAACATACTGGTGCTTTATTTTCTCGTTTACCTGCAGAAACTATTTGCAGAAAATTACAGATGCATGTCAGGCAAAAACAAGGCAATTTTCTTTCTTGAAACCAGTCTGTCAGTTTGATAAATGGGAGCTAATCACTGATTCCTCGGCAACATTTGGAATTAAAATAAGTGTGAAGAATACAGCATTTTGCATAATACAAAAAAAAAGAACAAAAAACCCACCAAATAAACACACCAATCACTCAAGGTCGCCAAGAGATGAGCAAAATACATACTGAAACAAGGCATGAGTGCATGATCTGCAATATTTCGCAGTAACGTTTGAATGAAGTTGGAGTGTATCCATTCATCATACCTATCCCGATGTACATCTTCGAAAACAAAATATTAACTACATATACATGTTTTTGTGAATTTTCAAATTACTACAATTAAAAGTAGGCCATCAGAACACGTCCGGTCAGGGTCAAACTTGCAGTATAAAGGCCAACGGGTCAGGGTCAAAACTTGCAGTTTAAAGGTCAACGGGTCAGAGTCAAAACGTGCAGTTCAAAGATCAACGGGTCAGCGTCAAAACTTACAGGTTAAAGGTCAAACAACTTTATTTTTGTCAGTTCATTAATGTCTAAACAGCTGAAGCAATTTTCATAACACTAGTATTTTACGTAATCAAGACAACCTGTAGAATACAAGTTTGTCCAGTACCAAACTGTCTAGGTTTATAGATATTTTGGACAATGAAGTCAACTGTTCTGAAGTTTTTAGGTTTAATTTATATATATTAACTACTTGTGGGGTACTATAGAATTTATACAAATTATAGCTGTTATAAATTTATTGGAAAATAGCAAGGTAAAAATCATATCAAAGGAAACATACATTTGAAAGGATATTAGATGTAGACATTTAGTTGCATTGCATTTAAATAGTTTTCCACTCTACAGTATTGTCATAAAGATTCCAGACTTTGAAAATCATGCCTTTTTATAATAAAGCAAAATATGTAGCTAAACATGCAGAATTCGTTGTCAGATTTTACTGCATAAACCTATAATCAATGTCAGTTTGTACTTTGTCATTGTACTTGCCATTGCAATTTTTACATATTTTCGCAAGTTAACTAGCCTTTCGTAGAGCAATTTCTTAGTTAAATTCTGTTTTTTTAAATTAGGTTAATGGGGCTTTGTTGCTAAAAGATTACATAAATTTTACGCCGAGTTGATGGTGAAATGACAAATTCCTGTTTATTTTCTCCAAATGTACTATTATTATATTAATTTCAGTTTCCAGAATGAGTTTTAATTTTGTTGTCTAAAACTTTACTTAAAAATAATCTAGCTGTCAATGAAAGTGTCAGGAACTGCTTTATGTTATGCTTTCTACCTTCTACATCTTCCCCATAAAATCCATTCTCAGTTTATGTTTTGTAGTTTCATTTTGTATCAGCTATAGTTCTGTAGTTTGGTCTATAAAAGTAACTGACAACTTCCGCCAGCTTTCAACTCTCACAGTGAATATTAAATAATTTCTGATTGTTTCTTATTTTGATAGGATGAAACATTATTCTAGAGTTATCTTTAAATAATCTTAAATTAAAACATGCCAGGCTGGATAAGAAATATGCTTTTTCATATGTTTTCTAAATTCCCAGAACTATTGTAAATTATACAGACGAGGAAATAATGACATAAAGAATGTCTGAATTTGTGCAAGTTTTGTCACTGATCTAGATCTACAACAAAACTGTATCTGATATTGATATTTTGTATTTCTATTGCCAGAAATCTTCTGTTCTTGTCTGAAATGACGTCTTACTTGGGATGTGTTTATTGATGTTAAGATAGTTCATCAATTCAGTAAAAATAAAACACATTTTGTGAGAACAAAATGGAACAGTTAATTGTTATGGTTAGGTCTTCGTTATTTCTAAACATTATTTATATTAAATATAGATACAAAATGCTTGCATTAGCCATTTCGAACACGTAGTTTATGCCAATAATGTTTTTATGCATTTGCCTTGCATTTTTCATTAATGAGAAACAATCAGATTTCACTGTTCATTCACATTTCGCCAGAATAAAAAAGTAAAAGCATACACTTTTTATGTACATGTATTCCGTTTCTATTCTTTTGATCCCTTAATTTTCAGTGCCAAAGATGGATTTACTGGTTTTATAGCGTGAAGATGAGATCAGGTAACATTAGACAAGAATCACGTTGGAAAGACAGACATAAATGAAACAAAAGGTATATAAATTATATACATGTGTGATGAAAAAGTGGACTGTTAAGTGATATGTAGACTAAGTATGATGATATATCTTTTCCTTATGTCAGTCTTAACCATTACATTAATCTAGTTAATATATGTTTATCAATATACATGTATATAGGATAGATAACAACACGAAGAACACATGAGTGAAAAATGGAGAGATCCACTTCCAGCTTAATTTTGGTCTATATTGCAATGTGGGTTAATCTTATTTGATATTATTATTATAATTTAACATAAATTCCAAGTTTTGACTTAAAAACACTGAGTAGAAAGCCTAAAAACTACCATGGACATCTACAATATTCCATAAATGGTGTAGGTAAATGTTTACACAAAGCCAGTGTTTTTGTTTTGCAGGTAAGTCAGTAGAGCTGTGGGTCCAAAAAGGGAATTATTGCCCCATTGTTATGACGGGATACTGAAGAAGGGATTTGTTTTCCAATTTCACTGAGAACCACAGCAGTTGACTTTTGATTCCTACCGATAGCCTTGTAATAATATTGAACACAGTTGGTTAACAAGGACTATGTAAAACAAAATCGAAGAAACATTCATTAAGAATTGCTAAATCTGCATTGTTAAAATATAGCAGTCATATTGAGTTTTGACAACAATCATGTATAATGTATTATAAGAACATACAAACGTTTTATTATTTTGAAAAGTGCAGAGCACAAGAACCCTACATTTAGCTTGATTTTTTAAATTATCTCCTTGTCCGTCCTTAATTTTTCAAATTTCTGCTATAACTTTGCAAAGTTCTATAGCACGTTATGGAAATTAAATGGAGTGCATGAACCATAATCCTTCCTTCAGTTATTGCAGACGTTAATAAACATAATTTAGGCCTGTCTAGAGTAAACATATTTCTGAGAATCGAGTAAAGAAGAACTGATGAGAATCTAATTTTCACAAATAAAATAATATTTGAGATTGCACAATAAAGTAGTGCCAGCATGGTTATCTAGTGCAATGTAATTATGAATATATTTTTGTTATGTCATATCTTCTCCCAGACAGTTGTGCTCGAAGAAGCAGAAATATTCCTCCCAGGCAGACATGCATTTCATGCGCAGTTTTTCTAATAATAGCTTAATAGACAAAAACATGCTAATCAAGGCAAAAATATTAGACTTCATTTTATGGTTCTTCATTATTGTTGTAATTTTCTGAGTTAATGTTAATTTTCGAGAAGCATTTTTCACATTTCTGTAAGTATAGAGCCAGGTCAGAAGGGAGTTGGGTGCGTTGGAGCATTTTTTGTCCAAATTATGTCTTCTTTTGGCCTATTCTATTTTCTTTACATTTCTTATTTATTTTGTTGCTAATTTCTTAGTAATCTAGTATTGTATCCGTAATTTCTCATTGATAAGAAATACAAGAGACAACCTTTCATTAAAATTGCAATGCCATAATCACAATCCACACAATATATTATAATGTTCATACATTCGGTTGATATAAAAGTTATTCTATTCTGTGACCTGTATCTTGTGATCTCTGCGATCTGCGATTTTATGTATAGAGATTTAAAAAACTTTTCCAAAATGAGTCAGTTTATAGACTTTCTAAATACAGTTAAATAATAGTACAAGAGATGTGCACTGTTTGCAAATCAATTCTGTGAAATATTTTTCCACTTCTCACTGTTTTTGTAATTTCTAAAATGCTATTTAAAATTACTTGCTATTTGTTGAAATTGGACCATTCGAGCTTTTATTATTAAATCAATACTTATATTTCTTGGCATGATCATGACTGAATTGATGGGGGAAAGTCAAGAGAACTCTGCAATTATAACAGGACATACTTTATTCACAAAATGAAAAAAACATATCTGAAAATAATTATATAAAACATACGTGTCTGCAAGTACATTTAAAATGAGAAACTCGGAAGCCTCAGTATGTTCTTTTGCAATGAAATCTGGATCAGATCTGAAAATATTCTGGCTTTCACATAACAAATGGAGCAATGTTAATTTGTTCTTTGACCTGTCCTTTAAGGTTTTTAACAAATCCCTCAACATAACAATAGACACCTCTGAGCCATGTCACTTTCTTGACAAATTCTGAAATTAAAAGTAAAATTGGTTCAGTAATTCGGCCATCTGTCAGTTTTATTATCTAAAACACACGAACTTCATACATATTAACTACAAATGCTTTACAATCTCACTTCTGTAGACCAAGAAAAGCATAATCTAGTTTAAATTATTGTCAGCAAGAAGAACGATTGAAAGTTGTTATTTTTGTGCAAGGCTTGGATCTGATTAGTTTCTTCATTAATAAAGCCGACAAGATGGCAGTTATTACTTGAAGCTTTTTTACTTCATAAACTACAAAAATTCTTAACAGCACAGAATGGCAAGTTTGGACCGATTCTCTAAAGTGGACACGAAAGAGCTCTACGTATGGGCCTTCACCCAATAATGTGCCTTGCTCAAGTATTATGATAAATAATAAAGAGTTCTGCTGAAATATGGTAAAATTTCTCGGTTATAATATTTTAGAAAACAAATTAAAACAAGTTTCATTTAAATAACTTTATAATGTATCTACACTTCTTGGGTAACATTCAATATTTAACATTCAGAGAAAGTTCTATTTTACGTTATACTGAAGTTATTTAATATACACCAGCCTTTACCAGACCGAAACAAATCCTCATATGCCCGCTGTAAAATTTTGACTTTTTAATTGACCAAATAAAGAATGAAACCCGAATACAATTATCTATTGATACCATTGACACCACTTGTCAATATTTTCATAGAAACATTGAATGTGCAGAGATGTAACTTGCAAATATTAGCAAAAATAAATTTATCATTAATAATAGGTGATTTACAGCATATAAATGCAAAAATTCATTAAGAAATCTAATGTACGGCCTCTTTAAACACATAGATATGCCTTCCAATACTCAGGATAGGCTCAAATACTACACAATTATTAGTTAGAATGTAATATAATTTTACGTACAATATGGTATTAATTAATTAATTAATACCCTTCTACAAAATTTATATTCTTTTGTCAGTGGTAGTTCATATCAACTTGAGCATGAGTGTTTGTATTTATGTAAGGTTTTCCTACATTTTCCATAATTTGACCATACGGGAATCTGCTATACAAGAATTTAGTACTTCTTGGTATACAGGACATCTGGTGGGGCTTTGATCCACAATCTTTTGCTTGTGAAGCCTATGCACTTACCATTGAGCTATAGGAATCTTTGATGAGCCAATACCTGTCTAGTGAAACATCTAACTTGTGATTCTTGATAAATGTAACCTGTTCTTGCTACCAAGGCAACAACCTCATCGTTGCTGTCCTGCTCTATCTTTGTTACTGAAACAAAAGAAAAAAAAACAAAACAGAATACAGTTGCATAATAAAAAAGTTAAAATGTTCTTTTTTTTTCTTCTTATGAAATGTGAACACACAGGATAGTGTACATACTAAACTGGTTGATTCTTATTTATGATCAAGCAAGGCCTGTTCATAAAACATTGTTGCCATAAACATTGTGATTGAATCGGCTAATGCAAGCAAATTCTGTCTTACATTCAATATAAACAATGTTTAGAAAGCCATGCAGACTTAACCATAGCAATAAAATGTTCCATTTTGTTCACACAAATTGCTTTTACTACACTGATGATTTCTCTTAACGTCAATAAACAAATCTAAAATAAGACATCTTTTCAGACAAGTACAGAAGATTTCTGACAATAGAAATACAAAGTATCAATATCAATGAAGTTTTGCTGTAGATCTCCTAGATCAGTGACAGAGCTTGCACGAATGCAAACATTTTATGCTACTATTTCCCAATCGTATAATTTAGATCAATTTTTCAGCCTTTCGGAACATACAATGTATTAATATTGCTGCATGCTGTGCAAAAGGTATGCTGAATATCTTATCTTTCAAATCATTAGAAAATTAGCATGTGACACATTAACATAAATTCAATGGGACCCTTTTTGTACTTCTAAAATGTTGTTTTTACTCATGTTTCTGACAGGCATATGAGCACCATAAGTAGACGGGATAAAAAAATGTACTAAAATCGAAAATGATAATCATGTAAAAAGCAAAACAATTTTCATCAAAGTATTTTTTTTATTTTCATACAGGTAAACAATGCAAAAAAAAAAAAAATACATTTTCAAAATTGGATGCTGCTTCAATTTTTCAGTAGAACAGTCATATCTTACTAATATTTCTGACATTAAACAATTATGTAGTACTTAATTGTCATAAATGTGTAATAGTTGTGTTACAAAACTTATAACTGATGGAATTTTAGCTTAATACATGAAATAGTTTGGATCCTTTAATTATTTCTTTGTTCAAAAGTGTTTTTTTTATCTTCACTGAAAGCATGAAAATGTACATATGAGGTTTAAGATGTTTTCTGACAATATTGATATATTTCAATTTTAGATTGGTTTACAATAGCATTTTATATCAAAATTAGCACAAAAAAACCTATTCAGAAATAAATTAATTCGCAAAAGTGCTATAAATATCGGGGAGTCATCACTTACTTTTAGAGAACAAGTTATTGCTGATAAATATACAGTCTAAAATGAAACACTGCTGACAAAATGTTATATGCAAAGAAAATGAACTTGTAATATCCATATTTCTAATCCATGTTTCAAATGGATTTTATGATAGAGAAAGATGTAGAAGGTACAAAACCTTAATTATCGAAGTACCTGACACTTTCATCGCCAAATCATTTTTAAGTTTCAATTTTGAAGTTTTAGAAAACAAAATTAGAACCCATTCTGAAAACTGAAATTAATATAATAATAGCACATTTTAAGGACCTTGTCATTTTACCACAAGCTGAGCATAAGGAAATGGAATTTTATTTTAACAAGAAAACCCCATTAACTTAAGTAAAATAATTGAAAACATTTGTTTTAACCCAAAAGTTGCACCATAAACACTTATTAAACCAGGGAAAAGTACAAAAACTGTTAACATAAATACAAACTGATGTAAATTCTAGTTTCATGACAGATTTTGCAGAAAAAAATTGACATCTTTTTACTGTGCTTGTTTAGGTTAATTTTTTTCTTCATTTTGATTATAAAATGGAAATGAAAAACACATGAATTTCAAAACCTGTTTTCTCTATGGCAATACTGAATGATTCAAGTGCAGTGGATAGTTGACCTGGTTCAATTTGCGCTGGGGTACAATAATGATGACTTTGCCGTATGTAAGCAAAAAGAAAATTTATTACCACATTTTACCTTTCATGTACTAAAGTAATTTTACCTTTCTTGTACCAAAGAATGTGGTGGCAACAGCCTTTTATTATAACAGCATGATCACTTGGAATTCGCTGCCTGAGTGCATACAGTCAATCAGAAACCATAAAAGTTTAACGAGAAATAAAAAAGTTTTACCTGGAAAAGTACTTAATCTTTAGTATCTATGTTCACAATTTTAATTCTAATGTTTATTTACTATAATCTGGCCTTTTAAATATATAATACAACTTAAGAAGAGAAACAAATTTTTAAACGAACATAGCTTTATTTTAAAATAGTTTTAGATCTATTTCTATTGATAAACATTTTTCCTGTTACATGTTTTTCATAGATAGATTTTTTTTCCAATTAAACCGGCACCCCAGTGGAAATAAGTCTTCGGACTTTTCTGGGCTTTCCCAGCATCAGCATACTATTCCAAGTCAGGATCTTTGTCATCTTGGATCTTTTTTTAATCAAGTAATTTTAGCATGAATTTAAACAATATGATTATCTATAAGCATCTTTCAGAGTCGAAATAATTCTGTATAGTTTCTGTGATCATTATAAACTGTTTGATATAATTATTTTTTCAGTTTAGACGTTCAACATTGAAACTTTATGCACTAACTTTTATTTTCTATCGTTTTAATACTATATTATATGTCATATATTTGTATGCTATTTCTGATGCTAAATAAATAAAACTATCTATCACTGTAACGCTGTATTAACCTGCATCATTAAGTAACATGATGTATTCTTTACACTCAATGTTTCCATGGATCAGTGATCAGCTTTCATTTTATCAAACTAAATTTAGTTTCCCATATAGTTTTCTATTCTTTAAAGTATACAAGGGCCTCCTCAGCTGTAAGGTAAGGTTGCTCACTCCCCCCTCATCGATGTGGGTGTGAAACCATCACTTGGTGTGCAAAACTTCTTCATGTGAAGAAGCCATCCAGCTGGCGTACGATAGGTCAGTTGTTCTACCCAGGTGACTGCCTGTGTTGGAGCCATTGGAAATAAGCTTCCAGCTTAATGAGCTATCCATAGGTGCATAGTACATCTTTCATTTCATATTATGTCCATATCGAAGTGTGCTCTTTTATAGTTTTATGAGCAGTTATAATCGTAATTAGTATATTTATTTTTATATGAAAACTCACAGAACGACCTATAATTGTGTTGGTGCGACATTAAATCCAACAAAAACACCCCTAAAATGATATATACTGTGATTGAAATATTGAAAATCTATACACTACAGGAACTACTGTTCGCTCGCTCAATAGGGAGAGCGGGGCCTATGTTCTCCATGAAGATTTGATAAAAGACATTGTGCCTGAAATCATTCGTCCTCAGCCTCTGATTCAGGTGGGGAAGTTGGCAGTAACTTGTGGAGAACAGGTTTGTATTGGTACAAAATCCAGAAACACTTGTTAGGTTAACTGCTCGCTGATACATAACTGAATTATTGTTGAAAAACGGCATTAAACCCAAAACAAACAAACAAAGAACTACCATTAATCAGTCATCCCCTGTAGGTTTAATTAAAAAAAACTGCTGCAATGCCCACAACAAAATATATATTGCCACAAAGGAAAATCTATTAAAGCGATATAAATCAGAAAGTAATAACAAAATCTGGTTTGTTCAAGAAAGTAACTGTACTTTTATAGTAAAGTTGTATAGTTATTTTGCATAATTCATTGAAATCCATTGAAAACGTGCTGCAGTGTCAATAAATAGCATCGAATTAATCATCAGTTAAAGGGCCATAATTCCTAGGGTGGTAATTGAATTTGGCTAGTTCAAGAAAAGAGCAGTGAATCTACAGTTTTATAACTATGGTGTCATTTAATTTTAAAACCTGAAAATAAATGAAATGCTAAAGCGCTCATAAGTTAAAATGTACAACAACGGATTAGAGATGATGGAAGACAAATGTTGCACACCATGTGATCATAACTGCATTTGTCCCAGTCTCGGGAGAGCTTAAATTGAGTGTTTTCCATTGCAATCATTAGTCCGCCATTTTTTGTCCAAATTTGCTCAGCAAATGCATGTCTGTAAAATACATATTTTTGCTTCTTCAAGCAGAATTTGATGGAAAAGTACCACCAGTTACATATTATATAACACTAGTATCATCATTTATCACAACAGACTACATCTTATAGACAAAAAGACAATGATAAATTACACTCTATATAAACAAGCTTCTATTTGTAAAATGAAAACTGGAAACTAGATCCCTATCAGTTCCAAATGATTTGAAATCTACCATTTTTTCTCAAATACAATTCTGTTCAGAACTAAAGGGGGCCATAACCTTCAAAGTTACCTGAGAATACCATTACCAGGTTTACATATTTACATCATATCATTCGTGGTTAAATAGTTTTAAAGACCAGTTCATATTCCTTTCTACTGCTTCTCACTTAACTTTGAAAGCACTGTAAAGCTTCTTATGTTGCAGTTAGACATGTTCACAGCCAGCAAATGTAACACATCTTTTCATTAAGTTGCAACTGCTACTTGAACTGTATTATAAACATGAATTAACCTCCCCATTACAAACACATTTTACAAACAACTATATTATAGAAAATAATTTTACAAGGACCTCCAAGTAGTCTGAAGTTTAGAAATATTTAATGAATGTGTTCAACACCTAACTTCTGTTCTCACAAATCACTTGCAGTTTATGTAAATATAGATTTCTGGAATTAAAGTCTGAGAAATTAACACAAATTTTCACAGCTGCAACATAAACTGTGGAGAAATTTTGTCTTCAGTAAATCTTCTAAATCCACAGACTATAGAAAACAAATTTCAGAAATGGCAAAAACTACACTTGTTTTGGCTCTTTTAAATGATAGAAAAGTAGCGATTTTCAGACACCTAACTGTTTGACTAATTGTTGTATAGCGCTAAGATTCACTTGTACACTGAGTTTTTTTTATATGTTTGTTAACCTGTAAGCCAGCTATATAATATATTTTAACCTTTTTAAATATACTTCTGTTATTTGTTTTTAAACAAAAATTCCTGTAACTATGGCAACAAATTCCATCTTAGTTTTTTTTTAAAGGGGCATAACTATACAATATCTGAATAGTCTTAGCAGTCAACTCCCATCAATAAAAATAGGCAACTACAGAACTAACCAGCTCAGGTTAAAATTCCTAAAACCATCATTAACAATCTCCTAAATATCAACTGACAATTTGATGGTTAGCTTACATTATAATTATTAACATTTGCAGGGAAATCATTTTTGTTGATTAAATACGCCAACACTGGGAATTAAATCTTGACAACAATTAAGGTATTGTTCAGGCCCCTGTGACCTTGACCTTGGATGGAGTGATCCCAGAAACAATAAGGGTCGTCTACTCTATAAGCCCTACTACCCTATTTAGTTTGAAGGTTCTAGGTCAAATGGTTTTCCAGTTATTGATCGAAAATTAAGTGTGACGGACAGACTGCCTGACGGACGGACGGATAAGGCAAAATCAATATGTCTCCCCTAGTAGGGGAGGGAGGGGGTGGGGGGGGGGGTGGGGCGGAGACATAACTATGATGCTATTTATGTTAAAAATCTCAAAATAAATGAAATGCTTTTGTTAGCATAAGTTAAAATATATGACAATGGACTAGAGATGTTTACACCATGTGATCACTACTACATTTGGCTCAGTCTCGGGATAGCTTAGATTGAGTGTTTTCCAATGCATTCATTAGTCTGCCACTTTTTGTCCATTATCACAAAACTGCTCATCAAATGAATGTCTTTAAAGCTTCTTCAAGCAGAATTTGATGGAAAAAATAGTACCAGTTAGATATGACGTAACAGAAATATCATCATTTATCACAGCATCCTATATCTTATAGACAACAAGAAATATGGGTAAAACCAATGGATGCTCCCCAAAATTTGCATATTAAAAGAACAAAAGTGGATGTTACTGACTGGGCACGTATAGCTTAAATGGCAATATACCGTTAAAAACTCATTCAAACGGATAGCGAAGAAACTATGTGGATCTCCTGTTGACAGGGAAGCGTCCTAATATGCATTTTGCTGAATTCCAGACAGTGAAAAACACTTGAGAAACACTTGCTATAGTTTACTAATGTTGAATAATTAAAGGGCAATAAATCAGTGAGAAAACATCTAACCGAAAAACGAAGATAATATGCACATCACCTCTTGATTGTAAAGCTTCCTATGAAGTATGACTAAACTCCAACCAGTGGTTGCTGAGAAATACTCCGGACAAGAAATGCGGGACAGACGGATGAACCGGCGACTATATGCTTACCCTTCGGGGAGCATAAAAATGACAATGATACATTACACTCTATATAAAAACATGTTTTTATTTGTAGAATGAAAATTCGAAACAAATTCCTTATCTGTCCCACTTGATTTGAAACTTACCAATTTTTTTTTCTCAAATACAATTCTGTCCATGACCTTTAAACTTACCTGCGAATACCATTACCTGGTTTACATTTATATATTTACATCATATCATTGGTCAGTTTAATGTTTGTTAAGACCAGTTCATGTTCCTTTATAAGGGATTCTCACTTACCTTTGAAAGAACTGTAACACACCTCATTCTGCAGTTAAATCTGTTCACAACCAGCAAAGGTAACACATCTTTTCATTTTGCAGCTGCTACTTGAACTGTATTATAAATATGCGCAGGGTTAACACAAACATACAATCTCCCCATTAAGAACAAACATTACAAACAAAATATATGAAAACTATTTTATAAGGAATTAAAATCCAAGATATAAACACAAATTTTCACAGCTGCGACATAAACTATGGAGAAACTTTGTCTTCCTTTAATCTTCTAAATCCACAGATTATAGAAAGAATCTTTCACGAATGACAAAAATCAGATTTGAAATGCAGCTATTTTCAGAAACATAACTGCTGATTTATTACTACATTCTTTAGCATCACTAAGTTTTCAATATGTCTGTTAACCTGGCAACCAACTGTATAATATCTTTTTAACCTTTTGAAAAACATTTCTGCTTTTTATTTATTTTTTCAGTTTTCTCCTTCTATTATCTCTTAAGCTGTTTTGAATTGAAAAGGGTCATGAGGATACAAAATCTGAATAGCTTTAAGTGTTATCTCCAGTCAAACAGGATCAGTAGGACTGACTAGCTCAACTAATCAATCAAGTTAAATGACTTTGTGGAAATTACTTAAATTGAAGTATTTTCAGTACCTCCTTTAAACCATGCTTATATGTAAGTACAGATCACTACCATCTCTTTAACATTAATCATGGTTAGCTTACAGTGAAGTTATTAATAATCATTGGAAAAATATCATGATTGAGCCAACACATGGAATTAAAGTATCAACAACAAATAAAATTCTTTCATTTCATCTTACAAATTTGGATTCAGTAAAAAAGCATATACCCTTGACAACAGCCGTTTGGGCCAAAACCAGGAAAGTTTAGTTGCATTTTGGTTTTCTTGGGTCAATGTCACTGTTACAAAATCATGTACTAAACACAAAATGAGTTTTACTCAATATTCTGCTAGAAATGAAGTACTTTCATAAGAAATCTGTAAGACTGACAACCATTGTGCTCTTTGTAGGCAGAGAATGCTTTGATTTATTTCGGCTGAAACAGTTTTCCCCTTCATCCTCATTTTCTTTTGGTGGTAGGGGTGGGGGAGGATAGAACAATTGTCTTACCAACATTAGAGGATACCTAACCTGGTACTGACCAAATACATCATCTAAACTGATTGCGTTTTGATCAAAGGATTTTAAAGATTTCCCAGAAGAACCTCCCAGATTTGCTGCAGTATTTCCCAACCATTAAATGTGCAGGAAAGAAAAATTCATCTAAAAGTAATCTAAATACTCTTCATTCTTTAAATAATAAATACATGTTTTAACAGGTTTTGTTAAAACTAAGTCACACCCTTGCAAATTGATGACATGTGTTTTATGATATCATCTTCAAATACAGACGCCATCAGCACCTTTCTTTAACTTCACAAGTGATGTTTATTGCCAATTATAGTCAAATTATGGGAGTTTTTTATGATGATTAAGAAAATTGTTATATGTGTTATATGGTGTTTGAAATGAGTCTAGAACAGTTATAACTTAATTTCTGACTGATGTAAGTGTCAGTCAGGACTTCTGAAGTTCTAGACTTTTAAGGTTCTGCAACAATAATTTCATAAATCTTTTACACTTCTCTAGTGTAAGTTTAGAAAAATAAATCATACTTAATTTATATGTTCTTAGATTATCACAAAACATTTAGAGTTTTAAAGAATCAATTGATTTATAGAGATTTTAACCAAATTTATTTCCATAATCACGTATACCATACTGTCTGATGGATGAACAGTGCATGTACTGCATTTGCGATCTGTGCTGACCTGTGCGGCTGTTCAGGTACATTTATCCTTAAGTATTCTTGAAGTCAAGAATAGTAAAATGTGTCGGTAAACATGCAAAATCAGTTTTTTTCTTCATATTTATAATCTATTGTCAGTCACAATTCTGCGGCGGTATGTTTAGGACATGCAATTATTTTTTTAGATTAAATTATCTCGAGCGCTTGGCATCTTATCTCGAGCGCACGACATCTTACCTCGAGCGCTCGACATCTTATCTCGTGCGCTCGACATCTTATCTTGAGCGATCAACATCTTATTTCGTGCGCACGACATCTTATCTCGAGCGATCAACATATTATCTCGAGATCGCTCGAGATAAGATGTCGATTGCTCGAGATAAGATGTCGTGCGCACGAGATAAGATGTTGATCGCTCGAGATAAGATGTAGTGCGCACGAGATAATTTAATCTTAAAAAGAATAAATGCATGTTCTAAACATACCACCGTACAATTCAGTTATCTTGACTTTTTTTCAGATTTTTTTTTATCAAGACACAAAGAACGTACAGATACAACTTTATGTAGCCAAGAGTTTCATACTGAGGTTATTTATATTCCTTAGCAACCTTCTTCATATATTTTGTTAAAAACTAAAATTGGTTAAAACAGAAGAAAAAAAATAGTTTCAGAAACAGTAAGTCTATAAAAAATCATCTAACAGAACTGGGGCATAGCCAAAATACATACAACTAAGCCTCAAAGCTACAATAGCTTAAACAAAAAGCATTTGGTATGGATAGACAGAAAGATTGAATACAGAAAAATGAAGACGATAAAAACGATACTACATCTTCCTGTTAGAATAACATGTAAATGATTATTGATTAATTAAGTATAAAGGAATTTTCTCTATGAATCAACAGGAAACAAATCTGATAAAAAGCACAACTGTCTGGCAAGCTAATACTAAAACAATATAATCAATGGAAAATTACAGTAATTTAACTCTTTTATTATCTCGTTTAAAATGGAATAAAATGTTTTTTTTTGTGATTGTAATAATAACATTTGTTTACTAATTTGATGTATTTAAGGAACTTCTACTTCTTACTTTTAAATATTCCAGGAGACATGCTGTGATATGTATATTATACCTTACAGTTATCATTATGTTAAACAAAAGAAAAGGTTATGGTATAAGTTTAGGTCAAAGAAGGTATTATGTGGACACTGCTTATTTTTCTATTTGCTTGTGTAACAAGATCTTGCTTAAACTTCTCGCATTCTAACTGCCAACATTGAGACTGATAAAGCTTCCTAACCCCAAGCTTTATACTTCGTTTGATTAACTCTACTCTCATTTGAGTTACTGAATAACACCATTGTTCTTTTTCAGAAACAGTGACCTTGTTCGGTCCCCATATTCAGTCAAAACGAAGACTTTGAATAAACAGGTAAGGAGTTCAACACTAGGCAAGGTTTAAGTTTGACAGTAGACACTGTATCTGAATCTACCAGTTCACATATAGAAGTTGTCAGCTACCTGCACAAAAGTCAGTACTGCTGTTGAAAACATTGGCAGAATACAGCAATTATAGCTCATACCATAGGTGGTCTTACAGACAGAATGTAATATCACAAAATAAAGATAATATATAACAATGACATAAACCATGTTTTCATACATCAAGTGTTATCAAATACTTTGATATCATACCTCAGTGCCAGAGCATGTCAAAAACAATAAAAAGGGTAGGAGAGGGACTGATTTATATGGGTGGGGGGGGGGGGGGGGGCTAAAGATTCACAGATAATCCTGCAAAAAGCATACAAATAAAGCAAACATATGTCAGAAAGACACAGACCACAGCCGGCTATACCACAGGTAGGATGTAGAAATGGATCTATTTTTTTACTGAGAACTAAGAAAAAGCAGACCAGCCCTGCCACATTAAAATACTACCCTTGGTCTGTAAAGTCATATCAAGATGAACCTCTGTGTGTGTGCTGTCAAGATATTGTAAAATTTAAAACATCCTAAAAAAAGACGCCAGTTTTTACCAGCTGCTTGCTATGTATGCAGTGAGCCAGAAAAGCAAAAACAGGAAATTCAAGTAACACCCTGCTCCCTGGTATACATAATGAGAATTTAATAGCAGAAGTTTGCCATGGTTAATTCACTGGAGAACTTACTTTCATCATTACTATTTTTTAAAGCAATATCTTACAGCACAAAAATTATAAATATGCCAGAAATCATTCAGTGTTTCTGCCTTTATCCTCTTTTATATTATTACTGACCTAAAACATGTCTGCCGTCATGTTAATGCTCTTTTGCAATATGTATAAGACAATACAATACACAATACATTTGTGAAGTTGAAATGAGAAAATTTGAATATTCCTTCCAGAGGCATGAAAGCAGGTATTAACAAGAATGTTCCACTAACAGCAGAAAGATGCACACAAGCGGGAAACTGACTGTAATAAAACTAGGAATTAGGATAAAACTGGCCTTGCTCACCATTGCATATATAAAAAATGTGAAAAACATAACTAAATTGATTGAAGTGAATGAGGATAAAACTTGTCGTCTAATATTTTGTCATGAATATGTTCCAATGTTACGTTATAATATCCCTTTGTTAGGTCATATATTTGTATCCCTATATTTTAAGTTCGTATAGTTTTGCTAAATAACATCAGAATACAGTTTAAATACAGTTTTTGTTTTCCTCATAGTTCCAGACAAAAACGAAAATGCTTTTCTGGCACATGTACACTTCTTTCGGATCATAATTTATACTTCATTAAATCACTTTAAAATTGTGAAGGAGTTTGCTCCACAAATTTGAGGAGGCTGAAGATGAAGGGGAGGGAGGTTGGGAGTTGTTGAATGAAATGTGGGCTTATGGGCAACCACCTTTATCCATCCCAGAAAACGTATGTCATGCATATTTACACTTAACAGTAATCATGAGCAAGTGAGCTCAGGACAGTAACTACTATTTATATCATACCTTATTCGCAAAGCTTAACTCTTCTAACTCTGCGTTAAGGTTCCAGCTTATAATGGACACACAGAATTAGCAGGGCAAAAGCATTTTTGCTTATTGCCAAGATCAAAACTACTTTAAAGGTGAGTAATTGTGTAAGCATGGCATTCTACATTAGCGTAAAGTCTATCCTAGCTTAAAGTGTCCAGCTGAAGTCAAGGCATTTGTATTAAGTTTCATTGTTATTTCTTTCAAACTATGGAAATAATCTGCTCCAAACACATTTTGCAACAGATCAACTACACAATCAACCATGGTTACGATACTTCTTTAAGTGTTAAGTCTTCTTTTCACTGAAATAATCTGCTTAATGAAAAAAAACCCTAACATTTCCTCAAAACAAGTGCCTCTCTAATATCATCAGTCGATTTTAATCTTATCTATTCCTACTTATAACAATCTTAATTAGGGTGATCATAACTCAAACATGCACTGTAACATATGGAATTTGGATCAAGCCCATGAAAACAATGATTCATTTTCTGAGAAAATATATCAAAGCATTGCCAATACTTGAAGCATCTCCTTGAATACCTTAAGAATGTCAGGGCAAACAAAACATTTCCTCTTGATGAAACCTTTGCAATTAAGTTTGATAAGCAGGAAGACAGGTTGTACCATAATGTCATTTATCTGGATAACACAGAATAAAGTCTTGCATTAACCATGTATGTGAAAAGGAAAATCATCCTGTGTACAAAGGTCATCCCTTATGAACAAGTATAAAAATGGCAGAAGTACTTTCTTTCTGAAGTTATAGAAAGGTAACAAAAACGTTAACACATGAAAAAAAATTCCAAAAAACGCCTAAAAATTCGATTAAAATAAACACAGGACCTATACATTTTATTTGACCAGGTAACAGATAATGTGTTGAATTATGTTTATAACTATGAAAATTTTCATTAAAATCTGCATTGGAGAAAAATTTTTGTTCCTGAAAATGTCGTCAAAATTGTGATTTTCCCACACTTTCCCATTATTAGCCTGGCTCCCTGGCTGCATTGTTATTTTTTCATAAACATATATACTGCAAACATTTTATAAGTTAATTTTAAGCTATGAAAGCTATGAAATATCTTTTTATCTGATAGCTAAACTACGAGGGCTCTTCAAAAATAACATAGACTTTTTTCTAGCTTTTATATACTTTAATGAAGGAAAACAAGAAATATACCATCATGATTTGCAATCTTTCTATCAACTGCACTGCAAATTTGACGAGATTAGGACCATGCAGTCAGGAGTTAGGCCTCCTCGAAAACAGTCGCTTACACGGACCCGGCTCACGGCGACCATATCTTATATATGTTCGCAGCCAGGAGCAATAAAAATTGTCAGTGCTGGAGTTATTTCCACTGTAATGAGAAAAAAATATGACAGAGCAAACTTAGGGACAGGAGCCAGTCTAAAAATCAAGCACAAAATCCTAACTGTTTTTCTTGCTGAATTTTCTAAGTATATTCTAATCAGAAGTTTGGAAAACTCAAAGCTTTATCAAATTCAACATTACCGATTTTTTTGAACATGAAAAACTATCTTATATAATATAAAGTTGCAGACTAGATAACCTTAATATACAGGTTAACAATTTATCATTCGCCATCTGTTTCTGAGGTTTGTTCATACAATACTCAGAGTTATAGTCTTACAGATAATTACTGCAACAGATTTCTCTAAATATTTTAACCATGAAGTTCAATAGTGCCTAGCACATGCAGACAAAATGCAAAACCAAACACCAAAATTGCTTTCTATGGTTAGTTCAGATATAGAACATCCCACACAAAGAATTGCATTGACACATAGATTTGTGTCTGCAAATGTTATTTTCCAATCCTGAGTCTGTCTGCCTTTTTTGCTTTACAAAAGATGATAAAAAAATCTGCAGAATATGTAATATGCCTTTTACAAAATTCCAAATACCGATTAAATGAACAGTAATTGGCTCGTTATTTTTCTTTTAAAGTGTTTCAAGTACATATCTAAACACTTTGTAAAATTGATGCTGTTTTGATCCTGTATAAAATCAAGTTAATAACAAAATATCTTGATACAATAACCATTAAGCAACCAATAACTATGGGTCAAACTGTTATTTTATTTCTAATGAAAAAATCTCCCATATAATGATGGCCATTAAATGCAAAAGCGAAGGTTCAATATTAATAAATCACCCATAAACTAAGTGAGGTGAAAAAGGCCAACTTTCATCAAAATCTGCAAAGAGACATCATTTTTTAGATTATATTCATCGAATTTCTATCTCAATTATACAGGCTCCATTATATGTATATAGAGATGCTGTATCCAGAAGATTGGGGTTAGAAAAGGGCAGCAAATAACAAATACTATGATTAGTCTGAACAAAGCTAGATGTAAGGAGGATATTGTATTCTAGATATAGTGTCTTACACTTACAGAAATTGTGAGGAAAACAAAGATGAATAAGTCAGAGTTAGTTTAAACATATTTTATTTTTGAATTATTTTCACAACATGAATACAAATATACAATAAAGGATTGGACAGGAAGTTTTATAAACTAACGGTTGCCCTCTCCCTAAAGACATAGTTCCTAACCATCGGACCACTTTTGAAGCTGTTAAGGTAGTTTGAAATATAAGAAAATGGTTTATCATGCTCAGGTACCATTACATATAATAATTTTCTTTCAAAAAGGTTTATTACTACAGCTTCTTGAATAAAGCACAATAGTTTCCTTTATTGTAGATTTAAAAAGTTGAGAAATTAATTATCAGAACACCGGAAATTCAGTTCTTACATGCGTCTGTAAATAAAATATCCCCCATTTTGTATTACTTTGCCGTGGAAATGGGATGGCTCCCATTTATTTTATCAAATACTGAAATATTCATTGCCTGATTTTGGAAATCCCGCCCCTTATGAATAGATGGACCAAGGTTTTCTTATGAAATTGAACAAATGTTAGGCATTCCTTCCACTTTAAATACGATCTCAGGTCAATGATGTCTGAGCTGGCATTTTCTACTGGATTCAACACATACTGTATGTCATGTCTTTCTGTAAAACCGAAAACAAGAAAGTTACACTTTAATTAGCAATACAGAAAACCTTAAAAATGAAGTGGATTTTGCAAAATTTTAGCATTAAAGTGAGACTGGTTGCTGGCATCATAGAGCAAACATTTATCATAGCATCTTGATTGATTCCTCAGAGTGTCTTGATTGATTCCTCAAAGTATCTTGATCAATTACTCGGAGAGTCTTGATTTAGCACTATTGTTTAAAATAGAAGCCTTCAAGAGGTTTCTCATGGATTACTTTGTCAGACACTTGGAACTGGCTATAAAAGGAAATTTTAACCAAATATTCACTTTCTGGTGTTACTGAACTGTGCACATTACATGGTGGAGACTTAATTAGAATTAGAAAGACAATTTTCTTTTTTCGATGGAAATTTAAACAAGATTCTCTCTCGGAGAAATTTTGTACAACAGCACAACAGCGTATGCCAAATGTAACAGTGGTATATTTTATCATTTGCAAAACAGATTTTGTCTAAAAAACAATGTCAGGGCCCATTTGAAATATTGCTTACTTCTGTGTGGGTTTAAACCTTGCTTGGATATTTATGTGAGGTTGTCATCTAGTTGAATTTCAGCAGGTCTGAGGGTCTATCAAGGTGTCTGGAATGACAATTGACTTCCTCCTTTAATAAACCTCAAAAGGATTATCTTGATGTGACAAAAAAATGTTTGTTGACTAGCAAACAAAATGTCTGTTATCTTGCACAAACTTAATTACAAAATAATAAAAATATACGAAATCATAAAAACACATTAAAACAAGTTCAACACTGAAGAGAATCTTTGTAAGATAGTGGACCTGTGATGATATTCAACAACTTCCATATGAATGCGTACTTTCAGCATTCTGTGGAAGTTAATTTAGCTGAACATGAACATGGCTTTCCGTAAAAACTGGAGAATGCCAAAATCTCATACGGAGAATACATAATGGCCAATTGTCATTAAGTTTCCGCTACCTTAAGAAAAAGGTAGATAAAATTTTGTTTACTCTCAGATTCTCAAAAAACTTAACATGATTGTCTTCAATTTATACCAAAACCTTATCATCTAAAACAGTAGGAGTTACAATCACTATGGGTAATGATGAATCAAACTCAAAGGAATTTATTAGACTTTAATAACCTTTCATAATATTTATGTTAAGTACTTAAGGTTTAGTACAGAAGTAATTATGTAATTATTTAAGGTCAAACATAAAATAACCCTTTTATGTTTTCAATTACATAGACACTTTAGATAACTTCCGTTTCATATAGATTTACAATCTGATTTCTTTACTTTCTGGAATAAAATCATCATTTTTGTTATTTTAATACTTGAGTATCCAAAAAACTAAATTTTAATCTTCAATATTATTTTTATGATTATAAATCATAGTCAAGTGGCATATGCTTCAAGGAGGACATCTCCAAAATGTTTAAGACATTTTTTTGATAAGTTACATATTAAGTATCATTATTTTATCTTTGTACTTGAGAATTTTAGGAGTTATATATGCATTTGTTGGCACTAAATCTACTTCAGTCTTGAACTTCCGACTGACGTAAAACTCTTTGTTTCCTAATTAAACAATTGTGATAATAAGTTATATTCAATTACAAAATACTAGAAAACATCTTTGCAATAATCAATATCTGTTTTTAACATTACAGTATCTGCTGTAAAATTCCTGGGGAAAAAAATAAATAATTTTGTTTTGAAGTTGCATAATATATTGCAAGATTTCTAGAACTTTGTTGTTTGGTGCTTTCAGTAAAAAAAAAATTTTACATAAATCAATTGTTGGCAACATATACAGCTTTCTTTGACTGAATACAGCACTTAACAAATCACTTCATTTTGTAACTGTAATTAACAAACATTTAATTTTTTAATAGTGTATACTATATTGCCACATGGTTTTCAGACAGATAAAAGTCAGACTGCTATGCTACAGACAATTTCCAGAATGCCACCTTGCCATTGGCCAATTCGAAAATTGCACTCAGAAGCAACCAGTCAGATGCTTGAAAAACATACCTTTGTGCCTCGGTTCTGCATAGCTTTTCATATCCATGAGACAATTTTTATTTAATTATAGACATTCATAATTTGTTTGAAATAGTAAACTAAAATCTAAAGAAAAAATTAAAAATATTTTAAAAATCATACTTACAATCCATTTCTTACTGTTTCTAAATTTCTAACATTAGCCTATCTGGAGCAGGTAAATGTAAAAATGATATGAGAATAATCAGTTTAAATGTTTATCTCCCACACTAAAAGTCACAGTCAAATATTTCTGCTGTAAGGGCATATAATATCAGGCATAATCATGTCAAAGATATACCTGTACCTACCTGGCATGCTCCTTGATAAATATCAGGTTATAATGACACCTTATTGCAGAATCTTAACAGGATGTAAGTGCTTCCTTTTTCTTGCAAATTTCATTGATAAATTCTCAGACTGCTATAGATTACTGTTTTCTGGACTAAGTCTTAATCTTTTATTTGAAAGATCTTTCTTTAAATACATCTAAATAGAAAAATAAGCTTCTGTTTTGCATTTAGGAAGAAACTATGTCTGTTTTATGTAAAGCTGAGGTAAATAATCATTTAATGGAAAATATTTAAAAGATAAATTTCAAGCAAACAAAAAGCTCCAGTAATTACTGTCTAAGCATTATATGTTGTAATAACAAATGATATAGTATAATAAAGCTGGATCACATATTTAACTGTTCTAAATTAAATACTTTATCTTTCTTACAGAACTTCTATAATTAATGTGGTAACAGAACGTAATGATTAATTTCACAAGTTTTTACTGTTTAACTAGCTAACATAGAAGATGAATTGTTATACATATTAAAAAGATATACGTGTACCAGTATTTATACTCAGAAATCCCTGAATTATAGTTAGTTTTCACCGAAGTACTTTGTAAACTTGGAGTAACAATTGATATTAATATAGAAGAGGACAGCATCAATGTAAAGTTAAAAAAAGGATACTTGCTTCATAAATGTAAGGAAGGGCTGTTGAACCAAAAATGTTAGAATATGTTCAAGAAGTGACATACAAACAGTACACTTACTTTCTTTTATTGAGTTTACTATGGATCATATTGTAACTTTCCAGCTTTTGACAAGTAGAGGTACACCCAATGTGCCCCTCTTGGCCTGGGCTGGCACCTGCATAGAATCAGGCAGCTGAAGTATATTACTTCTCATTTGAAAGAATACTACGACCAAAGCATGGTTTGGAACTCACAGCTGTGATCGCAAGTGATTTGAAGTCAGTGACCTTAATGGTGGTCAATCACATTTCGTAACATTCTATGACATTTTTCACTTTTCATACATTTTGTTAGAAATTTATTTAGGAGCAAAACATAGAGAAACATCCTAATAAGAAATGTACATTTTATTGAATTTTAGAAATTTTATGATTATGCATCCCCCTCTCTGGCCCCACACCCTCCAAAATGCAAGAATGTTAAAGCTGTGGAAAATTTCTTTCTTTTTAGATACAATTTCCAGATTTACATTTGCTTTTGATAGATAGCGGCATATTTCAACAATATAAACCAAAAGGCAAGCTTTAAAACTGCATGTAGCTTCTGAATTCATTTATTTCCAATCTATCTTGCAACCAAGACAAGAAAAGAGAGATAGTAATATTTCAAACTTGCATTCAAGTGCTGCATAGTTAAACATGCCATATCTGAAGAAGCTGGAGCTATCACTGGAGTGTTTAATGACTCTATTAATGAAGATGATTATACTGGACAACAGTCTGAGTCAAATGTATCTAGTCATAACTGAGCTACAGCGGAAGGGTATCAAAACATTTACTTTGTACAAATGGACATTATTCATGGATATTTCAACAAGAGTGATGCACCATGCGTCACACCAAGTGGCTAATAATGTGAAACTACTTTGAATCAGATTCATTTAATGTGTGTGTGTTCGTGTTTAACGTCTTTTTCAACAATTTTTCAGTCATATAAACGACGGTATCTACGTGTAGCAGTGAGCACAATGCCCAACTTTATAGTGCAAAAACATTAACCTGAAATTCTAAGTAAAAGGGAACATAATCCAATAAATATTGCGGTGAGTGTTATGGCCCTTGTGTCTTGTAATGTGGGTGATGATTCCGAACTACCATTTTATGTTTGAATCAATTTTGTTTGTTTGTGTTGGGTTTAACGCCGTTTTTCAACAGTATTTCAGTTATGTAACGGTGGACAGTTAACCTAACCTGTATTCCTGAATTCTGTACCAGTGAAAACCTGTTCTCCGCAACTTCCCCACATGAATCAGAGCAGCAAGACGAATGATTTCAAACACAATGTCTTCTGTCAAATCGTCATGTAAAACATACACCTTGCCCGGGGATCAAACTCAAGATCCTGCGATCCGTAGATCTGCGCTCCACCTACTGCGCTAAGCAGGCGGGCATGTTTGAATCAAATCTAGTTAGTACTATCAGAGATAGATTGAAAATTCATCAAAACTTTAACCTGAATTTTAAGTAAGAAGGGGTAATACATCTTGACATGCAGAATGAAGGCGGAGGCAGATGCTGGTTCAAGTAGAATAGTTCTCCATATACTTCGTATAATCAAGCTAAATATCAGACTTTAAAAACAAAATGTAACTTTTTTTACATCTGACTAAAATATTTAGTAAGGTAAAGCATGAGTCATATGAAATTATAACAACATGACTTTTTATTGATTTAAAGACAGTTGGATGGCCCCTTTATTTATCCTTACATTTCAATGTATCTAAAAATAATTTAAAAAACACAAAAAAGTTTGTGTGAACAACAACTGCCAACTTCACAGTTGCCACATACACTTTTTTGATAGTGTAAGTCACATTTTAACGCTGTCTTGGGTGGTGACCCTATCAACAGCTTTTTCAGAATCATGCTGGATTATGTTAAAACAATTCATCGCTTTGAGAGTTGTTTGGCAATATTGTCATTGAGAAGAAATCTGTTTCCTAAATTCACATTTGTTCTGGCATAAAATCTGCTATCTGTCTAAATATGTCATCAAACTGCTGTGGATAATATTTCTAGTGTTTGGCAACTTACAGATCAAGAGTTGGCAGGGATGGTCTTGTGTCACTCCTTCATGCAGAAATATCTACCGCTGTTGCTTTTCCACTGAACATGGCAATTACTTCTTGTACAAAAATGGGAAGAGTTAAATTCAATATTGTACTGCTGATAAATTTGGGTAAGAACTGAAGAACAGAAACTGAATACTTCTATTTTATAGTGTTATACTGTAAAATACACCAGTACAAAGTTCACCCAAATTGTATAACGTGGGATTATTTTGTGGACTTTTTAAAAGTTTTTTTTTACCTTTTATTTTTAGTAATATTTTTGTTACACGAAAGTCACTCACAATGTTCTGGTTCATAACATGACACATATCCTCAAAACACATTATTTTTAGGAACAAAAAGTCCAATCTTGATAAGCTGTCTCACTTAAAGTGATATCGTAACAAGAAACCAGTCTGATAAAAAAACATCTTCTACAAATGAGTATTACATAGGAACATTACAATTATGGAAGATTGTGTGAATAAGTACCTACAATCTGGAATAAAAATTATATTTCTAGTAACAGTGGCCTGTAACTTGATCAAAGCCAACCTAAAACAATCTTTAACTCCCTAATTAAAATCATATAAAATCAAAGATCTCAGACTGATAAAAAAAATAGTCCCATAGGATTTCATATAGAGAATTCAAACATCTATGCATGAGTTTCTGTCATAATCCAGTGTTAACTAACAAAAACTGTTACAAATGCACCTTTTTTTGAACACAATTTAAATTAAACAAGGATAATTAAAAAAAAACATGTAATCTTAAGGCAAGTCAATGTTCAAACATGATGTAATATGAAAGCTGACATAAATTAGAGAAATGTAATAAAGCGTAAGCTTTAAGCATTCTGCTTCTCACATAAAACATCAGCTTCAGCATTTTTGTCTATCAAATGTTTCCCAAAACTTCTACTCTATTGTTCTAAGTTTATTAACAAATGTCCCTTAGTGTTGCGTAATAAACCTCTCTTCAAGCTTGTATTCTGGGTCCTTTAATTGCCCAATAAATCTATCTTCAATTTTGTATACCGGGGTATTTAAATTGTTCAACAAGCATCTCTTCAAGCTTGTATGTCCGTTTTTCTTTATCAGCAACCCAATACAATGTAATTACATAGTTGAACTTCGCAATTACAGGACACTTGAATGAACTTTTTTTCTCTACAAAAACTGTAACCAAGTAGCGACTGGAAAAGAAGAAAAGTTGCTAACTAGTTTAGCAGCAAACATTTTCTTCACTGTAAATTATAAAACGATAAATTATATGTCGAAACTAATCAGGTTTGTTCAAAATAAATGTCAGCATAAATAATGGTTTTCAGCTTGTTTAAACTAAAAATGAAATTGTTTTTTTTTGCAATTAGTATTAAACTTTTTCTTTCTCCCTATATTCCTCTATTTTTGCGTTTCTTTCTCGAAATTCTTAAGACAAAACTCTTGTTTTTAAATGCAAAAATTTAACTCCCATGTAATCAAAGACAGTCCAACTTCGTTTGCTCGGACTTATCGAGACAAGCAAATTAGCTAGAGTTATTGGTAGTTCAAGCGTTGGAACAATAAACATAATACAGGAATTTTGCCAGGACCTGATGATGAGTTCGAGCGAAAAATGATGTTTGATTTATCAGAGTTTGAGCAAACAAAGTTTGACTGTATCTTCATTGACAATCGGGCAGTTGTTTGATCCTCACGAGTGAAGAAGCCACCTATCTGGCTCGTAGTAAGCAACTGGATATACCAAATCAACTCTAAGTGATCAAAGTAGCATTATAAACTGAAGGTATGTGGAAGTTTGGTATTCAAAAAATTTCTATTATTGTTCTGAATAAAAAATTTGGCAAATGCAATTGAAACTATATCTCGAACTTGCTTTTCTCAAAATTCCAGCTAACTTGAAGACATTTTCAAGTTCCATCCCGTAAACACTTGCACAAAATATTATTTTAAGTTTTTAAGTAAAATTTCATTCATCGCGAATTAAAACGCTTGATCTCTTGGAATTCAAGATACCGGGATTCAACTGTATATCAACATTAAATCCGGTGTAAACGTTCTTTTTTCCTTGCAGATGTACCTCTTAACTTTCAATACCTTTTTTCAAGATGCCAAGACAATGGAGACCACATGTCCTAAAAAGTGCATTTAGCGATTAATCGGTGTTATGTCAATTATCGTCTACGGTCTTTTTCTTTCAAGGTTCCTATTTATTTATTTATTTATTTTGTTGGGTTTAATGTCGCACTGACACAATTATAGATCATAAGGCGATAATCCAGGTTTGATGGTGGGGGAAGACCCCAGGTGCCCGTCTGTGCACTATCATCAAGAGCGGGCACCATGGTAGAACTACTAACCTTCCGTAAGCCAGCTAGATGGCTTCCCTCACATGAGGAATTCAATACCCAGAGTGGAGCTTGAACCCACATCGATCAGGGGCAAGTGATTTAAAGTCAGTGACCTTAACCGCTCAGCTACAGAGGCCTTTCCAGGTAGATATTTCTTATATAAAAATGAATATAAAACTGACTTGCCTTGCTAGAATTTCTTCCGGCAAAATTTGAAGCAGAGAATCAATTCCATTTTATTCATATTTTGCAAACAACACAAATCTTCACCACCCTGAAAGCTATAATGTCAGCTAGGTAGTAAAAACAGTATATTGTAACAGGAAAGCGTCATTAATCATTGAGCAAGACATTGTTTAATCCTGTTTTATGTCATTAAGTAACTTTATTCCAAATTTAATATGCAATTAATCTTTGGCATAGCCATTGCCTAACTTTAGTTGCCAGAAAACTTGATTCTTTAATAATAATAAAGTAGGAGTTATCAGAGTAGACAGTGTGCTCAACTACCTCAATGCTGGATAATAAAATTGGGCTAGTTTAGGAAAAAGGTCTAAGGAAATGGGGAACAAATCATTGAAGATTGGTGCCAAAGTTATGGACCTTACCAAATAAAATACTGAGATGGTTTTAAACAACTGTCTAAGTTTGAATCAATAGAGATATACTCACAGTGTGTTATATATCTTTACTCAAAAATTCTAGGTAAAAAGGGGGACATAACTAATGAACTATTCATGCAATAAACATGACCATTATGTTATATATTGTGAATGATGATGCAAAACACCTGTTTTAAGGCAAGCTTCAATCAAATTCATTCTGCAGTAACAGAGAAATCGAGAAAGCTTCATCAAAAATTTAACCTGGAAATTAAAGTAAAAAGGGTGCATAACTCATGAAAAAGGCTTATAGTCCTTGGTTCAAATGATGTGGTTTATGCTGACAAACAACTTCTTAAATCAAAAGAAAATTCCATTGAGTAATGATATAGATACGGTACAATGAAAGTACATCAAAACTTTGACCAGGAATCTAGCTCCATATCTCGATGCTGGGGTGAGTAGGATGGTTCTTCTAAAACAGATCATTTTACTCAAAGGATAAATATAAACCATCCCTAGCACATTAATCTATTATCCTTGATTTTTTTTCTTTATATATGGTGAAAATAATAATTTGCTAAGGACACAGTTACACCGCATAAATAAAAGATACAGACAACAAATTACAAATAGCATCTGACATTAAACCATAAATTTGAACATGAGAGTCAATTTGTCATTTAGTGTGAAGATACAATGTCTAATTAGACTGGAAGCATGACAATATATTATCTGTAATGACAAGATGGTACTAAGTATCATTTCACCCCTAGTCTCTGGTAGCATATTATATTGTAATTTTACCTTTAAGACAGCTTTAAAGTTTCATAAACTATTTTCAATAATAGATAACTTTCCTACTGGTTTAGTTAATAATGTGAAGTTTAATAAAATGAAAGTCTTATTAAGTTTCGCAGTATATACCTTTTTTCATATTTTTGGACTCTTTGTTCCCACAGTAACCACATAGGTTACCATTGCAATAAATGATGGATATGCATACTCTCCATATTGACATTTACCATGGAAAATATCTTGTATATTAAAAAATATTTCAAGATCCAACTCTGTCACTTTGACCCTATGTCTGGACTATAGCTATAGCAACCACATATTTATTGCTATAGAAACAAAATGAAAAGATGTGCTTATTTTCCATATTGCCATCCATCCATATACCAGTTTTCAAGAAAAAAACATTTTGTTTGCATGAGCCAGCTTAAAAATGTGTGACTGACAGAGTGACAAAAGGACAGACAGATGATGGGCAAACCATAAATCCCCTTTAGTTTGACCAGTAGGGTACTAAATTATCTGCTATAAAAAGGTGAAAAACAACAACAAAAGTATTTACAGGAGTTATAATTTCTGGACAGTTAGATATATCTGATGCAGTAAGCATTACAATACCCTTGGTAATCTACAAATAACAATCATTTTACTGTATTATTACAATACCATCTGTATGTAATACTTTTTTTGATTACAACTGTTTAAACAATTACTTATACCTGTTTGTTTTGGATGACAACTTAATATGTGACTTGGCACATCACACTCACTGGGAAGGCGTCATATTGTTTTTGTATCCGTCTAAGTACTTGTACAACAAGGATATATTCATAATCTCCTTGGAAAACAACAACAATAACAACACCCAAACCAACATCATCACACTCACAGTTATGGCTCCATAAGAACCTACTTTAATATCAAATTTAACATCTAATATGATGAACAAATTACTGGCTAGAATTATTCCCAAAACTTACAGTGAAATATTTGCCACCATCAGATTTCAATTTAGTAAGAATATCAGAATTTAACATCCGATTATATTTTTCTGTTTTCTAAAAACTGTCAAAGTATATCTCAAAATTATATTTCTGTCAAGCTGGCCTTAAGTAAACATGAAAAGTTAGTAAAATGTCCCAGTGCTTCACCTTTTTCAAGGCTCCACTGGTACTTGCCAGAATAGAATAAAAAATATTTAAAATGAAAATTCGAACTTGAACTGCAGCCTTCGTGATTGTGATTCATTTATCAGGAGTTTAAATTTAATTTAAGAAACTGAATTATTACATTTTGGGAGAAAAATAGGTTTCAAGTGTCATTAAAAATGTCTGTCAGAAAACTATCAAGGAAACAAGGATTTGCCTATCAAATTATCTTGGAATTTATTATTTACTTCGCTGAACAAAGCCAATTCAGCTACTGTAGCTTTCACTCTTACGAGTATGGCTAAAATGTAGCAAAAACTGATTTTTTGATTAAATACAATAATTTACCGCATATTTTATTAGCACTCGTACGGGTGCAATATTTTTTACTGTTAGCGCTGTATGAACTTTTATTTCTGTACATCTCTGGAAATGCAACAAATATAAATGAAATCTCATTAATATACAATAACTGAATGTTTTGTTTTGTAATATATGGCCACTGACACTAGACCAGAAACAAAAAAGCCATTGTACATGTTATATAGAGAATAATAGGTTAGTGCCGTAGATGAGGAAGTTTATCTGGCGAGGTGGAGGAGGTTATCGGGTGAGCCGAAGGCGAACCTGATAACGTCCGGAGCCGAGCCAGATAAACTTTCTCCATCTTAGGCACTAACCTATTATTCTATTTATCTTGTCATTACTTCATTTTCCGATATTTGGCAATTTATTTTACAAAAATAAGTGTGCGACAACCGCTTTAATGACGTCATATTCGTAATGACGTCACTTATATAATGACGTGATTACCGGCAAAATCGCAATAACTTCTTCGTTTTTGAATAAAAACTCATTATTTGACCACTCATTTTCTTAGTTCGGACATTTCCAACACAATGATGATGGTTTCGTTGCAAAATTTCTTATGACAACAATATCGACCATAAGGTCACATGATCAACTGACCGTATATCACTGGTCACATGATCAACTGACGGTATATCAAGAAAGATATACGGCACCCTGATATCGGGTCGAAAATACTGCAAGTGACAGGATAAATCCTAACCCTAGGTATACTATAAGAGCCATTGTCATGAACTCAAAAATATACTAAATTTCAATCACGCAGTTCTCATCTTAAATGCGCATTTAGCTAAATGGGTACTATGCATATTGAACAAAATTGCAATTTATCTTTCATCGTGCACCAGTCACATTGTCTCCATGTTTCTTAACACAGAGACGATACGCGAAGTTTATATTTTCATAAATGTTACAAAACAAAAATTGGTTGAACTTCCCTAATGAAGTTCTGGTGCCAGTGAGAATTGGACAGTCTACAATCAAGTTGGAATGGCATTTCAGCTTTATTGCACAACTTGTACTGTTATTCATATGACAAACAAACCTGTACTGTATATATATATTGTTCAAATTTAGGAAAAGCAAATCTAATATTCCATAAGAAAATAAATCTGAAAATATTTTTGATCTATGCTCTACATTATTTATGTCAATCTACTTCTTTCTTTGTATAATTATAATTTTAATGTTATAAATAAACTGGTAAATATAATACCAGAAAGGATTTAAAATATAACAAATATCATGATCTTTAAGTGTTAATATACTAAAGTACACAAATTGGGAATCAATACATGTTCCCATACATTTAATTGTGTGCACACGAGTTAGCGGCTTAGCGCACACGTTTGCACTAAAAACAAACACTGCAATTAGTACACTGCTAATAAAGGTCACGCACAGTAACACGTACTTTTCACAATTCACCATGGTTATTTATATTTAAAAAAAAACACACACAAATTTTCATCTGCATTAAAGTTTATTACTGAATGATGTAACTTACCTTAACCATAAAACTTGATATAATAGTAATTCATGCGAAAATCAAATAGGACAAGTGAACAAACTAATTTTTCTCTCACGTATAAAATCTTCTCAAAATGTTATTTTAAAAGTAAAATGCAGTAGGATATAACATACATTTATACCATTTGTCATCACTTGAGAAGCAAAATGAACAAAATATATGAACGGTAAGTCAATATAATGTTTAAAGTCCCAAAAGTTAAAAACAGATAAATCAGCTGAGTTTTTATCAGGGTTAGAAAAGCAGTACCTTCAATACTGCACATGGTCTTATAGGACCAGCACCATAAAGGGAGGTAATAAAAACAACAGATTCAACAATAATTCCTACAAACTGAAAAAAAAATGACAAATGCATCAGAAAACAATTATAGAATGTAACAAAAAAATCTACTGTTTTTGATGTTTGTAACAAAACATTTGCCTAAGCCATATAATAAATAAAGTCAATAAGAACTTTTATTTTAAGCGTTCTGAAATTATGTGTGCACATGATATTGTTTGTGATTTTCAAGAAAACATGTACTGGAACATACATAGAGAAATTTCAAAATAATATATGTGGCAAAAAAGACATTATTGTTAGACTGATATAATGTACCCATATGATGGATGCAACAAAACCATTATCTCAAACACGTCTTTTAGATGTAAAGAGTTGCCCCTTGCGGCTGCGCATGTACAGTAGTTTAATCAAATCGCGAGTATACTCTTTTAGAGTGAGGTGAATACTGAAGATGGATGATGATGATGATGATGATGATGATGAAGACAGGGGACTATGAAATTTCAATACAATACAATCTTGATCTCTGTCAAATAAATGTTTGTTATATCAGTATTGTTGAGAAGCTTGATTTGAGAGGTCAGGTCGAATTGATGTGTCCCCGGGAGAAAGTTATTTTTGTATTTATTTTATACCAGGATGCAGACAGTTATTTTAATTAGTTCTGAACATTTACAAAGATGCATTGTCTTAAAACCACAAGTGAATAATCAAATAGCACACAGTCTTTCGTAACCAATTATTTATCAACTGCTTATAACTCTAGCAAGTGGTGTACTTCAATGAATTAAAATGTTAAAGAGATTTGAACGGTTTTCTCTTAAAAAGGTTAAAACAGGCCTTGTTCGATACTACAAACTATAAAGAAGTTCAAACTGACCACCTTTGATGCTATTCTCCAAACGATAAATTTAGGTTCAAACAGGTCACTTTAGATACTCTATTCCGAACCACAAAGAGCTTTGAACTGGCCACTTTAGATGCTCTCTTCCAAACCATAACAAGGTTTGAACTGGCCACCTTAGATGTTCCACTCCAAACAACATGCTTAAGCACATTATTATGTATTCCCTTTTAGCTGCTTTATCATTGTTAATCTCTGTTTTATATATGTTTGTCGAAAAATAGCTCATGAGCTAATGTTAACTTGGTATATTGTTTCCAACGTAAAATAAAGCTTCCTGTCTTGTAGCTAACAAAAAACTCTTGCTAACCAGTCTATTATCTATCACTTCATATGAAGAACTTGTAACTTAAGATTTAGTACTTTTGGTTTTTGGGCAAAAAGACCACCCTTCTTAGTAATAGCGTTTCGTTATTCATTACGAACTTAAATCAAGTGTCCTGATTGGTTTTATCTGCCAATTTGAGGAGAAAATAGACAAAAATTTTTCATTTATTGTTGTATGCCGTTCAAATTCATCAACAGTATTAAAACGAAAGATAAATTACAAAAGCCCTGCTGTCCCCTGTGACGTTACCTTAACCCTTCAGCTGACATTTTCAATCTTTTGCATTTCCTTAAACAGCCACACCACTGAATTATGTTACTTTTAATTGAAAAATTTCTTGAGGGAGTAATTATTCATACGAAAATCTGCACCAGATGTAATATTACAAGAGCTGTCAGCAGATGAAAATTTTGACTAGACAACAGTCTGAGAGACAGCTGCATTGTTATTTTGAAGAAGGAAATTTTATATTCAATGAATATATTTACTGAAAATATTTTATGGGTATTGCTTACCAAGTTGTATTGAAGAACTAAGTAAAAAAAGAAGACAAACTGATGTCCTCTTTGTAAAATGTTAATATGGAATCCAGCACAGTTAAACGAAACAAGTTAATGGTTAGTAAAAATGAATGCTTGAATTACGGAACTTCTTTAATATACTTATTTAATATCTTTGCATTAATTATTTTATTTAGTTCATTATTGTCATTCTTATCAAAGAGCTATAAAAATAATTGTATTTTATACTTCTTTTATCTTATTCAGGCTATTGAAAAAAATCATAATATTTACATTACATTTTTACATGTAGATACGTATGTAAAAAAAAGGTTGTTATCTTTGCATCGGAAAATATGTACTTGTTCTTTAGCGGAAGAATATTGCGCTCCTAAAGACGCGCAATATTTCCGCCGCAGAACTCGTACACATTTCCCGATACAAAGCTAATAACCTATAATTGTAAGACGTAAATGCAGAACAGATATACTATGCGTCTGCTAAGCTGTACCATTTTCCCCTACAAATGGCGTTTAATACTAAATTAAGGGTGAGTATCTGTGTTTGTTATCTCAAAATACAGAACAGCTTTCATTAAGAGCAAACTACCTACTGGAACAAGGCATGAGTGCAATGTCTATATTATTTCGCAGTAACTTTTGAATGGAGTTGGAGTGTATCCATTCATCATACCTATCCCGATATGCATCTCTGAAAACAAGAGATTAACTACATACTAGTATACATGTTCTTGTGGATTTCAAAGTTCTACACCTAAATGCTGGCCATCAGAACACGCCGGGTCAGGGTCAGAACTTGCAGGTTAAAGGTCAAACAGTTTTATTTTGTGTCAGCTCATTAATGTCTAAATAGCTGTAGCAATTTTCATAAAACTCTTTTTTTTTACAACCGTGTCCGGTACCAAACAATGTCTGCCAATATTAACCACCTTCAGTTTTCTTTCAGAAAAGATTTTGGACAATGAAGTCAACTGTACTGGAATTTTTAAGTTACGTGTGGGGTACTATTGAATTTATATAAATTATAGCTGTTATAAATTTCTTGGAAAATAGCAAGGTAAAAATCATATCAAAGAAAAAAATACATTTGAAAGGATATCAGATGCAGACATTTAGTTGCATTGCATTTAAATAGTTTTCAACTTTTCAGTACTGTCATAGAGATTTCAGACTTTGAAATTCATGTGTTTGTTTTTATAATAAAGCAAACTATGTAGCTAAACATCCAGAACTCGTTGTCAGATTTTCCTGCATAAAATTAGAATTTATGTCATTTTGTACTTATCACCGTACTTGTCATTGTATTTTTTTCATATTTTTGTGAGTTGTATAGACTTTCATAGAGAAATTACTTAGTTACAACAAGAAGTTTTAGTTATCTAACTTAGGTCAATGGGGCTTTGTTGCTAAAATATTACATACATTTTACCCAGAGTTTATGGTGAAATGACATGTTCCGGTTTATTTTCTTCAGATGTACTTTATTGTATGAGTTTCAGTTTCTTGAATGATTTCTAATTTTGTAGTCCAAATCTTTACTTAGAAATAATTTAGTTGGCCATGAAAGTGGCAGGAACTGTGCTATTTACTTCGTTTCTTTTGCAATTTCAATTTGTATCAGCTATAGTTTGTAACAGACAGCTTCCGCCAGCTTTCAACATTCAAAATGAAATATTATTTTAAAATGATCTTAAATTGAAACATGCCAAGCTGGATAAGATTTTTTTTATATGTTTTCTGAATTCCCCAAAAATACTGCAAATTATACAGACGAGGTAATAATGGCATAAAGAATGTTTGAATTTATGCACGTTCTGTCACTGATCTAGGTCTACAACAAAACTGTAATTGATATTGATATTTTGTATTTCTATTGCCAGAAATCTTCTGTACTTGTCTGAAATGACGTCTTACTTGGGATATGTTTATTGATGTTAAGAGAATTCATCAATTCAGTAAAAAATCATTTTGTGTGAACAAAATGGAACAGTTTATTGTTATGGCTAGATCTTCGTTATTTCTAAACATTATTTATATTAGATATAGATACAACATGCTTGCATTAGTCATTTCGATCACAAGGTTTATGACAACAATGTTTTTATGTACTTGCCTTGCCTTTTATCATTAAAAGAAACCATCAGATTTCACTGTTCATTCACATTACGTGAGAATAAAAGAGTAAAGAACATACTCTTTTTATGTATATGTATTCCGTTTCTATGTACTTTTGTTTCTGTGATTTTCAGTGCCAAAGATGGATTTACTGGTGAGGTCAGGTGACATTAGACAAGAATCACGTTGGAAAGACAGATATAAATGAAACCAGGGGCCGTATTCATAAAGCATCTTTAGTATAAGTTTTGACTTAAGTTGAAGATTTTACTTAAGTTTGTGGTGATTTCAGCTTAAGTCTAGGTAAAAAACTTAAGTCCTATTCATAAAACAGCTTAAACTTAAGATACTTAAGAAATGACTTAAGTCAGAAAACAAAATGGCGTCGTGAGTACGATTAAAGTGTTGTTTTTCAGATAAAAGCACTTTAAACATAATTGTGCATGTTGTATCTGTCTGAAATTAATGGGATTTTTTTAATGTTTTCGTCCACAATAAAAGCCAAGAATTACTTATTAAGTTGTTTTATGAATAACAAATATACTTAAGTAAAATAAATTTCTTACCTAAGTAATACTTAAGTAAATAATCAATTTCTTATACTTATACTTAAGATGCTTTATAAATACGGCTCCTGGTATATAAATTATATATATGTGTGATGAAAAAGTGGACTGTTTAGTGATAGAAATGTATATCTATTCCTTATCTCAGTCTTAACCATTACATTAATCTAGTTAATACATTTTTAACAATATACATGTATATAAGATAGAGAACCACACGAAGAACTGATGAGCATGAAAAAATGGAGAGAGATCTACCTGTCAGTTTATTTTGGGTTTATATAGCAATGTGGGTTAGGCTTATTTGATATCATGAATTATTGTTATGATTTAAAATAAATTCTAAGTTTTGACTTAAAAGCCTTAAATTTACCAAGGACATCTACAATATTCCATAAATGTTTACACAAAATCAGTATTTTTGTAAAGCAGGTAAATCAGTAGAGCTGTTGATCAAATAAGGGAATTATTGCCCCATTGTTATAATTAATACTGAAGAAGAGATGTGCTTTCTAAATTCACTGACAACCACGGCAGTTGACTTTTGACTGCTAGGCAAGAATGGGTGATAATAGCGTTGTAATAATATTGAACAAAAATGGAGTGTGTACAGCTATATTACTAGGAACATATATCCCAATATGATGAAAACATCACAAGAAAATCAAAATTGAAAAAAAAAATATTCATTAACAATGGCTAGATCTGCATTGTTAAAATGTTGTAGGCATATTGAATTTTGACAACAATCATTGTATACTGTTTCTTATGGAATTACAATGAGGAAGTGCAGAGCACGGGAACCCTACATTTTGCTTGATTTGTTTTAATTATCTGCCTGTCCGTCCTTATTTTTTTTTAAATTTCTACTATAACTTTGCAAATACATGATAGATGGAAATTAGATGGAGCGCATGAACCACAACCCTTCCTTCAGTTATTGCAGACGATAATAAACATAATTTAGGCTTGTTTAGAGTTTACTTATTTCTGAGAATCGAGTAAAGAAGAACTGATGAGAATCTAATTTTCACAAACAGAATAATATTTGAGACTGCACAAGCCTCGTTATCTAGCGCAGTGTGATTATGATTATATTTTTGTTATGTCATATCTCTTACTAGTGGTATTTCCCCCAGACAGTTGTGCTTGAAGAAGCAGAAATATTCCTCCCAAGCAGACATGCATTTAATGTGCAGTTTTTCCAATAATAGCTTAATAGACAAAAAACAGGCTAATCAAGGCAAAAATATTATACTTCATTTTATGGTTCTTCATTTTTTGTTGCTATTTTTTTTGTTAATTTTCGAGATGTATTTTCCACCCACATTTCTGGGATTAAGGAGCCAGGTCAGAAGGGAGTCGGGTGCGTTGAATGCGATTAAATCCCCTCTTCTCCCTATTCAAAGTTAGCACGTTTTGTCCACATTATGACTTCTTTTATGTTTTTTCTGTTTTCTTTACATTACATATTTCTTTTGCTGTAACCTTCATAGTAATCTAGTCTGGTATCCATAATTTCACATTGATAGGAAATAGGAAATACAACAGACAATTGCAATGTTAAAATCCATCCTAATAACAATCTACATAATAAGGTTCATACATTCAGTTGATATCATTTAAGTTTACTTGACATTGTATGAATTATTTATAAAATACATAAAAAAAATGTTTAGAGGGTCACCCCTATCTGTAAGCATTTTTCCAATATTGTTATTCTATTCTGTGATCTGTATCGTGTGATATCTGTGATCTGTTTTTTTTCTTTTTTATGTTTAAGAGATTAAAAGACTTTTCCAAAATGATAGTACACAGAGCCGTATACCTAATAAGGATCTCACAATGCCGTTTAATGCGTTGTATAGCATGAAAATGTTCATGTAAATACCCTAAACAAACCGCATATCGGCATATTCTCGAAGTATGATGACATGAATTAATCAGCAGCTCTGATTCAATGATATATCTTAACAGTTTTATTGCATTACTGTGAGGACTACAAAACATACCAATGGACCTTTGGTTTGATTGGCGAGTCGTCCACTTAGAGCTGTGCACTGTCTGCAGATCAATTCTGTGAAATATTTTTGTCACTTCTCAGTAATACATAGAGACAGAAATTTTAGGTAATCAGGACTTTCTGACATTTGTGTGGAAACCCATGGACATCTTTATGGAGGTAGTGGACATTTATGTGGAAAGTTGTGGCATTATAGGTGGTAGGTATAGGCTTTAGAATACTTAAATTTTTGGTTTTGTTTTGTAATTTCTAAAATGAAATTATATTTAAAATGAGAAGCCTCAGAATGTTCTTTTGCAGTTAAAACTGGATCAGATCTGAAAATATCCTGGCTCTCACATAGCAAATGGATCAGTTTTAGTTTGTTCTATGACCTGTCCTTTAACGCTTTGCTTTTAACAAATCCCTCAATCTAACAATAGACACCTCAGAGTCATATCTCTTTTTTGACAATTTCGGAAATTAAAAGTATAACGGGTTAAATAATTGAGCTGTCAGAATTAATATTTTAAACATATTATCTTCATACATATTAACTAGAAATGCTTTACAATCTCACTTCTGTAGACCAAGAAAAGCAGAATCTGGTTTAAATTATTGTGAGCAAGAAGAATGATTGAAAGTTCTTATTATTTTTGTACAAGGCTTGGAGCTGATTAGTTTCTTCATTAATAAAACCTACAAGATGGCAGTTATTACATGAAGCCTTTTTTCCAGCAGCACAGAATGGCAAGTTTTGACCGATTCACTAAAGGGGGCATCAAAGGCTCTTAGTATGGGCCTTCACTCAAGAAACTGCCTTGCTCCAGTATTACGACTCTTTGTAATAAATAGTTCTGCTGAAATATGGTAAAATTTCTCAGTTACAAGATTTCAGAAAAAAATTAAAACAGCTCTTTATAATGTATCTATACTTCTTGAGTAACATTCAGAGAAAGCTCTATTTTACGTAATACTGAAGTTTTCTTGTTTAATATACACAAGCCTTTACAAGACCAAAACAATGCTCATATGCCCGCTGTAAAATTTTGAATTTTTAACAGACTAGATGAAGAATGAAACCTGAATTCCATGTATGTATTGATACCACTGACACCAGTTGCCAATATTTTCATAGAAATATTGAATGTGCAGAGATGTAACTTGAAAATATAAATTGATCACGAATAATAAGTGATTTACTGCAAATCAATGCAAAATGCATTAAGGAATCTAATATATGGCACTTCTAAACATATAGATATGCCCTCAAATACTCAGGATAGTCTCAAATACTAAACAAATATTAGTTAGAATGGCATAAAATCGTTTTACATATATAATATGGTATTAATCTACAAAATTTATATTCTTTTGTCTGATCTTTCCATATAGGGGTAGTTCACATTTACTTGAGCAAGATTGTTTTTATGCAAGGTTTTCCTACAGTTCACATAGTTTGCCTACATAGAATCTTCTGTACAAGAATGTTAGTCATTTTAGGTGTACCGCCGCTTACATCAGTAGGTAAATGCGAATTGTCTAGGATCCGGGCTCCGAGTTCGATCCTCGGGCGGGGCGTCTAGTTACTCCGTGACTATTTGTTTAACGCATTGTGTCTGAAAATCATTAGTCTCCACACACAATTCATGGGAAGTTGGCAGTTGCTTGCGGAGAACAGGTTTGTACTGGTACAGAATCCAGGAATACTGGTTAGGTTAACTGCCCGCCGTTACATGACTGAAATACTGTTGAAAAACGGCGTTAAACCCAAAACAAACAAACAAACATTTTAGGTGTACAGTACATATGGTGGGGTTTAAATCCACAACCTTTTGCTTGTGAAGCCGGTGCACTGACCACTGAGCAATATGAACCTTTGATGAGCCAGTACCTGTCTAGTGTAACATCTGACATGTGATTCTTGATTAATGTCACTTGTCATTGTTACGATGGCAACAACGTCATCTTCACTGTCCTACATCAACAAATTCTATCTTTGTCACTGAAAAAGGAAAAGAAAAAAGAATACATTTGTAAAATAAAAAGATATTATGTTTAATTTTTATTCTTATGAAATGTGAACACAAAAGATGGTTTACATACTAAACTGGTGGATTCTTATTTATGAAAAAGCAAGGCATGTGCATAAAACATTGTTGCCATAAACCTTGTGATTGAATCGGCTAATGCAAGCAAATTTTGTCTAACATTCAATATAAACAATGTTTAGAAAGCCATGCAGTTTTAACCATAGCAATAAAATGTTCCATTTTGTTCGTACAAATTGCTTTTACTACAGTGATGATTTCTCTTAACATCAATAAACAAATCCAAAATAAGACATCTTCTCAGACAAGTATAGAAGATTTCTGGCAATAGAAATACAAGTATCAATACCAATGAAGTTTTGCTGTAGATTTCCTAGATCAGTGACAAAGCTTGCACAAATTCAGACATTTTATGCCATTATTTCCCAATCGTATAATTTAGAACAATTTTGAAAATTTGGAAAACAGCAAAAAGCATATTGTCAGCAAACTGTCAAACCATACTGTATAGTTTGTTTTTTTACCGTGAAAACTACTTTTCAGCCTTTCAGAACATACAATGTATTAATAGTGTTGCATGCTGTGCCAAAGGTATGCTAAATATCTTATCTTTCGAATCATTAGAAAATTAGCATGTGACACATTCACATAATTCAATGGAGCCTTTTTTGTACTTCTAAAATGTTGTCATTTTTTTATATTTCTGACAGGCATACGATCACAATGGCAGACGTGATAAAAAAACGTGTATTAAAGTCAAAAATGATAATCATGTCAAAAATAAAACAATTTTCATCAAAGGTTTTTAATTTTCCTACAATGTAAACAATGCAAAAAAAAATTCTAAGAAGGATGCTGCTTCATTTTTTTTTATTAAAAAGTCATATCTTAATATATTTCTGACATTAAACAATTTTGTAACACTAAATTGTCATAAATGTGTGATAGTTGTGTTTACAAAAGTAAAACTTATAATGTGATTTTAGCTTAATACAAGACCCTTCTTTGTTCAAAAGTTTTATATCTCCCCTGAATACATGAAAATGTACATATGAGGTTTAAGATGCTGTTAGACAATATTCATATATTTCAATTTAAGATTGTTTTACAGTAACATTTTATCTCTAAATCAGCAAAAATCATTCAGAAATCATTTAATTTGCCAAAGTGTTTTTTGGTGAGTCACCACTTACTTTTAGAGAACAAGTTACTGCTGATATATGTACTCTAAAAAGAAACACTGTTGAGAAAATGTTATACATGTATGCAAAACAAATGCACTTGTAAAATCGATAATTCCGATCCATTTTTTCAAATGGATTTTATGAGTGAGAAAGATGTAGACAATAGAAACCCTTAATGTATCGAAGTACCTGACACTTTCATTGCCAAATAAATCATTTTAACTTTCAATTTTAATGAAAGTTTTAGAAAACAAAATTAAAACTCTTTCTGAAAACTGAAATTAATATAGTAATAACACATTTTAAGGAACTTGTCACAAGCTGAGCATAAAACAAATGCAATTTTATTTTAACAACAAAACCCCATTAACCTAAGTAAAATAATTGAAAACTTTTGTTTTATCCCAGAAATTGCACCATAAACGCCTATTAAACCAGCAAAAAAATACAAAAACTGTTAAGATAAATCCAAAATGATGTAAATTCTAGTTTTATGACAGAATTTGCAGGAAAAGTTGACATCTTTGTACTGTGCATGTTTAGGTTAAATTTATTCTTCATTATAATAATAAAATGCAAATAAAAAACACATGAATTTCAAAACCTGTGACAATATTGAAAGATTCAAATGCAGTGCATGGTTGACCTGGTTCATTTTTTGCTGGGGTATAATAATGATGACTTTGCAGTATTTAAGCAAAAAGAAAATGTATTACCACTGTAACGCTGTATTAAACTGCATCATTAAGTAACATGATGTATCTTTTACACTCAATGTTTCCATGGATCAGTGATAAGCTTTCATTTCATCAAACTAAATTTAGTGTCCCATACAGTTTTCTATTCTTTAAGGTATACAAGGGCCTCCACAGCAGAGTGATAAGGTTGCTGATTTCGAATCACTTGCCTCTCATCGATGTAGGTTTGAAACCATCACTTGAGGTGCAAAACTTCTTCATGTGAAGAAGCCATCCAGCTCGCTTACGGTAGGTCAGTTGCTCTACCCAGGTGACTGCTTGGCTTGGAAGCTTTCAGCTTAATGGGCTATCCATAGATGCATAGTACATCTTTCATATAATACATGTATTAAGTCCATGTCGAAGTGTGCTCTTTTATAGTTTTATGAGTAGTCATAAATTATTTTTATATGAAAATGTGATATTATTTTATTATGTACTATGTCCTAGAAGAATAAATAAATAAATAAAAAATAAATAATTGTGCCTGAAATAATGCTCGGAGGGGCACTTTGGGTCTTTCTCCACCATCAAAAGCTGGAAAGACACACTACGACCTATAATTGTGTTGGTGCGACATTAAATCCAACAAAAACAAAACTTAAAATGATATATACCGTGATTGTAGTATTGAAAATCTATAAAATACACGACCTACTGCTCGCACGCTTCGCTCAATATGGCGAGCGGGGTGTATGTTCTCCACAGAAATTTCATAAAAGACATTGTGTCTGAAATCGTTTGTCCTCCACCTCTGATTCATGTGGGAAAGTTGGCAGTTACTTGTGGAGAACCGGTTATTACTGGTACAGAATCCAGAAGCACTTGTTAGGTTAACTGCTCGCTGTTACATAACTGAATTACTGTTGAAAAATGAAATTAAACCCAAAACAAACAAACAAGGAACTACCATCAATCAATCATCCCCTGTAGGTTAAATTCAAAAACAAAACTGCTGCAATGCCCACAACAAAATAAATATTGGCATACAGGAAAATCTATTAAAGGGATATAAATCAGAAAGTAATAACAACATCTGGTTTGTTCAAGAAAGTAACTGTTAAAGTTGTATAGCTATTTTGCATAATTGATTGAAATCCATTGAAAAAGTGCTGCAGTGTCCATAAATAGCATCAAATTAATTATCAATTAAAGGGCCATAATTCCCAGGGCGGTAAATGAATTTGGCTAGTTCAAGAAAAGAACAGTGACTCTACAGTTTTATAATTATTGTGTCATTAATATTTAAAACCTAAAAATAAATGAAATGCTAATCCGCACTTAAGTTAAAATATAAGACAATGGACTAGATATGATGGGCAACTAATTACAAATGCATTTGACTCAGACTCTGGTGAGCGTAAATCGGGTGTTTTCCAATTATAAGTACCCCACTTTTGTCTATTATCGCAAAACTGCTCTGCAAATGCATGTCTGTAAGATATATATTTTTGCTTCTACATGCACAATTTAATGGGAAAATACCGCCAGTGAGATATGAGATCATACAAATTTCATCATTTATCACAAAAGACTAGATCTTCTAGACAAAAAGACAACAATAAATTACACTCTATATAAATATGCTTCTATCTGTAGAACAAAAACTGGAAACTAGATCCCTATCAGTTCCACTTGATTTGAAACCTATTATTTTTTTCTCAAATAAAATTCTGTCCAGAACAAAAGGGCCATAACCTTCGAAGTTACCCGAGAATACCATTACCAGGTTTGCATGTGTCAGAATAATTTGTATGTTTGATATACTGATAACGTAACACATTAAGCACAGAAAGTGCTCGACTCCCTTTCCATGTAATCATTGCTATGATTATTGTTGAATTGCTGTTAATAATAGAATTTGGGTCATTTGTGGCTGATTTGGGTTCATTATGTGTATGGCTGGGTCCCAGCTTCGCACATTATGTCATATACAAAAGTTATAGGGAACCAGATATTTGATGGAGCAAGTACTCGTTGTAAAACGTTATGTTTAAATTTGGACCAATCAGAAACAAGTTCTAAAAATAGCACGTCTGCTGGGGTATAAATAGGTAGACGGATGATATAGAGCTCATTCGGTCTCCAGCGGTTGAAGAAGACACATCGAGGATTCAACTAATAATTTATCCAAGTACCTTGATAAGGAGACTATTGCATTTACCCTGTCAGGGCGGATAAATTATTAAAAAGAAGACTTTGGAAGTTCATAGACTAAAGAAGAGTTGCTGGATTTCAACAAGGTTTCAAGCTATAGGGTCAGCGCATAGGAGTTTTACCTTAAGGGTAGTTGAATGCTATAGACGATAGCAGATATAGGCTGAGCATCGGGAAGCTGAGACAGAGACCCAGAGGTTGGTAATCTACTGAGATAGTAAGAGAGTTCCAGCTTATAAACGGTTCAGCATTATTGGCGAAGTACAGCAAAGGCATAGGGGATATACCTATATGGTAGTTGAATGCTAGGCATTCATATAGAGTTGTAACTTCAATTAATAAGGACTCGTATGTTGCTGATTCAAAGACATTGTCTGACGGGAACTTCATCAAAAAGACCAGTCAAGTATAGAGTCTCCAGCCTATAGGAGTTTGAGCTATTTAAGATTGTTAGTTTGAAACATTTAGTGATTTGGCTGATCCCTGAAATTGTCTAGCTCATAACTGAAATCATTTACGAATCATTGGTACACGAATCATTTAGGCAAGGTAGCCGGAGGAAAATTCTATATACGAGATACTTGGTCTCACCAGCTATACGTTTTAACAAAGGACATTCTATTTCGTTTGTCTGCTAGTCTAAGACATAGTCACCTTAGCGATAGGACCAATTTCATTGTTCAAGATACTAAAGGCGTAGGCACTTCCCTGGGTCATATAACCAGTATCCTGACAGCATGTTTACATCATATCATTGGTTGTTAAATATTTTTAAAGACCAGTTCATGTTCCTTTATAAGGGGTTCTCACTTATCTTTGAAAGAATTGTATGCACATCATTCTGAAGTTAAACCTGTTCACAAGCAGCAAATGTAAGTTGCAACTGCTACTTGAATACATGCTCAGGGTTAACACAAACATATAATCTCCCCATTACAAACAAGCATTACAAACAAAATAATAAAAAAAGAACAAATTTACAAGGACCTCCAGTTTGCAGTCTACAGCAGTGGTTTGAAGTTCAGAAATATTAAATGAATGTTTTCAACACCTAACTCCTGTTCTCACAAATCACTGGCAGTTTATGTAAATACACATTTCTGGTATTAAAGTCTGAGAAAAATAAACACAAATTTTCACAGCTGCAACATAATCTGCGGAGAAACTTTGTCTTCAGTCAATCTTCTAAATCTACAGATTATAGAAAGAATCTTTCAGGAATGAAGAAAATCAAACTTGTTGTGGCTCTTCTAAATTATAGAAAAGTACCATATTCTGCAGTTCATTTGAAATACAGCTACTTTCAGAAACCTAATTGCTTGATTTATTAGACTCTTTAGCATCACTGAGTTTTCAATATGTCTGTTAACCTGGCTACCAACTGTACAATATTGTTTTAACCTTTTGAAAAACATTTCTGCATTTTATGTTTTTTTTTTCTATTTTCTCCTTCTATTATCTCTTAAACTATTTTGAATTTTGAAAAGGGTCATGAAGATACAAAATCTGAATAGCTTTAAGAGTTATCTCCCATCAATAATAAATAGGATCAGTAGCACCAGCTAGCTCAACCAATCAATCAAGTTAAATGTCTTTGTGGAAATTACTTAAATTGAAGTATTATCAATACCTCCTTTAAACCCTGCTTATATGTAAGTACAGATCACTACCCATCTCTTAAACATTAAATAGTTAGCTTAAAGTGAAATCATAAATAACCATGGGGGAATTTTTATGTTGATATCATGATTGCGCCAACACAGAGAATCAACAACAAATAAAATTATGATTCATTTCATCTTAAAAAGTTGGACTCAGTAAAATCATATATCCTTGAAACAGCTGTTATGGCCAAAACCAGGAAAATTTAGTTGCATTTTGGTTTCCTTTGGTTAATGTCACCGTTACAAAAATCATGTACTCAATACAAAATAATGAGTTTTAGTAATATTCTGTTAGACACGGGGTACTTCCATAAGAAATATGTAAGATTGACAACCATTTTGAAAATGGATTTGTGCTCTTTGTAGGCAGAGAATATTTTTATTTATTTCGGCTGAAACCTTTTTCCCCTTCAGCCTTTGAGGGGGGGGGGGGGGGGGGGGGGGGGGGGAGGGGGTTAGAACACTTGCCTTGCCAATATTAGGGGATACGTACCTAACCTGATACTGACCAAATACATCACCTAAACCGACTGTCTTTTGATTAAAGGCTTTTAAAGATTTCCCAGAAGCATAGAGCACTTGGAGAACCGCCCAGATGTTCTGCAGTATCTCTCAACCATGAATTGTGAAGCAAAGAAAAATGCATCTAAAACTGGTCTAAATACTCTTCAATCTTAATATAATAAACACATGTTTTAACAGGTTGTGTGTTTTATGGAAAAAACAACAAACAGGTTTTATTAAAACTAAGTCACACCCTTGAAATTGATGAAAAGTGTTTTATGATATCATCTTCAAATACAGATCCCATCAGCATATTTATTTAGCTTCACAAGTGATGTTTATTGCCAATTATATTTTTACTGCAGAGTACATAAATTGTAAGTTGTGAAAAAATAATTAAATTCATAGGCATTTAACTGATGAACATATATAAGGCAAATACGGGGAGTTTTTATGATGATTAAGAAAATAATTATTGTTATATGTGTTATATGGTGTTTGCAATGAGCCTAGAACAGTTGTAACTTACAATGTAATTTCTGACAGATGTAAGTGTCAGTCAGGACTTCTGAAGTTCTAAAATTTTGAAGTTCTGCAACAATAATTTCATAAATCTTTTACTTGCTTCACACTTCTCTAGTGTAGATTTAGAAAAAGAAATCATGCTTAACTTGTATGTTCTTAAATTATCACAAAATTCTAGTGTTTGAAAGAATCAATTGATTTATAGAGATTTAACCACATTTATTTCCATGATCATGTACACCATACTGTCTGATGGATCAACAGGGCATGTACTGCATTTACGATCTGTGCTGAGCTGTGCGACTGTTCATGTACATTTATCTTCAAGTATTCTTGAAGTCAAGAATGGTCAATTTTTTTTTCTTCATATTAATAATCTATTGTCAGTCACAATTCAGTTATCTTGACTGTTTTTTTTCCAGATTTTTTTTATCAAGACACAAAGAACGTACAGATACAACTTTATGTAACCAAGAGTTCCATACTAAGGTTATTTATATTTCTAAGCAATCCTCTTCATACAATTTCTTAAAAACTGAAATTGGTAAAAACAGAAGAAGAAAAAGAAAAGTTTCAGAAACAGCTGCAGTAAGTCGATAAAAATCATCCAACAGAATAATAATTGCAACTAAACCTCAAAGCTACAACAGCTTGAACGAAAAAAATTGGTATGGATAGACAGAAAGATTGAATATCAGAAAAATGAAGACCATAAAAAGAATACTACATCTTCCTCTTCGCATAACATGTAAATGATTATTGATTAATTAAGTACATGTATAAAGGAATTTTCTCTATGAATCAACAGGAAACAAACATGATAAAGAAAAAACACAACTGTCTGGCAAGTTAATACTAAAACAACATAATCAATGGAAAATTACAGTAATTTAACTCTTCTATTATCTAGTTAAAAATAGAATAAAATGTTTTTGATGATTGATACAATAACATTCGTTTACTAATTTGATATATTTAGGTGACTTCTACATAATAGTTACCTTTCTTTCTTTTAAAGATTCCAGGATTCAGGAAATGTTCTGCGCAATAGATGGTATTATTCAGCAGACAATATCTGTCTATTATCACGTTTTCAGTAGCAGTGACTTTTACTAAGACTCAAGGTACTTACATGCAATCCAAACTAGGCTTACTACAGGCCAAAAGTTTCAAAGTATTGATACATCAATCCCAACTTAAGTTATTAAATTGACACAGTCCCCATATTCAGTCAAAACCTAGGCCTTACTATCATATTATAGTTTGATTTTGACATTTGAGTGTTCAGTTTATTGACGCGTCTGCCGAATAGGGAAATCAGCATGATTTACTTGTGTAGATAAAAACTACTATCACACTGAATAATACTATCTACCTTAATAAGGCACCGTTCCATTATTAAAAGTAAAAAAAAACATCGCTGACTTCGAAACCGAACTATATACCAAGTTTCGTTTTGCTATATCAATTCAAACGCAATTTATTTCATTACTAGTTTTCCCTATTTTTGATAACAGTGACCTTGACTCAATCGACTCTGGGGCACAAATCCATTTTTGCACAGATAAAAGACTATGAATAAATAGGTAAGGAGTTCAACACTTGGCGAGGTGTAAGTTTGACAGAATACATTGCATCTGAATCCACCAGTTCACACACTGTTGTCAGCTACCTGCACAAAAGTCAGTACTGCTGTTGAAAACATTGGCAGAATACAGCAATTATAGTCCATACCATAGGGGGTCTTACAGACAAAACTTAATATCACAAAATGAAGATAACGGATGACAATAACATAAACCATGCTTTCATACATCATAAGTTATCAAATACTTTGGTATCATACCTCAGTGCCAGAACATGTCAAAAACAATAATATAAGGTAGGAGAGACTGATTTACATTGGGTGGGAGGTATGAGATTCACAGATTATCCTGCAAAAAGCATAAAAATATAGCAAACACATGTCAGAAACAATATATGAAACTTTTAGACAGACCACAGCAGGCTTTACCACAGGTAGGGTGTAGAAATGGGATCTATGTTTTTACAGAGAACTAAGAAAAAGCAGACCAGCCCTGCCCATTAAGATACTACCCTTGGTCTGTAAAGTCATATCAAGATGAATCTCTGTGTGTGTGCTGGACAGCATGTGTGTGTGTGCTGTCAAAATTTAGTTATCAAGATATTGTAAAATTAAAAATATCCTAAAAAAAGACGCCATGTTTTACATAGCAGCGCCTGCTCCCTGGTGTACATAATGAGAATTTATAAGGCTTAAGTTTGCCATGGTTAATTCACTGGATAACTTACTTTCATCATTACTATTTTTTAAAACAATATATTCAAGCACGAAATAATTATCAATCGTCTAGAAATTATTCAGTCATTATTCAGTGTTTCTGCCCTTTTCCTCTTTCGTATTATTACTGACCCAAAACATGTCTGCCGTCATGGTAATTAATGTTCTTTTGCAATATTTGTATAAGACAATACAATACACAATACATTCGTGAAGCTGCAATGAGAAAAACTAAATATTCTTTCCAGAGGTAGGAAAGGAACCTGAATGCTCCACTAACAGCAGTGAGATGCATATAAGTGCAAAACTGGCTATAATAAAAACTATAACGATTAGGATAAAACTGGCCTCGCTAACCTTTTCGCACTTTGCAAATGAAGGTAGCTAAAATTGGTAAGAGATTGAAGAGTGTGAGGATAAATCACTTTGGCCTTGCTTACCTTTGCATATATAAAATGTGACAAAACACTGGATGTGCTTGAGGATGAAACTTGTTGTCTAATATTTTGTCATGAATGTGTTCCAATGTTAGTTCATAATATCCTTTTATTATGTCTATATATTGTATATGCGTATATTTTTTACTTTAAAAATGACAGAATAACATCAAAATAGTTTGTTTATCCCCACAGTTCCAATCGACGAGGACTTGCTATCAAAAAGAAAAGTGCTTCTTCTGGCACATGTACTGTTCACAAGGATCATAATGTTAGGGATTTTTCCAGGGCTCCAAAAAGGGTGCTGATAAAACGGGGAAGGGTGCATTTTTCGCGTTGCTCACCTTCGTCTGGGACAGCTATGGAGCAAAGTGTCATGGTTATTTCGTTAATATGTCTACACTGAAGGTTATCATTTATGTCACATAGTCGACATGGAAAATGAACATTTTATAGTATTTTTAATTAAGAAGACTTTCAATACAAATAATGAATGTACTCGTAACTATATATATTATATATATTATACCACATTTATATAGCACTCTTTTCATGCACATGTACACGTTCAAAAGTGCTTTACAGAATAAATTACAAACAATACAAACAAATACGCATACAAATAACAATGCATTCCACATTAACAAAATCATGAATGCAAAACATATAGATAAAGACAAACATACATACATATTTAAAAGTATTTAAGTGACCCTAGGACAAAATACTGTTCTACGCTGTTTTATGAAAAGAAAAACAATGTATCGGTCAGTTAACGAAATGTTGTACAATGAAGTGGTTTGAAAGCAGCTAGCGTGTGAGTGTCCCTGATCTTGACAGGAAGTTTTTTGGCATAACCATTAATCTTGCAGTAAACTTTATGTTTGTCTATATAACATGTTATTGTTAATAATTAATGAAGTTTTATTATGAAATTGGAAGAATATTGGAAGAATATAATGGACGACAGTTTCCGTGACTCAATTTGTCTCAGACAAATTTAATAATTCGTAATCCCTAATTGTTACAATTAAGCAAACAAATAAAGATAATTAATATATTACAATTGGATTTTATTTATCTTTTTTAATCTTTGTCGGTATATAAATTAATGGCATTTAGTAAGCTTTAATATATGTTCACTAATTGTCTAATTGTGGCTGGGTTGTCGTGCTAACTGTTAAAGTATTCATTTGCACGCCTCGGGCAAATACACAACACTTGCGAAGTCGGCGTGTGTCATATCAATGTATCGATTGACAGTTATTTTGGAGTTCTGATATTTTGACAGATGATTGACGGCAGTTTGATTAGAAACACTTTACTTCACAATGGTCAACGGGACAATGCTGAAAGGGCAAAAGGGCGCCGAATAAAGCGAAAGGGTGATTAGGGCATAAGGGCGGCGCTGAAAGCATTATGTTTACTTCATTAAATTCCTTTAACTTTGTGAAGAAGTTTGCACCACAAATTTGAGGTGGCTGAAGGGGGATGGAGGTGGAATGGAATGTGGGCCTATGGGTAACTGCATTAGTACATCCAAGAAAAATATGTCATGCATATTTACACTTCATAGTAATCGTGAGCAAGTCAGCGCATGTCAGTAGCTACTAATCATACCTTCCTCACAGAAGAGCTGAACTCTACTAACTCTGCTCTTAGGTTCCAGCTTATAACGGACATGCAGAATGATTATGAATAAAGCAGTTTTACCTATTGCCAGGATCAAGACTACTTTTAAGGTGAAAGTATGTATGGATGTATGACAGCCTACCCTACCCTATCCTACCCTACAGTATTTAACTGAAGCAAAGTTTCATTGGGATTTCATTAAAACGTGGAAGTAAATTGCTCAACCGATCAACCACACAAACAACCAGGGTGACAATACTTATTTTCAAAGTGCATAATCTTCTTTTCCCTGCAATAATCTGCTTAATGAAAAAATCAGCTAACATTTTCTGAAACCAAACATCTCTCAAATGTCATCAAGGAGTTTTAATCTTATCTTTTCCTACTTATAACAATCTTAATTAGGGTAATCATAACTCAAAACATGCACTGTAACATATGGAATTTGGATAAAGGCCATGAAAACAATGTTTCATTTTCTGAGAAAATATATCAAAGCATTGCCAATACTTGAAGCATCCTCCTTGAAACCTCAAGATGTTTTATTATGACTGGGCAAACATAACCTTTTCTCTCAATGAAACCTTTGGAGTTAAGTTAGTTCTGCATGTTTGATAGACGGAGAAAATGTGACGTCATTTATCTGGTTAACACAGACATTTTTTTTTATCTGAACACGAATAACTTCAATAATTTTGTACTGCAAATTTCTTTTATCTGTTTTCTTTTATTTGGAATTAAATAAAATTTGTTACACTGCCACCAAAAGAGTCAAATATCTGTGGTAGAGTTGTTTTAAGGCTGCTGACTTTGAATCACTTGCCCCTCACTACTGGAGGTTTGAAACGTCCCTTATGTAGTTAAAGTCTTTCATAAGAGGCAGCCACCCAGCTGACTTATGGAAGATCAGCGGTTCTACCCAGGTGCCGAGCTATGACTGAAATAATGCCCAGAGGAGAGGCATTCAAGATCTTCCTCCATGTCCAAGGCTGGAAAGTCACCAAATGACTTTTGTTTGTTTGTTTTAGGTTTAACGCTGTTTTCAACAGTGTTTCATTAATGTAATGGCTGGCAGTTAACCTAGCGAGTGTTCCTGGATTCTGTACCAGTAAAAACCTGTCTGTCAACTTTCCCAAATAAATCAGAGGTGGAGACACAATGTCTTTTTATCAAGTCATAATGGAGAACCCGTAGATCTACGCTCACCCTATTGAGCTATGTGAGCCGGCAGACTTGATTACATTATATAATCTACCTATTTATCATACACCATCTGATTTCCTATCAGAGATTTGTTGATACAACACTTCGAGGTATAATCTTACAGATAATTACTGCAACAGATTTCTCCACAAAATTTGGCCTTGAAGCTCATTAGGGCCTACCTCATATAGACAAAATGCAAAATACTATTACTTTCTTTTGTTCGTTCAGAATAAAAAAAACACCCCACACAAAGAATTATTTTGACATGACTGTGTCAGCAAATGCAGTTTAACAGTCTATGAATCTCTCTTTCCTTTTTGCTTGACAAAAGATGATAAAAAAATCCGCAGAATGTGTCATATACCTTCAGATAAAATCTTGTTTAATGATAACAATAATAACTCCCAATATTAAAAACCTGATACTACAATCTGGTCAACTGAACTTATTGTTTCAATCAAGGAAATTCATAAAAGTTGGGTAAATGTTTAAGAATTCAATGATAACTGCACTTTACAACATGTTTTCAGTAAATAACCGAAATATTAGGGTAAATATATCTAGTATCTTCACAGATTTTTCACTGGTAAGAAACATTAAAATGGGTACATTTAGTCAAAACATGGAAAAAAAGAAAATTTGCTTGTTTTACATGTAAGATCTTTCACTCATGAACACCATTTCTTACATTTATACTCGTGGCTATGCCACTCCTGAAAAAATACTACATCTGGTTTTCACTCGTATAAGACATTTCAATCTTACACTGAAACAAATAATATCCTCTATATTACAACATGAAACTAGAAAAGTATTGGTAATATTTCAAACTAATTTATCTCAAATAATAACATGTTTCATAAAGCTTAAAACAGTTTTTCCTTCAGTGAAAGAAGTTCTGATAGGGATGCATATACAAAACATTCTTTTAAATGGAGGTAATCATAATTTTCGTAAATGCTGTTGCTAGCAAACATATAATTTCCAATGAAATTCTTTGACATATGTTACCTTTTATATTGCCATCTTTCATTGGCAAAGTATAAAATTCAACTTTATACTTTAATTAAAATGTTCTGTCTCAGCTGGACAACCAGAATAGAAAAATCAAAATATTATAATACATTTGTATCTCAAGCAAATATCGGACATGCATTTAGTGCTCAGTAAAAATTCAAGAACTCAGTGTTTACATCAAAGACTGACATCAAATGCCAAGTTTCAAACATTATCCATTTTATACATGTTCAAATATTGACTGACTAATGTACATACATTTTTATACGAATAGTTTTCATCTTGAATTTGTGCCCTGGAAGCAATAATACCAATTAAATGAACAGAAATTGGCTATTCATTTTTCCTTTAAAGCCATTTAAGTACCATATTTAAACACTTTATCAAACTGATGTTGTTCTCATATAGTATAAAATCAAGTTAATAGCAAAATTATCTTGATACAATAACCATTAAGCAACCAATAACTATGGGTCAAAATGTTATTTTATTACTAATGAACAAATCTCCCATATAATGATGGCCATTAAATGCAAGAGCGACCGTTCAATATTAATAAATCACCCATAAACTGAGCGAGGTGACAAAGGACAACTTTCATCAAAATCTGCATAGAGACATCATTTCTTAGATTATATTCATCGAATTTCTATCTCAGTTATACAGGCTCCATTATGAGATGCTGTATCCAGAAGATTGGGGTTAGAAAAGGGCAGCAAATAACAAATACTATGATTAGTCTGAACAAAGCCAGATGTAAAGAGGATCTTGTGTCTTACACATACAGAAATTATATTTTCTTGAACAAAAATGAATAAAACGGACGGAGATTCTAACCATCAGACCACTTTGAACTATAAGAAAATGGCTACTCATGCTCAGGCACGGTTACATATACATGTAATAATTTTCTTTCAAATAGGTCTATTCCTTGAATAAAACACAATAGTTTCCTTTGTTCTAGATTTTTAAAAAGAACACTGGAAATACAGCTCTTACATACATCTAGACATAAAACATCCAACATTTTGTATTACGTTACCTGATGGACATGGAACGGCTCTTTCATTTCTATCAAATACTGAAATACTAAACAGGGAATTATCTGAAGTCAGAATATGGTTTTTAAATAAGAAAACAGTCGTTTTCAAATATGTTTTTTTTCTGTTACGTCATGTATATATTTTATCCACGCTTGTCAAACAAAGGAAAATATACATACCGTTGTATTTGTTTCTTTTTACCATAAATAAATTCATATATGAGCCATGCCTGCATGTCTCACTTTCAAATACGAGTCATGCAGGCATGACTCACTTTCAGAGTTGAGCCATGCCTGTATGACTCACTTTCGGAGATGAGGCATGCCTGCATGACTCACTTTCCGTCATACTGAGACATCCTTGGATGACTTACTTCTGTAAACGAGCCATCCATGGATGACTATGTAGCCGTGTCATCCACGGATGTCTCACTAACAAGGTTGACATCCACGAATGACTCACTTCTGTAAACGAGCCATCCACGGATGACTCACAAGTTTGACATCCATGGATGACTCACTTTCAAGAGTGACACCACTGAGTGACTCAAATAATGCCTGTTATCAATTGATGTCTTATATGTCGAGCCATACATGTATGTCTCAATTAAAGCACAGTCGGTTGATTCCTAGGTTTCATATGAATTTGTAAATACTGAATCTGAAAATCACCTATTACTTCGATTACGATGAGTTAAAGAAAATCATTCAAATTAGTATCAAAGTGTTATTATAATTTGGAGACAAGGGGTGTTGATCAGGAAGCAAGTCCAAGAAATAATCATAGTTGATGCTATTTGGGTATCTTATATGTAGTGCTTTAGCCTACATTTTTTATATATTAATATCTACTCATTAATTTCATTGTTACACAAAAAATCTTCTTTTTTGAAGTTGCAGAAACATTAGCTTAACCGGAAATAAATAGATTTGATCAGAATACTTTAACCACAGGAAGTATTGATGAAATGGAAACACATGTTCAGTGGCAAATCTAAACATTCTAATCTACCTCTTTGTATATCAAGTGAAAACCAGTTCAGTTTTTCAACTTTAATTGTTTATTATATTTACTAAACAATATACTAATATTGAAGGTGTGTAAAATGTTTCTCGTATACTTTCAAATATTTGTTAACTCATCAGATCTGTCCAAATGATACTTTGAATTACTTTCATCAATCACAAGTAGATGTAATATCAAATTATAGTTTTAATGGTTTGTAATCTCTGTTTAACTGGACCACTCGTACACCCTTGTGCAAAATGCTAAATGATCACTCATTCTTCTGCCATCACAACAACTCCTCATGACTTCACCTCCGAATCCACTGCAACACCTGTATTTATGAAAAGAAAAATATATGATTAATATTAGTAAATCTTATGATATAAAATCATTCACAAAAGGCGTTATCTGTTTGCAAAGATTTAGATACAGAAGCAAAAATACAGTTATCAGCTCTTAGTGTCAAATCACAGTATTGATTGAACTGTAATATACTCCTCATAAATGTGTGTTGGGCATGTTGACAGGTATATTAATTAAAAGTATGCAAGACAAGCTGAAAAGTAGACTGAAATACATCAAGAGCTGTTTGAAAAACACATATCCCCACTGATAGCCTTAGATATTAAATGACCTTGAACTTTGACCCAGGTTCAAGTTTAATAGGTGTCTTCTATTAAAGGAGACTAACCATCCTATAAAAAGTATGTATATCAAACTGACCTTCGGGTGTTGAATTAAAATGGATTTCACCCTAAGTGACCTTGACCTTTGACCCGGAAATTATTAAGGGTCATCTTCTCAAGGAGACTGGGTAAATTAGATTTGCTGATATTGATCTATAAAGGATACGATGCTAAGTGACCTTGATCTTTGACCCTGACCCAGTGGCCCAAAATTCATAAAGGTCATCTTCGAAAGGAGACCAATCAACCTATGAAATTTGAAGTATGTAGTTCAAACAGATTTTAAGATATTGCTTTAAAATGGATTTGACCCTAACTGACATTGACCTTTGACCTCATGACCCAGAAATTATTTGGAGACTAAACATCTAATGAACTATGAAGGCTCATGTCCAAATGGTTCTCAAATGGATAACCAGTGAATGAAGTACAGCCATGCAATACAAAGTCTCCTGGAAAGCACATTATGAATATATATGATATCTGTCAGTGATGTATAAACAATATTGTGTATATATATATATACAATATGTTGTATCAAACGCTTGGATTACAATTTGCATATACAAAAACCTACAGATGTTTATTGTTAAGTAACATCCATAAATATAACAAAAGTGTCAGAATGTCACAACATACTCCCGTCATAGCAATTTCTTTACACTAGCACCTGCATTTTCATACTGAGTTTTATTGGCCAATTATAAAACAAGACGGCCATGAAAGTCCTGCATAGCTCACCTGATCTATTGACCTAAAGATCATCAGGATTAACATTCTGAACAAGTTTCATTCAGATATGGTCATAAATGTGGCCTCTAGTGTGTTAACTAGTTTTTCCTTTAATTTGACCTAGTGATCTAGTTTTTGACCCCACATGACCAAGATTCCAACTTGGCCTAAAGATCATCAAGATTAACAGTCTGACCAAGTTTCATGAAGATACAGTCATAAACTTGACCTCTAGATTGTTGACAAACTTTACCTTTGATTTGACCTGTTGATCTAGTTTTTGACCCCACATGACCCAGATTCGAACCTGACCTAGAGGTCATCAAGACATCCATGAGTTTCAAACTTAATTTCAGGTCTCTCGAGTGTTAACAATCTTTACATTTGATTTGATCTGGTGACCTAGTTTTTGACCCTACCTGACCCAGACTGAAACTTTACCTAAAGATCTTCAAGATAAACATTCTGATAAAGTTATCAAGATATTGTTATAAATGTGGCGTCTACAGTGTTAACAAGCTTTACCTTCGATTTGATCAGGTGACCTAGTTTTTTTACCCCATATGACCCAGATTTAAACTTGAACTAAAGATCATCAAGATTAACATTCTGACCAAGTTTCATTAAGATATGGTCATAAATGTTACTTATCGAGTGTTAACTAGCTTTTCCTTTGACTTGACCTAGTGACCTAGGTTTTGACCTCACCTGGCACAGAATTAAATTTGACCTAAAGATCATCAAGTTTAACATTCTGACCAAGTTTCATTAAGATAAGGCCATAAATGTGGCTTATAGAGTGTTGACTGGCTTTTCTTTTGATTTGACCTGGTGACCTAGTTTCTGTTTTCACTTGACCTAGATTTTAACTTGACCTAAAAGTCGTCAAGATGAACATTCTGACCAAGTTTCATAGAGGTATTGTCATGAATGTGACTTAGAGATTGTTAACAAGGTTTACCTTTGATCTGACCTGGTGACCTAGATTTTGACCCAAGATGACCCAATATCAAATTCATCCAATATTTTATTAAGGGTAACATTCTGACTAAATTTCATTACGATTTGGCCAAAATTGTGACCTCTAGTGTGTTAACAGTCAAATTGTTGACGATGACAGACACTGGGCGATCACAAAAGCTCACCTCGAGCACTTCGTGCTCAACTGAGCTAAACACTTATAAGTTATTTATAGTAACAACAATGGGAAGTTAATCCTATATACAAACAAGAAAAAATATATCAAATATAAGTCCACACTAAACTCTTTACCAGGTAGAGATAGGTCAAAATACACATGTTTCAAATGTCAAACTGATGATTTAGAATTTCTTTGGAAGATTTTCCGATGTACAATCAAGTAACCCTTGGGGCGGGCCAATTTTACCCCAGGGGTCATGATTTGAACAAAGTTTGTAGAAGTCTACTAGGCAATGTAACATATCAAATATCTAAGCATTCTGGTTTATTTTTAGCAAATTTTGAAGTTTTCCCCATGTACAATCAAGTAACCCTTGGGCCTGGGTAAATTTGACCTTGTGGGGTTAAGATTTGAACAAATTTTGAAGAGGTCCACTAGGCAATGCAACATGTCAAATATCTAGGATCTAGGCCTTCTGGTTTAATTTTTGAAAGTTTTTGAAGATTTTTCTATGTAAAATCAAGTGACCCCTGGGGTCATGATTTGAACAAATTTTGTAGAGGTCCACTAGGCAATGCTACATGACAAAAATCTAAGCTCTAGGCCTTCTGGTCTATTTTTTGAAAATTTTGAAGATTTTTCTATGTACAATCAAGTAACCCTATGGGGCGGGGTCAATTTGACCCCGGGGGTCATGATTTGAACAAATTTTGTAGAGGTCTACCAGGCAATGCTACATGTGAAATATCTAAGCTCTAGGCCTTCTGATTTATTTTCAGAAAAAATTTGAAGATTTTCCTATGTAAAATCAAGTGACCCCTGGGGCGGGGTCAAAATTGACCCCGGGGGTTCATAATTTGAACAAATTTTGTAGAGGTCCACTAGGCAATGCTACATGTCAAATATCTTAGCTCTAGGCCTTCTGGTTTATTTTTAGAAAATTTTGAAGATTTTTCTATGTACAATTAAGTAACCCTATGGGGCGGAGTCAATTTGACCCCGGGGGTCATGATTTGAACAAATTTTGTAGAGGTCCACTAGGCAATGCTACAAGTTTAATATCTAAGCTCTAGGCGTTCTGGTTTATTTTTAGAAATTTTTTTGAAGATTTTCCTATGTAAAATCAAGTGACCACTGGGGCGGGGTCAATTTTGACCCCGGGGGTCATGATTTGAACAAATTTTGTAGAGGTCCACTAGGCAATGCTACATGTCAAATATCTAAGCTTTAGGCCTTCTAGATCTGGTTTATTTTTTTATTTTTTTTGAAGATTTTCCTATAGAAATCTATGTAAAATCAAGTGACCCCTGGGGCGGGGTCAATTTTGACCCTGGGGTCATGATTGAACAAATTTAGTAGAGGTCCACTAGGCAATGCTACATGTCAAATATCTAAGCTCTAGGGCTTCTGGTTTTTGAGAAGAGGATTTTTTAAGATTTTCCTATGTAAGATCAAGTGACCCCTGGGGCGGGGTCAATTTTGACCCCGGGGTCATGATTTGAACAAACTTGGTAGAGGTCCTCTAGGCAATGCTTCACACCAAATATCTAAGCTCTTGGGCTTCTAGTTTTTGAGAAGAAGATTTTTAAAGTTTTTCCTTTGGGTTGCCATGGCAACCAGAGTTCTGCATGGAATTCAATTCTTTGAACAATTTTTGTAGAGCTTCACCCAAGGAACATTCCTGTGAAGTTTGGATGAAATTGGCCAAGCTGTTTATGAGGAGATGTCGTTTAAAGTAGAAGTTTACGGACGACGGACGGTGAGTGATCAGAATAGCTCACCCGGAGCCTTTGGCTCTGGTGAGCTAAACAAGAGGGCCATGAACGCCCTGTACCGCTCACCTGACCTATTGACCTAACGATCATCAAGATTAACATTCTGACCAAGTTTCATAAAGATATGGTCATAAATGTGATCTCTAAAGTGTTAACTAGCTTTTCCTTTGATTTGACCCAGTGCCCTAGTTTCTGATCCCACATGACCTAGATTCGAACTTGTCCTCAAGATTATCAAAATTAACATTCTGACCAAGTTTCATGAAAATACAGTCATAAATGTGGCCTCTACAGTGTTAACAAGCTTTTCCTTTGATTTGATCTTGTAACCTAGTTTTTGACCCCACCTGACCAAGATTTGAACTGGACCTATAGATCATCAAGATCAACATTCTGACCAAGTTTCCTTAAGATATGGTCATAAATGTGGCCTCTACAGTGTTAACTAGCTTTTCCTTTGATTTGACCTGGCGACCTAGTTTTTGATCCTACATGACCCAGATTCAGCCTAGACCTTGAGACCATCAAGATTAACATTCTGACTAAAACTCAATAAGATACAGTCATAAATGTGGCCTCTACCGTTTTAAAATGCTTTTCCTTTGATTTGACCAGGTGACCAATTTTTTGACCCCAGATGACCAAATATTGAACTTGGCCAAGACTTCATTGAGAGTAATATTCTGAACAAGTTTCATAAAGATTGGGCCAAAATTGTGACCTCTAGAGTGTTAACAAGCTTTTCCTTTGATTTGACCTGGTGATCTAGTTTTTGACCCTGGATGACCCAATATCGAATTCTTCCAAGATTTTATTGAGAGTAATATTCTGACCAAGTTTCATTATGATTGGGCCAAAATTGTGACCTCTAGAGTGTTAACAAGATTTTCCTATGATTTGACCTGGTGACCTAGTTCTTGACCCCAGATGACCCAATATCAAACTCGTCCAAGATTTCATTGACAGTAACATTCTGACTAGTCTAGTACATTGGTAACTTTCTCATTTGCTGATATCTTATGAACAGTTGGACAATGGCTTAATTATGAAATTGAATGATAGATATTCCGTCCCCTTAAAATATATTGCAATACTTGCAGTCAAGGTCATACCAATAGCACTTACTTTTGAAGCTATCTGAGCTTGTATTTTCTCCTTGATCCAGTACACACTTCTTGGTATCCTGTCCAGTCCAAAAACAGAAAACGTATACTTTCAAAGAAGAAAACCTTGCTGTAGATTTTGAATATCTGAATCTTGTCCAATAAAAACAGAATATTCTTATCATGCCTATAACTGAAAGTGAGACTGTTTGCAGGCATCATCAAGGAACCATTCCTCATCATAGCATCTTCCTTAGAGTGTCTTGATTAATTCCTCAAAGTGTCTTGACTGAATGCTATTGTTTCAAATAGAAACCTTCAAGAGGTTTCCCATGGATTACTTTGTTAAACACTTGGATCTGGCTATAAATGGAAATGTTTAACCAAATTATCATTTTTTGGTGTTACTGAACTGTGCACATTACAAGCTGCAGATTCAATTACAATCAGAAACACAATTTTCGTATCGGTGGGAATTTAAACAAAATTCTCCCTCTGAGAAATGTTTTACAATGTAACAGTAGTTTATTTCATCATTAGGGAAAACAATGTTAGAGCACAGTAAAAAATAATGCTTACTTCTGTCAGTTTAAATCTTGCTTCAGTCTTCGTGTGAGGTAGCCATCTAGCTGGTTTGCGGAAGGTAGGTAGTTCTACCCAGGTGACTCCCAATGCCTGAAAAAATGTATGTAATGACACTTGGCTTCCTCAGTCTGCTATTAGTAAACCTTAAAAACTAAGTAGATGTGACAAACAAACAAATTGCTTTTATGTGGACAAACTACAAGTATAAAGTATAAATTAATACACTGTACTAATTATAACAAGACATATAAACAAGTTCAACTCTGAAGAGAATCCTTGTAAAGTAGTTGACCCATACTGACACTCGACAATTTCCGTATGATTATGTACTCTCGTTATGCAATTCAGCATTCTTAGGACATAAATTTAGCTGAACGTGAACATGGTTTTCTGTGAAAACTGGAGAAGGCCATACGGTGAATACATAATTGACCAACTGTCATTAAGTTTCCGCTACCTTAAGAAAAAGGTAGATAAACTTTTGTTTACTCTCAGATTCACAAAATACTTAACATGCTGAAGATACAAGATTGCCATGATTGTCTTCTTCAGTTTATATCAAAACTTCATCATCAAAAACAATAGGAGTTATTATCACTATGGATAATGATAAATCAAACTCAAAGAAATTAATTAGAATTTAATAACCTTACATTAATATTTATGTTAAGTACTTAAGTTTTAGTATAGAAGTTATTATGTAATTATTTGAGGTCAAACATAAAATAACCCTTCTATGTTTTCAATTACATATAAACTTTAGATCACTTCAATTTCATTTAGATTTACCATCTGATTCCATTCTTTCATGGCTGGCTTTTTAGTTATAAGTATTTTAAAACTGGAGTATCTAAAAAACTAAATTTTATCTTCAATATATATTATTTTATGAGAACAAAACTTAGTCAAGTGGCATATTCTTCAAGGAGGACATCTCCAAAATGTTTTAGACATTTTTGATAAGTAACATATTAAATATCATTATTTTATCTTTATACTTGAGAATTCTAGGAGCATTTGCTTGCACTAAATCTATTTCAGTCTTGAACTTCCGTTTGACGTAAAGCTTTTTGTTTCCCAAATTAAACAGTTGCATAGTAAGTTACATTCAAGTATTAGAAAACATCTTTGCAATAATCAACATCTGTTTTTTAACATTACAGTATCTGCTGTAAATTTCCTGGGAAAAAATAGATTTTTTTAAGTTGAATAATATATTGCATGATTTCTAGAACTTTGTTGTTTGGTGGTGTATTTCAAGAACTCATCAGAAAAAATACTTCAGTTCATTCAAAGGAGAAAATATTTTACAAAGGTGATAAGCTTTACATACTTCAATTGCTAGCAACACATACAGCTTTCTTTGACTGAAGACAGCACCTAATAAATCACTTCATTTTGTGTTACTGTAATTAACAAGCATTTAATTTTTAATAGTTTATATACTCTATTGCCACATGGGTTTTCAGACAGATCCAAGTCATACTGCTATGTTACAGACAATATTCAGAATGCCCCCATGCCATTGGTCAATTTGAAAATTGCACTCAGAAACAACCAATCAGATGCTTGAAATAAAGCATATCTTTTTAAATTTTGTGCCTGGATTCTGCATAGCTTTTCATATCTGTGAGACAATTATTATACATAAACATCCTCCATTTTGAGTTTTATATAATGTTGAAATAGTAAATTAACATTTAAAAAACAATAATGAATATCAAAATGTCCTACTCAGTCTCCATCATTTATTTCTAAATTTCTTACATTAGCCTATCTAGAGTAGGTAAATTTCAAAATTATCTCAGAATAATCAATTATATTTTTTATCTCCCACTCTACAAATCACAGTCAGATACTTCTGCAGTAGAGCATATAATATCAGGCACTATCATGTCAGAGATATACCTGTACCTACCTGGCATGCTCCCTGATAAATATCAGGTTATAATGACACCTTATTGCAGAGTCTTAACACAAAATGTAAATGCTTCCTTTTTCTTGCAAATTCCTTTGATGAATTCCCAGACTGCGATAGATTACTGTTTTCTTGACTAAGTCTTAATCTTTTATTTGAAATATCTTTCTTTAAATACATCTAAATAGCAAAATAAGCTTCTGTTTTAAATTTAGGAAGAAAATATGTCTATTTCATGTAAGGCTGGGGTAAATAATGGAAAAAGAATTTAAAGATAAATTTCACAGAAACATCATTTATCATAACGAAAGCAAAGAAAAAGCTCCAGTAATTACTGTCTAAGCATTACACATTTGTATGTGGTAATAACAAATGATATAATATGATAAAAGCTGGCTCATATATTTAACTGTTCTAAATTAAATACTTTATCTTTCTTACAGAACTTCTATAATTAATGTGGTAACAGAAAGTAATGATTAATTTCACAAGTTCTTACTGTTCAACTAGCTAACATTGAAGATGAATCTTTATACATATTAAAAGATATACATGTACCGGTATTTATATTCAGAAATCCCTGAACGATATTTAGTTTTTACCGAAGTACTTTGTAAACTTGGTGTAAAAATTGATATCAATATAGAAGAGGGCAGCATCAATGTAAAAATCAAGTGTCAAAAAAGGATACTTAATAATTGCAAGGAAGAGCTGCTGAACCAAATGTTAGAATATGTTCAAGCAGTGACATGCAAACAGCACGCTTACTTTCTTTAATTGGGTTCATTTTGGATCACATTGCAATTTTCCAGCTTTTGACAGTGAATGTAGACCCTAGGTGCCCCTTTGGGCCTGGGCTGGTACCTGCATAGAATCATTGACCTTCTTTAAGGCAGCTGGAGTATATGGCTTCTCACTTGAAAGAATACTATGCCCAAAGCATGGTTTGGAACTTACAGCTGTGAGGGCAAGTGATTGAAGTCAGCGACCTTAAAGGTGGTCAATCACATTTCGTAACATTTTATGACATTTTTCATTTTTCATACATTTTGTTAGAATTTATTTAGGAAACAAAAAGTAGAGTTATATGATGAACTTATATCATAATAAGAAATGTGCATTTTATAGATTTTTTGAAAATTTTATGATTATGCACCCCTCTCCCCCACACCCTTCAAAATGTAAGAATTTTAAATGCTGCGGAAAATTTCGTAATATTTAAATAAAATTTCCAGCTTTACATTTCGTTTTGGAAGATATTGGCATATTTCAACAGTATGAACCGAAAGGCAAGCTTTAAAACTGCGTGTAGCTTTTGAATTAATTTATTTCCACCAAGACTAGAATAGGGAGGTAATATTAATAAATATAAACTTGCATTCAAATGAATTTAAGTTATATATATAATTGTTAAATCAAATCTTCAACATGTGTAATTAAATAGGTCTTATATATACATAATTCCTCAGGCAAAGTATGTTTATCAAATTTATAGTACACTTAAAAACCTATATCTTGGTCAGGTAACTTGGTTAGGAACAAGAGTTGTCAAAGGAGACAGCATACTCGACTATTTCGTGCTGCATAGTTAAACAGGCGGTATCTGAGGAAGCTGGGGCTATCACTGGAGTGTTTAATGACTCCATTAATGAAGATGATTACACTGGACAACAGTTAAAGTCCGAGTCAAATGTAACCTGAAATTTTAAGTAAAAAGGGTGATAATTCGTGAAATATTGGTGTGATAGTTGTAGTCATTGTTTCATATGATCTGGGTGATGTGATAATGTGAAACAATTATTTAAAGTTTGAACAAAATCCATTCTGTAAAAACAGAGGTATAGTGAAAATGCATCAAAATCAACCTAAAGTTCTAAAAAAAGGGATTATAATTCATGAAAAATGGTGCCAGAGTTATGACCCTTGTATCATATGATGTGGGTGATGATGTTAAACACCTGTTTTAAGTTTGAATCAAATCCACACAGTTATAACAGAGATAGTGAAAGTGTACCAAAACTTTAACTTGAATCTTTAAATAAAAAGGAGGACAATTCATGAAATACTGGTGCAAGAATAGTCTCTTGTGTCATATGATGTGGATGATGATGAGAAATAACTAAGCAAAGTAATCAAGTAATTACAGAGATAAAGAGAAAATTCATCAAAACTTTAACTAATGTGTGGATGCGGAATGAAGGCGGACACTGATGCCGGTTCAAGTAGGATAGCTCTACCTAATTATACTTCGTATAACCAAGCTAAAAATCAGATTTTAAACAAAATATAACTCTTTTTACATCTTAGTAACGTAAAGTATAAATCATATGAAATTATATTTTTGATAGTGTAAGTCACATTTTAATGTGTAAGTCACATTTTAACGCATTCTTGAGTGGTGACATTATCAAAAGCTTTTTCAGAATCATGCTGGATTATGTTGAAACTGTTCATCACTTTGAGAGTTGTTTGGCAATATTGGCATTGAGAAGAAATCTGTTTCCTAAATTCACATTGGTTCTGGCATAAAATCTGCTATCTGTCTAAATATGTCATCAAACTGCTGTGGGTAATATTTCTAGTGTTTGGCAACTTACAGTAGTAAAAGATCAGATCAAAAGTTGGCAGGGATGGCTCTGTCTCTGAAATCGGCAATTTCTTATTATACAAAAATGGGAAGAGTTAAATTCCATACTGTACTGCTGTTAAATTTGGGCAGTTACTGAAGAACAGAAAGAGAATACTTCTGTTTTATAGTCTTATACTGTATAAAACATCAGTACAAAGTTCATGCAAATTATAAACTGAAATTATATTACGGGATTATTTTGTGGACTTTTTAAAAGATTTTTTTACCTTTTACTTTTACTAATATCTTTTGTTACAAGTTCACTTTAAACAGAAAGCCAGGCAGTTAATAGTTTTTAACTTGACACCTACAAGGTGACAAAAAAATGACACATATCCTCAAAACACATTATTTTTAGGAACAGAAGGTCTAATCTTGATAAGCTGTCTCACTTAAAATGATATTGTAACAAGAAACCAGTCTAATAAAAACATCTTCTATAAATGATTAATGCATAGGAACATTACAATTATGGACGATTGTGTGAACAAGTACCTGCAATCTCTCAAAATATCATAGAATAAAAATTCTATTTCTAGTAGCGGGTGGCCTATAACTTGATCAAAGCCAACCTAAAAACAATCGTTAACTCCCTAATTAAAATCATATAAAATCCTATCAAAGATCTGATAAAAAATAGTCCCATAGGATTTAATACAGAGAACACAAGCTTCTATGTCATGAGAATTCCTGTCATAATCCAGTGTAAACTAACAAAAAACTGTTACAAATTCAACTTTTTTTGAAACGAAAGCTATTTTTCTTTCCTTCTAAACAAAGTCCAATAAAACCATTATAATGAAAAAAAAAAAAACACTTCCAAACAAAATCCAATAAAACAAGGATAATTTTTTAAAAAATATATAAATCTTAAGGCAAGTCAGTGTTCAAACATGATATAAATTAATATGAAAGCTGACATAAATTACAGAAATGCAATAAAGCGTAATCTTTAACCACTCTGCTTCTCACATAAAACATCAACTTCAGCATTTTCTTCTCTCAAATGTTTCCCAATATTTTTACTCAATGATTTAATTTTGTCAATAAATGTTCCTTAAAGCCCCCATCACACCAAACTAGTTCTCAAAACGTCCCAACCCGTCCTAAAAATCGTAAAACTGGTTGCGATCTGGCTAGAACGTTTGTACTTTTGTCGAAAATATCCATAATGCGAACGTTGTTAGTTCATAAACATTTCTCGATACGTCCATCGCGTCTTTATCCCGTCTGAAGTCCGTTTATAGTAAGTTCAATTTGGGAAAAATTGCCCGTTCACCTCATGTGGACACCGTTGGTAGGCAGTCCAAGCCCGTCTTTAGTCAGATTAAAGAAGTTCGTAACTAGTCCTACTTCGTTCTGAGTATGTTGAAATATTTTCTAATTTTTAACTCGACAAGGAGTTTAACTCGGTCTGATTACGTCATCATCTCGTCCCTAGTACGTTCAGAACGTAAATTACGATCACGTTTTTTTCCAGTTCTCATTCTCGTTTGTCTCTTCAACCTCTCAAGACAAAAGACAATCCACAGCAATGGGCAAGTATCAATATGCCTTCAAAGAAATGTGAAGCCAAACAGAGACGGGGTGTTAAAGCAGTAAAAGACCAAATGTCTCATAGCTCCTGCACAACAGAAGCCGATACAGAGCCTCCTCAGTAACCCTATGAACGTGAAAGTCGAGAGGATGAGCGTCGTAATTTATCCCCTGCACTTTCTGACGACTCTTTCTCAAAGTCCGAGGATGAAGGAGGACAGACTCAGATACCAAAGAAGTAAAAAGCAAAGGCATACACTCGGCTAAACCTTGTGCCTAAATCTTGAACCTGTACGGCAATGGCCTGTATCTATACCCTACCCTGTGTAATTGTACTGCAGACGGGATCGACGTTGTTGGAACTGTGAATAAACGTACTAAAAACGTGCGGCGCGTACTGAGAACCTATTGCAAACTCTTAGAACTGTTTAGAAACGTATTGCAAACTTAACATTTTATTTTGATCTTATTCAGACGGTATAACGACACACTAAGGATGTAATTCGGTCTAGTTAAGTATGTCTGTGAACGGGTTGAACGAGCTACAAACGGATCCGGTCGGTGTGCACACGTACTAAAATTGACGCCCGATCGCATTACGTCATACCACGTCTCTAGTACGATCGAAGTATGGCGGTTTAGTTCTAAGTAAGTCCATCTCATTTTAAGTACGTTGTCAGTCCGTCTAACCGCAGGACGGGATGATCGGCAGAAAATTTAGAGCAGGCTCAAAGTTCTGAAGCACAATTCCCGCTCAACCCCGTTGGCGCCAGCCCATAAAGCACTTAGACAGACTGTAAACGTCGCTACTACGTCTGTTCTGTTGCCACACAGTTTGAGCCCGTTCGGCTACAATTTTTAGAACGTATTATAAAGGAGCGTGGTGTGATGGGGGTATTTGTTGCCCAATTAACCTCTCTTTAAGCATTTATAATATGGGACCTTTAATTGCCAAAATAAACCTCTCTTCAAGCTTGTATAATGGGACCTTTAACTGGCCAGTAAACCTTCCTTCAAACTTGTATACTGGGTCCTTCAATTGCCAAATAAACCTCTCTTCAGCTTGCATAATGGGATCTTTGATTGCTCATAAAAACCTCTCTTCAATCTGGTAATTGCCAAATAAACCTTTCTTCAGCTTGTATAATGGGACCTTTGATTGGCCATAAAAACCTCTCTTCAATCTTGTAAACTGGGTCTTTTAATTGCCCAGAAAATCTTTCTTCAATTTTATATACTTGGTCCTTCTATTGTACAACAAATCTTTCTTCAAGCTTGTAAATTAGTGATTCTTCATCAGCTAATATTAGTTAGCAGAACATCACACAGCCACCTAATAATTCTATAGCTAAACTGTGCAATTCATTTTCTTTCTACAAAAAGCTTGAATGAAAATTTTTTTCTTTACAAAACCTGTAACCAACTAGCATTTGGAAAGGAAGAAAAATTGCTAATTAATTTAGCAGCAAACATGTTCTTCACTGTAAATTATAAAATGATAAATTATATGTCGAAACTAATCAGGTTTGTTCAAAATAAATGTCAGCATAAATAATTGTTTTCAGCTTGTTTAACCTAAAAATGAAATTATTTTTTTTTTTGCAATTAGTATTGAGCTTTTTCTTTCTCCCTATGTTCCTCATTTTTTTTATGTTTCTTTGTCACAGTCTGCTCGGAATTCTTGTTTTTAAATGCGAAAATGTAACTCCCATTTATTCAAGGAGAGTCCACCTTCGTTTGCGCGAACTCGATGGGACAGGTACAATGAGTTCGAGCAATGGTGTTCGATTTATATGAGTTTGAGACAGCAAAGTTCGACTGTATCTTCATTTGTTGTTTGATCCTCACAAGTGAAGAAGCCACCTACCTGACTTACATTACCAAATCAACTCTAGATGATCAAAGTAGCATTATAAACAGAAGGTATGTGGAAGCTTTGGTATTCAATAAATTTCTATTGTTGTTCTGAATAAAAAGTCATGACAGGCAAATACAGTTGAAACTCAATATGTCGGACTCGCTTTTCTCAAAATTCCAGCTATCTTGAAGCTATCTTAAAGACGTTTTCAAGTTCCATCCCGTGCACTTGCACAGAATATTATTTTAAGTTTTTAAGTCAAATTTCCTTCATCTCGAATTAAAACGATTGATCTCTTGCAATTCAAGATACCGAGCAACATTAAATCCAGTGTAAACTTTCTTTTTTCCTTGCAGATATCTCTTAACTTTCAATGCCTTTTTTTCAAGATGCCCAGACCATGGAGACCACATGTCGAAAAAAGTGCTTTAAGCGATTGATCGGTGTTTTTTCAATTACCATCTACGGTCTTTTTCTTTCAAGGTTCTTATTTATTTATTTTGCTGGGTTTAACGTCCAGAGACACAATTATAGGTCATATGGCGATAATCCAGCTTTGATGGTGGGGGAAGACCCCAGGTGCCCGTCTGTGCATTATTTCATCAAGAGCGGGCACCATGGTAGAACCACCAACCTTCCGTAAGCCAGCTGGATGGCTTCCTCACATGAAGAATCCAATGCCCCGAGTGGAGCTTGAACCCACATCGATGAGGGGCAAGTGATTTAAAGTCAGCGACCTTAACCACTCGGTCGCAGAGGCCTTTCCAGGTACAGTTATTTCTTATATAAAATGAATACAAAACTGACTTACCTTGCTGGAATTTCTTCCGGCAAAATTTGAAGCAGAAAATCAATTCCATTTTATTCATATTTTGCAAACAACACAAATTTCTTCACCACCCTGAAGTAGGCTATAATGTCAACTCTGTAGTAAAAACAGTATATTGTAACAGGAAAGCGTCATTAATCATTGAGCAAGACATTGTTTAATCCTGTTCTATGTCTTTAAGTAACTTTATTCCAAATTTGATATGCCATTCATCTTTGGCATAGCCATTGCCTAACTTTAGTTGCCAGAAATCTTGATTCTTTAATAATGATAAAACAGGAGTATCAGAGCAGACAGTGTGCTCAACTACCTCAATGCTGGATAATAAAATTGGGCTATTTAAGGAAAAAGGTCTAAGGAATGGAGAACAAATCATTGAAGATGGTCCCGAAGTTGTGGACCTTACCATATGTAATACGGAGATGGTTTTAAACAACTGTTTAAGTTTGAATCAACAGATATATACTAACAGTGCATTATATCTTTACTCGGAAACTGTAAATAATAAGGGGGCATACCGGTAACTCATGAACTATTTTTGCAATAAACATGACCATTTTGTTATATGTTGTGAGTGATGATGCGGGGCATCTGTTTTAAATTCATTCCGCAGTAACAGAGAAAGCTACATCAAAAATTTAACCTGGAATTTGAACTAAAAGGGTGCATAACTCATGAAAATTTGAGCAAGTCTTATGGCCCTTGTTTCAAATGATGTGGTTTATGCTGACAAACAACTTACGGTACAATGAAAGTACATCAAAACTTTAACCAGTAGCATAGCTCTATATATCGATGCAGGGGTGAGTAGGATGGTTCTTTATGTATTTAGCAGAGCTAAAACAGATCACTTCCCTGCAAAGGATAAATACAAACCATCCCTATTACATTAATCCATTATCGTTGGATTTGTTTCTTTATATATGGTGAAAATGATAATTTGCTAAGGACACAATTACAGCACATAAATAAAATATACAGACAACAAATTACAAATAGCATCTCATATTAAACCATAAATTTGAATATGAGAGCCAATTTGTCATTTAGTGTGAAGATACAATGTCTAATTAGACTGGAAGCATGACAATACATTATCTGCGCTGACAAGATGGTACTAAGTATCATTTCACCCCTAGCCTCTAACAGCATATTATATGGTAATTTTACCTTCAAGACAGCTTTAAAGTTTCATAAACTATTTTCAATAATAGATAATTTTCCTACTGGTTTAGTTAATAATGTGAAATTAAATAAAATCAACGTCTTATTAAGTTTTGCAGGCTCTACTTTTTAAAATATATTTTTGGACTGTTTGTTCCCATAGTAAACGTTGCAATAAAAGAAGGATGTGCATACTCTCCATATTGACATTAACCATGGAAAATGTCTTGTATATTAAAAAATATTGCACGATCCAACTCTGTCACTTTGATCCTATGTCTGGACTATTGCTATAGCAACCACATATTTGTTGCCATAGAAACAACATAAAAAGATGTGCTTATTCTCTATATTGCCATCTATCCATATACCAGTTTTCATGAAAAAACATTTTGTTTGCATGAGCCAGCTTAAAATGTGTGACTGACAGTGTGATAAGTGGACAGACAGATGGTGGGCAAACCATAAGTCCCCTTTAGTTTGACGAGTAGGGAACTAAACAATCTGCTGTAAAAAGGTGAGAAAAATAGTATTTAATTTCTGGACACTTAGATATATCTGATGCAGTAAGTATTACAATACTCTTGCAAATCTACAATTATATGTATGTAATACTTTTCTTGATTACAACTGTTTAAAAAAAAGACAAATATCAAACAGGGAATGCCACGTACCAAAGACGCAGCCTCCGCAAAACAAAACGCACAGCACACCGACGTGCACACACACACACACACGCGCGCACACACACACATACTCGCACACAAAGCCAACACACGAGGACAAAACGAACAAACAAAGGAACACAGTGGGGCACCGCCTTGGAACGGTCAGTGGCAAAACACCACTGGGGAGCTTAAACCGGTTTATGGTGCGCACCCAACCTCACTCTTACCCAATCATGTTCCAAAGACACGCGACAGTGTAAATAAAAGTAATCCCCTCCAGGTGGATCTCTAACACACGTAATGGAAACAAAAAGGCATGGCACGTAAAACACAAAAATGCTCGTGTATAAATATATAAAAAGCAAACCTTAAGAACCAAAAACGTATGTACTTAATGCCTTTGCAGAAGACAGAGCAACAAGAGAAACACCCTTAAGGGCTCGACGAAACAGGCCAGAAGACAGATATCAAAACAGTTCAATCCTTGTGGGATTTAAAAACTGCTTATCACAGAGTTCTAAAACTTACAGTGAAATATTTGCCTCCATCAGATATCAATTTATTAAGAGTATCAAAAGCATCTGATTACCTTTTTGTTTTCTGAAAACTATCAAAGTATATCTTAAAATCATATTTGTGTCACTTTTGACTTTAGAAAACTAGAAAAATTTATAAAACGTTCCAGTCTTTCAACTTATTCAAGGCTCTACTTGTGCTTGCCAGAATAGAATTAAAAGTATTCAAAATGAAAATTCGAAATTGAACTGCAGCCTTCGTGATTGTGATTCATTTATCAGGAGTTACAATTTAATTTAAGAAACTGAATTATTACTTTTGGAGAGATTTCACATTGATACTGATCAAGATTTGCTGAATGATGAATGCGTTTCAAATGCCATTAAACATGTCAGTCAAAAAATTATCAAAGAAACAAGGATGTGCCTACCAAATTATCTTGGAATATATTTTTTATTTCACTGAACAAAGCCAATTCAGCTACTGTATCTTTCACTCTTACTAGTGTGGCTAAAATTTAGCGAAATCTGATTTTTCCATGAAATGCAATAATGGCTAAAATTTAGCGAAAATTGATTTTTCAATGAAATGCAATAAATTAGCACATATTTGAATTGGCACTCTTATGGGTGTAATAATTTTTATTGTTTGTGCCATCTGAATTTTGATTTCTGCACATCTCTGGAAATGGAATGAATATGAATGAAATCTCATTAATATACCATAACTGAATGTTTTTTTTGTAATATATGAACCACTGGCACTAGACCAGAAAGGAAAAAAAGCCACTGTACATGTTATACCCTAACCTTAGTTATACTATACGAACCATTGTCATAAATGAGAAAATATACCAACCTATTTCAATCACGCAATACTCGTTTAAATGCGCAGTTAGCTAAATGGGTACTATGCATATTAATTTATCTTTCATTGTACACCAGTTACATTGTCTCTATGTTTCTTAACACAGAGACGATACGCGTAGATTATATTTGCAGTAATGTTACAAAAAAAACTTAGGTGAACTTCCCTAATGAAGTTCTGGTGCCAGTGAGATGGACCTTATACAATCAAGTTGGAATAGCATTTCAACTTTATTGCACAACTTGTACTGTTATTCATATGACAAATAAACCTGTACTGTTTATATAAATTTCAAATTTAGGAAAAACAAATCTAATATTCCATCAGAAAATAATTCTGAAAATATTGATCTATGCTCTACATAATTTGTGTCAATTTACTTCTTATAAATTTTAATGTTATAAATAAAACATGTAAATATAATACCACAAAGGATTTAAAAAATAACAAATATCAAGATCTTTAAGTGTTAATATACTAAAGTAAACAAATTGGGAATCAATTTTTAATTGTGTGTACACGAGTTAGGGCTTAACGCACACGTATGCACTGAAAAAAAAAACAACTGCAAATAGTACACTGCTAATTAAGTACACGTACAGTAATATACTTTTCACAATTCGTCATGGTAATTTATGTTAAAATACACAAATTTTCATCTGCATTAAAGTTTATTACTGAATGATGTAATTTACCTTAACCATAAAAATTAATATAATCTAAATTCATGCGTAAATCAAATAGGACACGTGAACTAACTATTTTTTCTCTCATGTATAAAATCTTCTCAAAATGTTATTTTAAAAGTAAAATGCAGTGTGATATAACATACTTTTATACCATATGTCATCATTTGAGAAACAAAATGAACAAAATATATGAAAGGTAGGTTAATATAATATTTAAAGTCCCAAAAGTTAAAAACAGATAAATCTGCTGTCCAATAGCGAGTTTGCATAAAGACAGGGTTAGAAAAGCAATACTTTCAATATTGCACAATGGTCTTTTAGGATCAGTACCATAAAGGGAAGTAATAAAAAGCAAAGATTCAACAATAATTCCTACAAATTGAAAAAAAGAAAAAATTTGACGAATACATCAGCAGAAAGCAATGATATAATGTAACAAAAAAATCTATGTTTTTGATGTTTGTAACAAAACATTTGCCTAAGCCACATTATAAAGAAAGTCAATAAGAACTTTTATTTTAAGCATTTCTGAAATTATGTGTGCACACGATATTTTTTTGTGATTTTCAAGAAAAAATGTACTGGAACATACATAGAGAAATTTCAAAATAATAACTGTTGCAAAAAAGACACATTATTGTTAGACTAATATAATGTACCCATATGAGGCAACAAAACCATTATCTCAAAGACAGGGGACTATGAAATTTAAATCCAATACAATTGGTCTCTTTTAAATAGATGTTTGTTACATCAGTATTTTTGAGAAGCTTGATAAGATTAAAGAGTTGACAGGTTGAATTGATCAGTCCCTGGGATGATACCAGGATGCAGACAGTTATTCTAATTAATTCTGAACATTTACAATGATGCATTGTCTCAAAACCACAAGTTAACAATCAAATAGCCCACTGTCTTTCACAACCAATTTGTATCAACTGCTGATAACTCTAGCAAGTGTTGTACTTCAATGAAATAAAATGTTACAGAGATTTGAACAGTTTTCTCCTAAAAAGGCTACAACAGGCCTCCTCAAATACTCCAAACCATAAAGAAGTTCAAACTGACCATATTGGACCATAGCTAGGTTCAAACGGACCATCTTAAATGAAGATGTTGTACTCCAAACCATAAAGAAGTTCAAACGGACAACCTTAGATGCTCTTCTCAAAACCATAAAGAGCCTTGATCTGGCTACCTTAGATGCTCACTTCCAAACCATAACAAGGTTTGACATGGCCGCCTTAGATGTTCTTCTCCAAACAAAAAGCTCTTGGTAACAAGTCTATGATCTATAAATTCATATGAAGATTAATTGTAACATAAGATATAAGATTTCATACTATTAAAAATGTTTTATTTGATTTTTTTTTGTAAAAAAGACCCCCCTTCATAGGAATAGCATTTTCTTTTTTCATATTAAAATGAACTGAAATCAAGTGTCATCTTGGTGTAATGACTAGTAATGTTGCTATTATCTGCCAATATGAGGAGAAAACAGACAAAACTATTTCAATTAAAATTTTGAATGCCATTCAAATTCATCAACAGTATCAAAATGACAGATAAATTACAAAAGCCCTGCTGTCACCGCTGAAGTTACGTTAACTTCTTCAGCTGACAGTTTTCATCTTTTGGATTTCCTTAAAAAGCCTCACCATTGAAATAAGATACTCTTAATTGAAGGTGTAAAATTTCTTGAGCGATTAATTATTCATACGAAAATCTGCACGAGATGTACTATTACAAGAGCTGTCAGCAGATGAAAATTTTGACTAGACAACAGTGTGAGAGACAGCTGCATTGTTATTATCAAGAAGGAAATTCTATATTCATTATCACTGAAAATATTTTTATGGTTATTGCTTACCAAGTTGTATTTTGTAAATGAGGAACTTAGTAAAAAAGAAGAAGATAAACTGATGTCCTCTTTGTAAAATGTATATATGGAATCCAACACAGCTAAATTAAACAAGTTAATGATTTAGTAAAAATGAAAGCGAGAAATTACGGAATCTGTCAGGTGACATTAGACATGAATCACACTGGAAAGACAGACATAAATGAAACCAGGTATGTAAATTATATACATGTGTGATGAAAAAGTGGACTGTTTAGTGATATGTAGCTTATACTATCTTTTCCTTTTGTCAGTCTAGGTGGGGGTGAGAGTGAGGTTAGGTGCACCATAAACCGGTTTAAGCTCCCCAGTGCTGGTTTGGCCACTGACCGTTCCAAGGCGGTGCCCCACTGTGTTCCTTTATTTGTTTGTTTTGTCCTTGTGTGTTTACGTTGTGTGTGTGTGTGTGTGTGTGTGTGTGTGTTTGTCGTGCGCGCGTCCGCGTGCTGGGTTAACGTTTAGGGAGGCTGCGTTTTAGAACATGGCTTTCCCTGTTAACCGTCACATTAATTTAGTTCATACATTTTTATCAATATACATGTATATAAGGTATAGAACCACTCGAAGAACTGATGAGTATGAAAAAATCAAGAGAGATCCACTTGTCAGTTTATTTTTGGTTTATATTGCAATGTTGGTTAGGCTTATTTGATATTATGAACTATTATTATGATTTAAAATAAATTCTTAGTTTTGACTTAAAAGCCTTAAATCTACCAAGGACATCTACAATATTCCATAAATGGTTTAGATAAATGTTAACACAAAACCAGTATTTTTGTAAAGCAGGTAAGTCAGTAGAGCTGTTGATCAAATAGGGAAATTATTGCCCCATAGTAATAATGAATACTGAAGAAGAGATGTGCTTTCTAAATTCACAGAGAACCACGGCAGTTGACTTTTGATTGCTTTGCAAGAATCGGTGCTGATAGCGTTGTAATACGATTGGAAAAAAAAAGGAATATGTACTGCTATGTTACTAGAGACATATATCAAAAGAAAATCAAAATAGAAGAAATATTCATTAACAATGGCTAAATCTGCATTGTTAAAATATTGTAGGCATATTGAATTTTGACAACAATCTTGTATAATGTATCTTAAGGACAGGGTTTTTTTCGGCCGTTTTTATAGCCGTTATTGGGCTATATTCCCAAAGCCATAAAGTATGTTTTTTTCCCAAAATGAGTGAAAAAGTTCCCAATCTACATTCTGAAATAAAAATCATCAAAATTGCACAAACACTGACCAAATTATGGACAATTTTGTAATGGCAGTATGTTAAGGAGGTTGTACAATGTGAAACAAGTATATGAGAACGTACTTAAACACATCCTTACTATATCCTATGAGACTAAATATTTCCCAATATGGAACATTTACGTGTTAAAATTCCCAATATTGGGGGTATAAGCTATGTTCCCAAATCAGAAAGAAAAAACCCTGAAGGAATTACAATGAGGAAGTGCAGACCCTACATTTTGCTTGATTTGTTTTAATCATCTCCCTGTCCGTCCTTAATTTTTTATAATTTCTGCTATAGCTTTGCAACTTCATGATAGATGGAAATTAGATGGAGTGCATGAACCATAATCCTTCCTTCAGTTATTGCAGACGATAATAAACATAATTTAGGCCTGTCTACAGTTAACTTATTTCTGAGAATCGAGTAAAGAAGAACTGAAGAATCTAATTTTCACAAATAGAATAATATTTCAGACTGCACAATAGAGTAGTGCCAGCCTGGTTATCTAGCGCAATGTGATTATGGTTGTATTTTTGTTATGTCATATCTCTTACTGGTGGTATTTCCCACAGACTTGTGCTTGAAGACGCAGAAATATTCCTCCCAGGCAGACGTGCATTTGATGTGCAGTTTTTCTAATAACAGCTAAATAGACAAAAACAGACTAATCAAGGCAAAAATATTATACTTCATTTTATGGTTCTTCATTATTGTTGCTAATTTTCTGAGTTAATGTTAATTTTCGAGAAGCATTTGTCACATTTTTAAGATTATGGTGCCAGGTCAGGAGGGAGTTGGGTGCGTTTGATGCGATTAATTCCCCTCTTCTCCCTCTTCAAAGTTAGCATTTTTTGTGCAAATTATGACTTCTTTTATGCTTACTCTATTTTCTTTACATTACATGAGCCGTGCCATGAGAAAACCAACATAGTGGGTTTGCGACCAGCATGGATCCAGACCAGCCTGCGCATCCGCGCAGTCTGGTCAGGATCCATGCTGCTACTTTCAAAGCCTATTGGAGTTAGAGAAACTGTTAGCGAACAGCATGGATCCTGACCAGACTGCGCGGATGCGCAGGCTGGTCTGGATCCATGCTGGTCGCAAACCCACTATGTTGGTTTTCTCATGGTGCGGCTCACATATTTCTTTTGTTGTTACATAGTAATTTAGTCTGGTATCCGTTATTTCTCATCGATAGGAAATACAACGGACAACCTTTCATTAAAATTGCAATGTTAAAATCCTAATCACAACCCACATAATATATAATAAGGTTCATACATTCAGTTGATATCATTTTAGTTTACTCGATATGTTATGAAATCAATTATTTATAAAATACAGAAAAACATCTTTTGTTTTTCCAATATTGCTGTTCTATTCTGTGACCTGTATCTTGTGATCTCTGTGATCTCTGTGATCTGTTTTCCATTTTATGTATAGAGATTTAAAAGACCTTTCCAAAATGAGTCAGTGTATAGACTTTCTAAATACAATACAATACAATTAAATCATAGTACAAGAGATGTGCACTGTTTGCAAATCTACTTCACTTCTCACTTTCTGTAATAACTAAAATGCTATTTGAAATTACTTTGCTATTTGATGAAATTGGACCATTCGACCTTTTTGAATTGATGTGGAAAAGTCAACAGAACTCTGCAATTGTAACCGGACATACTTTATTTACAAAATAAAAAAAAAACAACATGTCTTCAAAAAAATAAAACAAACATGTTTGCAATTACATTTAAAATGAGAAACTCTATAGCCTCAGAATGTTCTTTTGCAATGAAATCTGGATCAGATCTGAAAACATCCTGGCCCTCACGTAGCAAGTGAATCAGTTTTAGTTTGTTCTCTGACCTGTCCTTTAAGGCTTTTAACAAATCCCTCAACCTAACAATAGACACCTCTGAGTCATATCTCTTTCTTGACAATTTCTGTAATTAAAGTGTTATTGGTTCAGTAATTGAGCCATCTGTCAGAATTAATATTTACAACACATGAACTTCATACATATTAACTAGAAATGCTTTACAGTTTCACTTCTGTAGACCAAGAAAAGCAAAATCTGGTTTAAATTATTGTGAGCAAGAATAATTGAGCCGTGCCATGAAAAAACCAACATAGTGGCTTTGCGACCAGCATGGATCCACACCAGCCTGCGCATCCGCACAGTCTGGTCAGGATCCATGCTGTTCGCTTTCAAACCTAATTAGAGAAACTAATAGAGAACAGCATGGATCCTGACCAGACTGCGCGGATGCGCAGGCTGGTCTGGATCCATGCTGGTCGCAAACCCACTATGTTAATTTTCCCATGGCACGGCTCAATTATTGAAAGCTCTTATTATATTTGTGCAGGGCTTGGAGCTGATTAGTTTCTTCATTAATAAAACCAACAAGATGGCAGTTATTACATGAAGCTTTTTACTTCATAAACTACAAAATTTCCTAGCAGCACAGAATGTCAAGTTTGGACTGATTCTTTAAAGGCAGCATCAAATACTCTTGGTATTGGCCTTCACTCTAGTATTATCACCCTTTATGATAAAAAGTTCTGCTGAAATATCGTAAAATTTCTCAGTTACACGTTAAAAAAGAATTAAAACAGCTTTCAATTAAATAACTTTATAATGTATCTATACGTCTTGAGTAACATTCAACATTCAGAGAAAGTTCTATTTTACGTTATACTGAAGTTTTCTTATTTGATATACACCAGCCTTTACGAGACCAAAAACAATCCTCATATGTCCGCTGTAAAATGTTGACTTTTTAACAAACCAAATAAAGAATGAAACCTGAATACCATTATATATTGATACCACTGACACCACTTGTCAATATTTTCATAGAAATATTGAATGTGCAGAGATGTAACTAGCAAATATTAGCAAAAATAAATTTATCTTGAATAATAAGTGATTTACAGAATATCAATGCAAACTGCATTTATTTAAGAAATCTAATATAATAATATGGCCTCTCTAAACATAAAGATTGCCTTCAAATACTCAGGATAGTCTCATATACTAAACAAATATAAGTTAGAATGTTACATAATTTTTACGTACAATATGGTATTAATTACTAAACAACCTTCTAAAAAAGTTATATTCTTTTGTCAGTGGTAGTTCATATCAAGTTGAGCGAGATTGTTTGTATTTATATAAGGTTATCCTACAGTTCCCATAGTTTGCCCATATGGGAATCTTCTGTACAAGAATGTTAGTCATTTTAGGAATACAGGACATCTGGTGGGGTTTTAATCCACAACCTTTTGCTTGTGAAGCCTATGCACTTACCACTCAGCTATAGGGATCTATAGCCAACACCTGTCTAGTGTAACATCTAACATGTGATTCTTGATTAAAGTCACCTGTCCTTGTTACCATGGCAACAACCTCATCTTCACTGTCCTGCATCAGCAAATTTTATCTTTGTTACTGAAAAAAAAAGAAAGAAAAACGAATACAGTTGCATAATAAAAAAGTTATAATGTTCATTTTTTATTCTTATGAAAATTCATTAATGTGAACACACAAGATGGTTTATTTACTAATCTGGTGGATTCTTATTTATGAAAAAGCAAGGTATGTGCATAAAACATTGTTGCCATAAACCTTGAATTTTGTTCACACAAATTGCTTTTACTACACTGATGATTTCTCTTAACATCAATAAACAAATCCAAAATAAGACATCTTTTCAGACAAGTACAGGAGATTTCTGGCAATAGAAATACAAAGTATCAATATCAATAACAGTTTTGCTATAGACCTAGATCAGTGACAGAGTTTGCACAAATTCGGACATTTTTATGCCATTATTTCCCCATATAATTTAGAACAATTTGGAAAATTTGGAAAACATAGCAAAAAGCATATTGTCAGTAAACTGACAAAAATACTGTATAGTGTTTTTTACCGCGAAAAATACTTTTCAGCCTTTAAGAACGTATTAATATTGTTGCTTGCTGTGCAAAAGTTATCCCTTCAAATCATTAGAAAATTAGCATGTGACACATTCACATAAATTTAATGGACCATTTTTGTACTTCTAAAATGATGTCTTTTTTCATGTTTCTGACAGGCATATGATTACCATGGCAGACGAGAGAAAAAAAAATGTATTAATTTAAAAGTCGAAAATGATTTTCATCAAAGTTTTTCAATTTTCCTACCGGTAAACAATTCAAAAGAAAACTTCTAAAGAGAATGCTGCTTCAATTTTTCTTTACAACAGTCATACCTTACTTATATTTCTGACATTAAACAGTTGTGTAATACTAAATTGTCATATATATGTGAAAGTTTTGTTACAAAAAGTATAACTGATAATGCAATTTTAGCTTAATACATGAAATAGTCTGGATCTTTTTTTAATTTCTTTGTTCAAAAGTGTTTTTGTCTCCCCTGAATACATGAAAATGTACATTATGAGGTTTAAGATGCTGTCTGACAATACTGATATATTTCAATTTAAGATTGTTTTACAATAACATTTTATATCTAAATCAGCAAAAACATTCAGAAATCATTTAATTCGCAAAAGTGCTATAAATATTGGGGAGTCATCACTTACTTTTAAAGAACAAGTTATTGCTGATATATGTACTCTAAAAAGAAACACTGCTGACAAAATGTTATATGGAGAGAAAATGAACTTGTAAAATCCATATTTCCCATCCATGTTTCAAAGGGATTTTTTGAGTGAGAAAGATGTAGAAGGTAGAAAACCTTAATGTATCAAAGTACCTGACACTTTCATTGCCAAATAAATCATTTTTAAGTTTCAATTTTAATAAAAGTTTAGAAAACAGAATTAGAACTCATTCTGAAAACTGAAATTAATATAATAAAAGCACATATTAAGGAACTTGTCATTTTACCACAAGCCGAGCATAAAACAAATGCAATTTTATTTTAACAACAAAACCCCATTAACCTAAGTAAAATAATTGAAAACGTTTGTTTTATCCCAGAAATTGCACCATAAACGCCTATTAAACCAGGAAAAAATACAAAAACTGTTAAGATAAATCCAAAATGATGTAAATTCTAGCTTAATGACAGATTTTGCAGAAAAAATCGACATCTTTGTACTGTGCATGTTTAGGTTCAATTTTTTCTTCATTTTAATAATAAAATGCAAATGAAAAACACATGAATTTCAAAACCTGTTTTCTCTATGACAATACTGAAAGATTCAAGTGCAGTGCATGGTTGACCTGGTTCAGTTTTTGCTGGGGTATAATAATGATGACTTTGCAGTAGGTAAGAAAAAAGAAAATGTATTACAACTGTAACGCTGTATCAACCTCTATCATAAAGTAACATGATGTATTCTTTACACTCATTGTTTCCATGGATCAGTGATAAGCTTTCATTTTATCAAACTAAATTTAGTTTTCCATATAGTTTTCTATTCTTTAAAGTATACAAGGGTCTCCACAACTGAGTGGTAAGGTTACTGATTTGGAATCACTTGCCCCTCATCGATGTTGGTTTGAAACCATCACTTGAGGTGCAAAACTTCCTCATGTGACGAAGCCATCCAGCTGGCTTACTGTAGGTCAGTTGTTCTACCCAGGTGACTGCTTGTGTTGGAGCCATTGGAAATAACCTTTTAGCTTAATGGACTATCCATAGCTGCATAGTACATCTTTCATATAATATTATGTCCATATCGAAGTGTGCTCTTTTATAGTTTTATGAGTAGTCATAATCGTAATTAGTATATTTATTTTATGAAAATGTGATGTTATTTTATAATGTACTATGTCCTAGAAGAATAAATAAATAAATAAATAAATAAATAAATAAAAATAAAAGAATGAATGTACCTAAAATAATGCTCGGATGGGCACTTTGGGTCTTCCTCCACCATCAAAAGCTGGAAAGTCACAGTACGACCTATAATTGTGTTGGTGCGACATTAAATCTAACGAAAACAAAACTTAAAATGATATATAGTATTGGAAACCTATACACTACAAAAACTACTGCCCGCCCGCTTCGTTCAATATGTTCTCCATGAAGATTTGATAAAAAACATTGTGTCTGAAATCGTTTGTCCTCCACCTCTGATTCATGTGGGGAAGTCGGCAGTTATTTGCGGAGAACAGGTTTGTACTGGTACAGAATCCAGAAACACTTGTTAGGTTAACTGCTCGCTGTTACATAACTGAATTACTGTTGAAAAATGGCATTAAATCCAAAACAAACAAACCAAGAACTACCATTAATCAATCATCCACTGTAAGTTTAATTCAAAAACAAAACTGCTGCAATGCCCACAACAAAATATATATTGCCATACAGGAAAATCTATTAAAGGGATATAAATAAGAAAGTAATAACAACAACTGGTTTGTTCAAGAAAGTAACTGTACTCTTATAGTAAAGTTGTATAGCTATTTTGCATAACTGATTGAAATCCATTGAAAAAGTGCTGCAGTGTCCATAAATTGCATCGAATTTATTATCAATTAAAGGGCCATAATTCCTAGGTGGTAGTTCAGGAAAAGAGTAGTGACTCTACAGTTTTATAACTATGGTGTCATTTATTTTTAAAACCTGAAAATAAATGAAATGCTTATGCGCTCATAAGTTAAAATATATGACAAGAGATGATGGAAGACAAATGTTGCACACCATGTGATTACAATTGCATTTGGCCAAATCTCTGGTGAGCGTAAATTGAGTGTTTTCCAATTACTAGTACCCCACTTTGTGTCTATTATCGCAAAACTGCTCAGCAAATGCATGTCTGTAAGATATATATTTTTGCTTCTACAAGCACAATTCGATGGGAAAATACCACCAGTGAGATATGACATAACACAAATATCATCATTTATCACAACAGACTAGATCTTCTTGACAAAAAGACAATCATAAATTACACTCTATATAAACATACTTCTACTTGTAGAATAAAAACTGGAAACTAGATCCCTATCAGTTCCACTTGATTTGATAACTACCTTTTTATCTCAAATAAAATTTTGTCCAGAATTAAGGGGCCTATCCTTCAAAGTTACCTTAGAATACCATTACCAGGTTTACATATTTACATTATATCATTGGTGGTTAAACATCTTTAAAGACCAGTTCATGTTCCTTTATACTTGTTCTCACTTATCTTTAAAAGCACTGTAAAGCATTTCATTCTGCAGTTAAGCCTGTTCACAGCCAGCAAATGTAACACATCTTTTCATTACGTTGCAACTGCTACTTGAACTGTATTATACACATGCTCAGAGTTAACACAAACATTCAATCTCCCCATTACAAACAAATATTACAAACAACTATATTGTAGAAAACTATTTTTACAAGGACCTCCGAGTAGTTTGAAGTTTAGAAATATTTAATGAATGTTTTCACCACCTAACTTCTGTTCTCACAAATCACTTGCAGTTTATGTAAATACACTTTTCTGGAATTAAAGTCTACGAAATTAACACAAAGTTTCACAGCTGCAACATAAACTGTGGAGAAATTTTGTCTTCAGTTAATCTTCTAAATCCACAGACTATAGAAAGAATCTCTCGGGAATGACAAAAACTAAACTTGTTTTGGCTCTTTCAAATTATAGAAAAGTACCATGTTCTGAAGTTAATTTGAAATGAAGTGATTTTCAGACACCTAACTGTTTAACTTATTGTTGTATAGCGCTAACTTTAAAGATTCACTAGCATCATTGAGTTTTCTATATGTCTGTTAACCTGGTAACCAACTATATGATATATTTTAACCTTTTTGAACATACTTCTTTCCTTTTTTAAAAAAAAAAAAAAAAATACTGTTACTATGGCAGCAAAGGCCATCTTAGTTTTTTTCACAAGGGGCATTAATATACAAAATCTGAATAGCCTTAGCAGTAATCTCCCATCAATAAAAACAGGCAACCAAAGAACCAACCAGCTCAGGTTAAAAACCCTGAAAACTATCATTACCCATCTCCTAAACATTAACTTACAATTTGATGGTTAGCTTACTGTATGATTATTAACATTTGCAGGGAAATCATTTTTGTTGATGTCATGGTTGCGCCAGGATTGGGAATTAAATCTTGACAACAATTAAAATTCCTATTCATTTTATTTTAAAAAGTTGGATTCAGTAAAATCATATAAAATCATCCCTGAAACAGCTGTTGGGACCAAAACCACATGCATTTTGGTTTGCTTTGGTCTATGTCACTGTTATACAATCACGTACTCAGTATAAAATGAGTTTTACTCAATAGCTTCTGTTAGAAATGAGGTACTTTAATTAGAAATATGTACCCTGTACCATTTTAAAAATGGAAGTGCTTCTTGTAGGCAGAAATAAACTGAAACCTTTATCCCCTTCAGCAGAAGATACCAAGTAATTATAATTAAACAGTCTAGGAAATATGATCTGATAATTTTTGAAGTATTTATTCCTATATAACTCTTATAACAAGTGACCCCCGGGCGGGGCCTCTTTTCACGCCAGGGGCATAATTTGAACAGTTTGTTAGAGATCCACCAGGCAATGCTACATACAAAATATCAAAGGCCTCGGCCTTGAACTTTAAAACAAGAAGATTTTTATTTTTTCCCTATGTTAAATTTGGCACCCCCAGGGCAGGGCCTCTTTTCAACCTAGGGGCATAATTTTAACAACTGTGGTAGAGGACCAAAAGGCAATGCTACATACCAAATATCAAAGGCCTAGGCCTTGCAGATTCAGGCTAAGATATTTTGAAAGTTTTTTCCTATATGTCTTTGTAAAACTTCAGACCCCCGGGGCAGGGTCTCTTTTCAGCCCAGGGGTATAATTCGAATAATTCTGGTAGAGGACCACAAGGTAATGCTACATACCAAATATCAAAGGCCTAGGTTTTGTGGTTTTAGACAAGAAGATTGTTTAAGTTTTTTCCTATATAAGTCTATGTAAAAAGTGTGACCCCCGGGGCGGGGCCTCTTTTCACCCCAGGGGCACAATTTGAATAATCTTCATAGAGGACCATTACATGATGTCACATGCCAAATACCAAAGCTCTGCGCTTTGCGGTTTTGGACAAGAAGATTTTTAAAGGTTTTCCTTTTGGTTGCCATGGCAACCAGAATTCTGCATGGAATTTAATTCTTTGAATAATTATGAAAGGGAGCCACCCAAGGATCATTCCTGTGAAGTTTGGTGTAATTCTGCCCAGTGGTTTTCAAGAAGAAGAGAAGAAGAATTTTTAGAAATTGTTGACGGGCACACGACGGACGATTGACGACACACGACGGACGACGGACATCAAGCGGTCACAAAAGCTCACCATGAGCCTTTGGCTCATGTGAGCTAATAACACAACTGTCTGGCAAGCTAATACTAAAACAACAAAAATTAATGGAAAAGTACAGTTATTTAACCTTTTTAATATCTCGTTTAAAATAGAATAAAATGTTTTTTTGTGATTGTTACAATAACATTTGTCTAATAATTTGATGTATTTAGGGAACTTCTAGATAATAGTTACTTCTTTCACTTTTAAGGATTCAAGGAGAATTGTTAAGCTGTATTTATACTACCTTAAAGTTATCATAGTGTTAAACATCAGAAACATAAGGAAATTTTAAGACTGATCGTACCAAAAAGTTTTTATCAGGAAATCTTCTGCTTAAGTAAAGGAGAAAAGCCGAAAACTGTCCATTATGTGAAATAAACTGTCCATTATGTGAAATAATGGACAAATCGAGGCGCAACGCGCCGAGATTGTCCATTCTTTCACATAATGGGTAGTTTGAGGCTTTTCTCTGACTTAAAGGTCCAATACTAAGGAAAGTGAACATTTTAATTTCTTTTAAAAAGCACAGAAACTATTTCATTTTATTGGAAATTGAAAGTTGGTATGGAGAAATTCGAAATAAATCGTAGTATATGTACAATTATTTTTCTATGAAGTATGAAGAAAGTTAAAAAGACCTGGGGGGTCATTCTGTCGATTCATTGAAATTTCAACATTATGCACATACATTTCTTTGAGTTCCAAAGACCTTCTGTAAATTTTGACCTGCCAATCTTCATTATTTAGTGTCTTGCAGAAGTCTATGCACTGGCTATGAAAAAAATTGCCAACTCACTTTCCCTTAGTAATGGACCTTTAAAACACGGTCCTCACGCAAAAATCAAGATTGTCGTGATATTATATAATGTCACTAATATTGCCTCTTTGAGGCAAAGACAATTCATTGATTTGTGTCTGTGCTAAGTAAAAATACCAGGTCAAATAGATCTGAAATTAGATTGCATATAAATATTTATTGCAATTAAAGGTTTTTTAAGCACTAATGATATTAAGTGCTGATTCTTAGGAAAGGTTTGAACATATCTCGTTTTGTCATATTTATGAATGATTTGAGGTACAACTTAAAGTAAACTTTAACTTGGCCGTATGATGTATGTATCAATAGTTGTCCATGCTTTGTTCGAGTTTGCAGTTTATATAAATGACGGGCCCAGGAGAAGACATTCTAAAATGTATGTATGTATAATGTATTTTATATCATAATTGTAAAACAATCGTTCTTATCTCGTAATTACGAGATATTATATCAATTTTATTAGAAGAAAATTACCCGTATTACATTAGATCTTTACTAGTTATGACTCGTATCTCGTTATTACGGGAAAATATTTTGTTATTACGATAAATAACATCGTCATTGTCAAAAAATTGTATTGTTAAATTAAAGCCAAATTTTCTGGCAATACCGAAATACTGAAACGTGCAGTAAAACTTTAGGAAACTTGACGTTTTTCTTTATTTTAGTCCTCGTAGTAGAAAGGTGAAATTACACATTTCTTGATAGGACTGCAACAAATGTCAGTTATAGCCAAAAATAAACCAATTTTACACGGAAAACTGCATGAGAAAAATAAGGCTGCAGCATTTGAAAAAGAAATGAAAATAGTGTTTTCTTTAGCTCGACTATTCAAAGAATAGGTAGAGCTATTGGACTCAAGTTTGTTAAATTTTGCCCATTGTTTCCTCATTGAAGGTTCCATGTGCACCGCCGTATAAGTATATTTGCGGATGTCTCTAAATTACATTTTGGTACTTATAAAATGTGGAAATGTTGAGTTCTGCTCAACCCAGGGCTAGATGGCATGGACGGTAGCTTGAATTCCGCTACCCTCCATAAACAAACCGAGCCTGCAACATTTTCGTTAATGACTTGTTGGGCGACCTGTGGTTTTCCATTTTTTTTTATTTTATCTATGAGTCTGCGTCCGCGTCAGCGTTCCTATTTGGTTAAGGTTCATCAACAGTGTTTGGAGACCATCCTTCAGATGAATATTAATTTCTGAAATTTATATCTCATAGACCATTACCATTTATAATAAATATACTGAATTGTTCAGAGGAAGTAGGAAATACTTTATTCCAAGGTAAGATTGTTTAGGAATGTGTATTTTGTTTAATATCACATTCACTTCGACTGTAAACGTTCTTTGTTTTGTTTGTTTGTTTTGGGTTTAACGCCGTTTTTCAACAGTATTTCAGTCATGTAACGGCGGGCAGTTAACCTAACCAGTGTTCCTGGGTTCTGTACCAGTACAAACCTGTTCTCCGCAAATAACTGCCAACTTTCCCACATGAATTATCAGAGGTTGAGGACTAATGATTTCAGACACAATGTCGTTTATCAAATAGTCACGGAGAACATACGCCCCGCCCGAGGATCGAACTCGCGACCCCGCGATCCGTAGACCAACGCTCTTACCTACTGAGCTAAGCGGGCGGGCTGTAAACGTTCTATTTTGTAGAAAATATCAAACTTCTTTTTCAAACGTATTTTTCTTTAATTTTGTTTTGGTTCTGTGTGCAACATATTTATCTGTGTACTCCCCAGTAATGAAATATGGCTAACTTTCATATTCTCCTGAACATAGCAGTATTTTATTCATTTTGACACCTCTACTTTCACTTCCATTTTACAATTTTTGCAACGTTTTGAAATGTGCATGTTTTTAACATTTTCAACACTGGGAGTACCTGGAGAAATATGTTAGGCACACAATAAGTATAGACATTAATTAGAAATAGTTTTGATAAGGAAGTTTGATATTTTCTACAAAACAGAATGTGGACGAGCAAAGTACATGTGATATAAGAGAAAATTGATTATTCCAAACATAACACTTCTCTTAAAAGACACTTCTACTTATTCTGAACAGTTTGGTATACATTTTATGAAAAACAAAGGCTTATGATGGCTACAAACATAAAACAAAAATTCCACTGAGGGGTAGTTTCAAAACACTTTATATGAACCTTATTCACTGTGATAAATTGAATTACACTGCACAGGTTTAATAACTCTATTTTGCGTTTGTATATACGTATGTCCTTTTAATGACTTAGACATTTTTGATTGAGGTTTTATATGTAAGTAGGTATTTCAGTACCTACTAACGGAAATGGATTGATTCACTATTCTGATCTGATATGCAGTGCTCAGGTGTCATAACTCTACTTTGCATTTTTCCAAATTTATGCCATTTTTTTCGACTAAGCAGTCGTTGGTTAAACTTTCGTAGGTAAGCTGCTATCTCAGTACCCATTAATGGGAATGAATTTAAACTTGCACAATTGTCCCTGTCATGAGCTGATATGCATTGCACAGGTTCCATAACTCTTTTTGCAATTTTACAAAATTATGGCCCCCTTTTCGACTTTAATATTCATTCAATTGACAAACCTGTTGAATAGTCGGGCGTTGCTGTCCTCCGACAGCTCTTGCTTTTACATCACGTTGCTTATTTCTATCTATTTTCGATTGAAAATGCCATACCAGGTTTATATCTGCGATACTATTCTATAGCGATTCAGGAGTACACAAAGAGGACTTTACTACTTTCTAACGGTTGAAGATTTAAACTAACATTCAGTAATTACTTATGGCACATTGTTTGATTTTCATTTGACTGATAATTTGTGGGGCGATTTGGGTTAAAATCATACGTCCCCCTTCAGCGTTTTTTTATTATTGCAGCTACAGATTCTGAAAAATAATCGTTGCAGTTTATATTTCGAAACTTTCGAATTTCATAGGTTAGATTCTTGATAAACGTCACCTGTCCTTTATACCATGGCCACAGCCTCGTTTTCACTCTTCTGCATCAGCAAATTCTATCTTTGTTACTGAAAATAAGAAAAAAGAATACAGTTGCATAATAAAAAAGTTATAATGTTCATTTTTCATTCTTATGAAATGTGAACACACAGGATTGTGTACTTACAAATCTGGTGGATTCTTATTTATGAAAAAGCAAGGCCTGTGCATAAAACATTGTTGCCATACACTTTGTGCTTGAATCAGCTAATGCAAGCAAATTTTGTCTAACATTCAATATCCTTAGGACACCGGGCACAGTTTTATACAATCTCGCCAGGCATACGTATGTTTTTGACAACACAGAAAGTGACGTCAGACGACCTCCAGCGTTTACCGGAATTAAGGAAATGAAAGTAAACTGGCTAAATTTGAAAACAAAAGTCGCATTTGCATTGGTCGATAGTCAGGGGTCACGCGCAGTGGTCACCTCCTCTAAATGTATGGGCGTGGACATCTTCTCTCTTTTTTTTGCTAATGGGGAGTCAATTTTCAGCACTTTCTAACGATTTGAAAATACCTGTCAGCTTTTCATCTACGAAAGAATATTGGAACTCGGAATAAACACAAATCCAACAGGTGTCGCAACGGAGCAAGTGTGTATGGAGATTTTTGGAACTTCGTCAAATCGTTAAAAAGTTCCTTTATGATGTTGTCTAAAAGGTTCAGTACTCGTATGCCTCGGATGTTAGATATTTCCGTATATGAGAGCTGCAGACCTAGCCATTTCAGAAATAGTTTCAAAATGAATTTCGTGTAATAAATGTTGATTCTACGGAAGCGTGAAATGGCCATCAGATGCAGACTTAACTATAGCAATAAAATGTTCCATTTTGTTCACACAAATTGCTTTTACTACACTGATGATTTCTCTCAACATCAATAAACAAATCCAAAATAAGACATCTTTTCAGACAAGTACAGAAGATTTCTGGCAATAGAAATACAATATCACTTACTGGTTTTGGTGTAGACCTAGATCAGTGACAGAGCTTGCATAAATTCAGACATTCTTTATTGCATTACTTCCCCATCTGTATAATTCAAAATAGTTTTGAAAGTTGGAAAACATAGTGAAAAACATACTGACTGCAAACTGATGAAAGAAATGTATATTATATTACAATGAAACTTTTTTTAGTCTTTCAGAACGTATAAATATTGCTACATGCTGAGCTAAAGTTCTGAATATATTACCCTTTCAAATCGTTGGAAAATCAGCCTGTGAAAGATTCACATAAATTCCATTTGATCACCATGGCAAACAAGAAAAAAATTGTATTAAAGTTGATCTCAAAATTAAAAGAATTCTCATCGAAGTTGAATTTTTGTATTTGCACCGCAATAAAGTTGAAAAGGGTGCTGCTTCAATTGTTTATAAAAACAGCCATGTGTTACTAATATTTCTAACATGCAACAAATTGGTAATACTAATTGTTATCTAGGTGTGATAGTTGTGTTGCAAAACGTATAACTGACAACGCTGTTTTAGCTGAATATATGAATTCGTTTGGATCCTTTTCTATTTTCTTTCTTCAAAGTGTTTTGTCTCTCTTGAATACTTATATGAGCCATGCCATGAGAAAACCAACATAGTGGGTTTGCGACCAGCATGGATCCAGACCAGCCTGCGCATCCGCGCAGTCTGGTCAGGATCCATGCTGTTCGCTTTCAAAGCCTATTGGAATTAGAGAAACTGTAAGCGAACAGCTCGGATCCTGACCAGACTGCGCGATTGCGCAGGCTGGTCTGGATCCATGCTGGTCGCAAACCCACTATGTTGGTTTTCTCATGGCACGGCTCAATATTATATTAGATGTTGACTTACAATATTAGTATATTTCAACTTAAGATTGTCTTACAATAACATTTTATCTTTAAGTTAGCAAAAACATTCAGAACTCATTGAATTTGCTTAAGTGCTATTAATGTAGCGGAATTGTCGCTTAATTGTAGAGAACAAGTTTATTGCAGATGTGTATACTGTAAAAAGAAATACTGCTGAAAAATGTTAAATGCAAAGAAAACAAACTTGTCAAATTTAAATTTCCAATCCGTGTTTCATATGGATTTGTAGCGAGGATGATGAAGAAAGCAGAAAACTATAACCCATCAGAGTACCTGACACTTCCATTGTTCAAGTTTCAATTTTAATGAAAACCTTAGGAAACAAAATTAGAATTCATTCTGAAAACTGAAGTTAATACATTAATAGCACATTTTAAGGAACTTGTCATTTCAGCACATACTGAGCGTAAAATAAATATATTATTTAAACAACAAAACCGCATTAACCTAAGTAAGATAATTGCCAACTTTTGTTGTAACTACCGGTAAGACATTTCGCAACAAAAACCTATTAAACTTGGTGAAAATGCAAAAACTGCTAAGAGAAATACAAAATGATGTGAAATCTAGTTTTATGCCAGATTTTGCGTTAAAAATTTGACAACTTTGTGCTGTGCATGTTTAGCATTTTTTAAAATAAAATGCAAATGAAAAACACACGAATTTCAAAGTCTGTTTTCTCCATGACAATACTGAAAGGTTAAAAAGCACCTGGGGTATTCCTCAGCCACCAAAAGCTTGAAAGTCACCATATGACCTATAATTGTGTTGGTGTAACATTAAACCCGCGGCAACAAAATCAAAAATTAAAATGATAGTATACTGGGACTGTAATAATATAAACCTATCTTCTTATAGAACTACCAGTATTTAAACAACCCCCTGTAAGTTTAATTGAAGAATAAAACTGCTTCAATGTCCACAGTAAAATGTATATTGCCATACAGAAAAATCTATTAAAGGGATAAAAATCAGAAAAAAAGAAATTTGGTTTGTTCGAAAAGGAACTGTCCTCTGAAACTATTTCGCATAATTGACTGAAATCCATTGAAAAAGTGCTGCAGTGTCCAGAAACAACAGCATTAAATCAATTATCAATTAAAGGGCCTTTTGCCAGAGCCTAGTACAAGAACTTACAGTTATATAACTAGAAGATACTTTTGCATTTTTCCAAATTTATGCCATTTTTTTCGACTAAGCAGTCGTTGGTTAAACTTTCGTAGGTAAGCTGCTATCTCAGTACCCATTAATGGGAATGAATTTAAACTTGCACAATTGTCCCTGTCATGAGCTGATATGCATTGCACAGGTTCCATAACTCTTTTTGCAATTTTACAAAATTATGGCCCCCTTTTCGACTTTAATATTCATTCAATTGACAAACCTGTTGAATAGTCGGGCGTTGCTGTCCTCCGACAGCTCTTGCTTTTACATCACGTTGCTTATTTCTATCTATTTTCGATTGAAAATGCCATACCAGGTTTATATCTGCGATACTATTCTATAGCGATTCAGGAGTACACAAAGAGGACTTTACTACTTTCTAACGGTTGAAGATTTAAACTAACATTCAGTAATTACTTATGGCACATTGTTTGATTTTCATTTGACTGATAATTTGTGGGGCGATTTGGGTTAAAATCATACGTCCCCCTTCAGCGTTTTTTTATTATTGCAGCTACAGATTCTGAAAAATAATCGTTGCAGTTTATATTTCGAAACTTTCGAATTTCATAGGTTAGATTCTTGATAAACGTCACCTGTCCTTTATACCATGGCCACAGCCTCGTTTTCACTCTTCTGCATCAGCAAATTCTATCTTTGTTACTGAAATAAGAAAAAAGAATACAGTTGCATAATAAAAAAGTTATAATGTTCATTTTTCATTCTTATGAAATGTGAACACACAGGATTGTGTACTTACAAATCTGGTGGATTCTTATTTATGAAAAAGCAAGGCCTGTGCATAAAACATTGTTGCCATACACTTTGTGCTTGAATCAGCTAATGCAAGCAAATTTTGTCTAACATTCAATATCCTTAGGACACCGGGCACATTTTTATACAATCTCGCCAGGCATACGTATGTTTTTGACAACACAGAAAGTGACGTCAGACGACCTCCAGCGTTTACCGGAATTAAGGAAATGAAAGTAAACTGGCTAAATTTGAAAACAAAAGTCGCATTTGCATTGGTCGATAGTCAGGGGTCACGCGCAGTGGTCACCTCCTCTAAATGTATGGGCGTGGACATCTTCTCTCTTTTTTTTGCTAATGGGGAGTCAATTTTCAGCACTTTCTAACGATTTGAAAATACCTGTCAGCTTTTCATCTACGAAAGAATATTGGAACTCGGAATAAACACAAATCCAACAGGTGTCGCAACGGAGCAAGTGTGTATGGAGATTTTTGGAACTTCGTCAAATCGTTAAAAAGTTCCTTTATGATGTTGTCTAAAAGGTTCAGTACTCGTATGCCTCGGATGTTAGATATTTCCGTATATGAGAGCTGCAGACCTAGCCATTTCAGAAATAGTTTCAAAATGAATTTCGTGTAATAAATGTTGATTCTACGGAAGCGTGAAATGGCCATCAGATGCAGACTTAACTATAGCAATAAAATGTTCCATTTTGTTCACACAAATTGCTTTTACTACACTGATGATTTCTCTCAACATCAATAAACAAATCCAAAATAAGACATCTTTTCAGACAAGTACAGAAGATTTCTGGCAATAGAAATACAATATCACTTACTGGTTTTGGTGTAGACCTAGATCAGTGACAGAGCTTGCATAAATTCAGACATTCTTTATTGCATTACTTCCCCATCTGTATAATTCAAAATAGTTTTGAAAAGTTGGAAAACATAGTGAAAAACATACTGACTGCAAACTGATGAAAGAAATGTATAATTATATTACAATGAAAACTTTTTTTAGTCTTTCAGAACGTATAAATATTGCTACATGCTGAGCTAAAGTTCTGAATATATTACCCTTTCAAATCGTTGGAAAATCAGCCTGTGAAAGATTCACATAAATTCCATTTGATCACCATGGCAAACAAGAAAAAAATTGTATTAAAGTTGATCTCAAAATTAAAAGAATTCTCATCGAAGTTGAATTTTTGTATTTGCACCGCAATAAAGTTGAAAAGGGTGCTGCTTCAATTGTTTATAAAAACAGCCATGTGTTACTAATATTTCTAACATGCAACAAATTGGTAATACTAAATTGTTATCTAGGTGTGATAGTTGTGTTGCAAAACGTATAACTGACAACGCTGTTTTAGCTGAATATATGAATTCGTTTGGATCCTTTTCTATTTTCTTTCTTCAAAGTGTTTTGTCTCTCTTGAATACTTATATGAGCCATGCCATGAGAAAACCAACATAGTGGGTTTGCGACCAGCATGGATCCAGACCAGCCTGCGCATCCGCGCAGTCTGGTCAGGATCCATGCTGTTCGCTTTCAAAGCCTATTGGAATTAGAGAAACTGTAAGCGAACAGCTCGGATCCTGACCAGACTGCGCGATTGCGCAGGCTGGTCTGGATCCATGCTGGTCGCAAACCCACTATGTTGGTTTTCTCATGGCACGGCTCAATATTATATTAGATGTTGACTTACAATATTAGTATATTTCAACTTAAGATTGTCTTACAATAACATTTTATCTTTAAGTTAGCAAAAACATTCAGAACTCATTGAATTTGCTTAAGTGCTATTAATGTAGCGGAATTGTCGCTTAATTGTAGAGAACAAGTTATTGCAGATGTGTATACTGTAAAAAGAAATACTGCTGAAAAATGTTAAATGCAAAGAAAACAAACTTGTCAAATTTAAATTTCCAATCCGTGTTTCATATGGATTTGTAGCGAGGATGATGAAGAAAGCAGAAAACTATAACCCATCAGAGTACCTGACACTTCCATTGTTCAAGTTTCAATTTTAATGAAAACCTTAGGAAACAAAATTAGAATTCATTCTGAAAACTGAAGTTAATACATTAATAGCACATTTTAAGGAACTTGTCATTTCAGCACATACTGAGCGTAAAATAAATATATTATTTAAACAACAAAACCGCATTAACCTAAGTAAGATAATTGCCAACTTTTGTTGTAACTACCGGTAAGACATTTCGCAACAAAAACCTATTAAACTTGGTGAAAATGCAAAAACTGCTAAGAGAAATACAAAATGATGTGAAATCTAGTTTTATGCCAGATTTTGCGTTAAAAATTTGACAACTTTGTGCTGTGCATGTTTAGCATTTTTTAAAATAAAATGCAAATGAAAAACACACGAATTTCAAAGTCTGTTTTCTCCATGACAATACTGAAAGGTTAAAAAGCACCTGGGGTATTCCTCAGCCACCAAAAGCTTGAAAGTCACCATATGACCTATAATTGTGTTGGTGTAACATTAAACCCGCGGCAACAAAATCAAAAATTAAAATGATAGTATACTGGGACTGTAATAATATAAACCTATCTTCTTATAGAACTACCAGTATTTAAACAACCCCCTGTAAGTTTAATTGAAGAACAAAACTGCTTCAATGTCCACAGTAAAATGTATATTGCCATACAGAAAAATCTATTAAAGGGATAAAAATCAGAAAAAAAGAAATTTGGTTTGTTCGAAAAGGAACTGTCCTCTGAAACTATTTCGCATAATTGACTGAAATCCATTGAAAAAGTGCTGCAGTGTCCAGAAACAACAGCATTAAATCAATTATCAATTAAAGGGCCTTTTGCCAGAGCCTAGTACAAGAACTTACAGTTATATAACTAGAAGATACTTTTGTAGAAAAGTGCATGTCTCCCCCAATGCATAGTAGTAATAGGCAAGAAGTCAATAGGGGACAGGAGCAGAAGTCCAAGACACCGATGGTTGGCTGCAATAGGGATCATTTACTCAGCATATCCAATATTCTTGTGAAGTTTCAACATTCTGGGCCAAGTGGTTTTCAAGTTATTGATCGGAAAGTGTTTTCCATGTTCTGGCCCCTGTGACCTTGACCTTTGCTCAAGTGATCTTAAAATCAATAGGGGTCATCCACTTTGTAAGTCGTATCACCCTGTGGAAGTTTGAAGGTTTTGGGTCAAGTGGTTCTCAAGTTATTGATCGGAAATGGTTTTCCATGTTCAAGCCACTGTGACCTTTACCTTTAACAAAGTGACCCAAAAATCAATAGGGGTCATCTTCTCTGCATGTTCAATCATCCTATGAAGTTTCAACATTCTAGATCAAGTGGTTCTCAAGTTATTAATTTCAAATAATTTTCAATTTTGCTCAGGCCCCTGTGACCTTGACCTTTGATGGGATGACCCCAAAAACAATAAGGTCGTCTACTCTATAAGCTCTACTACACTATGAAGTTTGAAGGTTATAGGTCAAATGATTCTCCAGTTATTGATCGGAAATGAAGTGTGACGGACAGACTGCCTGCCTGACGGACAGACAGGGCAAAAACAATATGTCTCCCCCATGGGGGTGGGGACGGGGGTGGGGGTTGTGGAGGAAACATAACTATGGTGCTATTTATGTTAAAATCTGAAAATAAATGAAATGCTTATGTTCGCATAAGTTAGGATATATGACAATAGACTAGAAATGATGGACAACAAATGTTGTACACCATGTTATCACTTCTGCGTTTGGCTCAGTCTTGGGAGAGCTTAAATTGAGTGTTTTCCAATGCATTTATTAGTCTGCCATTTGTTGTCCATTATCGCAAAACTGCTCATCAAATGCATGACTGTAAGGCTTCTTCAAGCAGAATTTGATGGGAAAATACTACCAGTTAGATATGACATAACACAAATATCATCATTTATCACAACATCTTAGATCTTCTAAACAACAAGAAATATCGGTAAAACCAATGGATGCTCCCTAAAATTTGCATATTGAAAGAACAAAAGTGGAATTTACTGACTGGGCACATATAGTTTAAAGGGCAATATCTCATTAAAAACTCATTCCAACGGATAATGAAGAAAATATGCGCATCTCCTCTTGAGACTGAAGCGTCCAGTGTATTTTTGCTGAATTCCAGGCAGTGGTTGCTTAGAAATAGTCACTTTAGTTTAATAATGTTGAATAATCAAAGGGCAATAAATTAATGAAACATCATCCAGCCGAAACACGAAGATAATATGCGCATCGCCTCTTGATTGAAAAGCTTCCTATGAAGTATGTCTAAACTCCAACCAGTGGTTGCTGAGAAATATTCCAGACCAGAATTGTACTATAAAACATGTATACTACTGACGAATAATTAAAGGGCAATATAATATTAATAACTGAGTGAAAAATCATCTGACCAAAACACAAAGACAATATGCGCATCTCCTCTTGATAGTGAAGCTTTCTATGAAGTTTCGCTAAATTCCAACCGGTGGTTGCTTTGAAATACTCCGGACAAGAAATGCGGGACAGATCGACGAACCAGCAACTAAATGCTTACACTTCGGGGAGCATAAAAAGACAATGTACATTACACTCTATATAAACATGCTTCTATTTGTAGAACAAAATTAGGAACTAAATCCTTTTCAGTCCTACTTGATTTGAAACTATTTATCCTCCAATAAAATTCTGTCCATGACCTTCAAAGTTACCTGAGAATACAATTACCTGGTTAACATTTACATATTTACATCATATCATTGATCAGTTTAATATTTTTAGACCAGTTCATGTTTCTTTTAAGGGTTCTCACTTATCTTTGAAAGAACTGTTACGCACCTCATTCTGCAGTTAAACCTGTTACAACCAGCAAATGTAACACATCTTTTCATTAAGTTGCAACTGCTACTTGAACTGTATTATAAACACGCTCACGGGTTAACACAAACATTCAATCTCCCAAACAAACATTACAAACAAAATACAGAAAAAACTATTTTACAAGGACCTCCAGTTCGCACTCTACAGCAGTGGTTTGAAGTTTAGAAATATTTAATGAATGTTTTCACCACCTAACTTCTGTTCTCACAAATCACTTGCAGTTTATGTAAATACACATTTCTGGAATTAAAGTCTGAGCAATAAACACAAATTTTCACACCTGCAACATAAACTGTGGAGAAACTTTGTTGTCAGTTAATCTTCTAAATCCATAGATTAAGGAAAGAATCTTTCAAGAATGACAATCAAACTTGTTGTGGCACTTCTAAATGATAGAAAAGTACCATATTCTGCAGTTCATTTGAAATGCAGCTATTTTCAGAAACCTAATTGCTTGATTTATTAGATTCTTTAGCATCAATGAGTTTTCAATATGTCTGTTAACCTGGCTACCAATAGTATAATATCTTTTTAACCTTTTGAAAAACATTTCTGCTTTTTATTTATTTTTTCAATTTTCTCCTTCTATTATCTCTTAAGCTGTTTTGAATTGAAAAGGGTCATGAAGATACAAAATCTGAATAGCTTTAAGAGTTATCTTCCATCAATAACACGTAGGATCAGTAGAACCGACTAGCTCTACTAATCAATCAAGTTAAATGTCTTTGTGGAAATTACTTAAATTGAAGTATTTTCAATACCTCCTTTAAACCCTGCTTATATATAAGTACATATCACAACTAATCTCTTAAACATTAATCATGGTTAACTTACAGTGAAATCATTAAAAATCATGGGGAAAATGTTTTGTTGAATTAACAGGGAATTAAAGTATCAACAACAAATAAGATTATGTTTCATTTCATCTTAAAAAGTTGGATTCAGTAAAATGTCACTGAAACAGCCAAATCCAGGAAACTTTAGTTGCATTTTGGTTTTCTTGGGCCAATGTCACTGTTACAAAATCATGTACTCAATACAAAATGAGTTCTGTTAGACATGAGTAATCTGCAGTATTTCTCAACCATGAAATGTGCAGCAAAGAAAATTGAATCTAAAACTAGTCTAAATACTCTTCAATCTTAAACTCTTAAAATCATAAATACATGTTATAACAGGCTGTGTGTTTTATGAAAAAACAAACAAACAGGTTTTATTAAAACTAAGTCACACCCTTGCAAATTGATGAAAAGTGTTTTATGATATCATCTTCAAATACAGACGCCATCAGCATCTTTCTTTAACTTCACAAGTGATGTTTATTGCCAATTATATTTTACTGCAGTGTAAATAAATTGTTACATGTGAAAAAAATATAAAAATTCATAGGCATGTAACTGCTGAACATATATAATAGAAGTCAAATGAGGGGAATTTTTATGATGATTAAGAAATTTGTTATCGAGTGTTTGCAATGAATCTAAAACAGTTTTAACTTAATTTCTGACAGATGTAAATGTCAATCAGAATTTCTTTCAAACCGCCTCGATAGTCTAGTGGTAGAGTATCCTCTTCGAGTGCGGGAGGTCGTGGGTTCGATCCCCGGCCGCCTCATACCAAAGACATGAAAAATGGTACCAGTAGCTCCCTTGCTTGACGCTCAGCATTAAAAGGGAAAGTGGCTTCTCTTCTCTCATACCCTCGTGGCGATGGATTCCATCAGGAATGAGGTGTCGAGAGTGATTAGCATAAGTTGTAGAACTTGCTTCACAATCTACCTAAAATAAATTATTTATAAATTAATCAGAACTTCTGAAGTTCTAAAATTTTGACGTTCTGCAACAAAAATTTCATACAGCTTTTACTTGCTTCACACTACTCTAGTGTATGTTTAGCAAAAGAAACCACACTTAATTTATATGTTCTAACATTATCACAAAAATTATGGAATTTTAAAGAATTTATCCATTTCTAGAGATTTAGCTTCATTTATTTCTAAATGCATGTACTTCATACTGTCTGATGGATCAACACTATTTGTGCAACTGTTCAGGTATCTTCAAGTACTCTTAAGTTAAGAATGGTAAAAATTATCTGTAAACATGCAAAATCAGTTTTTTTTTTCATATTTATAATCTATTGTCAGTCAAAATTCACTTAATATCTTGATTTTTTTTTCCAGAAAATAAAAACTATCAAGACACAAAGATCATAAGGACAAAACTTAATGTAGCCAAGAGCTATATACTCATGTTATTTATATATTATTAGCAACCCTCTTCGTACAATTTCTTAAAAACTGAAATCGGTAAAAACAGAAAAATGAGAATAAATAGTTTCAGAAACAGTAAGCCCTTAAAAATCATCCAACAGAACTGGGGCATGACCAAAATATATGAAACTAAACCTCAAAAACTTCCATTACTTGAATGAAAAGATTTTGGTAAGGATAGACAAAAAGATGAAATAACAGCAAAGGAAGAAGACAAAACCATAATATCTTCCTCTTAGCATAAGATGTAAATGATTATTGATTAATTAAGTAAAAAAAAATTCTCTATTACTCTATAAAGCAACAGGATACAAATTTGATAAAAAAAAACTGTCCGGCAAGCTGATACTAAAACAACATAATCAATGGAAAATTACAGTAATTTAACTCTTTTATTATCTCGTTTAAAATAGAATAAATTGTTGTTTTTTTTTTGTGATTGCTATAATAACATTTATTTACCAATTTGCTGTATTTAAGGAACTTCTATTTCTCACTTTTAAATATTCCAGGAGACATGATACAGTAAGCTGTATACTGAGATATGTATATTCTACCTTAAAGTTATCATTGTGCTAAACACCAGAAAAGTTTTGGTATAAGTTTAGGTCAAAGAAGTTATTATGTGGACACTGCTTATTTTTCTATTTGTTTATGTAACAAGACCTTGATTAAACTTGCCACATTCTCACTGCAAACATTGAGACTGATAAAGCTTTCTTAACCCAAAGCTTCATACTTCATTTGATTCACTCTACTCTAATATGAGTTACAGAATAACACCATTGTTCTTTTTCAGAAACAGTGACATTGTCTGGTCCCCATATTCAGTCAAAACCTAGGATTTACCATCACATTATACCAAGTTTCCTTTTGCTATATCTATTCAAACTCAATTTATTTCATTACTAGTTTTTTTCTTTTTTTAATAACAGTTGATTGAAGTGAATGAGGATACAACTTGTCGTCTAATATTTTGTCATGAATATGTTCCAATGTTAGATTATAATATCCCTTTGTTAGGTCATATATTTGTACCCCTATATTTTAAGTTCGAAAAGTTTTACTAAATAACATCAGAATACAGTTTAAATACAGTTTTTGTTTTCCCCCCATAGTTCCAAACAAAAAGAAAATGCTTTTCTGGCACATGTACACTTCTTTGGGATCATAATTTATACTTCATTAAGTCACTTTAAAATTGTGAAGGAGTTTGCTCCACAAATTTGAGGTGGCTGAAGGGGGGTGAAGGTGGAATGGAATGTGGGCCTATGGACAACCACCTTTATCCATCCCAGAAAATAATATGCCATGCATGTTTACACTCCATAGTAATCATGAGCAAGTCAGCTCGGGACAGTAACTACTATTTAAATCATACCTTCCTCACAGAAGACCTGAACTCTACTAACTCTGCTTATTGCCAAGATCAAAACTTCTTTAAAGGTGAGTAATTGTGTAAGTAAGCATGACAGTCTATCTTAGCTTAAAGTCTACCCTAGCTTAAAGTGTCCAGCTGAAGCAAAGGCATATGTATTAGGTTTCATTGGGATTTCTTTAAAAACGTGGAAATAATCTGCACCAAAACATTTTGCAACAGATCACTTACACAATCAACCATGGTTATAATACCTATTTTCAAAGTGTAAAGTCTTCTTTCCTCTGAAATAATCTGCTTAATGAAAAAAACATTTTCTCAAAACAAGTGCCTCTCCAATATCATAAAGGGATTTTAATCTTTTCTATTCCTACCTATAACAATCTTAATTAGGGTGATCATAACTCACAACATGCACTGTAACATATGGAATTTGGACCAAGCCCATGAAAACAATGATTCATTTTCTGAGAAAATATATCAAAGCATTACCAATACTTGAAGCATCTCCTTAAATACCTTAAGAATGTCAGGGCAAACAAATACTTTCATCTTGATGAAACCGTTGCAATTAAGTTTGATAAGCAGGAAGACATGTTGTACCATAATGGCATTTATCTGGATAACACAGAATAAAGTCTTGCATTAACCATACATGTGAAAAGGAAAATCATCCTGTGTACAAAGGTCATCCCTTATGAACATTTATAAAAATGGCAGCAGTACTTTCTTTCTAAAGTTATAGAAAGATAACAAAAATGTTGACACATGAAAAAAAAAATGCCTTAAAATTCGCTTAAAATTTGAGAATCTCTTTTCATAGGCACATAATCTCAAAAATAAGCATATACATTTTATTTGACCAGGTAACAGATAATGTGTTGAATTAAATTTACAACAATGAAAAGTTTCATTAAAATCTACATTGGAGAAAAAATTGTTCCTGAAAATGACATCAAAATTGTGATTTTCCCACACACTCCCATCATTAGCCAGGCTCCTTGGCTGCAAGGTTATTTTTTCATAAATACTGCAAACATTATAAGTTAATTTTAAGCCTGTGAAATAGCACATTTTTATCTGATGGCAAAACCATACCCATGTTCGCAGCCAGGGGCAATAAAAATATCAATATAGAAAGAACCTGCTGGAGTTATTTCCACTGTAATGAAGAAACATATGACAGAGCAAACACGAGCCAGTCTAAAAATCAAGAACAAAATCCTAACTGTTTTACTTGCCTATTCTAATCAAAAGTTTTTGAAAAATCAAAGTTTAATCGAATTCAACATTACATATTTTTTTATCTGAACATGAAAAACTATGTTATATAATACGAAGTTGCGGACTAGGTAACATTGATATACAGGTTAGCTATTTATCATTGGCCATCTAATTCTGTGGTTTGTTCATACAGATAAATACTGAAACAGATTATTCAAGTTATCAATTGTAAATAGTTTTCCATTTTGTTCAGGCCCCTGAGTCCTTGACCTTTGATGGAATGACCCTAAAAACAATAGGGATCGTCTACTATATAAGCCCTATTACACTATGAAGTTTGAAGGTTCTAGGTCAAATGGTTCTCCAGTTATTGATCGGAAATGAAATGTGACGGACAGACTGTCTGACGGACGGACGGTGACCACTACTGCATTTGGCTTAGTCTCCTGATAGCTTACATGGAGTGTTTTCCAATGCATTTACTAGTCTGCCACTTTTTGTCCATTATCGCAAAACTGCTGATCACATGCATGTCTGTAAGGCTTCTTCAAGCAGAATTTGATTGGAAAATACTACCAGTTAAGTATGACATAACACAATTATCATCATTTATCACAATATCTTAGATCTTCTAGACAGTCAACAAGAAATATCGGTAAAACCAATGGATGATCCCCAAAATGTGCATATTAAAAGAACAAAAGTGGTATTTACTGACTGGGCACTTATAGGTTAAAGGGCAATATGTCATTTAAAACTCATTCCAACGGATAATGAAGAATATATGCGCACCTCCTCTTGAGAGTGAAGCGTTCTATGTATTTTTGCTGAATTCCAGGCAGTGGTTGCTGAGAATTACTCGCTATAGTTTATTAATGATGAATAATCAAAGGGAAATAAATCAGTGAAAAATCATCCAACCGAAACACGAAGTTAATAAGCGCATCTCCTCTTGATTGTAAAGCTTCCTATAAAGTATGACTAAACCCCAACCAGATGTTGCTGAGAAATACTCCAGACAAGAATTGTACTATAATATACTACTGCTGAATAACTAAAGGGCAAAAAAAAAAACTGAGAGAAAATCATCCGACCAAAAACACAAAGACAATATGCGCATCTCCTCTTGATAGTGAAGCTTCCTATTAAGTTTCGCAAAATTCCAACCGGTGGTTGCTTTGAAATACTCCGGACAAGAAATGCGGGACGGACGGACGAACCAGCGACTATATGCTTACACTTCGGAGAGCATAAAATGACAATGATACTATATAATATTTGTAGAATAAAAATTTGGATCTAAATCCTTATCAGTCCCACTTGATTTGAAACCTACCATTTTTTCTCAAACAAAATTCTGTCCATGACCTTTAAAGTTACCTGAGAATACCATTACCTGGTTTACATTTACATATTTACATCATATCATTGATCAGTTTAATATTTTTAAAGACCAGTTCATGTTCCTTTATAAGGGGTTCTCACTTATCTTCGAAGAAACTGTAACGCACCTCATTCTGCAGTTAAACATGTTCACAACCAGCAAATGTAACACATCTTTTCATTAAGTTGCAACTGCTACTTGAACTGTATTATAAACACGCTCACGGGTTAACACAAACATACAATCTTCCCATTACAAACAAACAGTACAAGCAAAAAACAAAACAAAAATCTGTTTTACAAGGACCTCAGGTTTGCTCTCTACAGCAGTGGTTTGAAGTTTAGAAATATTTAATGAATGTTTTCAACACCTAACTTCTGTTCTCACAAATCAATTGCAGTTTATGTAAATACATATTTCTGGAATAAAAATCTGAGAAATAAACACAAATTTTCACACCTGCAACATAAACTGTGGAGAAACTTTGTCTTTCGTTAATATTCTAAATCCACAGATTATAGAAAAAATCTTTAAGGAATGACATAAATCAAACTTGATGTGGCTCTTCTAAATGATAGAAAAGTACCATACTCTGCAGTTAAGTTGAAATGCCGCTATTTTCAGAAACCTAATTGCTTGATTTATTAGATTCTTTAGCATCATCGAGTTTTCAATATATCTGTTAATCTGGCTACCAACTGGATATCTTTTTAACCTTTTGAAAAACACTTTTTCTTTTCTTTTTCTTTTTTGTTTGTTCAATTTTCTCTTTCTATTATCTCTTAAGCTGTTTTGAATTAAAAAGGGTCATGAAGATACAAAATCTGAATAGCTTTAAGAGTTATCTCCCATCAATAACACGTAGGATCAGTAGAACCGACTAGCTCTACTAATCAATCAAGTTAAATGTCTTTGTGGAAATTACTTAAATTGAAGTATTTTTAATACCTTCTTTAAACCCTGCTTATATGTAAGTACAGATCACAACCCATCTCTTAAACATTAATCTTGGTTAGCTTACAGTGAAATCATTAATAATGATGGAGAAAATGTTTTGTTGATATCATGATTGCGCCAACACAGGGAATTAAAGTATCAACAACAAATAAAAGTTTGTTTCATTTCATCTTTAAAAGTTGGATTCAGTAAAATCATATACCCTTGAAACAGCTGTTTAGGCCAAAACCAGGAAACTTCAGTTGCATTTTGGTTTTCTTGGGTCAATGTCACTGTTACAAAATCATGTACTCAATACAAAATGAGTTTTACTCAATATTCTGTTAGTCATGAGGTACTTACAAAAGAAATATGTAAGATTGACAACCATTTTGAAAATGGATTTGTGCTCTTTGTAGCAGAGAATGCTTTGATTTATTTCGGCTGAAACCGTTTCCCCTTCAGCCTTTGGGTGGGGGGAACATTAGAGGATACCTAACCTGATTCTGACCAAATACCATATACATCATCTAAACTGATTGCCTTTTGATTAGAGGCTTTTCAAGATTTCCCATAAGCATAGAGCACTTGGAGAACCTCCCAGATTTTCTGCAGTATTTCTCAACCATTACCAGCAAAGAAAAATGCATCTGAAACTAGTCTAAATACTCTTCAATCGTAAAATAATAAATATATATTTAAACAAGTTGTGTGTTTTATGAAAAAAAAACAACAAACAGGATTAATTAAAACTAAGGCACACCCTTGCAAATTGATGAAAAGTGTTTTATGATATCATTTTGAAATACAGACACCATCAGCATCTGTATTTAACTTCATAAGTGATGTTTATTGCCAATTATATTTTTACTGCAGTGTAAATAAATTGTAAGTGGTGAAAAAAATAATTAAATTCATAGGCATGTAACTTCTGAACATATAAAATAGCAGTCAAATGAGGGGAATTTTATGATGATTAAGAAAATTATTATCGAGTCTTTGCAATGAGACTAGAACAGTTGTAACTTAATTTCTGACAGATGTAAATGTCAATCAGGACTTCTGAAGTTCTAAATTTTTGAAGTTCTGCGACAATAATTTCATACAACTTTTACTTGCTTCACACTACTCTAGTGTAGTGTATGTTAAGCATAAGAAATCAAACACAACTTGGATGTTCTTAAATTATCACAAAAATTCTAGAGTTTTAAAGGATTTATTCATTTCTAGAGATTTTAACCACATTTATTTCCATATGTACACCATACTGTCTGATGGATCAACAGCAGTGTACTGCATTTACGATCTGTGCGGCTGCTCAGGTACATGTACCATCAAGAATTCTTGAAGTCAAGAATGGTAAAATTTATCAGTAAACATGCAAAATCAGTCTTTTTCATATTTATAATTTATTTTCAGTCATAATTCACTTATCTTAATTTGTTTTCAAGAACATTTCAGAAAAAAATTATCAAGATACAAAGAACATAAAGATACAACTTGTTGCCAAGAGTTTCATACATATGTACTCAGGTTATTTATATTTCTTAGCAACCCTGTTCATGTATACAACTTCTTAAAAACTGAAATTTGTTACAACAGAAACAAGAGTTCCGCCAAGCGGGGCAATATACGCCCAAAAGGTTATGTCAGAGGATGGGAGCAAGATTTAAAGAACTTGACTGTTGAAGCCTAAAAGACAGGAACAACAAAGGGAAGAAATTCCAAATAAAAGATCTAAGTTCACAAACAAATTCTGTCCACAAAAAATCCTTAAGGGTACAGATATGTCAAAAAACACCTAACAATTCGAGGTACCATCGATGCTGTACCATAGAAAAGTGGTCTCGCTTTTTCCCTATGGCCAATAATAAATAAGTTACAAAATAAGCTATTTATAGTAATATAAAAGGGAAGTAATTGAAAAATAAATATTGTTAGTGAACAAAAAAGAGATCTGCCAAATAAAAACAAGAGCACCACAATGCAGAGCAATATACACACGAAACAAAGTCATATGACCTTTGACCCCTAAGTGTGACCTTGACCTTGTAGCGAGCCATTCGAAACATGCACTCTGCACGTCGACCCGATGTGGTGAACTTTGTGCCAAGTTTCTTTGAAATCCTTCAAGGAGTTCAAGAGTTACAGAGCGGACAGGAAACAAACTTATATGACATTTGACACCTAAATGTGACCTTGACCTTAAAGCAAGCCATCCGAAACATACGCTCTGCATGTCGTCTCGATGTGGAGAACATTTGTGCCAAGTTTCTTTAAAATCCTTCAAGCAGTTCAAGAGTTACAGATCGGACACGAAACAAACTGATATGACATTTGACCCATAAGTGTGACCTTGACCTTGTAGCGAGCTATCCGAAACATGCACTCTGCACGTCGTCTCGATGTGGTGAACATTTGTGTCAAGTTTCTTCGAAATCCTCCAAGGGTTTCAAGAGTTATAGAGCGGACACGAAACTGCTAACAGACTGACGGACGGCCGGACGGACGGACAGACGGACACCTGGGGTATAACATAATACGTCCCTTCGGGCGTATAAAAAAGGATAATTTCAGAAACAGCAAGTCCACAAAAATCATGCAACAGAACTGGGGCATAACCAAAATATATACAACTAAACCTCAAATTTAAGCTTTTGGTATGGATGGACAGAAAGTTTTAATAACAGAAAATGAAGAAGACAAAAACATTACTACATCTTCCTCTTAGCATAAGATGTAAATGGTTATTGATTAATTAAGTATAAAGAAATTGTCTCTATGAATCAACAGGAAACAAATCGGATAAAAAAACAACTGTCTGGCAAGCTAATACTAAAACACAACTGTCTGGCAAGCTAATAGTAAAACAACATAATCAATGGAAAATTACAGTAATTTAACTCTTTTATTTTCTCGTTTTTAAAAAATAGAATAAAATGTTCTTTGTGATTGTTATAATAATTGTTTACTAATTTGATGTTCATTGTATTTAGGTAACTTCTGAATAATAATTACCATTTTTTTGCTTTTAAAGATTCCAGGAGACATGTTAAATTGTATGCTGATATATTTGCTGCCTTAAAAGTATCATACTGTTAAACACTAGAAATAGTTTGGGTAGAAGTTTAGGAATTTTGAAGACTAATCCTACCAAAACATATTTTCAGAATATTTTGTGCTCAATAAATGGTATTATTCAGCAGACAATCTCTGTCTACTATCACTTTTTTAGTAACAGTGACCTTTACTTGGACTCAAGGTACCTACATGCAATCCTAACTAGGCTTACTACAGGCCAAAAGTTTCATTGCATTGATACATCAATCCAAACTTAAGTTATTAAATGGACACTGTTTATTTTTCTGTTAGTTTTTGTACCAAGACCTTGATTCAACTTGCTACATTCTCACTGCCAACACTGGGGATGATAAGGCTTCCTATACCCAAATTTTCATACTTCATTTCTAATTTGAGTTACTGAATAAACAAAATTTTTCTTTTTCAGAAACAGTTACTTTGTCCAGGCCCCATATTCAGTCAAAACCTAGGCTTGACTACCACATTATACCAAGTTTCGTTTTGCTATATCAATTCAATTCAACCAAAAGTCAGTACTGCTGTTGAAAACATTGGCAGAATACAGCGATTATTATAATTCATACCATAGGTGGTCTTACAGACAAAACTTAATATCACAAAATGAAGATAACGGATAACAATAACATAAACCATGTTTCCATACATCATATGTTATCAAATACTTTGGTATCATACCTCAGTGCCAGAACATGTCAAAAACAATAATATAGGGTAGAAGAGGGACTGATTTATATGGGTGGGAGGTTAAAGATTCACAGATAATCCTGCAAAAAGTATACAAATAAAGCAAACACATGTCAGAAACAATATATGAAACTTTTAGACAGACCACAGCCGGCTATACCACAGGTAGGATGTAGAAATGGATCTATTTTTTTTTATTGAGAACTAAGAAAAAGCAGACCAGACCTGCCACATTAAGATACTACCCTTGGTCTGTAAAGTCATATCAAGATGAACCTCTGTGTGTGCGTCTGACAGCATGTGTGTGTGCTGTTAACGAAATGTTGCACAAAGAAGTGGTTTGAAAGCAGCTAGCGTGTGAGCGTCCCTGATCTTGACGGGAATTTTTTTGGCATAACCAGTAATCTTGCAGTAAACTTTATGTTTGTCTATATAACATGCTTATTGTTAATAATTAATGGAGTTTTACTATGAAATTGGAATAATGTTGGAAGAATATGAGTGGACGACATTTTCCGTGACTCAATTTGTCTCAAACATATTTAATCATTCGTAATTGTTACAATTAAGCAAAATTATTAGAATTGGATTTTATTCATCTTTTTAATCTTTGTGGGTTGTCGTGCTAATCCTCTCCTACTTACTGTTAACGTATACATGTGCACGCCTCGGGCGTATACACAACACTTGCGAAGTAGGCGTGTGTCATATCAATGTTATTTTGGAGTTCTGATATTTTGACAGATGTTTGACGGCAGTTTGATTAGAAACACTTTACTTGACAATGGTCAAAGAGCAAAAGGGCGCCGAATAAAGCGAAGGGCGGCGCTGAAAACATTATGTTTACTTCATTAAATTCCTTTAAATTTGTGAAGGAGTTTGCTCCACAAATTTGAGGTGGCTGAAGGGGGAAGGAGGTGGAATGGAATGTGGGCCTATGGGTAACTACCTTTGTACATCCAAGAAAAATATGTCATGCATATTAACACTTCATAGTAATCGTGAACAAGTCAGCGCATGTCAGTAGCTACTAATCATACCTTCCTCACAGAAGAGTTGAACTCTACTAACTCTGCTCTAAGGTTCCAGCTTATAATGGACATGCAGAATGAGTAGGACAAAAGCAGTTTTACCTATTGCCAGGATCAAGACTACTTTAAAGATGAAAGTATGTATGTATGTATGTATGACAGCCGCCTACCCTATCCTACCCTACAGTGTTCAATTGAAGCAAAGTTTCATTGGGATTTCATTATTTAAAACGTGGAAGTAGATTGCTCAACCGATCAACCACACAAACAGCCAGGGTGACAATACTTATTTTCAAAGTGCATAATCTTCTTTTCCCTGCAATAATCTGCTTAATGAAAAAAATAAGCTAACAATTTCTCAAACCAAACATCTCTCAAATGTCATCAAGGGGTTTTAATCTTATCTATTCCTACTTATAACAATCTTAATTAGGGTGATCATAACTCAAAACATGCACTGTAACATAAGGAATTTGGATCAAACCCATGAAAACAATGTTTCATTTTCTGAGAAAATATATCAAAGCATTGCCAATATTTGAAGCATCCTCCTTGAATTCATCAAGATGTTTTATTATGACTGGCCAAACAAAACCTTTTCTCCCAATGAAACCTTTGGAATTAAGTTAGTTCTGCATGTTTGATAGACGAGCAAATGTGACATCATTTATCTGGATAACACAGATTTTTTTTTTATCTGAACACGAATAACTTCAATTATTTTACACTGCAAATTCCTTTTATCTGTTTTCTTTTATTTGGAATTACATAACATTTGTAACACTGCCACCAAAAGAGCAAACATCTGTGGTAGAGTTGTTTTAAGGCTGCTGACTTTGAATCACTTGCCCCTCACTACTGGAGGTTTGAAACGTCCCTTATGTAATTAAAGTCTTTCATAAGAGGCAGCCATCCAGCTGACTTATGGAAGATCAGTGGTTCTACCCAGGTGCCCAGCTATAACTGAAATAATGCCCAGAGGAGAGGCACTCAAGATCTTCCTCCATGTCCAAAGCTGGAAAGTCACCAAATGACTTTTGTTTGTTTGTTTTAGGTTTAACGCTGTTTTCAACAGTGTTCCATTAGTGTAATGGCTGGCTGTTAACCTAGTTAGTGTTCCTGGATTCTGTACCAGTAAAAACCTGTCTGTCAACTTTCCCAAATGAATCAGAGATGGAGACACAATGTATTTTTATCAAGTCATAATGGAGAACCCGTAGATTTACGCTCACCCTATTGAGCTAAGTGAGCCTGCAGACTTGATTACATTATACAATGTACCTATTTATCACACACCATCTGATTTCCTATTAGAGGTTTGTTGATACAACACTTAGAGGTATAATCTTACAGATAATTACTGCAACAGATTTCTCCACAAAGTTTGTCCTTAAAGCTCATTAGGGCCTACCTCATATAGGCAAAATGCAAAATACTATTACTTTCTATTGTTAGTTCAGAAAAAAAACACCCCACACAAAGAATTATTTTGACATGACTGTGTCAGCAAATGCAATTTAACAGTCTATGCATCTCTCTTTCCTTTTTGCTTGACAAAAGATCATGAAAAAATCTGCAGAATGTGTCATATACCTTCAGATAAAATCTTGTTTAATGATAACAATAATAACTCCCAACATTAAAAACCAGATACTACAATCTGGTCAACTGAACTTATTGTTTCAATCATGGAAATTTATAAATGTTGGGTAAATTTTGAAGAATTCAATGATAAATGCACTTTATAACATGTTTTCAGTAAATTACCAAAATATTAGGGTGAATATATCTAGTATTTTCACAGATTTTTCACTGGTAAGAAACATTAAAATGCGTAAATTTAGTCAAAACATGGAATAAAAAGAAAATTTGCTTGTTTTACATGTAAGATCTTTCACTCATGAACACCATTTCTTGCTATGCCACTCCAGAAAAATACTACATATGGTTTTCACTCGTATAAGACATTTCAATCTACACTGAAACAAACAATATCAACATGAAACTAGAAAAATATTGGTAATATTTCAAACTAATTTATCTCAAATAATAACATGTTTCATAAAGCTTTAATACAGTTTTTCCTTCAGTTAAAAATGTTCTGATAGGAACGTATATACAAAACATTCTTTTAAAGGGAGGTAATCATAATTTTCGTAAATGCTGTTGCTAGTAAACATATAATTTCCAATGCAATTCTTTGACATATGTTACCTTTTATATTGTCATCTTTCATTAGCAATGTATAAAATTCAACTTTATACTTTAGTTGAAATGTTCTGTCTCAGCTGGACAACCAGAATAGAAAAATTAAAATATTAAAATACATTTGTTTCTCAAGCAAATATCGGACATGCATTTAGTGCTCAGTAAAAATTCAAGAACTCAGTGTTTTCATCAAAGACTGACATCAAATGCCAGGTTTCAAACATTATCCATTTTATACATGTTCAAATATTGACTGACTAATGTACATACATTTTTATACCAATAGTTTTCATCTTGAATTTTGTGCCCTGGAAGCAATAATACCAATTAAATGAACAGAAATTGGCTATTCATTTTTCCTTTAAAGCCATAAAGTACCATATTTAAACACCAATAACTATGGGTCAAAATGTTATTTTATTACTAATGAACAAATCTCCCATATAATGATGGCCATTAAATGCAAGAACGACCGTTCAATATTAATAAATCACCCATAAACTGAGCTAGGTGAAAAAGGCTAACTTGCATCAAAATCTGCATAGAGACATCATTTCTTGGATGATAGTCATCGAATTTCTATCTCAGTTATACAGGCTCCATTATGAGATGCTGTATCCAGAAGATTGGGGTTAGAAAAGGGCAGCAAATAACAAATACTATGATTAGTCAGAACAAAGCCAGATGTGAAGAGGATCTTGTGTCTTACACATACAGAAATTATATTTACTTGAACAAAGATGAATAAAACGGAGGGAGATTCTAACCATCAGACCACTTTGAACTATAAGAAAATGACCAATCTTGCTCAAACACGGTTACATATAATAATTTTCTTTCAAATACGTCTATTTCTTGAATGAAACACAATCGTTTCCTTTGTTGTAGATTTAAAAATAGAACACTGGAAATACAGCTCTTACATACATCTAGACATAAAACAATAATTGTCTCACAGATATGAAAAGCTATGCAGAATCCAGTTGGTTTGCGGAAGGTAGGTGGTTCTACCCAGGTGACTCCCAATGCCTGAAAAAATGCATGAAATGACACTTGGCTTCCTCAGTCTGCTATTAGCAAACCTTAAAAACCTTAAAAAACTAAGTAGATGTGACAAACAAACAAATTGTTTTTATATGGACAAACTACAAGTATATAAAGTATAAAATGATACACTCTACAAATTATAACAACACACGTAAACAAGTTCATCACTGAAGAGAATCTTTGTAAAGTAGTTGACCCATACTGACACTCGACAATTCCGTATGAATATGTACTCTCGTTATGCAATTCAGCATTCTTAGGACATAAATTTAGCTGAACGTGAACATGACTTTCTGTGAAAACTGGAGAATGCCAAAATCTCGTACCGTGAATACATTATATTTATATCAAAACTTCATCATCAAAAACAATAGGAGTTATTATCACTACGGATAATGATGAATCAAACTCAAAGAAATTAATTAGAATTTAATAACCTTTCATTATTATTTATGTTAAGTACTTACGTTTTAGTATAGAAGTTATTATTTAATTATGTAAGGTAAAACATAAAATAACCCTTCGATGTTTTCAATTACATAGAAACTTTAGATCACTTCAATTTCATTTAGATTTATTATCTGATTCCATTCTTTCGTGGCTTTTTAGTTATAAGTATTTTAATACTGGAGTATTTAAAAAAAACTAAATTTTTCTTCAATATAACTTTTTATGAGAACAAAACTTAGTCAAGTGGCATCTCCTTCAGGGAGGACATCTCCAAAATGTTAAAGAACTTTTTGATAAGTCGAGGGCTTAGAGCGAAACTGGTCTATTTGCTTCTATTTCTATATACAGATAGACCAGTTTCGCTCTTAGCCCTCGAAGTAACATGTTAAATATCATTATTTTATCTTTATACTTGAGAATTCTAGGGGCATTTGTTAGCACTAAATCTATTTCAGTCTTGAACTTCCGACTGACGTAAAGCTCTTTGTTTCCCAAATTAAACAATTGCATAGTAAGTTACATTCAAGTATTAGAAAACATCTTTGCAATAATCAACATCTGTTTTTTAACATTACAGTATCTGCTGTAAATTTCCTGGGGAAAAATAGATTTTTTTTAAGTTGAATAATATATTGCATGGTTTCTAGAACTTTGTTGTTTGGTGCTGTATTTCAAGAACTCATCAGAAAAAATAAATCTACTTCTGTTCATTCAAAGGAGAAAATATTTTACAAAGGTGATAAGCTTTACATACTTAAATTGTTAGCAGCACATACAGCTTTCTTTGGCTGAAGACAGCACCTAATAAATCACTTCATTTTGTGTTACTGTAATTAACAAGCATGTAATTTTTATGAGTATTTATACTATATTGTCACATGGGTTTCAGATAGATCCAAGTCATACTGCTATGTTACAGACAATATTCAGAATGCCCCAATGCCATTGGTCAAAAGGATTTAAAAATACCAAGACAACACATTCTTTGGTCAAAAGGATTTAAAAATACCAAGACAACACATTCATTGGTCAATTTGAAAATTGCACTCAGAAACAACCAATCAGATGCTTGAAATAAAACATATCTTTTTAAACTTTGTGCCTGGATTTTGCATAGCTGTTGAAATTTAAAATGTTGAAATAGTTAATTAATTAAAACAATGATGAATAGCAAGAAGTCCTACTCAAACTCCATCATCTATTTCTAAATTTCTTACATTAGCCTATCAAGAGTAGGTCAATTTCGAAATGATCTCAGAATAATCAATTATATTTTTTATCTCACACTCTACAAGTCACAGTCAGATACTTCTGCAGTAGAGCATATGATATCATGCACTATCATGTCAAAGATATACCTGTACCTATCTGGCATGCTCCTTGATAAATATCAAGTTATAATGACACCTTATTGCAGAATCTTAACACAAAATGTAAGTGCTTCCTTTTTCTTGCAAATTCCATTGATAAATTCTCAGACTGCTATAGATTACTGTTTTCTGGACTAAGTCTTAATCTTTTATTTGAAAGATCTTTCTTTAAATACATCTAAATAGCAAAATAAGCTTCTGTTTTGCATTAAGGAAGAAAACATGTCTATTTCATGCAAGGCTGAGGTAAATAATGAAAAAAAAAAAGAATTTAAAAGATAAATTTAACAGAAACATCATTTATCAGTTATTACTGTCTAAGCATTACACATCTGTATGTGGTAATAACAAATGATATAGTAAAATAAAAGCTGACTCATATATTTAACTGTTCTAAATTAAATACTTTATCTTTTTTACAGAACTTCTATAATCAATATGGTAACAGAACGTAATGATTAATTTCACTGCAAGATTTTACTGTTCAACTAGCTAACGTAGAAGATGTATTGATTGGTACACATATTAAAAAGATATACATGTACCAGTATTTATATTCAGAAATCCCTGAATGATATTTAGTTTTTATGGAAGTACTTTGTAAACTTAGAGAAAAAATTGATATTAATCTAGAAGAGGGGAGTATCAATGTAAATATCAAGTGTCAAAAAGAAAGGATACTTGCTTCATAAATGTATGGAAGAGCTGCTGAACCAAATGGCAGTGACAAGCAATATACTCATGCAAATAGCTTCACAGTTCACTTACTTTCTTTTATTGGGTTCATTTTGGATCAAATTTTCAGCTTTTGACAGTTGAGGTAGACCCAAGTGCCCCTGTGGGCCTGGGCTGGCAACTGCATAGAATCATCGAGCTATGCAGGTTCAAGTAGGATAGCTCTCCATATACTTCGTATAATCAAGATATATATCAGATTTTAAAAACAAAATGTAACCTTTATTTACATTTTACTAAGATTCTTAGCAATGTAAATCATGAATCATATGAATTTATAACATGACTTTTTATTGATTTCAAGATTGGGTGGCCCCTTTATTTATCCTTGCAGTTCAATGTATTTAAAAATAATTTAAGAAAGACAAAAAAGTTTGTGTTGTAAGAACTGTGAACAACAGTTACATACCCTTTTTGATAGCGTAAGTCAAATTTTAACGCTGTCTTGGGTGGTGACCTTATCAACAGCTTTTTCAAAATCATGCTGGGAGTTGTTTGGCAATATTGCCATTGAGAAGAAATATGTTTTCTAAATTCATATTGGTTCTGGCATAAAATCTGCTATCTGTCTAGATATGTCATCAAACTGCTGTGGATAATATTTCTAGTGTTTGGCAACTTACAGAAGTAAAATATCAGATCTAGAGTTGGCAGGGATGGGTCTGTGTCATTCCAGTTCACGCAGAATTTTTATCTACCACTGTTGCTTTTCCACTGAACATGGCAATAACTTATTGTATAAAAACGGGAAGAGTTAAATTCCATATTGTACTGCTGATAAATTTGGGTACGGACTGAAGAACAGAAACTGAATACTTCTGGTTTATAGTCTTATACTGTACAATACATCGGTACAAAGTTCATGCAAATTGTATAACGTGGGATTATTTTGCGGACTTTTTAAAAGTTTTTTTGTTTTCCTTTTACTTTTAGTAATAATTTTTGTTACACATTCACTTTAAACAGAAGGTCAGTCGCAATGCTCTGGTTCATAATGTACATGCTGTTACTAGTTTTAACTTGACACCTTCAAGGTGAAAAAAAGGATGACACATATCCTAAAAACACATTATTTTTAGGAACATAAAGCCCAGTCTTGATAAGCTGTCTCATTTAAAGTGATATCGTAACAAGAAATAAGTCTGATAAAAAAAAAACATCTTCTATAAATGATTAATGCATAGGAACATTACATTTGGAAGATTGTGTGAACAAGTACCTACAATCTCTCAAAATATCATGGAATAAAAATTCTATTTCTAGTAACAGGGACCTATAACTTGATCAAAGCCAACCTAAAAACAATCTTTAACTCCCTAATTAAAATCATATACTAGTAAAATCCTATCAAAGATCTGATAAAAAAATAGGATTTCATATAGAGAACTCAAGCATCTATAACATGAGTTCCTGTCATAATCTAGTGTTAACTAACAAGAAACTGTTACAAATGCACCTTTTTTTTAAACATAAGTATTTTTCTTTCCTTCCAAACAAAATCCAAGAAAACAAGGATAATTTAAAAAATGTAATCTTAAGGCAAGTCAATGTTCAAACATGATATAATATGAAAGCTGAAATAAATTAAAGAAATGAAATAAAGCGTAAATTTTAACCATTCTGCTTCTCACATAAAACGTCAGCTTCAGCATTTTTGTCTCTCAAATGTTTCACAAAATTTCTACTCTATGCTTTAATAAACCTCTCTTCAAGTTTGTATAATGGGACCTTTAATTGCCCATAAAAACCTCTCTTCAATCTTGTAAACTGGGTCTTTTAATCGCCCAGTAAATCTTTCTTCAATTTTATATACTGGTACTTCAATTGTACAGCAAACATTTCTTCAAGCTTGTAAATTAGTGCTTCTTAATCAGCTAGTATTAGTTAGTAGAACATAATACAGCCACCTAATAATTCTATAGCTAAACTTGGCAATTCATTTTCTTTCTACAAAAGCGTGAATAAACTTTTTTCTCTACAAAACCTGTAACCAGCTAGCAATTGGAAAAGACGAAAAATTACTAATTAGTTTAGCAGCAAACATGTTCTTCGCCGTAAATTATAAAATGATAAATTTTCTGTCGAAACTAATCAGGTTTGTTCAAAATAAATGTCAGCAGAAATAATGGTTTTCAGCCTGTAAAAACTAAAAATGAATTTTTTTTTTTGCAATTAGTACTGAGCTTTTTCCCTATATTCCTTCATTTTTTTGTGTTTCTTTGTCACAGTCTGCTCGAAATTCCTAAGACAAAACTCTTGTTTTTAAATGCAAAAATTTAACTCCCATTTATTCAAGGATTGTCTATCTTTACGCGAACTCGACGGGACAAGCAAAATTAGCTCGAGTTATTGGTAGTTCAAGCGTTGGAACAATATATATACTAGTATATGGGAATTTTGCCAAGACTATACAATGAGTTCGCTCGAAGGATGGTGTTCGATTTATACGAGTTTGAGTAAACAAAGTTCGACTGTATCTTCATTGGCTATCTAGCAGCTGCTTGATCCTCACAAGTGAAGAAGCCACCTACCTGACTTGCAGAAAGCAACTGGATTTACCAAATCAACTCTAGGTGATCAAAGTAGCATAATAAACAACGTGGAAGTCTGGTTTTCAATAAATTTCTATTATTGTTCTGAATAAAAAATCATGACAGCCAAATACAGTTGAAACTCGATATCTTGAACTCACCAGCTATCTTGAAGCTATTTTCAAGCCCCATCCCGAAAACAAAATGTTGTTAATATTTAATCCAGTGTAATATTTCTGTTTTCCTTGCAGATGTATCTTTTAACTTTCAATGCCTTTGTTTTTTCATGATGCCCCGACAATGGAGACCACATGTCCAAAACAGTGCATTTAGCGATTGATAGGTGGTATTTCAATTACCGTCTTTTTCTTCAAGGGTACCTATTTATCTATTTATTTTGTTGGTTTTAACGTCGCACCGACACAGTTAAATTTCATATGGTAACAATCCAACTTTGGTGGTGGAGGAAGACCCCAGGTGCCCCATCTTGCATTATTTCATCACGAGCGGGCACCTGGGTAGAACCATAGCCCTTCCGTAAGCCAGCTGGATGGCTTCCTCAGATGAAGAATTCAGTGAGGCTTTAACCAATATTGATGAGGGGCAAGTGATTTGAAGTCAGCAACCTTAACCACTCGGCTACAGAGGCCTTAATATTTCCAGGTACAGTTATTTCTTATATAACAAGAGCTGTCGGAGGACAGCAACGCTCGACTATTCAACAGCCTTGTCAATTGAATGAATACAAAAGTCTAAAAAGGGGCATAATTTTGTAAAAATGGGAAAAGGGTTATGGAACCTTCACAGTGCTTATCAGCTCATGACAGTGAACAAGTGTGTGAAGTTTCAATCCTTTCCCATTAGTGGATACTGAAATACCAGCTTACATACAAAAACTTAACCAAAAACAGCTAAGTCGAAAAAGGGGCTTTATTTTGACAAAATGCAAATTAGAGTTATGGGACCTACACAGTGCATGTCAGATCATGACAGCTAACAAGTGTGTGAAGTTTCAATCCATTCCCATTAGTGGATACTGAGATACCAGCTTACATAAAAAACTTAATCAAAAACTGCTAAGTCAGAAAAAGGGGCATAATTTTGAAAAAATGCAAAGTAGAGTTATGGAACCTGCACAGTACATGTCAAATTATGACAGTGAACAAGTGTGTGAAGTTTCAATCCATTCCCATTTGTGGGTACTGAGATACCAGCTTACATACAAAACCTTAACCAAGAATTTCTAAGTCGAAAAAGGGGCATAATTTTGTAAAAAAGCAAAATAAAGTTATGGAACCTGTGCAATGTAGGTCAGTTTATCACAGTGAATATTGTGTGAAGTTTCAATCCATTCCCACAAGTGGTTACTGAGATACCAGCTTACATACAAAACCTTAACCAAGAATTTCTAAGTCGAAAAAGGGGCATAATTTTGTAAAAAAAGCCAAATAGAATTATGGAACCTGTGCAATTAGGTCAGTTTATCACAGTGAATAAGTGTGTGAAGTTTCAATTTATTCCAACAAGTGGTTACTAAGATACCAGCTTACATACAAAACCTTAACCAAATCGGGACGCCGACGCCGACGCTTGGGTGAGTCCAATAGCTCTACTATTCTTTGAATAGTCGAGCTAGAAATGAATAAAAAACTGACTTACCTTGCTGGAATTTCTTCCGGCAAAATTTGAAGCAGAGAATCAATGCCATTTTATTCATATTTTGCAAACGACACAAATAGCTTCACCACCCCTGAGGTAGGTTATAATGTCTGTAATAAAAACAATAAATTTTGTAACAGGAAAGGCACTGTTTGATCCTGTACTGTGTCTTTAAGTAACTTTAATTTAATATGACATTTATCTTTGGCATAACAATTGCCTAACTTTGATAGAAAACTTGATTCTTTAATAATGACAAAATTTCAACAACAGAAGTTATCAGAGCAGACAGTGTGCTCAAATATTTCAATAATGGATAGTACAATTGGGCTATTTAAGGAAAAAGGTCCAAGGAAATAGGGGAACAAATCATTGAAGATTGGCGCTAAAGTTTTGGACCTGATACCATATATAATACTGAAATGGTTTTAAACAACTGTTTAAGTTCGAATCAATAGAGATATACTTACAGAGTATCATATCTTTACTCTGAAATTTTAGGTAAAAAGGGGACATAACTAATGAACTATTGTATTGTTGCAATAAAAAAACATGACCATTTTGTTGTGAATGATGGTGCCGAACATCTGTTTTAAGGTAAGTTTGAATCAAATTCTTTCTGCAGTAACAGAGAAAACAAGAAAGCTGCATCAAAAATTTAACCAGGAAATTGAAACAAACAGGGTGCACAACTCATGACGACTCTAAATCTAAAGCAAATTCTATTGAGTAAAACTGGAGATACAATGAAAGAACATCAACATTTTAACCAGGAATCTAGCTCCGTATCTCTGCAGGGATGAGTAGGATGGTTCTTTATATATTTAGCAGAGCTAAAACAGATCACTTTACTGCAAAGGATAAATATAAACCATCCCTAGCACATTTATCTATCATCCTTGGATTTTTTTCTTTATATATGGTGAAAAAAAGAACTTGCTAAGGACACAATTACAGCACATAAATAAAATATACAGAGAACAAATTACAAATAGTATCTCATATTAAACCATAAACTTTAACACGAGAGTCAATTTGTCATTTAGTGTGAAGATACAGTGTCTAATTAGATTGGAAGCATGACAATAGATAATCTGTACTGACAAGATGGTACTAAGTATCATTTCACCCATAGTCTCTAATAGCATATTATATGGTAATTTTACCTTCAAGACAGCTTTAAAGTTTCATAAACTATCTTCAATAATAGATAACTTTCCTACTGGTTTAGCTAATAATGTGAAATTAAATTATTAAGTTTTGCAGGATCTACTTTTTAAAAAGTATTTTTGGACTATTTGTTCCCATAGTAACCACATCTGTCAGCATTGCAATAAAAGATGTGCATCATCTCCATATTGACATTAACCATGGAAAATATCTTGTACATTAAAAAATATTGCAAGATCCAACTCTATCATTTTACCCTATGTCTGGACTATTGCTATAACAACCACATATTTGTTGCCATAGAAACAACATTAAAAGATGTGCTTATTCTCTATATTGCCATCTATCCGTATACCAGTTTTCATGAAAAAAACATTTTGTTTGCATGAGCCAGCTTACAATGTGTGACTGACAGTGTGATAAGTGGACAGACAGATGGTGGGCAAACCTTAAGTCCACTTTAGTTTGACAAGTAGGGAACTAAACAATCTGCTGTAAAAAGGTGAGAAAAAAGTATTTAATTTCTGGACACTTAGATATATCTGATGCAGTAAGTATTACAATACTCTTGCAAATCTACAACTAACAATCATTCTATTGTATTATTACAATACCATCTGTATGTAATACTTTTCTTGATTACAGCTGTTTAAGCAATTACTTATGCCTGTTTGTTTTGGATGTCAACATATGTGACTTGTTACATCAGACACACTGGGAAGGCTTTATAAATTTTTTGTATCAGTCTGAAGTACTTGTACAACAAGGGCACATTCATAATCTCCTTGGAAAACAACAAGAACAAGAACAACTCCAACACCAATACCAACATTACCACAGTCAAAGATATAGCTCCGTAAGAACCTACTTTAATATCAAATTAAACTTCTAAATATGAAATACAAATAACTGACTAGAATTATTTAAAAAAACTTACAGGGAAATACTTGCCTTCATCAGATATCAATTTAGTAAGCGTATCAACAGCATCAGATTTTTTTTTCTGTTTTCTGAAAGCCCTCAAACTGTATCTTAAAATCATATTTTCACTTTATTAAAGGCTTCACTGGTACTTGCCAGAATAGAATTAAAAGTATTCAAAATGAAAATTTGAAATTGAACTGCAGCCTTCGTGATTGTGATTCATTTATCAAGAGTTTAAATTTAATTTAAGAAGCTGAATTATTACTTTTGGAGAAATTTCACATTGATACTGATCAAGGTTTCCTGAATGATAAATGCGTTTCAAATGTCATTAAAAAAATTTCAGTCAGAAAATTATCAAAGAAACAAGGATGTGCCTATCAAATTATCTTGGAATGTATTTATTATTTCACTAAACCTTTCACTCCTACGAGTGTGGCTAAAATTTAGCGAAAACTGATTTTTCGATGAAATGCAATAATTTACCGCATATTTTAATTGGCACTCTTATGGGTGCAATAGTTTTTACTGTTAGCGCTGTCCGAACTTTTATTTCTGTACATCTCTGGAAATGCAACAAATATAAATGAAATCTCATTAATATACAATGACTGAATGTTTTGTTTTGTAATATATGAGACATTGACACTAGACCAGAAAGAAAAAAGCCACTGTACACCCTAGGTATACTATTATTTACGAACCATGGTCATGAACGCGAAAATATACTAACCCATCAAGCAATTCTCATCTTAAATGCGCATTTAGCTAAATGGGTACTATATATATTGAACAAAATGGCAATTTATCTTTCACATTGTCTCCATGTTTCTTAACACACAATAAACTTTGATGAATTTGGTTCTGGTGCCAGTGAGACGGACATTATACAATCAAGTTGGAATGGCATTTCAACTTTATTGCACAACTTGTACAATTCATACCACAATTTACCTGTACTGTATATGTACATGTAGTTCAAATTTAGGAAGAACAAAAAACTTAATCTAATATTCCATAAGAAAATAATTCAGAAAATATTGATCTATGCTCTACCAAACTTGTTTCAATTTACTTCTTTCTTTGCATAATTATAATTACAATGTTATAAATGAAACAGGTAAATATAATACCAGAAAGGATTTAAAATATAAAAAATATAAGGATCATTCATTGTTAATACACTTAAGTAAACAAATTGGGAATCAATACATTTTACCATACTTTTAATTGTGTGTACGTGAGTTAGCACACTGCTAATTAAGTACACGTACAGTTATATTCTTTTCACAATTCATTATGGTTACTTATATTTAAAAAAAACCCCACAAATTTTCAACTGCATTAAAATTTATTACTGGTTGATGTAACTTACCTTAACCATAAAAATTGATATAAATTGATCTAAACTCACGCGTAAATCAAATAGGACCAGTGAACAAATTATTGTTTCTCTCATTTATAAAATCTTCTCAAAATGTAATTTTAAAAGTAAAATGCATTGGGATATAACATACATATATACCATTTGTCATCATTTGAGAAACAAAATGAACAAAATATATGAAAGGAACAGAATCAGCTGTCCAGTTAGAGAGTTTGCATAATGACAGGGTTAGAAAATCAGTACTTTCATTATTACATGGTCTTTTAGAATCAGCACCATAAAGGGAGGCAATAAAAACAATAGATTCAACAATAATTCCTACAAATTGAAAAATAAACAAAAAAAAAAGCATTTGACAAATGCATCAGAAAACAATTATAGAATGTAACAGAGAAATTTCAAAATAATAACTGTGGCAAAAAAGACATTATTGTTAGACTAATATAATGTACCCATAAGATGCAACAAAACCATTATCTCAAAGACATCTTTTAGATGTAAATAGTTGTCCCTTGCGGCTGCGCATGTACAGTATTTCAATCAAATCACGAGTATACTCTTTTAGAATGAGGTGATTGCTGAAGATGGATAATGATGTTTCAAGTTTCAAATTTATTTGAAATTCAAGGCCAATGAGGGCATCTGACATACAAGACAATAAAAAACAATAACACAGATACAAAAGTACACTGCAATGTATCTAACAGGTGGAGAATGAGAAAATACATGTGATGAATGAGATAATACATACTTCATGCATTCTAACATTATGTGTTTGCAAAAAAATGAAAGCTTCAACAGCGTATCCTTACTATCACTGTTCATTAGCATAGAATTAACAGAATTTGGGTGCTGAAAATAAAACTTATCCAAATATTTTCTTCTCAAGTCATTAAAGTGTGTGCAATTAAATAGATAATGGAATTCATCACCCAAAAGATTTGAATTACAAAGCTGACAGTGCCTTAATTCTCTGGAAATATTAATAAACATGCCCTTTTCATGTAACTTATGGTTAGTACATCTAAATTTAAAAAATACAATGGCAAGATCAGTAGGAAGAATTCTGAAGTAATTTTCAAATGCAAAGTTTTGTTTATACATTCTATAGTTTAAACATTTACTTGAGTTTTCAACAACACTACATGATGATGAAGATAGGGGACTAAGAAATTTCAATCCAATACAATACTGATCTCTGTCAAATAAATGTTTGTTACATCAGTATTGTTGAGAAGCTTGATTTGAGAGTTGTCAGGCTGAATTGATGAGTCCCTGGGAGAACATCAATGCCAGAAAGTTATTCTTGTATTTATTTTATATCAGGATGCAGACAGTTATTTTAATTAATTCTGAACAGTTACAAAGATGCGTTGTCTTAAAATCACAAGTGAACAATCAAATAGCCCACTGTCTTTCACAACCAATTTGTATCAACTGCTGATAACTACTTCAACGAAATAAAATTTGTTACAGAGATTTGAACAGTTTTCATTTAAAAAAGGCTAAAACAGGTCTTCTCAGATACTCCAAACCATAAAGAAGTTCAAACTGACCACATTAGATGCTCTTCTCCAAACTATAAAGAGTTTTAAACGGACCACATTAGATGCTTTACTCAAACCATTTGATAAATTTAGGTTCAAACTGGACACTTTAGATTCTCTACTCCATACCAAAAAATGATATAACAAGGTTTAAACTGGCCACCTTAGATGTTCTACTCCAAACAAAGAACTCTTGGTAACAACTCTATGATCTATAAATTCATATGAAGAGTAACTGTGACTTAAAATTTCATACTATCAAAATGTTTTTGAAAAGACCCTTCTTCATAGGAATAGCGTTTTCTTTTTTCATTATGAACTTAAATCAAGTGTCCTATTGGTGTAATGTAGTAATTTTGCTATTATCTGCCAATTTGAGGAGAAAATTGACAAACATATTTCATTTAATTTTGTATGCAGCATTGACATTCAGATTTATCAAAAGTATTAAAATGACAGATAAATTACAAAAGCCCTGCTGTCACCTGTTAAGTTACCTTAACTTCTTCCGCTGACAGTTTCCATCTTTTGCATTTCGTTACAAAGCCTCACCACTGAATTATGATACTCTTAATTGAAGGTGTAACATTTCTTATGGGAGTAATTATTCATACAACAATCTGCACGAGATGCAATATTACAAGAGCTGTCAGCAGATGAAAATTTTGACTGGACAACAGTGTGAGAGACAGCTGCATTGTTATTTTCAAGAAGAAAATTCTATATAAATATTTTTTATGGTTATTGCTTACCAAGTTGCATTTTTTAATGAGGAACAGAGTAAAAAAAGAGGACACACTGATGTCCTCTTTGTAAAATGTTAATATAGAATCCAACACAGTTAAAGAAACAAGTTAATGATTTAGTAAAAATGAAAGCTAGAATTATGGAACCTATCTGATATGCTTATTTAATGTCTTAGCATTAATTATTTTATTTAGTTCAGTATTGTCAATCTTATCAAAGAGCTATAAAAATAAATGCATTTAATACTTCTTTGATCTTATTCAGGCTATTGATAAAATTCATAATATTTACATTACATTTTTACGTGAAGATACGTATGTTATAAAAAGGTCGGGAAATATGCACTTGTTCTATAGCGGAAGAATATTGCGCTCCTAAAGTCGCGCAATATTTCCAGATACAAAGCTATTAACCTATAAGTGTAAGACTTAAATGCTGAACCGATATGTTAGCAGATGGCGGTTTTTTCTAGTACTTCGGACTTCCGAGAAATGTGGCCAAGTCAGACGGCTTCCGATATCTTACGAGATGCAGACCTGAAAATAAAAAGATACCGGTTTACATCTTACTTGAAGAAGAAATAAAATACATAGTAAACTTCATACAAAGCATAGATTTTTAAATCCACAAGCCACCTGAAGGATAATTTTAGCCCGCGAAAATACATGACATTTCAGCCCAAATTAGCCATATCTCCAACTGGCCTTAAAATGTTAGGGGAAATGATAGAGCCAAATGGCCACTTGCATTCTGTACACAGTTTCAAGTATTACTTGCAGAGCTGGACAAAAATACCTGTCAACCAATTACTTTTTCACTATTTTCAACTGTGTGAGGCCTATATGACATTTGACAGTTCACGAGACGCTCAATGCTGACAGTGGTATATATGCATCTCAAGCAGTTATATGAAAATGATGCCATCAAGCTTACATTCGCATCTGTCAGAATTTCTGCAACATACCATTCTTAAACTTGTTAATCACAAACTCACATCAACAAATATTTCAAACATCAAAACAGCCTTCACTTCAAGGTTTTATCTCTAATGACAGATTTTGACCTGGCCAATTCGAATCTGTGGCTGGAAACTACCAACTGCTACCTATACTACACGCCATTTCCCTCTACAAATGGCGTTTGTAGGGGGAGTAACTGTGTTTGTTATCTCAAAATACAGCACAGCTTTCATTAAGAGACCACCCAAAGACAAAACATGGTCTTTTGAATACAGTTTGTCTCTTAATACAACATAATTTGTTCTCTGTTAACACAAATAGGAACTGAAAATGTGGTCTCTTAATGGACGTGGTCTTATTATACATTAAATTTTTACAATAATACGTAAAACATAAAAATGCTCGTGTCGCCTGGGAGGATCTGAACAGTCTCAACACTAGATAAGAAGATATCCTTCAGTAAAGACACATGCCACATTATGCATATCACTAAGTCTAAAAATGACTGATTGTAAAACAAATATCCCCCATACCCCCTACGATGGACTGTGTCACGTAGCACAACACGAGTCTGAACGTTTGTTTTTGATGTTTATTTACACAATAGAATATTTCGTACATAACTTTCATAATTCAATTGGTAACTTCTTAAGTCTTAACAAGTGTCATATCTAAAACCTAACTTAATATCTACGAGACTTATTACTAGACCCTTCTCTCAACTCCGAGATATCTAAAACAGTAATATATAGCAATTCTCTAACATGCACTGTCCGACAATTTGACGTATAAAACGTGTGGGTTTGATATAATAAACAATTACAAAAATGCATCATATATCAACTCGACAGGATGTACCTGTAACATGTCCGCTAATGTACTTCTGACCTTATTTGACAAGTTAAACAAATAAAATAATCTTTGATTATTTTACAACTGTTTTAAGCAAGTGGATAGATAGTTTTGTATGCCGAGACTGACCTCAAATACAACAGGGATCAAGCAAACATCCTATGAAGAATGACAGCCAAAGCGTTCTTTATACAATCATCCTATGATGTTTGACCATTGAGACAAGGCATTCTCTAGTTATTGATCGAAAGCCAAATGATCTACCAGCCGACTATATTCTGGAAACGGTAAAAATTTAGGAAAGACAAAAGTACGAGTTACTTTAATATCAAAGTAAAAATAATATCGATGAAGATACGTGCAGTCTTTAGAACCCATATAACAAGCGCTTAAATGCTAATGTATTTATGCATGCCATAAAATAGCAAAACTGCACTATGAATTTGTAGTACATAATGTGTAAGTGAGATTTGAAAAAGCCTTTCATTTAGTCCTGGAGCAACAATGTACAGGATTTCTAACTTCAATTCATTTTAGTCATATCAATAAGCATCTAGAAGCACTTTCCTGGTAGCAACATAAAAAATGATATTGAAAATACGTGGACGCAGGCATTTAAAAAAAGCGTCCTTCATCTTTAAAAAATGAGATGATACCAAAGACCAATAAAAATAAATCTTTGATGATACGAAACGCTGATGTATGACAAAACTAATGAGCACACACTGTAAAATCCTCACAGCATGAATAGTTTGTCCACATGCGCGTAGAAAACATAGTTCTAATGTTCTTCCCGTATACTCCTATTTTACGAAGATTAATTTTCATAAGTTACTACAAAGTATCAAATACATACAATGCTTGTGTTGTCTTTGTGCGTTGAAGCTACATTTCCTTGTTAACAAAATATTCCCACGAACAAAAAGTTCCGGTGTACTACCATTATATCAATACACAGTTAATCGGTCGGTATTGAATGAAAAACAAACGAAGCGTATTCCGGGAGACTGCAAAACTGTTGTGTTTATAGGTAAGAAAGGTGTTGACATTTACAAATGATGTTTTGCTGTGGTAGAAACATGGACGTTGAACCAGGATAGAGATTCCAGTTTTGTCAGAAATTCTCTGTAAGTGAAAAATCATGGAGCTGAATTGGATGACATTCGCATAGTCCAAATAATTGTACTCGAGAGTTGAATATCGATCGTTATATTTTTTGACTTGTCGATATCAGACAATCTGACTAAAGTACTTGATCTTCTAAACGAAGATCTGAGAACGACCCATTCACATTCGTCTTCTGTATATTTTGGATTTCCATTATTGCTATTTTCATGTTATCCAATCAGACCACATGTTTGATTGTCAAAGGATAAGAAAAATATGCGGTTATTCTAGGACTCGAACCCGGGTCCCCTCGCTTACAAATCAAGTGGCCTACCAACTGAGCTAACCGGCTATCTGATACATTACGACATAAGAATTGTAAATATCAAAAGTCAATGCTACATGTAGATTTGCAAGATGTTGTAAGCTAGGCTCTGATTGGCTAGCGAAAGAGCCGTCAGAACGAGGCAATGAATAGGTCGTTTTCAGATCCTATGCGTAGCGTAATATAGGAGATGTACTTTAGTCAGATTGGATATCAGACAACGTAAAATATCAAAATGTAAAATCGGTCTACCCGAGGTCTCATTATTTAGACTAACCTATCTATCTATCTCGCTATTCGCATAGCCATTTAAATGGCAGTATTGGCAGATTTCTGAGTAAACGGTTTCCGGATGATAACTTGAGAGCACTTGGGCCTAGGATTATGAAACTTAATAGGCAGTTTGGTCATGACCAGTAGATGACCCTTAATGATTTTGAGGTCAGTAGGCAACAGGTCAAGGTCACAATGACCTGAAACATTTAAATAGTTTTCGGACAATAACTTCAGAACACTTGGGCCTAGGATCATGAAACTTAATAGGCAGTTTGGTAATGACCAGTAGATGACCCCTAATGATTTTTAGTTCAAAAGGTCAAAGGTCAGAGAGACCCAAAACATTTAAACTGTTTCCGGACAATAACTTGAGAATGCTTGGGCCGAGGATCATGAAACTTCATAGGGAGGTTGATCATGACCAGCAGATGACCCCTATTGATTTTGAGGTCCATAGCTCAAAGGTCAAGCAAGTTTGGCTTTGACATTGGCTTAGTTCTGTGGCAGGGCCATATTGTGGGGGTATAAATCGTCAGTCCAGTGACAACTCTCGTTTTGGCTGTCAAGGATTGTCAGCTGATATTGTTTGACTAATGGTGAGATGGGATTCAGTTTCCCAGACTGTGACAATTCCATTTATTAGTTTAATTATAGATATTAAGTTTACCCTAGTGAAGATTATTTCACACACAAATGCAATAGTTGTCAAATAATATGCTGCAATAAGTACACCTGTGGAGTCAACACCATTGAAGTTTTCATTCTGTGACAAAGATGAAACTGTGTGAAATGATGAACTTGGTCAGAATGTTTGCCACAATAACAAACTGTCATCTGGGTTCAAAAATTAGATCACTATGTAGGTGCAATTATAGAAAACATTGTTAACATTCTTGAGGCAATATCTTGTACCTCATCATTATGAACCATGGTAAAAGTAGCAATAGAATACAAGACCAGAGCGAAGTGAAATGCTCTGTTTATTATTGACTCCATTAACCAGTTTGTCATGACTGCAGTTATCCCTCAGATTGTTTCTGCTTTTGACACTTAGACATCATCAGACAATTTTTTTATTCATTATTATGCAGTCACATAGCCCTATCAACAGAAAATTTATTTATAAGACGATTTCAATGTTTTTGATTGCTTTCATATCTATGAATCACCAGAAGCATTTTGTAGCTTATTTCATCAAATTTGATCAAGAAATGACAAAGTAACTGCAATAAAATAAAATATTTGATTCTGATCCATGTGGGGAAGTTGGCAGTTACTTGCAGAGAAAAGGTTTGTACTGGTACAGGGTCCAGGAACACTGGTTAGGTTAACTGCCCGCCCTTACATAACCGAAATACTGTTGAAAAGATGGCATAAAACCCCAGAAAACAGACAACCAAACATGAAGGCCTCGATCTCAAAATTGCATATCAGCCTTCCATTTTAGACTCCAGTATCCTTCCATTTAGAATGCCTTTTCCTTTGGAAATTCAAAAACCAACATAAAAAAAGATGAAATAGGTTTCAAAATCATAGCGCTGTCCTAGAGGTCAAATTAGTTGGTGGCCATTATCATTTAGATTATCTGCCCACCTGGAAGAGTTTTATAAAAAAGTCACAAAAACTTCCTCGTTAGATTAAATTGATGCATATTTCAAATAACAAAATTATCACTTTTATAAACATAGTTTCTCCAAACATTCTAAAAATCTAATTTTCAAGTTCAAGGAAATAAGTCTGTAATTAAATATATGGTATCTCTTGAAAAAAATTGTGATAAGTACAGATGCAACCAGCTATCTCAAGAACCGAATGTAAATAAGCAAAAAGAGAAAGATGTTATAAATATTTTAGTTTTGTTTTCCTAAAAAAATTATGGTTTGTTATAGCTTTCTCATATTTTCATGTACACTTCGATAGCATAAGTACCCCTTGAATTTTTATCGTCAAAAGCAGAAACGCCTCTGATTCCCAGGAATGTAGTATCAAAGACTAGACGAGCTTTACAGGATGTACTTGTTTTATGTTGTGAAGCATCAATACCTAGATTAGCTGTAATCAAGTCAACATTGAATAATGAGTTTGTGGATCAAAATATCTCCAGAAATGCTATTTCTATTTTCCTATCACATTTGTCTTAATAATTTCCGCTAATGAAAATGAGTGAATAATAGCTGGTTCTACTGTGGCACGGAAATAAGGTTATTAGCAGATCACATAGAGAAATAAGCCAAACATTCATTATTGCTCTTTCACTGAACATTACAATTTTTATTATATACCAATGAATTTTCAGTTTGAAATACACTGGGCCTGTATTTCATTTCACTAATGAATACAAAATCCTGTTTTCAACTCCCAACGGATATGGAAAAGTATTCAATGGGTGGACTACTTGCTTTAGTTGAGACGTTCCATGTGTCAAAAATTTCATTGTTTCAAATGAGTTTTCAGCCATATATGTGTCTAAAATTATAGTCCATTTTGGCTGATATAACAGTAAAAATAGGTATTATGTATATAATAAATTTCTGATTGCCTTTAAAATTGTTCGGTTTTCAGGGGTAATTTTATAACAACAAAAAGAGGTTCGATCTTGAAAATTTGTTCAGTGTCCAGAATAGAGGGGTTCTGGCTAAGAGAGGTTTCACTCTAATCCTATCCATGCCTTACCGATATATCAAACCAAGGTTGTACCCATAATGTCTGATATACAAAGAATTTGTCATTAAGGAGATTTTGGATACATATTTACAACCATCAATGTTGCATGGACATTGTAAGAACCTGATGGACTATCAGGTTCTTACAGTGTCCATACAAAATTGTTTACTTGCTCGCATACAATGTATGTTCATGCAAATAATAAATTGATGTCTAATAAAAGTGGCATTTTTGTCCATTTCCATCTTAGATTTTGAAAATGAATCATTTCATGTGGAATTTGATATACATTTGTATCACACTTTCAGCTACCTGAAAATATTTTGGGGAGTGTAATATAATAGTTGCCATTTTCCCTATAAGTATAATTTATTATGTATGCATCGATCAATCTGTCCTGAGATTCTTGTCATGCTATTTGCTAGAAAATTCATCAAAACTGCACAGGAGGCACCAATGTCAAGAGGAGATATATCTTTGGCATGACCCTGTCGGCCTTTCTATTAAATTACAGAGTTATGGTCCTGTAATAAAATTTGTCCACAATTCCTATCCTATACTGTTGTAGGGATTTGAATGAAACTTCATACGATTGAAAGATATGAGTCCTATGTTGGTTTTTTTATGTTAACCCAACAAAAACAAAAACAAAACAAACCTATATGATGACAGAAATGTAATTATTATTTTTGTAGAAAATTCCATGTTATAAGTTTATGGTAATGATTTGCTGACAATATCCTGCATTATAAAAAATAAATACAAAAAATGGCCCTGTAGACTAGACCAGAAAAAGTACAATTAAGGAGCAATAACTCTTACATAACTTGCTCCAAGGCAGGTGCTAATTCTAAATATGTAATTAACACTTGAGGAAGGTAATGAGCTAACCATCTGGTTTGCTGTAGGAGATAATTTAGTAATCATTCATGAGAAATTAATACTGGTCATCACTAGCCAAAGCTGAACATGCATTTTGATTTCATTTGTGTGAGAATGCACTATTTCCATGTATTAAATTCATGCTGTTATTTAATGCTCTTTTATAATGCTGTTTATGGCCTCTTTCTTTGACCTGTTGCTGTTTGTGGCCTCTTTCTTTGTCCTGCTGCTGTTAATGGTCTCATTCATTGTGCTGCTGTTGTTTATGGACTCATTCACTGTGCTGCTTCTGTTAATGGTCTCATTCATTGTGCTGCTGTTGTTTATGGACTCATTCACTGTGCTGCTTCTGTTAATGGTCTCATTCATTGTGCTGCTGTTGTTTATGGACTCATTCACTGTGCTGCTTCTGTTAATGGTCTCATTCATTGTGCTGCTGTTGTTTATGAACCCATTCATTCTGCTGTTGTTTTTGGATTCCCAGCATGCTGCAGTTTACTGAGATTTCAGTTATGTCTTTGATGCTATTAATGGACATACCTAGTGTGTCCAACTGCTGTAAGTAGACATGAAATATTCTCATAACTTTGTTCATGTCAATTGATATGTCATATTCATTAATTTGTTGTTTTAATTGACATTTCATTCATTGCCCTGTTCTGTTTCATTCTCTCTGTTCCTGTTCAGGATGCTCTGCTACTGTTTTTTGCAATTATATTTGTCACTGTTCCTGTTTGTGAACATTCATTTATTTGTCTATCATGGCTGTTAATGGATATTTCAGACAATTTGTCAAGTAGCTGTTTATGGACATGTTCTTACTGTGTCATTTGTTACTCTAGATCTGATGATGCTTATGGACATTTCCTTCATTGCTCTGTAGCTGTTAATAGATATTCATCAATCAAGTAGAAATGTTGCTGTTTATGGACATTTCATTTTATTGCTCTGTAACTGTTGATGGATATTTTATCAATTGCTCTGTTGTTGTTTATTGAAAATTTATCATGAATCTATTCCTTTATAGATTTTTCTTTTTTTTATAGACATTGTATTCATTGCTTTGTCATTTTAATGGAAAATTTATCATAATTCTGTTCCTGTGTATGGACATTTCTTCCATTCCTCCGTTGCTGTTTATGGACATTTCATCATACAGGGAATCAGTGGGGTGGTGGTTAGCAGGTTGGTTCGATTCCCAGTCGCAGCTGATATCCCGACTAGTGTTCAGTGCTGGGTGATTTACTTAAATTGGTACAGTTTCCAGCAGTATCGACCTAGACTGGATGCTGGGGTGGTAAATATGACACCTGCTGTGGGCTCGGCTGCAAATAAGTTGTTCCATTCATTCCAGGTGGTGACTTTCATCTACTACCTATGTTAAAGAAGAAACTTTACCTTCTCTTTTATCCAGTTCTCTGTTGCTGTTAATGGATATTTCATTTATTTTCCAGTAGCTGTTATGGGCATTTCATCCATATTGGTTTATTGCTGTTAAGGACCATTTCAGTTGTTTAGTTATACCCCCACCAAAAATGTTTGAGGGGGGTATATAGGAGTCAGTTTTGTCGCGTCCCGTCGCATCGCGTCCCGTCCCGTCGCGTCCAGAAATCTATTATCTCAGTTATTACCAAATGGATTTGTTTCAAACTTAAAATACATGTTCCACCTTATCACCCACATCATGTGACACAAGGTGCATAACTCTTGACACCAAGTTTTCATGAATTATGTCCCCTTTTACTTAGAATTTAAGGTTAATTTTGTTGTATTTTCACTATATCTCAGTTATTACTAAATGGATTTGATTCAAACTTAAAATAGATGTTCCACCTCATCACCCACATCATGTGACATAAGGTGCATAACTCTGACACCATTTTTTTTATGAATTATGCCCCTTTTTACTTAGAATTTAAGGTTGATTTTGATGTATTTTCACATTATCTCAGTTACTACTGAATGGATTTGATTCAAACTTAAAATAGATGTTCCACCTCATCACCCACATCATGTGCCCACATCATGTGACACAAGGTGCATAACTCTGACACCAAGTTTTCATGAATTATGTCCCCTTTTACTTAGAATTTAAGTTTAATTTTGTTGTATTTTCACTATATCTCAGTTATTACTAAATGGATTTGATTCAAACTTAAAATAGTTGTTCCACCTCATCACCCAGATGATGTGACATAAGGTGCTTAACTCTGACATCAATTTTTTATGAATTATGTCCCCTTTTACTTTAAATTTAAGGTTGATTTTGATGTATTTTCACTTTATCTCAGTTACTACTGAATGGATTTGATTCAAACTTAAAATAGATATTCCACCTCATCACCCACATCATGTGACACAAGGTGCATAACTCTGACACCAATTTTTCATGAATTATGCCCCTTTTTACTTAGAATTTAAGGTTAATTTTGATGTATTTTCACTATATCTCAATTACTACTGAATGGATTTAATTCAGACTTAAAATAGATGTTCCACCTCATCACCCACATCATGTGACACAAGGTGCATAACTCTGACACTATTTTTCTTGAATTGTGTCCCCTTTTACCTAGAATTTAAGGTTAATTTTGATGTATTTTCACTATATCTCATTCTGATTGGCTTAGAGCCAAAGGGAAGTAACCTTTTTTTCACCTTTGTACTGAGTTTCTTCCCCTTAAATTCCAGGAATTAGTCTATTTTTAGAAATCCTATTTTTAGATTTTCAATATTTTAGGTATTTTTCTAACTTTTTTATGATAAGTCTTATGTAAAAAGTAAAAACATTTTTCCGTGGTAACATGGGTCGGTAAGACATTTTTTTGTATTCACTTTTAGTGTATCTCTAATATTAGAGATTTAATATATTTACTAGTATTACTGTACTAGTATTATACTAGTATTACTTATATGTAGAAGCCCAGGATGAAGTACTCCAAAGTATTTTTAAGATTCCTTATGGTTGCCATTCTTCTGTGACAAGACCGTATGGTGGGGGTATGAGTCACTCCTGTGACAGTTTTAGTTTTGGCTGTTTTAACAGTTTTTGTACATATCATATGTAACCATTATATTGTAGCTGTTAATAGACACTTGATTCATTGATAGAAATGTCTGGCGTTAATGGGCATTTAATATGGCTTATGGACATTACATTCAATCAGTGTTACTGTTACTGTTTTGTCTTTTGATTCACTACACTGTTATATATTCATTTCTTTTCCTTCATTTTATTCTTTCCAGATGTTTAATTTGAACATTAAACATTATATTTTCCTTTTAATATGCCTGTCTGAAAGACGGACGTATAATGGGAACGCCCTTGGCGGGCTGGCGGGCAGGCAGGCAGGAGGCGGCGGAGGGTTTCTTCTTCATGCATGGAGGGATTTTGATGTAACTTGGCACAAATCTTCACCATCATGTGATGGAGTGTCATGCGCAAGAACCAGGTTCCTAGGTCTAAGGTCAAGGTCACACTTAGAGGTAAAAGGTCAGATACAAGAATGACAACTTTGTCCGGAGCATTTCTTCTTCGTGCATGGAAGGATTTTGATGTAACTTGGCACAAATGTTCACCACTATGAGCGGAGTGTCATGCGCAAGAACGAGATCCCTAGGTCTAAGGTCAAGGTCACACTTAGAGGCCTAAGGTCAGATACAAGAATGACTTTATCTGGAGCATTTTTCTTCATGCATGGAGGGATTTTGATGTATCTTGGCACACGTGTTAACCACCATGAGACAGAGTGTCAAGTGCAAGAACCAGGTCCCTAGGTCTAAGGTCAAGGTCACACTTAAAGGTCAAAGGTCAAATATAAGAATGAAAGTTTCTTGTATGGCCTTTTAGTGGGTTGATGAATGCTTCTACCTATTGTTACCAAACTTTATATGCAGGTCACCCATGACACTCATTTTAGGTCAAGGTCAATAGGTCAAGGTCACTGTCTTCTGACAAGCTCTCGATGGGCGTATATTGTGACTATGGCACCCTTGTTGTAATATGTTTTTATAGCTTTTGAACTACAAGATGGGATTTGTTTTCTGAGTTGCTTGATTATTAAAATCAAAGGTTGATCTTGCTATGGTTTTGGATAAGGATACAGACTAAACATAGTTTACCCTGCTAAAGTTCTAAAATGGACTGCTCCATTATTCAGTTTGGGCAGTGCCACTTATTGTTAAAAGGGGTGTTCACTGAAAATATACTGACTGAATAGCGAGCAGTACAGGCTGATCTTGGTTCGCACTGGTCCCAAATGCAAAATCACTTGCTGCCAGCAGGCTACAGGTTAAAGAGGATTTATTGCTGTAAAAATGATGTAAAAATCAAATTGTCTTTTACCTTGTGACACAAACTATCTCATGATATATTGGGATAAGAAGTGACTTTGTAAAAAAAGGGAATCCTGATACTGCAATTCTGTTGCATACTATAATAAAATCATTAATTGACTGGGAAAGTTGCTTTGATAAACCCTCATTAATTTAGCAGACGTTATCTAATTACTGCAAAGTTCATGAAGAAAAGTAGTTTTCAAAGAAATATGACTGTGTTTGATACCATGATTATCTGACTGCTTTATAACAACTTTCAGGGGCCTCCGTGGCCAAGGGGTTAAGATCACTGACTTCAAATCACTTGTTCCTCACTGATGTGGGTTTGAGCCTTACTTGGGGTGTAGAATTCTTCATGTGAGGAAGACATCCAGCTGACTGAAGTGCGATCAGTGGTTGTAGGTGTCTGCCCGTTATGAAATAGTGGCCTGATGGGCACCTAGGGTCATCCTTCATGGAAAGCTGGAAAAATCACCATATAACCTATACCTGTGTTGGTATGATGTTAAAAAAAATCTACCATAAATACCTAAGAATAAAACATTTATACCTTAATATTCTTTCATCAAAATGACATAATCATAAAATTGTATAAGAAGTGCTATAAATAATTCTTTTATTGTTTGATTTGATTCACTTTTATTTGACAGGTTGCCATTTATGTGTACTGCCAGGCCATATTGTGTCAGCTTAGGTGGCAAATGCAGGAATCTGTAACACATTTATTTCCCCACAAAGAGATAAGAAAATCTTAAAAGTTGATTAGTTTATCTTATAATTTATATATTAATCCCAGTTTGAAGTGAAACATATATTTCAGTATTAGCAGAGGGGTTGTTAAAATGTCTAGTACAGACTGGCCGCTCTCCCTATCTCAGGTTCACAGATATGATATCTTAGAGATAGATTTGCCAGTCTTCTGTGATAATGCTGTAAGGATGTTCTTGGATACTGTTACACAAGATTGATTGGAATAATCTTATAACCTGTTTGTAAAGCAGTAACAGGACATTGAACCAAAATACAAACACAAACAAAGAAAATATCAGTTAAATTTTGTTTTAACTGAAGTACACTTAAAGCTGTCAGTCCCAGATGTCCTGCAAATAATGAAAGTTAAAGTAATGAAATTACCAGGTCATAAAAACAAATTACTTAATCTGACTGTGGACTAATAAACATTTTGTTATTCATTTCTAAGTTGTGGTTCTGCAATCTAAAATGATTAGAAAACCTGCGGTGATATATTTTTTTGTGAAGAGTTGAAATTCAGTCATTTTTTTAAAATGTTAAGAAGTTGTAAAATTGACCAATGTATTAAGGATTATTCTGCCAATGGGTGACTACAGGTTATTGTATTGTAGTCATCAAAGGTTCTGCAACTCTTCGGATCTTTTGAAGTGAAAACTTTAAGGCAGAATGTTGACCTAAAATTTGATAACTGAATCTGGCATCTGCAAGTTCAGATCTGATCACCCATGGAACAATGCTTTTAAGATAAGATCTGGACAATTTTGGTGAAATTAAACTGTTCACTTGCTGTAATGTTTGAATACTTTCTGTTTCACAAACTGTTACAGATGTTTTTAATCATGCAATTTCTGACTTGAACCAAAAGATGTGAAATTTGTTTTCTTTTTCAACTTTTAAATTGATGCTAAAGCATTTTCTTGAATGTCATTGAAACATGCATCTCCTGGAGCAGCTGAGAATGGTTCATTACTCTCAAATTCTCCACACTGCCCGGCAGTGTCTGCCAAAAATGGCCAGTGTTTACCAGATTTAATAATTAAGTCCTATATTTTTGTTTTTGTGAATTATCCAGATGAAATTTGACCAGGTATGTTTGGAGCTGTCAGATACACTTTTTGAACTCTGCAGTAATTAATTGCCATTGTTGTTATAAATTTGGCTAGCAGGTATTAATAGCTGTTGCATTTCCAGAAACGTTTAAATTGGTTTTATCAAATTTTTTTAAACAGTATTTATGAATAAAGAAAGTAGATGTTTTAAGTTGACTTGAAAAACAACCTTCTGCCACCCACAATGTTGAGATATATCTAATCTTATACAGTGCATTTTGTGTGGCATGTATCCATATGTAATATTTTGTCAAAGTGTGTGTTAGGTTGCTTTACATAAATGTCATCATGTTTCTTTTCCAGTTGCCATTTGTTATTACAACACTTCATAATGAATGTGGTTCATACCAATGTCTTGCCCCCCAAGATTGTATAAACAGATTTTTATAACATTTCAAGATGGAGAACTATAAGGTGAAGAAGTTCTAACTAAAAGGTTTACAAGTGACACTTATTTTCCATTTTGATACTGTTGATGTATTTGTGACATTTGTTTTGTGAAAATGATATAGATGGCACAGTTTTAATTTCTCTCATTTGTGTTACCTTTTTCATTCCAGCTGTTTGGTGGGATATCAATACCATGTTGGGTGCTTGATACAGCTTTGCATTCTTCAAGCATCAGTCTTGTAACCATCAATGTCAGGTCAGTGTAATATTCATCCTGTATTAAGATACAGTTGCAGGTTTAATGCTTTAGTGTCTGTTTTTTTTTTTTTAAAAGGGTGTGCATCATTTTTTAAAGCTGCAGAGTTACATAAAATTAATATTTAGCTTTTGGTTACGTCTGCTAGCTTACTTGTTTGCGTAGCCTTTGTTAAACTTTGAATACATGTAGGCGTGTGTCAATTAGGCAATCAGGACCATGTCAAAATTAGATTGTTGGCATAAAACGTGTGTAAAATTGGTCTTTCAACTTTCAAAACAGTTTAAGTTTGCACCAGTTAAGCAGATGATGATACATTGTACTTGTAATTTGTAGTTAGTATAAATAATATTTATGGGCTGTAATTGTTGAGCCAGCAAATGTACCAAATATGGAAATAAGTCATCATAAAAAAGTAGAAATATCACTTTAAATGTAGATGTTAGTGAGTCCCTTACGTTAACATGATTGAATCTATTGCGCTAGATGAGCATAAGAAAGTTCCTATTTATAAGGAGAGATAAGTGAGGCGGGGGTGGGAGAGAGGGAGGGTAATTGTTGAGCTAGAAAATCTACCAGTATGAAAAATATCCTCTATTACCTAATTGTCATGGAGAACATACGACGCCTCCAGGTCAAACTCATTACCCTGTGATTCGTAGATCTACACTGTCCCTGTTTAGCTATTTGGCAGACAGAAAATGTAGATAATACAATTTAAATGCAGATATCAATGAATCAAGATAAAGTGAATGGAAGTTTTATTTCTTCACTGGGATTGTATTTTTTGGATTGACACAACCACAAAAATCTATGAAAGTTTGCCTCCCATACTAGTGATAATGTGTCAGCAGGACACTAGTCATCACGGGGGATGTATGTTTGTTATTTTACTTTGTGTATTTAGTATACAGTTGAGTTTTAGGGATCTTGTCTGTGATGCAGTTTAGTGAATCAGATTCAGTTCAGTGAAGCAGTTTAGTGCAAAGCTGTTAATTAGTTTAATATATGAGACGTGCCATGAGAAAACCAACATAGTGGCGTTGTGACTAGCATGGATTCAGACCAGCCTGCGCATCCGCGCAGTCTGGTCAGGATCCATGCTGTTCGCTAACAGTTTCTCTAATTGCAATAGGCTTTGAAAGCAAATAGCATGGATCCTGACCAGACTGAGCGGATGCGCAGGCTGGTCTGGATCCATGTTGGTTGCAAAGCCACTATGTTGGTTTTCTCATGGCGCAGCTCATATTGTTTAAATACCGAAAATTATTTGTTCAGTATGTTAAAGCACTTTGTTTTTACTAAACTCAGTTATTAATAATCAGTAAAAAAGCCCAAGTTTATAGACATTGTGAACACAAATTCATTTACGAAAAGAAAAGCCATTAAAGACTAATTTTAACAATAATTCTATTTTCAACACCATAATCTTCATGCCAACATTTATTTTAAAGTAGTAACTTGATTAATTCTGGCAGAAAATTTGGCAGTTGGTACATTTTGTAAGTTACTGTAATGAAAGTTTGCTTGTTCCATTATATTCAGAACTAATTGCAACCTGTAAAAGAACAAAATACATTTTATTTCTGGTTTGTGTAGAAATAAATGTCTGCGCAACAGAAAAGAAATAATTGTGCAATTACATACAGAAAAAAAATGTGTCTGTTTGTTTGTTTACAAGTTCAAAATATATTGCCATTTGTTGAGAATTACCTGCTTGGTATGTTTTGCTCCAATGTACAATATATGTTCTCGTCTAAAGAAGTTTTTATCAATTCAGAAATTCACCTGCTTCATTTAAAGAGTATCAATTATATGCTGCAATTAGGTTAATTTTGAATTATTCCATAGGAAAAAGAAGGTTTTTGAAATCAAAATAATAGATTTATCTCATATTCTCTCGCCTTTATTTTCTTCAGTAGGTTTAGATGTGGTAGACAGTAATGCATTTAATAAATTCTCAGATAATTCATTAAGAAGAATTGAATACATGTCTTTAGAAATGATTTGGCAGGATATCAAACTGGAAATCTGGAAATGTTTTAGACAGTTTCGATGCACAACAGATAAAATGCATTTTTTGAACTGTTCAGGGACATGTTTCACGGTTCTCTCCAAAGCATGAACTTATAAAATGGCATTGATTTCATAGGATATAATCCCTATCATTTTAAAAAAAGTGTCATTAATTCAGTTTTATGTCAGATCACCTCAGATTCTCAGAATGGATGAATTGTTAGAATAAATGAGCCGCGCCATGAAAAATCCGACATAGTGGCTTTGCGACCAGCATCCGCGCAGTCTGGTCAGGATCTATGCTGTTCGCTAACAGTTTCTCTAATTGCAATAGACTATGAAAGCGAACAGCATAGATCCTGCCCAGACTGCGCGGATGTGCAGGCTGGTCTGGATCCACGCTGGTGGCAAAGCCGCTATGTTGGTTTTCTCATGGCATGGCTCAAATCAATTAAAATGATGTCTGTGAAACACTACTCCTAAATTCAAACTTTGTCCTGAGAAGGCATTGATAGTGAAACAGGTCCCAAGATGGTATTTTAGGTTATTGTGGTGATATAAAAAATTTTCTTTGAATACTCCGAGCTATTCTACTTGCCCTGGCGTCAGCATCAGCATTGGTGTCACACCTTGGTTAAAGTTTTGCTGCGATGCAAGTACGTGTAGCTGTCATTGAAAGGCATATAGCTTTGAAACTTATTTTTTCTTTTTCTAGGTCAATTACCAACCTCACTGGACCAAGTCCCATAACTCTGACCGGTATTTTGGCCAAATTATGCCCCCTTTTGGACTTGGAATATTCTGGTTAAAGTTTTGCATGCAAGTTCCTATCTCCAAAACTAATGCAGCTGTTGAATTCAAACTTCAAATGTGTATGCGAAGTTATAAAACTAGGTGATAGCATCAAGTCCCATAACTCTGACATGCATTTTGGCCAAATTATGCCCCATTTTTTACATATAGCTAATATTTATAGGTATTTAGCTTTGAAACTTTTTTTACTAGGTCAATAACCAACATCACAGGATCAAGTCCCATAACTCTGACATGTATTTTGGGCAAATTATGTCCCCTCTTAACTTCACATATGTTTTTGGGGTTATCAAACTAGGTGATATTATCAAGTCCCATAACTATGACATTTATTTTGGCCAAATTATGCCCCCTTTCTGAATTTAAGTTTTGCATGCAAGTTACTATCTCAAAAACTAATGGAAATATTGAATTGAAACTTCACATGTTTCTTTGAGTTTATAAAACTAGGTCATAGCATCAAGTGTCATAACTCTGACATGTAGTTTGCTAAATTATGTCCCATTTTGAACTTAAAATCTTCCAGGTAAAGTTTTGCATGCGAGTTACTGTCTCCAAATGTAATGCAGATACTGGATTGAAACTCTGTAGATACATGTATTTTAATATTTCAGGTAATACTAGTATTCCTGCATCTGGGACAACAATTTGAACAGTAACAAAAATTTCACTCGCTCACTTGTTGCCTCTTCTTTCGAAATATTTCCAAAGAACTATTAATCTATTTGGAATGGCCTAAGGTTTGATTAAATATAAAGAATTTCATAAGAAAACAAAATATATTTTCTGAAAAAGAAAACATTGGCTAACCCAGCTCCCCCAACTCCCACAAAAAAACAACAACTGTCCGATGGGTCTTTATTAGCAATTAGGAGTGACCTGTCACTTTTATTTTTAGCCCACCATCATCAGATGGTGGGCTTTTCAAATCACTCTGCGTCCGTGGTCCGTCGTCCTTCCGTCCGTCCGTCCGTCATTCCGTCCGTCCGTCCTTTGTAACAATTTCTCATTATCGCATCTCCTCAGAAACTACCAGGGGGATTTTGACCAAACTTTGTCAGAATGATGTATTGGTACCCTAGTTGTGTCCCGCTGAAAATCAGACTGGTTCAACAATTTTTGAATGAGTTATAGCCCTTTGTTTATTTCTATAATTTACATAGATTTATATAGGGAAAAACTTTGAAAATCTTCTTGTCCAAAACCACAGAGCCTAGGGCTTTGATATTTGGTATGAAGCATCATCTAGTGGTCCTCTACCAAGATGATTCAAAGTATTTCCCTTGGGGTCTAATATGGCCCTGCCCCGGGGGTCACATGGTTTATATGGACTTATATAGGGAAAAACTTTGAAAAACCTCTTGTTCAAAACCACAGGACCTAGGGCTTTGATATTTTGTATGTGACATCATTTAGTGGTTTTCTACTAAGATTTTTCAAATTATCCCCCTAGGGTAAAATATGGCCCCGCTTGGGGGTCACATGGTTTACATAGACATATAGGGAAAACTTTGAAAATCTTCTTGTCCAAACCACAAAGACTAGGGCTTTGGCATTTGTAATGTAGCATCATCTAGTGGTTCTCTACCAAGTTTGTTCAAATTATCCCCCTAGGGTCAAATATGGCCCCGCCCTGGGGGTCACATGGTTCATATAGACTTGTAAAGGGAAAAGCTTTTAAAATCTTCTTGTCAATAACCTACAGCATTCAGATTTGGACCACATGTATGGTTTTGAGTGGCAAGATGAACCTTGACATGAGTTGACCTTGATTTTGACCTAGTGACCTACTTTCACATTTCTGTAGCTACAGCCTTCAAATTTGGACCACATGCATAGTTTTGTGCAATGAAAAAACCTTTGACCTTGACATTGACCTAGTGACCTACTTTCACATTTTTGAAGGTACAGGCTTCAAATTTGGACTACATGCATAGTTTCGTGTTCTGAAATGAAATTTGACCTTGATTTTAACCTAGTGACCTACTTTCACATTTCTCGAGCTACAGCCTTCAAATTTGGACAACTTGCTTAGTTTTGTGTACCGAAATGAACTTTGCCCTTAAGATTGACCTAGTGACCTACTTTCACATTTCTGTAGCTACAGGCTTCAAATTTAGACCACATGCATAGGATTGTGTACCGAAACAAACTTTGACCTTGACATTGACCTAGTGACCTACTTTCACATTTTTGAAGGTACAGGCTTTAAATTTGGACCACATGCATAGATTTGTGTTCTGAAGTGTAATTTGACCTTGATTTTGGCCTAGTGACCAACTTTCACATTTCTCAAGCTACAGCCTTCAAATTTGGACCACTTGCATAGTTTTGTGTACCGAAATGAACTTTGACCTTAAGATTGACCTAGTGACCTACTTTCAAATTTCTCAAACTACAGCCTGCAGACTTGATGCACATGCATAGTTTTGTGTACAAAGAACTTTGTCCTTGAAATTGATCTAGTGACCTACTTTCACATTTCTCAAGCTACAGCTTTCGAATTTGGACCACATGCACAGTGATGTGTACGGAAATGAAATTTGACCTTGAGCTATTCATTAAGAGTTGAAATTTGGAACACTCAAAAAAGGCACATTGGTGGGCGCCAAGATCACTCTGTGATCTCTTGTTAGATTTGGATTTTCCAGACTGTTCCATTTATTATATAAGGGTTTGAAAGATATTTGACTTTTTTAAAACTATAAATATATTTCAAATAATGTACAAATTGAAATTGCATCGGTAGCTCAGTTGGTACAAGTGAGGAAATTGTTAGTGATTTATTTTTTTGCGATTAGGAGGCTGTGGGTTCGAATCCCACACAGGGCGATTTGTTTTATGATTGAATTTGTTTTATTTACATCTTTTCATGTTTTCTTTATTTCATTTTATTTCATCATTTCAATATCATTTTTAATTTCATTCGTACAATTTCAATACATTCAATACATTTCAAACACACGCATCCAATGGAGCATCTTCACACTCGCAGGCGGTGTCGGTTTCTTCCGAATCAGTGTCATCAGCTAGTTGAATGACCAAATTGTCAAGAGCTATATCAACCATGTTGTATAATTAACAATCAAGAAGATATTTGTAAAACCTATGTTATATGCGAAAATAGCAAAATGATAAAAATAAAGCGACTCAAATACATGTTTAACATTATCATCATTTTAAAATGTATATTAGCAAAATATAAACTGAAAAAAAAAAATGAAAAAAAAAAATTGATCCCCGTTGGAATTCGAACTCGCAAAAGTTAGATTCTAGAGCCGTCACGCTTCCCACTGCACCACGGCGTCTAATTGTCGAAGAAAGCAGTCGTTATCAATTGAATACTTACTACAAAAATAAGTTATAAAAAGGTAGGGTACCCCTTTACTGAAGTGGTTTATTCCAGTAACCTTTCAAATCTATTAATAAAAGTGACAGGTCACTCCTAAATACTAGTAAGTTCATTAAACAGAAAATGCTATTAAAACTATACCAGAGTACTTGTCAAATGATTGGCCTTGATCTCCATCTATTGTTGTGTTCTTGGTCTGTATTAGTCAGCTAAATTTGTTGTGCATCATCATCACAGATTAATTTCTCTTGGGGGTTTTAATTAGAAAAGACAAATGAGCAGGTAAAGCTAATTATCACATCCTTAAATTAGGCACTTGCAATGGTTTTACTTGCAAAATGATTGGGTGGTCGAAATTGATATTTCTACTAACTAATACAAACTGATGTAGAAACACCAATATACAAGCTTGAAGAAAGGTTTATTGAGCAATTAAAGGGTAATGATTGACAATGTGAGAGCAATGGAGAATACAGAATTGGGGAAACATTAGAGAGACAGAAATACTTAAAAGCTGCTGAAACTGACATTTATGTGAGAAGTAAAATTGTTAAGGAGTTGATTTATTGCTTTTTTCTGTAATTTATGTCAGCAGATAATACAGTTCTTGCATGGTAAACTCCTTACACATTGACTTGTCTAAAAAGTACATACTTTTTTGTTATACGCCCGAAAGGACGTATTATGTTATACCCCCAGTGACTCCGTCCGTCCGAGTATACGATTCCGACTCTAGTGGTTAAGACAGTGGTGTGTAAGGATTAGGGTTAGGTGGTTATGAATTTAATTTTCCTTCATTACGTATATGAAAAATAGTGGTTACCACTTAATGAAAATACCACTTATGCTGGCTGGGAAATACCACTTAAGAATATAAATGTGCGGGTGTGCATCCGTCCATCCGTCCGTTAGCAATTTCGTGTCCGCTCTATAACTCTTGAACCCCTTGCAGGATTTCAGAGAAACTTGACACAAATGTTCACCACACCCAGACGACATGCAGAGCACATGTTTTGGATGTCTCACTTCAAGGTCAAGGTCACACTTAGGGGTCAAAGGTCATATCAGTTTGTTTCGTGTCCGCTCTGTAACTCTTGAACTGCTTGAAGGATTTCAAAGAAACTTGGCATAAATGTTCACCACACCGAGATGACATGCAGAGCGTTTGTTTCGGATGACTCTCTTCATGGTCAAGGTCACACTTAGGGTTCAAAAGTTGTATATGACTTTGCTTTGTGTATATTGCTCTGCATTGCAGTGCTCTTTGTTTTTATTTGGCAGATCCCTTTTTTGTTCACTTACAATAACATTTTTTTGAATTACTTCCCTTTTATGTTACTATAAATAGCTTATTTTGAAACTTTTTTATTATTGGCCGTAGGGAAAAACTGAGACCACTTTTCTGTGGTACAACATGGATGGTATCTCCAATTTTTAGGTGTATTATGACATACCTGTACTTGGAAAGGATTTTTTTGTGGACTTAGAATTTTTTTTTTGAATTTCTTCCCTTTGTTGTTCCTGTCTTTTGGGCTTCAACTGTCAAGTTCTTTAAATTTTGCTCCCTTCCTCTGATGTAAACCTTCGGGCGTAGCTTGGCAGAGCTCTTGTTTTATTAGCTCCTCTTTTCCAAGGATAGGTAATGCTGTTATACTCACCAATTTGTTGGCATCCACAACAGCATCTGTGTCCATTGGCTGTGTTCTGTTAGCATCCACCTCATCATTTGTGTCCCACTGGCATCCACCTCATCATCTGTGTCCTTTTGGTATCCACAGCAGCATCTGTGTCCTCTTGGCATCCATTTTAGCATCTGTACCCGTTTGGTATCCACTTTCGCATCTGTGTCCTCTTGGCATCAACTTTAAGATCTGTGTCTTCTTTGCATCCACATCAGCAACTGTACCCTTTTGGTATCCACTTTAGCATCCGAGTCCTCTTGGTATCCAGCAACTGTACCCTTTTGGTATCCACTTTAGCATCTGAGTCCTCTTGGCATCCACTTCAGCATCTGTACCCTTTTGGTATCCACTTTAGCATCTGTGTCCTCTTGGCATCCACTTTAGCATCTGTGTCCTCTTGGCATCCACATCAGCAACTGTACCCTCCTGGCATCCACTTTAACATCTGTGTCCTCTTGGCATCCACATCAGCAACTGTACCCTCTTGGCATCCACTTTAACATCTGTTTCCTGTTGGCATCCACATCAGCATCTGTATCCAGTTAGCATCCAGGTCATCATTTTTTTTTAGCTCGACTATTCGAAGAATAGTCTAGCTATTCTACTCACCCTGGCGTTGGCGTCGGTGTCAGTGTCGGCGTCACACCTTTGTTAAAGTTTTGCATGCAAGTACATATGGCTATCATTTAAAGGCTTAGAGCTTTAAAACTTTTTTTTTCTTTTTCTAGATTAGTGGCATCCACATCAGCATCTATGTCCAGTATCATCCAGGTCAGCATCTGTGTCCTGTTGGCATCCACATCAGCATCTGTGTCATGTTGGCATCCACATCAGCATCTGTGTCCAGTTGGCATCTGGGTCAGCATCTGTGTTCTTTTGGCATCCACATCAGCATCTGTGTCTTGGTGGCATACAGGTCATCATCTGTGTCCTGCTGGCATCCACATCAGCATCTATGTCCAGTTGGCATCCAGGTAAGCATCTGTGTCCTGTTGGCATCCACATTAACATCTGTGTCCTGTTGGCATCCACATCAGCATCTGTGTTCTGTTGGCATCCACATCAGCATCTGTGTCTTGTTGGCATCCAGGTCAGCATCTGTGTTACAATTTGGTTAAGTTCTTATGTAAACTGGTATGACAGTAACAACTAGTGGGATTGGATTGAAACTTTACACGCTTATCCAGTTACATCTAACACGCATTGCACAGGTTCCACGGCACTTATTTTACTTTTTTACACAGCCGTCAAAAGTTTTCGTACTTTTGGTGGTCAGAATGAAATGGTAAATTAAAAATTTTCGTATGCTATTTAAAGATACCCTCTGATTCTCAAAAAATATTTTTATGTTAATATATTGTTGGAGATGATTAAATGTTAAGAAAGAGGCCTCCTTGATCAAGTGACTTATAAGCTTATATGAACCAAAGATTCAGGGTGAGCCATTGCAATGGGGTTGTGTCTGTTGTCTGGAGTTAACTTTCTACCTTAGTTTAAACAATCTCTTCTCATGAACCCATTGATGGAACATTATCAAATTTGGTCTGTAGCATCCTTGTGAGAACTTCTCTCAGATTTGTTCAAATGGTTTCATTTAACTTATTTTTGAAACCGAAAGAGCTAAAAATAGAACACCTTTAAAGAACTTCTTCCCCTGAACCGTTTCATGGATCATGACTAAACATTCCCTGCATCATTCTTTTAAGATTTTCTCTCAGTTTTGTCAAAATGTTGCATCTGACTGATTTTTGGGGCTGACAGAGCTGAAAATAGAAAACCTTTAAACGTTTTCTCATGGCCCTGTGATGGATCATTGTCAAAGTTGGTCTGTAATATCCTTGTAAGGTCTTCTCTCAGTTTTATGCAAATGGCTCTGCTTGACTGATTTGAGGAATGCCAGAGCTCAAAATAGAAAAATAACTTAAAACAACTACTTTTTTTGAAACGCTTGATGGATCATCACCAAACTTTTTCTTTAGCATCCTTGTAAGACCCTCTTTCAAATTTATTCAAACGGATTGCTTGCTGATTTTAGGGGCTGCCAGAGCTAACAACAGAAAAAACATTTCAAAACACCGCCTAGGTAGCCTAGTGGTAGAGCATCTGCTTCGAGTGCGGGAGGTCATGGGTTTGATTCCCGGCCGTGTCATACCAAAGACGTAAAAAAATGGTACTAGTAGCTTCCTCGCTTGGCGCTCAGCATTAAGAGGATAGTGCTAGGACTGGTCAGTCCAGTGTCAGTATAATGTGACTGGGTGGGGTATCATGCCACATGTCTACGGCATGATATTCCAGTGAGGCAGCACTATAAAGTTGGGCATTGTGCTCACTGCTACAAGTAGACACCGTCGTTTATATGACTGAAAAATTGTTGAAAAAGACGTTAAACCCGAACACACACACATTCACAAAACATTTAAATGACTTTGTCTCAGGAACATGGGTGATGGATCATCTCTTTTGAACAGTGTAGCAGTGTTTATTCCAGAAATAAAAAAACAGGGGGAAAATCCCCCCTTTGTCTGAAAAATAGGGGGTATTTTTCAAAAACATGGGGAATGCCCTTCAGAGAAGTATGGGATGTCATTTTGTTACAGGTAACAGCTTGACACACTATCAGCTAATTTATCATTTTAGAGAAGATTCTTCCTTGTATCTTGGTATGCTTCACTTGCATCAAACTCTCACTGACTCTGATTGGGAAGTTTGGAAAAAATCTGTGATTCTCTTTCTTTTTGACACTCTGATTATTTGCATTAAAATTTTCATCTGCAAAATCTACAAGTGATTTAAACCATTCTTTCTCCCCTCACCCCCACCCCCCCCCCTCTCCATAGTAAATACAAATTGATATTTAATTACAAGACATTTTTTATGAAACAGATCATTATCACCTAAACAGTTACCCACCAGCCAGATATTCCATGATACATTCACGGAAGGTCGGTGGTTCTACCCAGGTGCCCGCCCGTGATGAAATAATGCGTTGAGGGGCACCTGGGGTCTTCCTCCACCATTAAAGCAGGAAAGTTGCCATATGACCTATCATGTGTCGGTGCGACGTTAAATAAAACAAAAAAAAAAACAACAAAAAAACATTCAACTATAGTGAAAGTTTGTTAATATTTTTGGGGAAGTGCATTTTGCTAGTTGTCACTAGCAGATGTAAAGCATTTAGTGTTTAGACCACACACTGAATACTTGTAACCACAAAAAAATTGTTTCTACTCATCTGTCATTGCCTCCAGAATAAAATTTATTGCAGTGTATGTAAACTGTATTTTTTAAGGAAAAAATAGATGTTTATATTATAGGATTTGAGAAGGGACTGATCACAATCTAGTTTGATACAGACATTTGCTGCAGTGGGCCACACTGTAGAAATCCAAGCGGCTCAGTTTTAATGAAGGTAAAATGTTTTATGTCTGTATAATGAATTATGATTTATTTAGTTATTACATCATTCTGTACCAATGTTTTGTTATCATTTTAGAGGGGAACATATTCTTTTATTACTCCCAGATCAGACAAAGTTGCATGGACATAAAAATTACAATACCACTATACTAAAGCGTATTATTACATTTTCAAATCTGTAGTGACAAGATGAACTTTTGTGATTGCCCTTTGTCCATCGTCTGTCCGTCCGTCCGCCCGGACGTCCGTGCATTCATCCGTCTGTCAGACCACAATTTCTTGTGAACACAATAAAGACCACATTTTGCAGTTGATTTTAATCAAACTTGCACACAACTTGTACTGGAATAATATCTCAGTTTCTTTCGAAAACTGGCCAGATCCCATTATGGGTTCCAGTTTTGCTATTTTGAAGTGCTCAAGGTGAACTATTGTGACCGGTCGTTGTCCGGCGTCCGTCGTCTGTCGTGCATCAACATTTGCCTTGTGAACACTCTAGAGGCCACATTTGTGACCCAATCTTTATGAAACTTGGTCAGAATGTTAGTCTTGATGATCTCTAGGTCAAGTTCGAAACTGGGTCATGTTGGATCAAAAACTAGGTCAGTAGGTCAGATCAAAGGAAAAGCTTGTGAACACTCTAGAGACCTGTTTCAATATACGCTTAGACTAGTTTTGCGTTGAGCCCTCGATTTGTGACCCAATCTTTATGAAACTTGGTCACCTGGTCAAATCAAATGTAAAGCTTGTGAACACTCTAGAGGCCACAGTTGTGACTCAATATTTATGAAACTTAGTCAGAATGGAAGTCTTGATGATTGCTAGGTCAAGTTCAAAATTGGGTCATATGGGATCAAAAACTAGGTCAGTAAATCAAATCAAAGGAATAGCTTGTGAACACTCTAGAGACCACATTTGTGCCACAATCATTTTGAAACTTGATCAGAATATTAGTCCTGATGAGCTCTAGGTCAAGTTTGAATCTGGGTCATGTTGGATCAAAAACTAGGTCAGTAGGTCAGATCATTGGAAAAGCTTGTGAACACTCTAGAGGCCGCATTTGTGATCCAATCTTTTTGAAACTTGGTCAGAATGTTAGTCTTGATGAGATCTAGGTCAGATTTGAAACTGGGTCATGTTGGGTTAAAAACTAGGTCACCTGATCAAATCAAATGTAAAGCTTGTGAACACTCTCGAGGCCACAGTTGTGACTCAATATTTATGAAACTTAGTCAGAAAGTTTGGCTTGATGATTTCTAGGTCAAGTTTGAATCTGGGTCATGTGGGATCAAAAACTAGGTCACCTGGTGAAATCAAAGGAAAAGCTTGTGAACACTCTAGAGGCCACATTTGTGACTCAATCTTTATGAAACTGGGTCAGAATGTTTTTCTTAATCATTTCTAGGTCAAGTTTGAATCTGGGTCATGTGGGATTAAAAACTATTTCACTAGGCCAGATCAAAGAAAAATCTTTTCAACACACTAGAGACCACAATTTAAGTTTGAAACTCATGAGAATTAGTCAGAATGTTTGTTTTGATCATCTATAGGTCAAGTTCGAATCTGGGTCATGTGGGGTCAAAAACTAGGTCACCCGGTCAAGTCAAAGGAAAAGCTTGTGAACACAAGAGGCCACAGCTGTAACCAAATCTTTATGAAATTTAGTCAGAATGTTTGTCTGGATGATCTTTAGGTCAAGTTCAACTCCTGGTCATGTGGGGTCAAAAACTAGGTCAGAAGGCCAGATCAACTCTGGTGAGCGATATATAGGGCCATCATGGCCCTCTTGTTATTTTGTGAACATGATAGAAGTGATATTTTACATTTGATATTAACCACACTTACATACAACTTGAGTCACAATAAGATCTTGGCTCCTTTTGAAATCTGGCTATATTCCCTCTTGGGTTCTAGCATTACTGCCCCTTTAAAAAATTTCTATTTCGGACCTTTCAGCCATATAGAGGTTTCATTTATTCTTTAATTTGATACAAACTTGCACAGAATGTTTGTCTTGATGATCTCTAGGGCAAGTTCGAAACTGGGTCATGTGGGGTCAAAAACTAGGTCACCAGGTCAAATCAAAGGAAATATCCACATTTATGACCCTTTCTTCATGAGACTTGGTAAGAATGTGTATCTCGATGATTCCTAGGCTAAGTGTGAAACTGGGTCATATGGTGTCAAAAACTAGGTCACCTGCTTATATCAAAGGAAAAGCCTGTTTACACTCTAGAGGCCAACTTTGTGACCTTATCTTTATGAAACTTGGTAAGAATGTTTATCTTGATGATTCCTGGCCAAGTTTGAAACTGGGTCATGCGGGTTCAAAAATTAGGTCACCACTCAAATCAAAAGAAAAGCTTGTCAGCACTGTAGAGGCCACATTTATGACCTTATCTTTATGAAACTTGTTCAAAATGTTTATCTTAATTATTCCAAAGCCAAGTTTCACAGGTGAGAGATATAGGGTCATCATGACCCTCTTGTTGTTTCATGTAATTTCTGTAAGAATGAGGCTGACTTGTGGTAAAGTGGGAATATCAACTATTTTTGTACATCTAGGAAGAATAGATTTTTGGGAATGGAAGGTTCAGTAATCATCAGATTTAACATCAGGGTTTTGAAAGCAACAGTTTATCAGGGGAAAAAATTAGGAAAAATTTGAAAGAATTTGGACAAAAAACTTCAGATGTTTCAGACTGTTGGCAGTTGAAATTTGCTTTTTCTGACTGTCTGCATTTTCATTTTAGTTTTCAACATGATCATTAAAATGTAACTGTATTGTATCTGTTTTCTAAATGATCATTAGAATATTGTTTAACATGACATATAGTAATGTCTGCAGATGTGAATTTGTACGTTATTGCATGCCTGTAAGTTCAGGGTACATTGACAGAACAGCAAGCTTGGCAGTCACATTATATAACTTAACAGTTTGTAAATATTAGGTATCCTAATTATGCATATTTCTTAAGAAGTAAAACCAAAGATGCATTAAAGATCAAAATATTTTCTTTCTAAACACAAGAATAAAAAGAAAACTATTTTATGTCATTATTGATAAAGTATAACCAGTCAATGTGCTTTATTGGTGAAATCACATCAAGTATTGCCTTATATTATAAGGTTAACTATAAATCAAAGAAATTCTTAAAACTGTAAAAATTAAGAGCATTTGAATTATTATTTTACCAAACTTGGTCTGCACACTAGGTTAAGGTCACTGAGGATAGTGTTCATTTTATGCACCTGATAAATGTATTGATTATTATTGGTTATGTCCCCTTGGAGAATTCTGCCATTTGCAGAGGAATACTAATGTTTAGATACAGACAAACTTTGTTGGCTCGAACTCAATGGGATCAGGAAAATTTGTCTGAGTATACATTATATATGGATTTTGCTGGGACCTGATGATGAGTTCCAACAAAGAACATGGCTGAGTTCCTAATTATCCAAGTTCGAGCAAACGAAGTATGACTGTAGTGGTTTTTTCTTTATTTTGTGTTATGTTATTGATGATTATATACATTAAAACAAGTTTAAGAAGTTTAATGAAAAATATTCCCTAAACTGTGCATAATACTGATAAAAATTCTACCAACAATACAATAGTTGAACATTATTTTGTTCTGTTTGCCTTAAAGAAGTATTTCATTATTATCACCCACATGAAAACTTTTTCCTGTAGTACAATCATTATGCTGTAAGTTTACCCATGTTGCGTTAGTTTTCTTTGTTTTATTTAACCCTTATCATGCAGGACAGGATTGATTCTGCCTTTGCGACCAGTGTAGATCATGATCAGCCTGCACATCATGTGATTGGGCCAGACATATGATTTTCTTATTACCAAGATTTTCTTATACCCAACTTCGCAATACAATAAGTGAGTTTTACTGTAGATGGTTTCGGCAGGGTCAGATAGACAGCAAGAACCCGCCCACTTAGCTCAGTAGGGAGAGTGCAGATCTACGGATCGCGTGGTCATGAGTTCGATCCCTTGGTGGGGCATATGTTCTCTAATATGTCTAATATCATTAATCCTCCGCCTCTGATTCATGTGGGGAAGTTGGCAGTTACTTGCCAAGAACAGGTTTGTACTGGTACAGAATCCAGGAACACTGGTTAGGTTAACTGCCTGCCGTTACATAACTGAAATACTGTTGAAAAATGGCGTTAAACCCAAAAGCAAACAAAAAACAAAAACAGATAGACAGCAAAGACAGTTTATATTAGATGGCATGCGCATGTCATTACTCAGTGATATTCACAGTCTTTCAAGACATTTTCATGATTTTTATCAGAACAGTTTTTGTGTTGCTTTACATTTATTATGTTATAATAAACAAATGCCTGTCTCTGCAATTACCGGTACTGAACTTAAATTGTCAGAATTCTTCCAGGGAATGAATGTTTTGTCCTTAAAATGTGTCATAGGTTTAGAAAGACATATTAATGGCTTCTCAATGACTGGTGTTATGTTTGGCTTTCCTCAGGAATATGTACAGGTTACAGTTGACTTCTCTGTTGATGTAACCTACTTATTGCGATATTACAAAAAATGTACTTGAAGACACAGCTAATTCCCCAAAAGTGTGTAAGGTAATATCTGAAGGTACTTTGTGAAGCGAGTATAGATCTATCTCATTGATTTTGTGTCTAATGTAGATAATGTTACTAAAGATGAAACTAAAATGAAAGTAGAACTTGAAAAAAAGGACAAAAATCCCACGTGTATCAAATTTAAATCATTAAAAGAAAGTATGAAAGATTGTGAAGAAATGTGGCATAAAACAGACTGTGCCTTGGTTTTGTCACAGTTATTTGCAGTATTCAGTGCACTGTACATGTAGTAGTGTTGTCTGCTAAAAAATGTCGGACATCTAAAATTTGCAAGACCAGGGTAGGTTGTAGGACAAGTAACAAAATTATGTCTTCCCCCCCACCCCCTCTGGGTGAGACATATTGTTTTTGTCCTGTCTGTCCGTCCGTCTGTCCATCCTTCCATCCATCTGTCACACGTCATTTCCGTTCAGTAACTGGAAAACGATTTGACCTAGAACCTTCAAACTTCAGGATGGTATGGCTTATGGAGTAGAAGACCCCTTTTGTTTTTGGGGTTACTCCATCAAAGGTCAAGATCACAGGGACCTGAACATGGAAAACCATTTCTGACCAATAACTTGAGAACCATATTTGACCCAGAATGTTGAAACTTCATAGGATGATTGGACATGTAGAGTAAATGACCCCTATTGATTTTGGGGTCACTCTGTTAAAGGTCAAGATTACAGGGGCCAGAACCTGGAAAACCATTTCCGGTCAATAACTTGAGAATCACTTGACCCAGAATGTTGAAACATAGGATGATTGGACTTGCAGACTAGATGACCCCTATTGATTTTGGGTCACTTGATTAAAGGTCAAGGTCACAGGGACCAGAACATTGAAATCCATTTTTGATCAATAACTATTCGAGTTTGAGTATAATTATAAACTTTTAGTTTTACATTTCACATTTAATAGATAATTATTAGAATATTTCAACAATCTAAACCTTAAGTCAAGTTCTAAAATGGTGTGTAGCTGCCAATTTTATTTATTTCTATTTTATTTTGATCTATCTTGGTTATGCAACAAAGATAGGCAAAGGGAGGTAATAATTTTTCAAACTTGCATTTCTAATAAAAGTTTGGCTAAATAATTTTATAGTAGCCCGCCCGCTTAGCTCAGTAGGTACAGCGCAGATCTATGGATTGCGGGATCGTGAGTTTGATTCTCGGGCGGGCCGACTATGTTCTCTGTGATGATTTTATGAAAGACATTGTGTCTGAAATCATTCGTTCTCCACCTCTGATTCATGTGGGCAAGTTGGCAATTACTTGCAGAGAACAGGTTTTTACTGGTACAGAATCCAGGAACACTGGTTAGGTTAACTGCCCGCTGTTACATAACTGAAATACTGTTGAAAAAGGGTGGTAAACCCAAAACAAACAAACAAATAAATATATAGTAACTGTTGTTAATGTAAGTCTTTAAAAATGTATGACACCTAGCATTTATCAAAACATGAAAAGTCATCGATACAGCTATGTAACATCCATTATTACATACCTAAAATTATTTTCCATTGACTTTCAATGGACCGCGATCGTGCAATACTTTTGCATATTGACATGGAACGCTTTCATATCGGACGTGGAATGTTTTCTTAACTTTGTAATGGAAAGAATCGCATGACGTCCATGGCGTTCACGCGCACGTTGCGACAACAAGTTGATGTTATTTTCGCGGAAAATATTAATGCGCGTCAGTTTGATTTGTTTATTACATTTTCGGAGTCTTTTTGTATATTTTCCTGTCTCGTTACAGAACGATAATTTAGATATAAATTAATTATTTGATTGTGGGTATGTAATAAAAAGGTTATCAACTTTGTATGTGGATATATATATGCACTCGTTTTTTCGCGGATAATATTGCGCTCCTAAAGTCTCGCAATATTACAGCTGCAGAACTCATACATATATCCACATACAAAGTTAATAACCTATAATTATATAATACTTGTTTTGTCTCAATGACGTGACGTCATTTCCTGTAAACACGACGTCAAACGATGTAACGTCACTTCCCGTATTATTTCGTATGTGTCTGTCACTCAATTTATGTGTTATATTTAACATTGCAGCCATGTGGAAATTTTTTTGCAAGTTTCTTTATCCATTTCTCCTCTACTATCTGTCTGTAAAGGCGGCCTTCATGGTATAACTTTTGCAGTACTACCACCTGCAAGTCCCCTTCAGTATGACCTACAAAATGGCGATTGACATGCTTGTCAACCTGCTGTCTGATATCACGTAAATGTTCACTTATTCTTTCTTTCAGACTCCTCTCAGTTTCCCCAACATATATTATTTTATTGCATGGTTTACATAGTAATCCATACACCAGATTGGTATCACTACAACTGTTATGTTTAACTGTCTGGTATGCCTGTTGTGGTGTCAGCTACCTCCCTTTTAAATATCAGTAGGCAAATGTGGCAGGAACACATATCAGGAGAAGATCTAAAAGCTCTGTTAGTTTTGCCATGTACCAATACATCATCAATGTTTTTATCTCTTCTAAAGGCTAACAATGGTGGTTCCTGGAAGACAGTTCTCATACATTCTGAATTAAAGAGTACTTTTTGATGTTTTCGCAGGATGTTTCGTATATCTGGTAACATTTTGGAATTGAGTGAAAGACACTTGAAATAATACGGTAAGTGACGTTACGTCGTTTGACGTCGTGTTTACAGGAAATGACGTCACGTCATTGAGACAAAACAAGTATTATATAAAGGATGTTACATAGCTGTATTGATGACTTTTCATGTTTTGATAAAGGCCAGGTGGCCGAAAATTCAATAAAGAGTGCTTTTTAACAAGAATTATTATATCTACTTCCCTATGGAAGATGTTTGAATGAGTATATCTTATAGTTTTATCATTCCCTATGCAAAGTGTGTTTGTTAAATTTATAGTTATGCTAAAATATCTCAGTCTTGTTTGGGAAACCAGAATAGAAAATCAATTTTAAAAAAAATGCCCAGTAAAAATGTAACATGTGTGAACAGAAATAAGTGTATGGGATCATTAATTTGCTAAAGTTTCAAACAAATCTATTACTTGACCAAAAAATGATCGATTAACCACCTTTAACAGATTTTTTGATATTCCCTCATCATTACTTCTCTCTTAACTTAAAACTTTTTGGCATTAACTTTAAATTATTGTTTAAGAAGCTCATTAAGCTGTTAGTTACAGGCAGCTTGTATGATATTAAATCATTTAGTGCAACGGCAGTATAAATCACAGACCATTATAATTACTTGCGAAATTTCGGTTGCATTCTGCATTATTAATGTTGTTTCCATGAAATTAATATCTTTAGGTAATAAATCATTTAGTATATCCCCTATATTATAAATCAGTTACCATTATAATTACTGTGAAAGTGGAGATGTTTAGTCACAATTAATGATGTTCCTGTGAAATAAAGCTTTAAAACTTCTCCCATCAATTATCATAAATAGGCATTAAAATAATGAATTTCCTTTCAAAACTTAAGACAGAAGATTGTTTTTAAAACACCAAACTTTATTTCAGTATTTAATGTACAAACCAAGTACAGCTGAGTTTCGTCAGCTCAAAATCAGGTAATTCACAGACCTTCCCTCCAACTCATTGTCTGGTCATGGCAAAATCTCTATTTGATATTTATTGCTTGATGGCTCAAACTACCAGCAACTTAAGCAAAATTTGCCGGTTCCTTCAAGTTCTTGCCAACAAAGTTGTACTGTATAGCAAAAACTTAATCCTGATGAAGCAATGAAGCAATCAGTCTGCTAGCACCTGAGAAATTGTCGAAAAGGTCAGGTATTTACATGTGTTGTTAGAATTCTGCAATAAAGTGTTATAAGTACCTATTATTTATCAAAGATCATTCAAGGCAGATTCTGGTAAATCTTAACACAATACTGATAATGCCACTAGTGATAATATTCCATGTGGAAAGTGCCAAATTTGATCTGATATTTCCAGTTGTGCCAGTTGACTTGGAGATTTAAGCTATATGGTTGTAAAAATAACTCTATCTTCCATTTTGTTCTGATCTGTCAATCTAGTTCAACAGGGAAAGTACAGATATATTGAGGATCACAGGGTTAATTGTGAGTCCATTCCTTGGGCAAAATATATGTTCTCTGTGACAGCTGATAAAATACATTGTGTCCTCTTCCTCTAATTCATAATAGGGCAGTTACTTGCCGTGACCACGTTAGTACTGGTGGTATAGATTCCAGGAAAACAGGGTATTGTTAACTGTCCATCATTATATAACTGAAATATTGATGAAAAAGGGCGCTGAACCCAAACCAAACAAACAAGCCATTTTGTTGTGTGTCTGAGACTAGAACTTTGTGTTTTAAGTAAGAATTTATTAAGATGTCACAGGAGTTTTATTGAGAAATATGACCTTATTGGCTCAATTTATGGTAGTTAGGTAGAGCTTGAACTTGCCAATGAAAGAAAGGAATAGTATTTTTTTGTGTTTTTTTATCTGGTGAAAAAAAAGGTTAATTGTTCTTGCTTGAGACCTTGAACTTCATCCATGTGAAGCTGTAATATCCCTGACCTTGATCAAGGTGATGTCGAATACTTTTACTTTGACATTAACTGATAAAGTAAGTTCAAGGTCAGAGCAGGCTCTTCCTGTTACTATAGACTGGTAGACTGTCCCTGAACAGTGTCATAATAGTAAACTGTTCCTAATTTCATTGAGTGACCTTGAATTTGGTCAGTATCATAGTGGTTATCTGTTTCTGTAATTGATTATGAACCTAAAATTTCAGTGATATACTGAGTTGAGTTTTTGTGTTTGACCTTGAACTTGAAAACTAAAATGTGTGATGGACTATTTCTGTCAGTGACTTTCAACATTGTCATTGTCACTGACAAAGTACTTAACTGTTCTGTTAATTGGTCCAGGCAAGCTGTTCTAAGCAGTAGACTGTTACTGTAAATTGTGGACTATTCCTGTTAGTGTTCTTGGTCAGTTTCAAAACAGTAGACTGTTTCTGTGAATTGTGGACTATGCCTGTCAGTTTCAAAGCAGTGGACTATTCCATTACTTGATTTGAGTAAGAACTTTGTCATTGCCTCTGACAGTGGTAAATTCTTCCTTGAAATCTGATAGAATTTTACTCTTTTCACTATAATTCAGTGTGACTTAACGTTCTGACAGGAGAAATATGAAAGAAAAAATGAAACAATTTTTTTTATATAGTCCTGTTTGGTGTCATGTAATTTGTTCTTTGTTGGTGCTCCATAAAGCCCAAATTAAATCAAGTCACTATAAAATTGTTTTCTGTGAGCTGTTTTGGAATAGTGATATAACATGTTACAATATGTATAAAAAGAAATTTAGAAATGGCATAAGTGTTCTTCCCTCTGGTTTCTATGTTAGCTTTATCGGCATATTTGGTAAATATATAATGTGTTTTATCCCATCAATCTCATACAGTCAATTCAGAGTGAAAGACAAAAATCTGCCATTTTAGAATATTGCCTATTTGGGATAGTGATAAAGATCTAATTTCTTAGTACTGTGCTTCCCATATGTTAAACTTGTAGGCACTTTGACTGTATCTGCATATTTGATTAATAAATAATATTGTTTTGTCCTATCAGTCTCAGGCGATCTGTTCAGAAATAGCATTTGAAGCCCAAAAGAGCATATGCACGCCATTACAACAAATGGAAGTGATGATAATGTATATCTGTGAGCTATTTAGAAATGATCTAATGTCATAATAAAGAGCAAATTTCCCTTGAGTTTCTAAAAACCCCTACCATACCTGAAAAAATTGCATATTCTAGATAAAATGTCTCCTGCCTCACAAATAGTTTCCAGATAAAGCCGGAACAATCTTCAGACTATATATTGGCATAAAGACAGGCAGTCAGAATTTGCCCTTAGAGACAATCTTGATTGTTTGAACAAAACATCCACCATTCCATGTTTCTGATTGTTGCGTCTGCTTTTTGGAGTTGGCATTAAACAGAAGCCAGACTGTGATTTTTTTTTAGCAAACTTCCTATTTTGCTGTGGTCTGAAAACAAGGACAAAGAACAAATAGAAATAGCCACTTTCTAAAAACCCACAACCTTCCCATCAAAAAATCCTGCGGATTGTATATGGATGCTTAGACAGTAGACATTTACACAAAAAATAAATAGAAGAAGGTGAATAAAATAGATAAAACAGACAAACAAACAAATCAAGGCTCATAGTGAGACACTGCCTTGGAACACTAAAGGCAAAAACAACACTAGTAAACTGGATATTTGTGTGCAAACAGGCTCAGTTTAAATCCAAACCATGTTGCAAAGTTAAAAGACATTGTAATTAAATTTAAGTTAACCCCTGCCAGGCTTACACATATTATAGTAATAAAAGGTAATAAAAGGTAAAACACAGCAATGCTTGTGAGAGTAAAAACGTAATTAAGGACCACACAGTCATGTAATTAATGCCACTGCAAAAAGCAGAGCAACAAGAGAAACACCATCGAGCCCATCAAAGACAGACCAGAAGAAATATACCAAAGTAGCTTGTAGTTCAACACTGCAAATTCCTGTTCTTCCTAGAACCATACCTAAAATGTGTCACAGACTCCTAGCTTGCATTAATTGTTTGTTTTACACCAGTTAACAAACAAACATTGACCTTTTCACACATTGTTTGTGAAGATCTTATTTGCTTAGATTGTCAGTCTCTATTTTCAGGTGTCCTAGATAGATGTGCTAAATCAAGGAGAAAATGCCAGGCATCTGATCAAGTAAGCTTTCTTAAAATAGTTCAGTTAATTGTAATAGGAACCAAGTGAACAGGTTTTCAAACAGTGAACATTTAGACATTATAGCGTAGAAATGCTTTACTTGTCCTAAAATGCGTGTTTAATAGTTACCATGAGAACCAATTTGCAGTTTTATAGATTAATAAAATATCTAATGAAATCACATAGTAAAGACATAAAAGCCAAGAATTCTCTAAGGAATTGGCTTAGTTATGCAGTATTTTCTCTCATGAATGTTTAATTTATTACAAAAAGTAAATCTGCAGTGGATCGTTGAGTGATAATATGTAATAAATTTTGTAAATTATTTGCATACCACCCATTACACTATTGCACATTAGCAATGTAAATAATAGCTTCAATGTTAAAAGTATTTTGTCAGCATTATGGAAATTTTGATGTTGGTCTCTTTGCTCTGTAAGACAGCTGAGGAAGTTGCATGCATGGTGATTCCCAAATGAGCCGTGCCATGAGAAAATCAACATAGTGGGTTTGCGACCAGCATGGATCCAGACCAGCCTGCGCATCCGCGCAGTCTGGTCAGGATCCCTGCTGTTCGCTAACAGTTTCTGCAATTCCAATAGATTATAAAAGCGAACAGCATGGAGCCTGACCAGACTGCGCAGATGCGCAGGCTGGTCTGGATCCATGCTGGTCGCAAACCCACTATGTTGGTTTTCTCATGGCACGGCTCAAATATAGATGAGATAATGAACTGGTCACCACATTAAAATCTTGATCAATGATGTCACGATGATTTCTAGATAATGATTTTTTCAAGTATTTAAGGACAGTATATGAATTAAATAGAGGACACACGACTTTGTTATTGTAAACACAGGAAAAATCGCTCGATTCATGTAACATGTTTGCTTGTAATTTCCTTGTTACTTGATGGATTCAAAAAAAGCATTGAAGACAAAAAAAACAGTGCTATCCTAGGCACGAAACATCTCCTATACTTAATCACACTTCGCTAAAATTCCAGTGTGAACGTTACCTACACATTTGGTTGGTGGAAAAGCATTTTGGCGAAGAGTTTTAGAAAAGTATCAAGAGTTTCTGGCAGATGCCTTTTGGCAAGGAAAGCTGTATATCTTTGCACTTTTTATACGCCCAAAGGGACGTATTATGTTATATCCCCGGTGTCCATCTGTCTGTCCGTCAGTCCGTCCATTAGCAATTTCATGTCTGCTCTGTAACTCTTGAACCCCTTGAAGGATTTCAAAGAAACTTGACATAAATGTTCACCACACCGAGACAACGTGCAGAGCGCATGTCTCGGATGTCTCGCTTCAAGGTCAAAGTCACACTTAGGGGTCAAAGGTCATATCAGATTGTTTCATGTCCGCTCTGTAACTCTGCTTGAAGGATTTCAAGGAAACCTCACACAAATGTTTACCACACGAGACGACGCGCATGTTTCTGATGACTCACTTCATGGTCAAGGTCACACTTAGGGGACAAAGGTCATATATGACTTTGCTTTGTGTATATTGCTCTGCATTGCAGTGCTCTTGTTTTTATTTGGCAGATCCCATTTTTGTTCACTTACAATAAATTATTTTTGGAATTACTTCCCTTTTATGTTACTATAAATAACTTATTTTGAAACTTTTTTTATTATTGGCCGTAGGGAAAAACCGAAACCACTTTTCTGTGGTACAACATGGACGGTACCTCCAATTTTTTAGGTGTATTTTGACATACCTGTACCTTGTAAGGATTTTTTTTTGGACTTAGAATTTATTTTGAAATTTCTTCCCTTTGTTGTTCCTGGCCTTTGGGCTTCAACAGTCAAGTTCTTGAAATTTTGCTCCCATCCTCTGATGTAACCCTTCGGGTGTATATTGCCCCGCTTAGTGGAGCTCTTGTTATTTTATGAAAATCTGTCAAATAATAAGGGAAATGTAAGAAAAAATGTTACTTGAATTGAGCGATTTTCCCTTTGTGTGTAACTTACCGAAGTCATGATTGTGGGTCGCAAAAATAAATGATGCCATCATAATTATGTGATATCCTAAATTCATTTTGTGATATTCATAATTCATTTGATGGTATTGTTAAATGTATTTTGTGATATCTTAAACTACAGTGTATTTATGGAACTTTGAATCATAATTTAAGATATCATTAAATGTATTTTGTGATATCCTTAAACGATTTAAAGATATAAGGATATCATATAAATTTTTAATAGAAATACCTTTTTTCATATCCTTATAATTTGATCAAATGATACCCGCAGCACTTGCCTTTAAGAGGGTCATAATTACCCTGTTGTATTTGACTTTGAGGTCATTTTCAATTTAAGGGGGTCGGTTTTTGAAAAATGTTATTAATGGCTTAGCAAGGAGTCAGAAAAAATAAATGAGCTGCACCATGAGAAAACCAACATAGTGGCTTTGTGACCAGCATGGATCCAGACCAGTCTGCGCATCCGCGCAGTCTGGTCAGGATCCATGCTGTTCGCTTTCAAAGCCTGTGGTAATTAGAGAAACTGTTAGTGAACAGCATGGATCCTGACCAGACTGCGCGGATGCGCAGGCTGGTCTGGATCCATGCTGGCGGCAAAACCACTATGTTGGTTTTCTCATGGCATGGCTCAATTGTATGTCGGTTGCTCTAAGTCTTATAATGTTAAGTTGCTAACACAGTCAGATTAATTATCACTCTAGTGATCCTTCATGCTGCCTGTTCTAACAGCTGTTGTTAAACATACTGCATAATTGTATTTAATTTATCTGTGGATTGAGTTAAGTTATATCATTAATATTTCACAAGATGATTGTGCAAATGCTGGAGTTACAGTTATAATTGAAGTTATTACAATAGACAAAACTCCCTGTGTTTTCATCTGTCATAATGGGGGCATTTGGCATTATGACATATTTTGCAGATGATTTCAATTAAACATGCATAATGCATGACAATGTAAATTACTTTTGCAGTAATATTTTGTCTGTATGGGATACTCCTGATCAAGGTGAGATGATTTTATACAGGAAAACATCTGTGAAGAAATATGATTTTGTAATTACCATCTCTAATATTGTTCATTGTTTTATGAACAACCAGCAAGTAGGAAAACAGATGGCTTATGATGAATATTTACCCTTTAAAGTTTACATTTTGTCCAAACCGCCTTGGTAGCCTAGTGGAAGAGCGTCCGCTTCGAGTGCGGGAGGTCGTGGGTTCGATCCTGGCCGCGTCATACCAAAGACGTAAGAAATGGTACTAGTAGCTTCCTCGCTTGGCGCTCAACATTAAGAGGGTAGTGCTAGGTCTGGTCAGCCCGGTGTCGGTATAATGTGACTGGGTGGGGTATTATGCCACGTGTCTACGGCGTGATATTCCAGTGAGGCAGCACAATAAAGTTGGGCATTGTGCTCACTGCTACAAGTAGACACCGTCGTTTGTATGACTGAAAAATTGTTGAAAAAGACGTTAAACCTGAACACACACACACACACACATACACACATTTTGTCCAGTTTTGAATATAGAATACCAATTTATAGTGCATGTCGATATCTTTTATAATTTGTATAGATAGGTAACGTTGGATCTTGTTTTAATGGAAGTGTGAAAGTAAATGATGATTTTGAAAATAAATACTGCAGTAAAATATCATAATGGTATTATATTTTCATATATTTTAAATCAGAATTGGTAACAATTATCTAAACTCTAAGAAAAAATGAAATTTACATTTGTTATGACTTTCCCCAGGCAGCCTTTAAATATTCCTGCATCATAAGTTATGGAGGAGATAGTAACTTATACCTGGTACATATATCATGTAATATGTATATAGGCAATGGCACAGGTGTATGATGAATATTATTGTTTTTTTAGCTCACAATAGTTACTATAATATAGTGAAGATATATTTTAGATGCTGCAACAGAATACGATATTTGCAGTAAAAATTATAAACCTAAGTTATATTTATATGTTGCTGTCTTTGAATAAATTAGCAGAATTTTGCTCGTATCTGTGTAAAGTGGTATTCATTTCCTACATCATATTTACAGACATGACAATCCGTGTTAATTTGCTATGGCTGCTATAAAATATTTCATTTCTTCTAACAAATAACAGAAAACTGATGCTTTTGTTTGCCCTGTCATTCTTACGGTTAATTCAAGGAGGATCTTCAAGTAATGGCAACGCTTTGATATGTTTTCAGAGATAATGAAATGTTGTTTTTCATAGGCTTGATCCAAATTCCATATGTTACAGAGAATATTTCGACTGATGAGCCTGCTAATTGAGAGATATAGATCAGCGTAAGTTCCTTTGATGGTCAAATGAGAGCATACTAGGTTTGTGATTTTTAGCATCACATGTGGTTTTGGGACAGCCGCTTGTGAATGAAGAATTGGAACCACTCCCTTACCCTTTTATGATTGTAAGAGGTGGTGACATATCATGGTTTGAATATTAATTGGCTTTTCTGTATCTCTGCGATTCGGACAGGTATAAAAGTTTTGATTCTATATCTCATACTTTTATTTCAATGTAAATGGGAGGTGAAATCATAACTTTTAGTCCTGTTTTGTGCCATATAACCTGCAATAATTATGTTAGTGCACTGTAAAGCTCAAATCAAATAGATAAAATCTTTTTAGCATGCTTGCAGGTGATAAAATTGTGAAAAGGAAGTATTTCCTCTTTGACATTTATGAATAGATGCAAATGAGAAATATATCAGTTCCAAAAGGATAATATCAACCGTAGAATTTTCATTTGTTCATTACTGGCCCATTTATTTTGAAAGCTGGGCAATAACAGAATATAATATAATGTTAATGATAATGGTGATGATGAATTATTACAGTATTACTGATGATGATTATGATAATGTTGATTATAAGGACAGAGTATAGCTAGATACAGTAGCCAAGTAGCCAGAATATTGGTATTAGTTGGAGAGATTGAAAACTTGACTTTTCTTTATCTTGATTTGAAGGAAGATAGTTTGGGTGCAAGAAAATGTCCAGTTTGGTTTATTTGAAAGTCTTGAGCTGCCAAGTGAATTTCTTGAAACTTACTGATTTATATAGATATTAAAGAAGGCATGGGATAAATAGAATAAAACTAAAATTACCTTAGTATGATAATTTTAATGCTTGATTCTAATTCTGCCAATTACTCTCTTAGGGGTCAGGATTTTTATATAAATTATGTTTTATATATTAGTCCATTTAATTAGGAAGAGTGGTTAGAGTTTTGGATGTTTATAGGTCCAGACTGAAGTGATTAATATAATAATTATTATTATAGACAGTCCCAGGATGACTGTTTATTGATTCTTTAATAGGTCTCTGTAAGGATTTATGGTAGTCCTTTCCAGACAAATTGTGTTAATGAAATTATATTGCACAAAGATATTTCTTGCAAAACTGCATCATGTCTGTTGACCAGTTCTGTAAGCTGTCTTAGTAAACTGCATCATGTCTGTTGACCAGTTCTGTAAGCTGTCTTAGCAAACTGCATCATGTCTGTTGACCAGTTCTGTAAGCTGTCTTAGCAAACTGCATCATGTCTGTTGACCAGTTCTGTAAGCTGTCTTAGCAAACTGCATCATGTCTGTTGACCAGTTCTGTAAGCTGTCTTAGCAAACTGCATCATGTCTGTTGACCAGTTCTGTAAGCTGTCTTAGCAAACTGCATCATGTCTATTGATCAGTACTGTAAGCTGACTTAGCAAACTGCATCATGTCTGTTGATCAGTTCTGTAAGCTGACTTGATAATACCATACTAAGAATAATAGGTTATTTAATTTAGCTTAATTTGTATTGAGAAATATTCACAAGCAAGTTCTGCAGCTTAAATATTGAGCAACTTCCAGGGAGCGCAGTGTTATTTGTGCAGTGAAGTACTTGAGTTTGCATTATTGCTACATTCAGCTATACTGGAATGCGTTTTCTGCTTGTTGATGTCTTGTTACAATGAAAAACTTATTGTTCCATTATTGGTACATTCAGCTTGATTAGAGTGCACTATCTCCTACATGATGTCTTGTTGCAATGAAATACTTGATGTTGCATTATTGGTACATTCAGCTTGATTAGAGTGCACTATCTCCTACATGAATCTTGTTGCAATGAAATACTTGACGTTGCATTACTGGTACATTCAGCTTGATTAGAGTGCACTATCTCCTACATGATGTCTTGTTGCAATGAAATACTTGATGTTGCATTATTGGTACATTCAGCTTGATTAGAGTGCACTATCTCCTACATGAATCTTAAGCTTGTTGCAATGAAATACTTGATGTTGCATTACTGGTACATTCAGTTTGATTAGAGTGCACTATCTCCTACATGATGTCTTGTTGCAATGAAATACTTGATGTTGCATTATTGGTACATTCATTTTTACAGGAATGCATTTTCGTGGTGTTGATGTCTTATGTTTTGTTTATGCCAAGATTTAGATCTGCAAGTATGTTATACTCATAGTTTAGTGCATTATTTCATGTAAACAGTGTTTTGGAAAACAAATCTTATTAAAATCAGTCAATTCTTACTGGCATCATTACATGACAGTAAAATTTGCCCTGGAACAAACTTTGTGGAAAATCTGCTTATTGCAAGGCATCATGCGGAATATAGATTGCAGTTGGCAGATATGTTTGTTTACAGAAATTTTCTGTTTGGAAAGCTTTTAATTTCAACTAACAGGTGTTTTGGAAAGGCATAAACTGTTAAAATTAGACTTAAGAAAATATATTCTATATATTCCGAAACAGTTATATTTTAAAAACCAAAATATTAATCATTTATCAAATTAAAATGAGCGATTTCAGCCCAATTTGGACCCTTAGAAGTAATAAGTTTCAGAAAAGCTTAAACGACATGCTTAAAAATGATAAAACCGAGACTTAAGTATTAAAATTATACTAGTAACTGGTTTTAAATGTTCTATATAAGCACTCAGCTTTTTTTAAAAATTATTTATCATTATTTAAAATTGAAGGTACTGTCTCGATTTCTTAAACCGTCATAATGTGTGAGGGTTTCAGATAGGTTAATTGTCAGTGATATTCAAAGGAATAAAAATCAGTGGTTATAGCTAAAACAGTCATTAAAAACATGCAGGAGACAATAAAAGGGAACTAAAAAAGATAAACAGATGTAGGCTGGGCAGCTGATATCTAAACAATCCAGATTTCATTTCAGATTAGAAATTGTACAGAATTATTGTTATTTACTGTGAAAACTGACATAATATTACGTCTGTGTTATGTATGTTTGTTTTGTTGACAAAGTCACACAGACAGTGGCACCAAATACTGAAGTATGTTTTAGGCTTGGTAAGGGATTGATTGAGGTACAGCCACCTTCAAGAACTCGAATAGATCAAGATGTAACAATATATGAAGTTGCGCTGTCTGTGAACTCCAGGTAAAATGGTGTTTACTGCAAACTACTTCAACATTTCTATTATATCAAAAAGAAATATTCTGAAAAGTATATAATTATACTTAGTTTCTGATGATCATTTTTCTGTTGTTCATTTCTGTCGAAAATCCATTGATTAAAAAGTAAAGAGTTTATTCATTTAAACCTTTTCATAATTATACCACTTGTTTTTTTCCAACTTAAACACCAAATCTAGCATCAGTTATACTAGTCTCAAACAAATACATAAAAGCCAGGTGTTGCATGATGTAAAAAAACACTGCTAAATAACACCTGTTTAAAAGGTAATTGTGTGAAAATCTGCATATGCAGACAGCTACAGATCAATTAAAAATGGAACACTTCTGTTTCATAACAATTCAATCTGAAATAACAGTTTTAACTGAACAGGTATAATTAATAGAGAATATTAATTCACAAGTTAATTTATATTGGCAAACCGCAGTCTATTTAATCTTCATTATGTAAATTAAGGAGCACAGTGGCAATTAAATTCTCTATTTCTGCTTTTTTCAGGCTCACTGCATGTTGTCAGATATTGACAAAAGCTTGCCAAGTGTCATAAACTGGCAGCATTTGAAAAACCCATAGATTTTCTGGGTTAACATGTGCTTTCTAATGCTTCATTTCATAACAAAAACTACTTGCAGGTTTGGCACATGGTCTGTGAAGAAATGAACTGCAAAAAAAAAAAAGAAAATAGAATGAAATATGACATGGTCAGTGTTATTGAAATAAACAGACAGAAGATAATTACTGACCTCACATGGTACTCCTGCACAATAATTTAAACGACAGCATGTTTACATTATCGTTTGATTGTTATGGTTCTCATGCATCATTTTGTCAGTGATAGAAGTTAAGTTGCATACTGTAATGTTATACAAAAATATTTTCTGTATTGAAACGTTTTAATGAAGAAAAATCATAATTATCAAACATGTTATCATTTGAGTTATCGTGCGGGATTTATACTATGTTTGGGTTGATTTTCAGACAGTTACCTCAATGATAGATTTGACTACAATACATACTAGAGAAAATTGTGTCAGAATGCCCCTTTTAGGGTAAAAACTAGTCTGTGTTCAGATCTTATGTTTTGTTCACAGGAGATAACTCCTAAGGCTGTTCAACTTATGTACAATTATGTCCCTTTTCTTCTCAAAAATATAGATAACCAGAGACAAGAAAGACCGTTACAGGTCAGAAAATGTAAGAGAAATGATTAATAAAATAAAAAAAGATTACTGAGTCAGTAGCCAGACTAGCCCCTGTGAAATGAAATGCATGAAGTCATGAAATTTACATACTTGCAAGAATTGTTCATGATTTATTCTTGATAAATTCTTAAAGTTCACTTCATGTGAGGTGTGTCCCACTTCATGAAGATATGAAGAATTATTGAAGGATTCCCTAAATTCTTGAAATATTCATGAAGTGTTCAAAGAATAAAACATGAATATTTTATGAATTTCATATTCTTTAAATACCGAAGAAAGTGAAGATTGTAATTTTCGCAATGTGTCATTTTCACAGTGCACTAGTTTTGGCGCAAAAATTGTAGTATTGTACTTGAGCAGACAAATTAAAGTTGCTGATCTGCTTCTGAAAGTGTTCTTGCATGTGAATTAATTTGCGGATCATCTAACAACTGGCCATTTATGTATCTACTGATACCTTTGATTTTGTCAAAGTACTGTTCATTTTTACTTATGTATAACAGAAAACTCTTTCAAGTTGTATGATGTTTTTTGACATGCAGCCAGTTTCATTGTTTTTTGACAAGTTATAACTGACAACTTCCCCATATGAATCAGTGGCAGATGAATGACTTTAGACATTCAAATCATCAATGAGAAAATACAAATCAAATTTATGACTCTTAATTAAATAAATATTCTACCAGGTATTCTTCTCTTATTCAGCTATTTGTAGTGCATACAGACACAGAGACAGGCTCATCTTGATAAGCCTTTAGATGTTTCAGAAGTGGCACCAAGCATATCATATGTGGCAGAAAATGTCTCCCTTATCTTTTATACCTCAGTATGAAATAGACCCATCTCTCTGTACAGCAGGTTGTGTTTTATACATTGTTTCTGATGTTATCTTGTTGTTGCTTTTATGCTGTTTTTTTTGCAGGATTATCTGTGTATATCTAACCTCCCACCCAATGTAAATCAGTCCTTCTCCAGCCCTATATTATTGTTTTTGACATGCTTAGACACTGAGGTCTTGATAACATAATGCTTTATCGGGCATGGGTTTTGTTCTTGTCTGTATTTACTTTGTAACTATGTCAGTCAATTTAGTTACTGTAAAATACTTGATCCTTTTGTTTGCTTATAGTACCCCATTTTTAAGACTGTGGACTTCCTCTATGCTTGAAATAGTTTGAATTTTAGTTGTTCAGATTCAGCTAGATTTATAATACAAATTAACTAAGATTGGGCCATTTGTTCTAACTTTTAATCAATTATTTCCTCGTTTTTGCACCCAGTAAAAGGTCTTTAAACACATCCAATTAGTAAATAATTGTTACCAGAATAGAAACAGTTATTTATTCTGTTTTAAAACAAAGTGCTTTAAGAGTTCATTGGATTTCCCTAGTGTACATTGATTGATTGTTGTGTGTCTGTTAGTTAAGTTTCCTTTTTTAATCAGATCTGTTTCCTTTTGTTTTCGACAGAAGTCCTCTTTTGCTGGATCAATGATCAACCCATTTAATGTGCCTTTCAACAAGTAACTTGATGTAAAAATAGTTATCTTGATTTCATAGGAATCTGGAATTTTCTATCTGATTGTTTTAAAGACCTTAATTGCCTTAATGTGGCTAATCCATATATTTTCTGATGGCCAGTTTGGTATACGTTTAAAAAATTGACCATCTCGGAATCCTACAGGAACTGGTGATATCGATCTCCAACAATATAGTGAAGAAGAGCTTATTGCATTTTCGGTACCTAAATTTACAGGAAGATTGATTTAACCCTTAGCTTGCTGGCGGCAAGTGATTCTGCCTTTGCGACTAGTGTAGACCTAGATCAGCCTGCACATTCGTGCAGTCTGATCTTGGTCTGCACTGTTCGCTATTCAGTCAGTAAATTTTTAGTAAACACCCCTTCAAATGATAAATGGTACTGCCCAAATTGGAAGATGGACCAGTTTGTTATAGAAATTTAGCATGGTAAGGGTTAAGGAAAATGATACTACAGGAGATGAGAGCTGTATAAATCTCCTCCCACTTCCTGTAAATTGCCTTTGAGATAGCCAGAATTTTGAGATAAGTTACTTCAGACATAAAGTTTTAACTGTACTTTAATTTATGTCAGTGAATAACAAATGTTTAAAACTTTCTCCGTTTGTAAAATGCAGTGCCCCAGGGGCATTTATTTCTATAAATATGGTAAAATATTATACCTGGAATGACTTAAACTCTTGCCAAGTCAAAGTTTTATTGGGATCTGAAAAAAAATTGTGTTACTAAAGATTTTTATCAGACATTATGTAAAAAATCAATCTGACTAAAGTACATCTCCTATTACGCTACGCATAGGATCTGAAAACGACCTATTCATTGCCTCGTTCTGACGGCCCTTTCACTAGCCAGTCAGAACCTAGCTTACAACATCTTGCAAATCTACCTGTAGCATTGACTTTTGATATTTACAATTCTTATGTCGTAATGTATCAGATAGCCGGTTAGCTCAGTCGGTAGGCCACTTGCTTTGTAAGCGAGGGGTCCCGGGTTCGAGTCCTAGAATAACTGCATATTTTTCTTACTCTTTGACAATCGAACAAGTCGTCTGATTGGATAACATAAAAATAGCAATAATGGAAATCCAGAATATACAGAAGACGAATGTGAATGGGTCGTTCTCAGATCTTCGTTTAGAAGATCAAGCACTTTAGTCAGATTGGTAAAAAATTATAGTGTTTTTAAAACATAAAAGATATTAAATGACTCTTGACATTTATAACGGTTCCTTGAAAAATGAGTTTTATTACTGGTTGCTTATGTTTTACAAGTAGATCATGATATGCTGACAGACAGAGTTTGATAACAGAAATATATGTAAGATGGAATATATTTTTGTAGAATTTAATTTTAAAATTTTCTATACATGCTAATGCTTTATTTCCAGTATGCCACTTAGAATTGAATATGTAACAATTTAGAGATGGTATCCGTTATGTAAGATTTTCAAAATTTGTTTAAGTTGAAATAAAGTTTTACAGTATATTCGATAAATTATTCCTACAGAATGTTCCAACATTGTTTTATAGACCTCCAGCCGCAGACAATTAAAAAAATTTATCATGTTCCAAATTGAAAAACCTTGTGTATATTAGAGTAAAAAATTAAACAGTCTAATTAAGAATATTTTTAAGGAAGTTCAAAATTTCCTATCACCACACATTTGTCCTTGAATACAAATTTTGTTATTAATTTATTAATAATGCACATAGTAAGGCAGATTTGCATAATTTATGTAAATTAATGTGTAGAGCTGTTGCATTATTTAGTTTCTGAATCTGTTCAGAAGTTCAGTCTGTCATTTCTAATTTTTTTTTTTCAGAATAATTATTGCAGTTTTATGGCAGTAATATATACTGTCAAAAATGTGATAATCTTTATATATCTGTGCACCTGTGCATTGTAATAGGCAGTTAAGGTCCCATTGCATTTGATTGTAGTAATAAGTTATTATTATTATATGCATAATAATGATATAATTCTTATACATTTAAATTATTGTAAAACTAAGAAGTAAAGCAAGCAATTATAAATGAAATAAGTATAAGTAACATACTGCTTGATTATGAAAAAAAAAAAGAAAATCGAAAAATAATGTCAGAAACACACTAGGTATCAGAAATTGAAGTTAAAGTTCTATACATGAAATTTTATATTACCCAGTATATGCATGCAGGTACATGACAATTTCAATTTTTTATTTATATAACAGCATTAAGGCATTTGCCAAGAAATGTTGAAATCAAGAAAGCGCTGCATGGGTCTGAGTGCAAATTGTCATAAATTTAACATTTCAAACTTAGCATTCCATGAGGTACATTAAAATATACTTGAACTGAAAATAAATCTTCAAAGTTTATATATAAGATATTAAAATTGCATGTGCTTTCAGAAACATGCTGTTACTTCCTGTAAGATATTATGCAGTCATATTTTTATGCAGACTTTATCTTGATAATTTTTAAGAAATTTGTAAATCATTAAAAGAATGAATAGCTGATAATGTGTGTGTGTCTTCTGGTTTAACATCTTTTTCAACAATTTTTCAGTCCTATTTTTATAAACGACAGTGTCTACTAAATGTAGCAGTAAGCACAATGCCCAACTTTATATTGCTGCCTCACTGGAATATCATGCCGTAGACACGTGGCTTGATATTCCACCCAGTCACATTTTACTGACACCGGGCTGACCAATCCTAGCACTATCCTCTTAATGCTGAGAGCCAAGCGAGGAAGCTACTATAGTACCATTTTTTACGTCTTTGGTATGACGTAGCCGGGGATCGAACCCACGACCTCCAGCACTCTAGATGATAATGGGTGAAGTAATGGGTGAAGTAGAAATGTTTAGTTGATTTAAATTCCTTTTAGTTTGTAAGATAGTTTGATATGACTGTACTCATTGAGAATCACAATATATTGTTCATTTTAGGTTTTCGGGTGTTTTTCAACATATTTCAGTTAGATCTGTGCACACCGTACTAATCTAAGCAGGTGGGCACACAGTATATTGTATAGACACTATCTAAATGCCCTATGGTCAAAGTGATATGCCCTTCACAAAGTGATAAAAATTGCCCTTCATGAAGCCCTGGGTAGGCAGGTGTACCTGTTAATTATAAAGTTATGTCAGTTTTTATGATTTACTCTTTTAAACAATTACAAAAAAGACTTGCTGTAAATATTGAATGCCTAGTAGAAGACATAGCAGAAATATAAAATTTCAGGAGTGCCTGACATCTCCAGAATTGAATTACAATGATTGAAACTTGCCTCTGACTCATTTCCATAATTTATACATAGTTTCCTAACTCATTGTAAAATTTCTCCCAATTTGACTTAGCTTTTTATGTTCAGCAATTAGGAATGAATGAATTTTAGTTTTAATTTACCTGGTATTTACACTGCAATAGAAAAATAATTGGTAATAAACATCACATGTGATGTTAAATAAAAGTTTTTGATGGATTAATTTCCTCTTCAGCTATAGAGAAGAATTTCCTTTTTTACTGTTACAACAAATTTGTACCGTTTATTTCACCCCCACCATTTATAAACCAACCCTACCCCTTATACTTTATCTCATTTCTGCCCTTTCAACCGAAATCTTCCGTAACAACCTCTCTGTGCAAAAAGTGGAACAAGGAGCTGTGGTGTATGACCAAAGATGTTGTTTTTTAAGGTTTCAAGTTTAAAGGTGAAGATCATATGAAAGTCAAGGTCATCTTTATATAAATCAGTTTGTAGGTGTTGCCACAAGGTTTGTTGAGTGTGAGTATGAACTATATATGGTCATTAATGTGGGTTGTAGGCGAAACTGTTAAATCTGTGGAAAATCCCTGTCCCCCTCCCAACCACAGCCCTGAATGAAACCCCTGGATAGCTATAGCTATGGTCATCTGCTTTTAAAATTAAGGAGTAAGAGTATGATTCATGTTGGGGAGACTGTCTGGAAAATTTGCCAGAAATCTTGCAGGCAAAGTGATTATTGCTCAGTCCCTATGTAATTCCAGTTTCTTGATGATAATTACACAAAACTATCAGTCAAGTCTCTCTTCCATTTCTCAGAAACTGTAACTTTCTCTAAAAGGGTGCCAATTTTAATTTCATTTGAAGATTTTCAAGTTAAAATTAGATTTAAGAACTGTAGAAATGTGCTGCAAGTAGTTAAAAAGTCAGTAATAGAGACATAATGTGACAACAAATTGAAGTAACAGAAGCAGTAAAATGAAGTTATTCTGTTATTCGGTGGAAGATGGATATATCACTTTTTGCAAGGTTCAAAAACTTACCAAATTATGAAATGATCTGCATTATTGGCTGCAGTACTGGGTAGTTTCATCAGATTACTTGGATCTCATATTCATATTATAACTGCCTTAAGGCAGGGTTTTCCCAAACTGGAAGGGCAGTGTGGAATAGAAAACTGAGCACAAGTGAAGTTTTTAATCCACTCTGTCCTGAGTGTCAGGAAAACACATGCCTTACTGAGGCAGTCATTTTAGATCATTCTTCTTGTCTACCATTTATATTATTGAAATATTTTCAAAGATATTAGAAATTAAAAATCGCTCGTACTATGACATTATCATAAATATGAGGTTAAATTACGTTAGTATGAGCATGATAAGATGACGTTCTACAGGAATAACATTGTCTTTCTCCGCCAGGTAGGCAAGAAATAAATTTGAAAGAGTGGAAATTGGAAAAATAGTATAAAAGTACCCAAATTTATCTTGGATAAATTACTCTGGTTGTTCAAATTTTAGTGTTTAATAATTAATATGAACAGAGTTCCACTTTATAAATTATTTTATCAAATAATTTTTTTTGTCATATTAAATGATTCCGAAACATCTGTTGTGAGGAGAAAAATCTGGAAATCCCATCAGAAAGCAATTTAACACTCTGACACAGGCCTTCCTTGCATTGCTGATAAGCCATTCTGGCTTGCTCCTTAATTTGTTATCAAAACATCTTACCAGCACTCAGAAAAGTGATAAATATGAAATGTTTGTAAATATCTCAATTACTTGAAATGAAGATGTTTAATTGAGTAGAAAATAATTTAAATATTGATACAGGTGATATTCTTCTTGGAATGCATATTAAATTGGATAAACTATCATTTTTGAAGACCAAATTGCAGATAACACCCACCTCCATCCACCCCACATACATATTTCCAGATTCTCACTTTCTATAATAAATGCCAGTGGCTAATAATTCTAGTCAGATTTAAATTTGAAGTCTGTAGATTTCTATTATAATATTTTAGAAAAAGTCATGAATGTTTCAGTGACTCAGATCTTGATAAAGACAAAAATGGTACTCATCATATGATCCTGGGCTTGAATCCTGCTGTGAAACCTGCTCATAATTATGTTTTCAAGAATATATATTTGCTTGAAGTCATGTTCTTCAAAGGACGGTTGCCACAGTTTTTGGTAAAACATTTCCCAATAATAGAATTTGTTCAAGCTTTGTATATGAACACAGTGTCATGTTAGAAACAGAATTATGAAAAAGAATTGAAGGTCACCATGCTTGTTTAGGTGTTATCTGTCCATGAATATGCAAATTTGAAGAAAAGCCAGTTTTAAGGGCAGATAACTCCTAAACAAGCATAGTGACCTATGATTGTTTGTGCATTTTTCTGTTTCTAATATGAAACTGTGTTCATATACAAAGTTTGAACAAATTCTATTATAGGGAAGTTGTTGCCCCATTTCTTATACAAGAATTAAACTGCAGCAAGTGTCTTTAATTGAGCTAGACATAAATAAGTATAAAAAAGAGGGACATACCATTGTAGATTGGAGTGCAATTTTGCATCACTTGACTTGAAATTTACCAGATTATTTGGAGAAGGAAATGAATGTATCCAATGATAGAATACAGAGCAGAGCTTCTTACCTCACATGATGTTGAGGTTAGATTTATGTCAACTTGAATTTATCATAGGTTTTTGAAGTTAAAATATTTTTCTCAGAGGGGTAGATTTATCATTTAACCAGCCAGTATTTGATGCAGGGACTGGTCCTATAACTTTAGGCTTCTGACTACTGGAATTTTCCAAAAAAATATAATAATGACTATTGAAAAAGGACATTTTAGGCATTACAAATCATGTATTCAGGCTTATAATAGATTGTCATTTTAAACTGAAATCCAGGCTTGGGGCTACTTCGAAGTATAAAATGCTTTCAGTTTCTTGGTACTTTGAGGCCAGTTGTAACTGCATGGGTTGCTTTTGGTCACAGAAATCTCTAGAAAGGGCATACCGAGATGTTTGTTGTCAAGGCTACAGTGATCTTGCACTGTTTTATTGATACTCTCAGTGGTAATGTCATTTACTGTGATTTATGTAGGGCTTATATTTGCAAAGGTTTTTTTGGGGATGAATTTGGTTTGAGAACTGTTTTGAATTTTCAAGTTTTGTGCAATATCCGCTGCTGCTTCCTCTATGGGATTGTTATTAATCTGCCAAGTTTTTTTCTATAGTGTACAAAAATGAGTACATGTAGTTTGTCAGAAAGTCACATAGTGGGATCCTGTGATTATGTTAAATGTACAAGATATTAGATATTTTTTACGAAACTTGGTACATTGATAGATGGCAATGTGGATAATATGCATACATGACCTTTTATTTTGTTGCTATTTTAAAAAATCTGGTTGCTATGACAACAAATTATAAATAATATGACAATAACTGTGGCAGAGTAGGATCCAGATAACTTGAAAAGTACAATATATTTATTTATTCATGAAATATGGTACATGAATAGATGCCAATATGAAGAATGTGCAACAAGTGTGGTTTCTGTGGCAATAAATAGTTCAAAAGTATGACAAAAAGAGGGATTTTGCAATAACTGAAAAAGAACATAAAATTTTCTCATAAAATTTGGTAAATAGGTAGATTAAGACAACATTCAGAACATAAAATTATTTTATTTTGTTCCTTCCTCCATCAGTTCATCCAGCTGTCTGTCCTTCTGTTAGTCACAAGTGGTGAATTCTGTATCTTTATGTTACTTTAAAAGTACAAGAGATTTGTTCATGAAACCGGAAACATAAATAGAAAGCAATTTATTTATAAAATAAACAGATCATTTTATTTTGTCCCTTCAATCTGTCTGTCCATCAATCAGTCCCAGTAGACAGATCCTTTGTTAACATTCGAAGTACAAGAAATATTTTCATAAAGCCTGTCTTATAGATGTTAAGGTTATTTGGAGAATATTTAGATTCTCCAAATAATTAAGTTTCATTATAAAAAAGGAAAGAAGTTAATGTGGTTCCTATAGCAGCAAATATGATAAATGTTCCTTCCGGTAGAGGACTTCTATTGCCTGGCAATAGTACTGTTAAATTTGTTATTTTTTCTATTTTCAGTTGGAAATTGCTAAGAGAATTAGCCTTTTCATCTCAACTGGGGTTGGATATCATTGAAGCGCTTCAGTTAGACACCGCATGCCGAGTTTACATGGTTTCCTTACAGAATCTGCCTTTGTTAGTGAGTATTAAAAAAATTGAGCATTCTTAACAACAATACAGCAAGGTTTGTGATAAATTTAGATTTCAAAATTCTTGTAACCTTTTTAACTGCTTCCTTATATAAATGCAGTTCACTACTATTTGCACTTAGGAGATATCTGATAAAGAGTGTGGTTATGTCTCCCGCATGCATTGGGGAACACATATTAGTTTAGTCCTGTCTGTCAGCAAATCTACCCATCTGTTTTACATGAAGTTACCCATACAATTCCTACGACACCTACTGGGGGGTTTATATCAAACTTCCCTAGAGTGCTCATTGTCGAGCCTAATTTTGTCAGCATGTTCAGGTTCAGTAATTTTCAGTGGAGCTAAAGCCCTTGAATTATTATATTTACCCTGTCCACACAACTGCTCTACACCACCAGGAGAAATTACACCAAACTTCACAAAAGTGATCATTGCCAAGCCTAGTTTTGGGTATTGTTGGCATGTTCTGGTTTATTGATTTTTATATGCCCATTTTGAAAAACAGATGTATTGTGTGGTGGCGCATTTGTCCATCTCTCCGTCCGTCTGCCATAATTTCTGCCTGGAGCATAACTTTATAACCATTAAAGGTATTGACCTTAAACTTGGCATATAAGTAGATGGCAATGCGATGATGTGCAGAGCACTTGAATTGGCTCTGTAGATCAAAGGTCAAGGTCACAAACTGAACTAAAAGGTCAAAACTACCCATCATGTTGCGTGCCCGGAGCATAACTAAATAAACATGCAAAGTATCAACTTCAAACTTGGCATTTAGGAGGATGTGCAGAGCACTTGAGCCAGCTCTATAGGTCAAAGGTCAAGGTTACAATTTGAGCTTACAGGTCAAATTTGTCCATCATATTTTGTGTCCAGAGCGTATAACTTATTAACCATTCAAGGTATTGACTTCAGACTTGAGACATAGGTAGGTGGCAGTGTGACAATGTGCAGAGTGCATGAACCAGGGTGGTAGGTCAGTGGTCAAGATTACAGCAAGGTAAATTCTGCCCATCATATTTTGTGTCCATAGCATAACTTTAAAAAGTATTAAAGGTATTAACTATAATTGACTTGAAACTTGGAATAATTTGGAATATAGGCAGGCGGTGATGAGTTGATGTGCAGACTGCACCAATCTGCATTACCCCCCACTCCCCCCTATGAATTCCCCCAAAAATTTCATTTAGACTCGTAATCTTTAGTATCCTGTCACCAACACTACCCCCCCCCCCCCCGCACACACCCTAACAAATCCAATTAGCTACATTGCCCCTTTGTATCATGTTGCTACAACATTTATTTGTCAAGTTTTATGATATTTTGCAACTTCTCTTATACCATTGTGCAGATTTCCACCAAACCGTAGTTATCATTGCCAAGCTTATATATACAATGTATATGCATATGCATGGCATGTTCTAGTTTGGTGATTTTCAGCAGAGTTATGGTCATCTGTTTTGCCATATTTTACAGTGTTTACACTACTAGCTGTATAGTGTGATTAGTGTGAAATGCAGTTGTGCATATCATCGGCATGTTTTGATCTGAATGATTTTTAATGGTTTCATGACCCTCGATTTGTTGAATTCTTTGATGTCTGTGCTACTTCTCCCATACACCTGATTTGACTTCCACTTGATTTTAACCAGAGTTATGACTCTTAGTTTGTGGTATTTTACAGTTTCTGCATGGGAAGTGACATTCAAGAAAAACAGTCAGTAGTAAATATACAATAAAAATACAAGGAAAAATGTTCTGAGATGGCATATTTTTTCCTTCTAAATTCAAATTCATTTATACCATAAATTTGGGCATAGCAGAAAACATTTATCTGGGCAGGTGTATTCTTGTATTTTTCTGTGATGTAAACATCTCTTATTACAAGTAGTAAACACTGACTTTGATTAGGTATAATATATCCTTTGATCTAGAATGATAAGTAATCTTACAACAGTGAATACATATTAATTTTGTACTTACTTTTATTCCCCTTTTTAATGGGTGATAATTAATATAACACTCAACAGTTAATAATAAATTCCTTTTTTATCAAATGTTAATTAATTTTGCAGTTATTTTTAATTCCTTTTTTATTGAATGATAATTAATATTGCAGTAGTTATAAATTCCTTTGTTATTGAATGTTGATTAATGTTGCAGTTATAAGTATTCTTTTGACAATTTGAATGTTAATTAGTATTGCATTTATTTGTATTCTTTTCACAATGAATGTTAATTGATATTGCAGAAATCAATGTTCCTGAGAGGACAGCCAATATTGGCAGCAAAGATGTTTCCAGACAGTTTGCAGAACAAGTACAGTTCAATCCAGGTATGGAAATAAGTTCTGTATATCCAGTAGCATTAACACATAGGATTCTTAGTATAAAAGTGCAGCTTATTATTCAAGCAGTTTTGCTGACACATTGTCAAAATGCATAATTATATTATTTTCTGTAACTAGGTCATGTTGAGTGAATTTCAGTGAATAAACAGCTGGTGAAAAGAACATTATTTTCTGTAGGTGAAAAGGAAGGTATGTTGTTAAAAACTTTATGTTTGACAGATATATATTGTTATTTGGTGCTAGACTTAAAAATACTATATACAATCACACAGGCAATTGTATTCCTAGCACATAGTTAATTTTTCTTAAAAAATTAAACATGTTTTTACACATGAACATCCTACAAATTATGAATGCCCATCTCACATTTAGGTCTAAGGATGCTTATTTTGCCCCAGTTATCCCCTCTGTAATACTGTGAAGGTATTGGTGAGAAATTATTGGATGAAGAAAAGATATTTCTACTCAGTATACCCTTTCAATATTATTCAAGGATGAGCGATGGTCAAGTGGTTAAGATGTCGACCGCTCAACAAGGGGGTTGTGGGTTTGTCAATTTTCAGCCCAACTTGAATCACAACCTTGCCTTCTAATGTGACACTGGTTTTTTCCAGGAAGCAGACTCGAGAGTGGTTCAAATTTGATTGGAGCTTTCATCACAGTCAAGCTAAAATAAATTAGTATAAACTACACTAAACTAAAAATGTAATATTATTTATTCAGTTAAATAGATTCTGAATTCTGTCTTCTTTTCCTTTTTGCAGTTCCTCCATCTGACAGTCCGAGTTAAATAGATTCTGAATTCTGTCTTCTTTTCCGTTTTGCAGTCCCTCCATCTGACAGTCTGAGTTAAATAGATTCTGAATTCTGTCTTCTTTTCCTTTTTGCAGTCCCTCCATCTGACTGCCTGAGTTAAATAGATACTCAATTCTGTCTTCTTTTCCTTTTTGCAGTCCCTCCATCTGACTGTCTGAGATAAATAGATACTGAATTCTGTCATCTTTTCCTTTTTGCAGTCCCTCCATCTGACTGTCTGAGATAAATAGATACTGAATTCTGTCTTCTTTTCCTTTTTGCAGTCCCTCCATCTGACTGTCTGAGATAAATAGATACTGAATTCTGTCTTCTTTTCCTTTTTGCAGTCCCTCCATCTGACTGTCTGAGATAAATAGATACTGAATTCTGTCTTCTTTTCCTTTTTGCAGTCCCTCCATCTGACTGTCTGAGATAAATAGATACTGAATTCTGTCATCTTTTCCTTTTTGCAGTCCCTCCATCTGACTGTCTGAGATAAATAGATACTGAATTCTGTCTTCTTTTCCTTTTTGCAGTCCCTCCATCTGACTGTCTGAGATAAATAGATACTGAATTCTGTCTTCTTTTCCTTTTTGCAGTCCCTCCATCTGACTGTCTGAGATAAATAGATACTGAATTCTGTCTTCTTTTCCTTTTTGCAATCCCTCCATCTGAATTTCTGAGATAAATAGATACTGAATTCTGTCTTCTTTTCCTTTTTGCAATCCCTCCATCTGAATTTCTGAGATAAATAGATACTGAATTCTGTCTTCTTTTCCTTTTTGCAATCCCTCCATCTGACTGTCTGAGATAAATAGATACTGAATTCTGTCTTCTTTTCCTTTTTGCAATCCCTCCATCTGAATTTCTGAGATAAATAGATACTGAATTCATCTTCTTTTCCTTTTTGCAATCCCTCCATCTGACTGTCTGCATCTCTCCATCTACATTAAGCATGTCCATACTTCTCTGTAATTAGTATTAAACTTTGAATACAGGCTGTGGTGATGAGACCATTGCTGAGTGTATATTTCCCAACTTTTGCAAAGCTTTAATGTTTCACATTTAAAAATTCTGAACTTGTTGTTATTTTATGATTTTCCTGTCCTTTTTGGTTTGAATTATATATGTGACCATATAGGACATAATCAAATTATCTTTTATGTGTTTTACAGAGTCAGCTGTATTCTATCTTGAGGTATCGAACAAAGTAGAAGAGAAGATCTCTCAAGTTACAGATTCTGGTCTACAGAACAGGAGATTTGTCAAATGAATTCATGGTCTCGGCAATACTGCTCAAGGTATGAATATTGAGGGCAATACTGCTCAAGGTATGAATATTTAGGGCAGTACTGTTCAGGGTATGAATATTGAGGGCAATACTGCTCAAGGTATGAATATTTAGGGCAGTACTGTTCAAGGTATGAATATTGAGGGCAATACTGCTCAAGGTATGAATATTTAGGGCAGTACTGTTCAAGGTATGAATATTGAGGGCAATACTGCTCAAGGTGTGAATATTAAGGGCAGTACAGTTCATGGTACAAATATTGAGGGCAATACTGCCCAAGGTGTGAATATTGAGGGCAATGCTGCTCAAGGTATGAATCTTTAGGGTAGTACTGTTCAAGGTATGAATATTGAAGGCAATACTGCTCAAGGTATGAATATTTAGGGCAATACTGCGCAAGGTAGGAATATTTAGGGCAGTACTGTTCAAGGTATGAATATTGAGGGCAATGCTCAAGGTATGAATATTGAGGGCAATACTGCTCAAGGTATGAATATATTTAGGGCAGTACTGTTCAAAGTATGAATATTGAGGGCAATTCTGTTCAAGGTATGAATATTTAGGGCAATACTGGGCAAGGTATAAATATTGAGGGCAGTACTGAGCAAGGTATGAATATTTAGGGCAATACTGCTCAAGGTATAAATATTGAAGGCAATACTGGGCAAGGTATAATTATTTAGGACAATACTGCTCAAGGTATGAATATTGAAGGCAATACTGCTCAAAGTATGAATATTTAATGCAGTACTGTTCAAGGTATGAGTATTTAGGGCAATACTGCTCAAGGTATGAATATTGAGTGTTTTTTTGGTCAGAAATGTGGTGTCCAGAGTAGAGGAGAAGACTTGTATTCATGTCTTGGTAAGAGAACCAAAAATGCACTGTCCTTTCCTTGATGATGGCAGAATGTGCATGGTGAGATTTTGAAATGACTGTAACAAGGCAATGAAGTGAGCATGTCAGATCTAAGGTCAAGGTCACCTTTGGCTGCAAAGCTTAGTTTATTTTCCTGTACACACTGTTGTAGAAATCAATATGTAACCATAACTTGACAAGGTCTAAAATGTCCTGTTGTCAAAATATTATTAAACACAGGACCTACACTTCCATGTCATTACACAACATAGCAGATACATTTGTATCCTATGGAGATATATCTTGTTATGCATAAAGAATTACAATTCTTTCGTTAGCCAAGTAATACCATAATGTTATTGCCACTATTATTACACCATAATCCCTGTTGTAAATTTCTGTTGCAAGTAATAGCTAAAACCTTGAATACATTGAAATTTAGCAGACAGAAAAAGGATCTTCTTTTCAGTAGTTAATTTTAAAGGGTTTAAAGACTTAATGTAAACATGCATACAGTAATAAAAGCAGGTGTGCCTAATCTTGCCTTAAAGTTTCTATAATTATTAAAACTCTTCAGCAAGGAAGGGAGATGGTACTAATTTATAATTTCACTTTTTATAAATCTCTGAAAACTAGAAACACTTGATTTCTTCCCTTTAGTGTGAAGGAATGAAGATTCTCTTTTATGATGTAAAAGATGTTTTTACGACACACTGTTAGTTAATACAGAAATAGCAAAATGTAGAGAATTATTTTACAATGCCCTGAGGTAACTTCATTAATTTGCACTCATCCTCTCATCTGTCACCTGTTGACCTATTATGTATTATATAAACATAGATGTTTTTGCTCCAGCTCCTGCAGACCTATGTTTTTATGCCCCCACTTTGGGGGAGGGGGGCATATAGATTTGCCCTTGTCTGTCCGTCATTCCGTCCGTCCGTCCTTCCAAGAATGTTGTGTCATGCCTAGCTCCAAAAGTATTTGACGTAGAGTCACAAAACTTTACAGGAATGTTTGTCAGCATGTGTAGTTTGCACCTGGGGTTTCGCGTCCGGATTCATTCAGGCGTGTAGGAGTTATGGCCCCTGACTTTGTAAAAATTGGTAATTTTAGTGTTGTGTCGCGCCTAGCTCCAAAAGTATTTGACGTAGAGTCACAAAACTTTACAGGAATGTTGATCAGCATGTGTAGTTATGCACCTTGAGTTTTGTGTCTGGATTCATTCAGTCATGTAAGAGTTATGGCCCCTGACTTAGTAAAGAATTGGTCATTTTAATTTTGTATTGTGCATAGCTCCAAAAGTATTTGACCTAGAGTCACCAAAGTTTACAGGAATGTTGGTCAGCATGTGCAGTTGTGCACCTGGGGTTTCGCGTCCGGATTCATTCAGTCATGTAGGAGTTATGGCCCCTGACTTAGTTAAAAATTGGTCATTTTAATGTTGTGTCGTGCGTAGTTCCAAAAGTATTTGACCTAGAGTCATCAAAGTTTACAGGAAGTCTGAAGAAAGCATATATGTTTATATGTACATTATATGTGGTTATTTTTTGCATTTTTTTTAAATAGCAACATACTGTTTTCCCAAAGTTGATCTGACGTGTCCTTTGTCATGTAGTGAGGGCATCTGTGTCCCATGGACACATTTCTAGTTTGTTGAGTGTTGATGTAAATCAGTCTTGTCAGGAAAAAAGGTTAGCTTATTATCCTCCGCCGAAGGTGGAGGGATATAGTTTCGTCTGTCCCCAAACCATATCTAGAAAGTGGTTAGGAATATTTAAATAAAGCTTCTTACACAATATGTCATGTTCAACACTTTAGGAAAATTTATTATAATGTGGCCTGTCAATTTCAGTCAGATTGCCCAAGTAACACTAGAGTTATGGCCCTTAGTAGTTTCTAGTGTTAACTATATAGGGTATTAAGTATGACAATTTGTGCTTCGTACCTTGTGATATATTTGGCCTAGAACGATGAAACTTGTATTGAATTAAGGTCACCATAGTATGGTAGTGCACACTCAATTTTGTCAGGATCTCTGAAGTAACTTCAGAATTATTGCCCTTAAATTGTTAAAAAAAAACACATATTTGTACATAACAAACTAACCAGTGGGTAGAATTTCATTAAACTTCTTTCATTTTTTCCATGAACATTACATAAATTTTATTATCCACATGTGAAGTTGTGTACCCACACCCAGTCACCCCCACCACTCTGGGCTTCGTAGTAACATCCTTAACTTTTTGCCCGATATATTTCTTTGCCATTCCTCAACACAAACCTATTCAGCAGAAATACCACTTCATCAGATTTGCTTGTAGTACATTTAATTTAGTCATAATATGATGTTAGTAAAATTAATACAGATGAGTTGAACTATCCTCTTTTCGTTCAGATTTGTTCAGAAACCGCAGGAAAAAATACCAACAAAGTGCAGTCCTATTCTGACTACATCTCTATACCCAAGGACCTGAGACTAAGTATTATCAGGTTTGATGAAGGAGAAAACAAGTTCTTAGATGTGTACAGTCACTATCATTTGAAGAGGAAGAGAGATTTTCATTGGTTCTTGGTCAGTCAATGGGAGGACAGATTGGAAAAGATAGAGAGACTGTGATTGTGATCGGACAGACACCAGCCATTCAATTCAATACTCAGCAGATGGTAATTTTCCTTTTATTAAACTGAAATGATAAAAAAGACCGATATGTTTGTAAAGTAAATCTGAAATAGATTTATTTCAAAAGCTCTAATTAATAAGACAAAAATTCTTATAGAAGGATATCTTAGATATCTAATATTCTTTTTTATGCCCCCGAAGGGAGGCATATAGTTTTTGAACCGTCTGTCTGTCTGTCGGTCTGTCAGTCTGTCGGTCTGTCCGCAATTTTCGTGTCCGGTCCATATCTTTGTCATTGATGGATGGATTTTCAAATAACTTGGCATGAATGTGTACCACAGTAAGACGATGTGCAGTGCGCAAGACCCAGGTCCGTAGCTCAAAGGTCAAGGTCACACTTAGACGTTAAAGGATAGTGCATTGATGGGCGTGTCCGGTCCATATCTTTGTCATCGATGGATGGATTTTCAAATAACTTGGCATGAATGTGTACCACAGTAAGACGACGTGCAGTGCGCAAGACCCAGGTCCGTAGCTCAAAGGTCAAGGTCACACTTAGACGTTAAAGGATAGTGCATTGATGGGCGTGTCCGGTCCATATCTTTGTCATCGATGGATGGATTTTCAAATAACTTGGCATGAATGTGTACCACAATAAGATGACATGTCACACGCAAGACCCAGGTCCGTAGCTCAAAGGTCAAGGTCACACTTAGACGTTAAAGATCATTTTTCATGATAGTGCAATGATGGGCATGTACGGGTGCAATGATGGGCATGTACGGTCCATATCTTTGTCATTCATGCATGGATTTTAAAATAACTATGCATGAGTGTGTGACACAGTAAGAGGATGTGTCGCGCGCAAGACCCAGCTCCGTAGGTCAAAGGTCCTAAACTCTAACATCGGCCATAACTATTCATTCAAAGTGCCATCGGGGGCATGTGTCATCCTAGGGAGACAGCTCTTGTTTTATGATATCCTTAAATCATCATAAGATATCTTTATAAATCATTAATTTATGGTATCACAGAAATACAAAACTGTATTAAGTCAATTTAAGTAATATCATTAATTACACTTTATTTTAAGATATCACAAATTACATTTGATGAAATGATAAAAATAAGTTAAGGATACCACAAAATTGTAAATAAGCTGTAAAACAAGACCCTATACAACAGAACAGAAAGAGCTGAGAACTATAAAAAATATGGTAGTTTCTGAATAACTACAAAGTTTGAGAAGAGTTTGTGATGTCTTATGAAGTTAAATTACCATTGCTTATAATCTCAAAAACTGCAGAAATTGTTGATTTTCTCATGAAACTTGTGCACAAATGAAAAGAAAATGGTAGACTTTTTCCTCTCGGGTCAGGAACTTTAATGAGAGGGATAAATTGTTACAAGTTTTAAGCATATGGATTTAATATAGCAAATATTTCAGATAATTCTATCATCCAATCTATTAACAAACCTCTTGTGTAGCCAAATCTTATTTCTAAAATATTACCATAGCACCAAATGGTTTACATAAAGGATAGGTTTCAGTATCAAATTTTACAAAAAACAAAGACAAACAGAATGCGTGCTTTCATTCATATTTTTCAAACAAGCATAGTTACGTGGTTACTGTGAGACTTTTCATTCTAGTATCCTGAGCTGGTTTGAAGTGAATATTGTATTGTTGAGTGTATTATTTATTCTGAATGGCATGTACAGGTGTTTTCCCTAACTTGAATCAGTTATGTAATTTTGAATGGTTTTAAACACAAAAACTTTAATGAAACAAAAACAAAAGATTTGACAATACAAATCATTCATTTACAAACACAATCTATTGACTATTGTATCAACTGAACAATTAATTTTCGTCAGTTATGTAATTTTGAATGGTTTTAAACACAAAAACTTTAATGAAACAAAAACAAAAGATTTGACAATACAAATCATTCATTTACAAACACAATCTATTGACTGTTGTATCAGTTGAACAATTAATTTTCGTCAATTATGTAATTTTGAATGGTTTTAAACACAAAAACTTTAAAGAAACAAAAACATAAGATTTAACAATACAAATCATTCATTTACAAACACAATCTA